>NC_134265.1:143774181-144974181 GCF_031893055.1 Leptodactylus fuscus
CATTGTGAGGTCATCGAGTTCCATGATGATGTCATAGAGATACATTGTGATGTCATCGAGTTCCGTGATGATGTCATAGAGATACATTGTGATGTCATCGAGTTCCGTGATGATGTTATAGAGATGCATTGTGATGTCATCGAGTTCCGTGATGATGTCATAGTTTTACATTGTGAGGTCATCGAGTTCCGTGATGATGTCATAGAGATACATTGTGAGGACATCGAGTTCCGTGATGATGTCATAGAGATACATTGTGATGTCATCGAGTTCCGTGATGATGTCATAGTTTTACATTGTGAGGTCATCGAGTTCCGTGATGATGTCATAGCGATACATTGTGATGTCATCGAGTTCCGTGATGATGTCGTAGAGATACATTGTGATGTCATCGAGTTCCGTGATGATGTTATAGAGATGCATTGTGATGTCATCGAGTTCCGTGATGATGTCATAGTTTTACATTGTGAGGTCATCGAGTTCCGTGATGATGTCATAGAGATACATTGTGATGTCATCGAGTTCCGTGATGATGTCATAGTTTTACATTGTGAGGTCATCGAGTTCCGTGATGATGTCATAGAGATACATTGTGATGTCATCGAGTTCCGTGATGATGTCATAGAGATACATTGTGATGTCATCGAGTTCCGTGATGATGTCATAGAGATGCATTGTGATGTCATCGAATTCTGTGATGATGTCATAGTTTTACATTGTGAGGTCATCGAGTTCCGTGATGATGTCATAGTTTTACATTGTGAGGTCATCGAGTTCCGTGATGATGGCATAGAGATACATTGTGATGTCATCGAGTTCCGTGATGATGTCATAGTTTTACATTGTGAGGTCATCGAGTTCCGTGATGATGTCATAGAGATACATTGTGATGTCATCGAGTTCCGTGATGATATCATAGAGATGCATTGTGATGTCATTGAATTCCGTGATGATGTCATAGTTTTACATTGTGAGGTCATCGAGTTCCGTGATGATGTCATAGAGATACATTGTGATGTCATCGAGTTCCGTGATGATGTCATAGTTTTACATTGTGAGGTCATCTAGTTCCTTGATGATGTCATAGAGATACATTGTGATGTCATCGAGTTCCGTGATGATGTCATAGTTTTACATTGTGAGGTCATCGAGTTCCGTGATGATGTCATAGAGATACATTGTGATGTCATCGAGTTCCGTGATGATGTCATAGAGATACATTGTGATTTCATCGAGTTCCGTGATGATGTTATAGAGATGCATTGTGATGTCATCGAATTCCGTGATGATGTCATAGAGTTACATTGTGAGGTCATCGAGTTCCGTGATGATGTCATAGAGATACATTGTGAGGTCATCGAGTTCCGTGATGATGGCATAGAGATACATTGTGATGTCATCAAGTTCCGTGATGATGTCATAGTTTCACATTGTGAGGTCATCGAGTTCCGTGATGATGTCATAGAGATACATTGTGATGTCATCGAGTTCCGTGATGATGTCATAGAGATACATTGTGATGTCATCGAGTTCCGTGATGATGTCATAGAGATACATTGTGAGGTCATCGAGTTCCGTGATGATGTCATAGTTTTACATTGTGAGGTCATCGAGTTCCGTGATGATGTCATAGAGATACATTGTGATGTCATCGAGTTCCGTGATGATGTCATAGAGATACATTGTGATTTCATTGAGTTCCGTGATGATGTTATAGAGATGCATTGTGATGTCATCGAATTCCGTGATGATGTCATAGTTACATTGTGAGGTCATCGAGTTCCGTGATGATGTCATAGTTTTACATTGTGAGGTCATCGAGTTCCGTGATGATGGCATAGAGATACATTGTGATGTCATCAAGTTCCGTGATGATGTCATAGTTTCACATTGTGAGGTCATCGAGTTCCGTGATGATGTCATAGAGATACATTGTGATGTCATCGAGTTCCGTGATGATGTCATAGAGATACATTGTGATGTCATCGAGTTCCGTGATGATGTCATAGAGATGCATTGTGATGTTATCGAATTCCGTGATGATGTCATAGTTTTACATTGTGAGGTCATCGAGTTCCGTGATGATGTCATAGTTTTACATTGTGAGGTCATCGAGTTCCGTGATGATGTCATAGAGATACATTGTGATGTCATCGAGTTCCGTGTTGATGTCATAGAGATACATTGTGATGTCATCGAGTTCCGTGATGATGTTATAGAGATGCGTTGTGATGTCATCGAGTTCTGTGATGATGTCATAGTTTTACATTGTGAGGTCATCGAGTTCCGTGATGATGTCATAGAGATACATTGTGATGTCATCGAGTTCCGTGATGATGTCATAGAGATACATTGTGATGTCATCGAGTTCCGTGATGATGTCATAGAGATACATTGTGAAGTCATCGAGTTCCGTGATGATATCATAGAGATACATTGTGAGGTCATCGAGTTCCGTGATGATGTCATAGACTTACATTGTGATGTCATCGAGTTACATTGTGATGTCAACGAGTTCCGTGATGATGTCATAGTTTTACATTGTGAGGTCATCGAGTTCCGTGATGATGTCATAGAGATACATTGTGAGTTCATCGAGTTCCGTGATGATGTCATAGAGATACATTGTGATGTCATCGAGTTCCGTGATGATGTCATAGAGATACATTGTGATGTCATCGAGTTCCGTGATGATGTCATAAAGATACATTGTGAGGTCATCGAGTTCCGTGATGATGTCATAGAGATACATTGTGATGTCATTGAGTTCCGTGATGATGTCATAGAGATGCATTGTGATGTCATCGAATTCCGTGATGATGTCATAGAGATACATTGTGAGGTCATCGAGATCCGTGATGATGTCATAGACTTACATTGTGATGTCATCGAGTTCCGTGATGATGACATAGAGATACATTGTGATGTCATCGAGTTCCGTGATGATGTCATAGTTTTACATTGTGAGGTCATCGAGTTCCGTGATGATGTCATAGAGATACATTGTGATGTCATCGAGTTCCGTGATGATGTCATAGAGATACATTGTGATGTCATAGTGTTATATTGTGATATCATCGAGTTCCGTGATGATGTCATAGAGTTACATTGTGAGGTCATCGAGTTCCGTGATGATGTCATAGAGATACATTGTGATGTCATCGAGTTCCGTGATGATGTCATAGAGATACATTGTGAGGTCATCGAGTTCCGTGATGATGTCATAGTGTTACATTGTGAGGTCATCGAGTTCCGTGATGATGTCATAGAGATACATTGTGATGTCATCGAGTTCCGTGATGATGTCATAGAGATACATTGTGATGTCATCGAGTTCCGTGATGATATCATAGAGATACATTGTGATGTCATCGAATTCCGTGACGATGTCATAGAGTTACATTGTAAGGTCATCGAGTTCCGTGAGGATGTCATAGAGATACATTGTGAGGTCATCGAGTTCCGTGATGATGTCATAGACTTACATTGTGATGTCATCGAGTTCCGTGATGATGTTATGGAGATACATTGTGAGGTCATCGAGTTCCGTGATGATGTCATAGAGATACATTGTGATGTCATCGAGTTCCGTGATGATGTCATAGAGATACATTGTGATGTCATCGAGTTCCGTGATGATGTCATAGTGTTACATTGTGAGGTCATCGAGTTCTGTGATGATGTCATAGAGATACATTGTGATGTCATCGAGTTCCGTGATGATGTCATAGAGATACATTGTGAGGTCATCGAGTTCCGTGATGATGTCATAGAGGTACATTGTGATGTCATCGAGTTCTGTGATGATGTCATAGTTTTACATTGTGAGGTCATCGAGTTCCGTGATGATGTCATAGAGATACATTGTGAGGTCATCGAGTTCCGTGATGATGTCATAGTTTTACATTGTGAGGTCATCGAGTTCCGTGATGATGTCATAGAAATACATTGTGATGTCATCGAGTTCCGTGATGATGTCATAGAGATACATTGTGATGTCATCGAGTTCCGTGATGATGTCATAGTTTTACATTGTGAGGTCATCGAGTTCCGTGATGATGTCATAGTGTTACATTGTGAGGTCATCGAGTTCCGTGATGATGTCATAGAGATACATTGTGATGTCATCGAGTTCCGTGATGATGTCATAGAGATACATTGTGAGGTCATCGAGTTCCGTGATGATGTCATAGAGGTACATTGTGATGTCATCGAGTTCTGTGATGATGTCATAGTTTTACATTGTGAGGTCATCGAGTTCCGTGATGATGTCATAGAGATACATTGTGAGGTCATCGAGTTCCGTGATGATGTCATAGTTTTACATTGTGAGGTCATCGAGTTCCGTGATGATGTCATAGAGATACATTGTGATGTCATCGAGTTCCGTGATGATGTCATAGAGATACATTGTGAGGTCATCGAGTTCCGTGATGATGTCATAGAGATACATTGTGAGGTCATTGAGTTCCGTGATGATGTCATAGTTTTACATTGTGAGGTCATCGAGTTCCGTGATGATGTCATAGTTTTACATTGTGAGGTCATCAAGTTCCGTGATGATGTCATAGAGATACATTGTGATGTCATCGAGTTCCGTGATATCATAGAGATACATTGTGATGTCATCGAGTTCCGTGATGATGTCATAGTGTTACATTGTGATGTCATCGAGTTCCGTGATGATGTCATAGTTTTACATTGTGAGGTCATCGAGTTCTGTGATGATGTCATAGTGTTACATTGTGATGTCATCGAGTTCCGTGATGATGTCATAGAGATACATTGTGATGTCATCGAGTTCCGTGACGATGTCATAGAGATACATTGTGAGGTCATCGAGTTCCGTGATGATGACATAGAGATACATTGTGATGTCATCGAGTTCCGTGATGATGTCATAGTTTTACATTGTGAGGTCATCGAGTTCCGTGATGATGTCATAGAGATACATTGTGATGTCATTGAGTTCCGTGATGATGTCATAGTGTTACATTGTGATGTCATCGAGTTCCGTGATGATGTCATAGTGTTACATTGTGATGTCATCGAGTTCCGTGATGATGTCATAGTTTTACATTGTGAGGTCATCGAGTTCCGTGATTATGTCATAGAGATACATTGTGATGTCATCGAGTTCCGTGATGATGTCATAGTGTTACATTGTGATGTCATTGAGTTCCGTGATGATGTCATAGAGATACATTGTGATGTCATCGAGTTCCATGATGATGTCATAGTGTTACATTGTGATGTCATCGAGTTCCGTGATGATGTCATAGAGATACATTGTGATGTCATCGAGTTCCGTGATGATGTCATAAAGATACATTGTGAGGTCATCGAGTTCCGTGATGATGTCATAGAGATACATTGTGATGTCATCGAGTTCCGTGATGATGTCATAGAGATACATTGTGAGGTCATCGAGTTCCGTGATGATGTCATAGAGATACATTGTGATGTCATCGAGTTCCGTGATGATGTCATAGTTTTACATTGTGAGGTCATCGAGTTCCGTGATGATGTCATAGAGATACATTGTGATGTCATCGAGTTCCGTGATGATGTCATAGTGTTACATTTTGATGTCATCGAGTTCCGTGATGATGTCATAGTGTTACATTGTGATGTCATCGAGTTCCGTGATGATGTCATAGTTTTACATTGTGAGGTCATCGAGTTCCGTGATGATGTCATAGTGTTACATTGTGATGTCATCGAGTTCCGTGATGATGTCATAGAGATACATTGTGATGTCATCGAGTTCCGTGACGATGTCATAGAGATACATTGTGAGGTCATCGAGTTCCGTGATGATGACATAGAGATACATTGTGTTGTCATCGAGTTCCGTGATGATGTCATAGTTTTACATTGTGAGGTCATCGAGTTCCGTGATGATGTCATAGAGATACATTGTGATGTCATTGAGTTCCGTGATGATGTCATAGTGTTACATTGTGATGTCATTGAGTTCCGTGATGATGTCATAGTGTTACATTGTGATGTCATCGAGTTCCGTGATGATGTCATAGTTTTACATTGTGAGGTCATCGAGTTCCGTGATTATGTCATAGAGATACATTGTGATGTCATCGAGTTCCGTGATGATGTCATAGTGTTACATTGTGATGTCATTGAGTTCCGTGATGATGTCATAGAGATACATTGTGATGTCATCGAGTTCCGTGATGATGTCATAGTGTTACATTGTGATGTCATCGAGTTCCGTGATGATGTCATAGAGATACATTGTGATGTCATCGAGTTCCGTGATGATGTCATAAAGATACATTGTGAGGTCATCGAGTTCCGTGATGATGTCATAGAGATACATTGTGATGTCATCGAGTTCCGTGATGATGTCATAGAGATACATTGTGAGGTCATCGAGTTCCGTGATGATGTCATAGTGTTACATTGTGAGGTCATCGAGTTCCGTGATGATGTCATAGAGATACATTGTAATGTCATCGAGTTCCTTGATGTTGTCATAGAGATACATTGTGAGGTCATCGAGTTCCGTGATGATGTCATAGATATACATTGTGATGTCATCGAGTTCCGTGATGATGTCATAGAGATACATTGTGAGGTCATCGAGTTCCGTGATGATGTCATAGAGATACATTGTGATGTCATCGAGTTCCGTGATGATGTCATAGAGATACATTGTAAGGTCATCGAGTTCTGTGATGATGTTATAGTGTTACATTGTGAGGTCATCGAGTTCCGTGATGATGTCATAGACTTACATTGTGATGTCATCGAGTTACATTGTGATGTCATCGAGTTCCGTGATGATGTCATAGTTTTACATTGTGAGGTCATCGAGTTCCGTGATGATGTCATAGAGATACATTGTGAGTTCATCGAGTTCCGTGATGATGTCATAGAGATACATTGTGATGTCATCGAGTTCCGTGATGATGTCATAGAGATACATTGTGATGTCATCGAGTTCCGTGATGATGTCATAAAGATACATTGTGAGGTCATCGAGTTCCGTGATGATGTCATAGACTTACATTGTGATGTCATCGAGTTCCGTGATGATGTCATAGAGATACATTGTGATGTCATCGAGTTCCGTGATGATGTCATAGTTTTACATTGTGAGGTCATCGAGTTCCGTGATGATGTCATAGAGATACATTGTGAGGTCATCGAGTTCCGTGATGATGTCATAGTGTTACATTGTGAGGTCATCGAGTTCTGTGATGATGTCATAGACTTACATTGTGAGGTCATCGAGTTCCATGATGATGTCATAGAGATACATTGTGAGGTCATCGAGTTCCGTGATGATGTCATAGACTTACATTGTGATGTCATCGAGTTCCGAGATGATGTCATAGAGATACATTGTGATGTCATCGAGTTCCGTGATGATGTCCTAGAGATACATTGTGATGTCATCGAGTTCCGTGATGATGTCATAGAGATACATTGTGAGGTCATCGAGTTCCGTGATGATGTCATAGACTTACATTGTGATGTCATCGAGTTCCGTGATGATGTCATAGACTTACTTTGTGATGTCATCGAGTTCCGTGATAATGTCATAGACTTACATTGTGATGTCATCGAGTTCCGTGATAATTTCATAGACTTACATTGTGAGGTCATCGAGTTCCGTGATAATGTCATAGACTTACATTGTGATGTCATCGAGTTCCGTGATGATGTCATAGAGATACATTGTGAGGTCATCGAGTTCCGTGATGATGTCATAGAGATACATTGTGATGTCATCGAGTTCCGTGATGATGTCATAGAGATACATTGTGAGGTCATCTAGTTCCGTGATGATGTCATAGTCTTACATTGTGAGGTCATCGAGTATCGTGATGATGTCATAGACTTACATTGTGATGTCATCGAGTTACATTGTGATGTCATCGAGTTCCGTGATGTCATAGAGATACATTGTGAGGTCATCGAGTTCCGTGATGATGTCATAGTTTTACATTGTGATGTCATCGAGTTCCGTGATGATGTCATAGAGATACATTGTGAGGTCATCGAGTTCCGTGATGATGTCATAGTTTTACATTGTGAGGTCATCTAGTTCCGTGATGATGTCATAGTTTTACATTGTGATGTCATCGAGTTCCGTGATGATGTCATAGAGATACATTGTGAGGTCATCGAGTTACGTGATGATGTCATAGTTTTACATTGTGAGGTCATCGAGTTCCGTGATGATGTCATAGTTTTACATTGTGATGTCATCGAGTTCCGTGATGATGTCATAGAGATACATTGTGAGGTCATCGAATTCCGTGATGATGTCATAGTGTTACATTGTGAGGTCATCAAGTTCCGTGATGATGTCATAGTGTTACATTGTGATGTCAATCAGTTCCGTGATGATGTCATAGAGATACATTGTGAGGTCATCGAGTTCCGTGATGATGTCATAGAGATACATTGTGATGTCATCGAGTTCCGTGATGATGTCATAGAGATACATTGTGAGGTCATCGAGTTCCGTGATGATGTCATAGTGTTACATTGTGAGGTCATCGAGTTCCGTGATGATTTCATAGAGATACATTGTAATGTCATCGAGTTCCTTGATGTTGTCATAGAGATACATTGTGATGTCATCGAGTTCCGTGATGATGTCATAGAGATACATTGTGAGGTCATCGAGTTCCGTGATGATGTCATAGAGATACATTGTGATGTCATCGAGTTCCGTGATGATGTCATAGTTTTACATTGTGAGGTCATCGAGTTCCGTGATGATGTCATAGAGATACATTGTGACGTCATCGAGTTCCGTGATGATGTCATAGAGATACATTGTGAGGTCATCGAGTTCTGTGATGATGTTATAGTGTTACATTGTGAGGTCATCGAGTTCCGTGATGATGTCATAGACTTACATTGTGATGTCATCGAGTTACATTGTGATGTCATCGAGTTCCGTGATGATGTCATAGTTTTACATTGTGAGGTCATCGAGTTCCGTGATGATGTCATAGAGATACATTGTGATGTCATCGAGTTCCGTGATGATGTCATAGAGATACATTGTGAGGTCATCGAGTTCAGTGATGATGTTATAGTGTTACGTTGTGAGGTCATCGAGTTCCGTGATGATGTCATAGAGTTACATTGTGAGGTCATCGAGTTCCGTGATGATGTCATAGAGATACATTGTGATGTCATCGAGTTCCGTGATGATGTCATAGAGATGCATTGTGATGTCATCGAATTCCGTGATGATGTCATAGTTTTACATTGTGAGGTCATCGAGTTCCGTGATGATGTCATAGTTTTACATTGTGAGGTCATCGAGTTCCGTGATGATGTCATAGAGATACATTGTGATGTCATCGAGTTCCGTGATGATGTCATAGTTTTACATTGTGAGGTCATCGAGTTCTGTGATGATGTCATAGAGATACATTGTGATGTCATCAAGTTCCGTGATGATGTCATAGTTTTACATTGTGAGGTCATCGAGTTCCGTGATGATGTCATAGAGATACATTGTGAGGTCATCGAGTTCCGTGATGATGTCATAGAGATACATTGTGATGTCATCGAGTTCCGTGATGATGTCATAGAGATACATTGTGAGGTCATCGAGTTCCGTGATGATGTCATAGAGGTACATTGTGATGTCATCGAGTTCCGTGATGATGTCATAGTTTTACATTGTGAGGTCATCGAGTTCCGTGATGATGTCATAGAGATACACTGTGAGGTCATCGAGTTCCGTGATGATGTCATAGTTTTACATTGTGAGGTCATCGAGTTCCGTGATGATGTCATAGAGATACATTGTGATGTCATCGAGTTCCGTGATGATGTCATAGAGATTCATTGTGAAGTCATCGAGTTCCGTGATGATATCATAGAGATACATTGTGAGGTCATCGAGTTCCGTGATGATGTCATAGAGATACATTGTGAGGTCATCGAGTTCCGTGATGATGTCATAGTTTTACATTGTGAGGTCATCGAGTTCCGTGATGATATCATAGACTTACATTGTGATGTTGTCGAGTTCCGTGATGATGTCATAGAGATACATTGTGATGTCATCGAGTTCCGTGATGATGTCATAGTTTTACATTGTGAGGTCATCGAGTTCCGTGATGATGTCATAGAGATACATTGTGAGGTCATCGAGTTCCGTGATGATGTCATAGTGTTACATTGTGAGGTCATCGAGTTCTGTGATGATGTCATAGACTTACATTGTGAGGTCATCGAGTTCCATGATGATGTCATAGAGATACATTGTGAGGTCATCGAGTTCCGTGATGATGTTATAGTGTTACATTGTGAGGTCATCGAGTTCCGTGATGATGTCATAGACTTACATTGTGATGTCATCGAGTTACATTGTGATGTCATCGAGTTCCGTGATGATGTCATAGTTTTACATTGTGAGGTCATCGAGTTCCGTGATGATGTCATAGAGATACATTGTGAGTTCATCGAGTTCCGTGATGATGTCATAGAGATACATTGTGATGTCATCGAGTTCCGTGATGATGTCATAAAGATACATTGTGATGTCATCGAGTTCCGTGATGATGTCATAGAGATACATTGTGATGTCATCGAGTTCCGTGATGATGTCATAGAGATACATTGTGATGTCATCGAGTTCCGTGATGATGTCATAAAGATACATTGTGAGGTCATCGAGTTCCGTGATGATGTCATAGAGATACATTGTGATGTCATCGAGTTCCGTGATGATGTCATAGAGATACATTGTGAGGTCATCGAGTTCCGTGATGATGTCATAGTTTTACATTGTGAGGTCATCGAGTTCCGTGATGATGACATAGAGATACATTGTGATGTCATCGAGTTCCGTGATGATGTCATAGTTTTACATTGTGAGGTCATCGAGTTCCGTGATGATGTCATAGAGATACATTGTGATGTCATCGAGTTCCGTGATGATGTCATAGAGATACATTGTGAGGTCATCGAGTTTTCTGATGATGTTATAGTGTTACATTGTGAGGTCATCGAGTTCCGTGATGATGTCATAGACTTACATTGTGATGTCATCGAGTTACATTGTGATGTCATCGAGTTCTGTGATGATGTCATAGTTTTACATTGTGAGGTCATCGAGTTCCGTGATGATGTCATAGAGATACATTGTGAGTTTGAGTTCCGTGATGATGTCATAGAGATACATTGTGATGTCATCGAGTTCCGTGATGATGTCATAGAGATACATTGTGATGTCATCGAGTTCCGTGATGATGTCATAAAGATACATTGTGAGGTCATCTAGTTCCGTGATGATGTCATAGACTTACATTGTGATGTCATCGAGTTCCGTGATGATGTCATAGAGATACATTGAGATGTCATTGAGTTCCGTGATGATGTCATAGAGATGCATTGTGATGTCATCGAATTCCGTGATGATGTCATAGAGTTACATTGTGAGGTCATCGAGTTCCGTGATGATGTCATAGAGATACATTGTGAGGTCATCGAGATCCGTGATGATGTCATAGACTTACATTGTGATGTCATCGAGTTCCGTGATGATGTCATAGAGATGCATTGTGATGTCATCGAATTCCGTGATGATGTCATAGACTTACATTGTGATGTCATCGAGTTCCGTGATGATGTCATAGAGATACATTGTGATGTCATCGAGTTCCGTGATGATGTCATAGAGATGCATTGTGATGTCATCGAATTCCGTGATGATGTCATAGTTTTACATTGTGAGGTCATCGAGTTCCGTGATGATGTCATAGATACATCGTGATGTCATCGAGTTCCGTGATGATGTCATAGTGTTACATTGTGATGTCATCGAGTTCCGTGATGATGTCATAGAGATGCATTGTGATGTCATCGAATTCCGTGATGATGTCATAGAGATACATTGTCAGGTCATCGAGTTCCGTGATGATGTCATAGAGATACATTGTGATGTCATCGAGTTCCGTGATGATGTCATAGTTTTACATTGTGAGGTCATCGAGTTCCGTGATGATGTCATAGAGATACATTGTGAGTTCATCGAGTTCCGTGATGATGTCATAGAGATACATTGTGATGTCATCGAGTTCCGTGATGATGTCATAGAGATACATTGTGATGTCATCGAGTTCCGTGATGATGTCATAAAGATACATTGTGAGGTCATCGAGTTCCGTGATGATGTCATAGACTTACATTGTGATGTCATCGAGTTCCGTGATGATGTCATAGAGATACATTGAGATGTCATTGAGTTCCGTGATGATGTCATAGAGATGCATTGTGATGTCATCGAATTCCGTGATGATGTCATAGAGTTACATTGTGAGGTCATCGAGTTCCGTGATGATGTCATAGAGATACATTGTGAGGTCATCGAGATCCGTGATGATGTCATAGACTTACATTGTGATGTCATCGAGTTCCGTGATGATGTCATAGAGATGCATTGTGATGTCATCGAATTCCGTGATGATGTCATAGACTTACATTGTGATGTCATCGAGTTCCGTGATGATGTCATAGAGATACATTGTGATGTCATCGAGTTCCGTGATGATGTCATAGAGATGCATTGTGATGTCATCGAATTCCGTGATGATGTCATAGTTTTACATTGTGAGGTCATCGAGTTCCGTGATGATGTCATAGATACATCGTGATGTCATCGAGTTCCGTGATGATGTCATAGTGTTACATTGTGATGTCATCGAGTTCCGTGATGATGTCATAGAGATACATTGTGAGTTCATCGAGTTCCGTGATGATGTCATAGAGATACATTGTGATGTCATCGAGTTCCGTGATGATGTCATAAAGATACATTGTGATGTCATCGAGTTCCGTGATGATGTCATAGAGATACATTGTGATGTCATCGAGTTCCGTGATGATGTCATAGAGATACATTGTGATGTCATCGAGTTCCGTGATGATGTCATAAAGATACATTGTGAGGTCATCGAGTTCCGTGATGATGTCATAGAGATACATTGTGATGTCATCGAGTTCCGTGATGATGTCATAGAGATACATTGTGAGGTCATCGAGTTCCGTGATGATGTCATAGTGTTACATTGTGAGGTCATCGAGTTCCGTGATGATGTCATAGAGATACAGTGTAATGTCATCGAGTTCCTTGATGTTAACATAGAGATACATTGTGATGTCATCGAGTTCCGTGATGATGTCATAGAGATACATTGTGAGGTCATCGAGTTCCGTGATGATGTCATAGAGATACATTGTGATGTCATCGAGTTCCGTGATGATGTCATAGAGATACATTGTGAGGTCATCGAGTTCCGTGATGATGTCATAGTTTTACATTGTGAGGTCATCGAGTTCCGTGATGATGACATAGAGATACATTGTGATGTCATCGAGTTCCGTGATGATGTCATAGTTTTACATTGTGAGGTCATCGAGTTCCGTGATGATGTCATAGAGATACATTGTGATATCATCGAGTTCCGTGATGATGTCATAGAGATACATTGTGAGGTCATCGAGTTTTGTGATGATGTTATAGTGTTACATTGTGAGGTCATCGAGTTCCGTGATGATGTCATAGACTTACATTGTGATGTCATCGAGTTACATTGTGATGTCATCGAGTTCCGTGATGATGTCATAGTTTTACATTGTGAGGTCATCGAGTTCCGTGATGATGTCATAGAGATACATTGTGAGTTCATCGAGTTCCGTGATGATGTCATAGAGATACATTGTGATGTCATCGAGTTCCGTGATGATGTCATAGAGATACATTGTGATGTCATCGAGTTCCGTGATGATGTCATAAAGATACATTGTGAGGTCATTGAGTTCCGTGATGATGTCATAGACTTACATTGTGATGTCATCGAGTTCCGTGATGATGTCATAGAGATACATTGAGATGTCATTGAGTTCCGTGATGATGTCATAGAGATGCATTGTGATGTCATCGAATTCCGTGATGATGTCATAGAGTTACATTGTGAGGTCATCGAGTTCCGTGATGATGTCATAGAGATACATTGTGAGGTCATCGAGATCCGTGATGATGTCATAGACTTACATTGTGATGTCATCGAGTTCCGTGATGATGTCATAGAGATGCATTGTGATGTCATCGAATTCCGTGATGATGTCATAGACTTACATTGTGATGTCATCGAGTTCCGTGATGATGTCATAGAGATACATTGTGATGTCATCGAGTTCCGTGATGATGTCATAGAGATGCATTGTGATGTCATCGAATTCCGTGATGATGTCATAGAGATACATTGTCAGGTCATCGAGTTCCGTGATGATGTCATAGAGATACATTGTGATGTCATCGAGTTCCGTGATGATGTCATAGTTTTACATTGTGATGTCATCGAGTTCCGTGATGATGTCATAGAGATGCATTGTGATGTCATCGAATTCCGTGATGATGTCATAGAGATACATTGTCAGGTCATCGAGTTCCGTGATGATGTCATAGAGATACATTGTGATGTCATCGAGTTCCGTGATGATGTCATAGTTTTACATTGTGAGGTCATCGAGTTCCGTGATGATGTCATAGAGATACATTGTGAGTTCATCGAGTTCCGTGATGATGTCATAGAGATACATTGTGATGTCATCGAGTTCCGTGATGATGTCATAGAGATACATTGTGATGTCATTGAGTTCCGTGATGATGTCATAAAGATACATTGTGAGGTCATCGAGTTCCGTGATGATGTCATAGACTTACATTGTGATGTCATCGAGTTCCGTGATGATGTCATAGAGATACATTGAGATGTCATTGAGTTCCGTGATGATGTCATAGAGATGCATTGTGATGTCATCGAATTCCGTGATGATGTCATAGAGTTACATTGTGAGGTCATCGAGTTCCGTGATGATGTCATAGAGATACATTGTGAGGTCATCGAGATCCGTGATGATGTCATAGACTTACATTGTGATGTCATCGAGTTCCGTGATGATGTCATAGAGATACATTGTGATGTCATCGAGTTCCGTGATGATGTCATAGAGATGCATTGTGATGTCATCGAATTCCGTGATGATGTCATAGTTTTACATTGTGAGGTCATCGAGTTCCGTGATGATGTCATAGATACATCGTGATGTCATCGAGTTCCGTGATGATGTCATAGTGTTACATTGTGATGTCATCGAGTTCCGTGATGATGTCATAGAGATGCATTGTGATGTCATCGAATTCCGTGATGATATCATAGAGATACATTGTCAGGTCATCGAGTTCCGTGATGATGTCATAGAGATACATTGTGATGTCATCGAGTTCCGTGATGATGTCATAGAGATACATTGTGAGGTCATCGAGTTCCGTGATGATGTCATAGAGGTACATTGTGATGTCATCGAGTTCCGTGATGATGTCATAGAGATGCATTGTGATGTCATCGAAATCCGTGATGATGTCATAGAGATACATTGTGATGTCATCGAGTTCCGTGATGATGTCATAGAGATACATTGTGAGTTCATCGAGTACCGTGATGATGTCATAGAGATACATTGTGAGGTCATCGAGTTCCGTGATGTTGTCATAGAGATACATTGTGATGTCATCGAGTTCCGTGATGATGTCATAGTTTTACATTGTGAGGTCATCGAGTTCCGTGATGATGGCATAGAGATACATTGTGATGTCATCGAGTTCCGTGATGATGTCATAGTTTTACATTGTGAGGTCATCAAGTTCCGTGATGATGTCATAGAGATACATTGTGATGTCATCGAGTTCCGTGATGATGTCATAGAGATACATTGTGATGTCATCGAGTTCCGTGATGATGTCATAGAGATGCATTGTGATGTCATCGAATTCCGTGATGATGTCATAGTTTTACATTGTGAGGTCATCGAGTTCCGTGATGATGTCATAGTTTTACATTGTGAGGTCATCAAGTTCCGTGATGATGTCATAGAGATACATTGTGATGTCATCGAGTTCCGTGATGATGTCATAGTTTTACATTGTGAGGTCATCGAGTTCCGTGATGATGTCATAGAGATACATTGTGATGTCATCGAGTTCCGTGATGATGTCATAGTTTTACATTGTGAGGTCATCGAGTTCTGTGATGATGTCATAGAGATGCATTGTGATGTCATTGAATTCCGTGATGATGTCATAGTTTTACATTGTGAGGTCATCGAGTTCCGTGATGATGTCATAGAGATACATTGTGATGTCATCGAGTTCCGTGATGATGTCATAGTTTTACATTGTGAGGTCATCGAGTTCCGTGATGATATCATAGAGATGCATTGTGATGTCATTGAATTCCGTGATGATGTCATAGTTTTACATTGTGAGGTCATCGAGTTCCGTGATGATGTCATAGAGATACATTGTGATGTCATCGAGTTCCGTGATGATGTCATAGCTTTACATTGTGAGGTCATCGAGTTCAGTGATGATGTCTTAGAGATACATTGTGATGTCATCGAGTTCCGTGATGATGTCATAGTTTTACTTTGTGAGGTCATCGAGTTCCATGATGATGTCATAGAGATACATTGTGATGTCATCGAGTTCCGTGATGATGTCATAGAGATACATTGTGATGTCATCGAGTTCCGTGATGATGTTATAGAGATGCATTGTGATGTCATCGAGTTCCGTGATGATGTCATAGTTTTACATTGTGAGGTCATCGAGTTCCGTGATGATGTCATAGAGATACATTGTGATGTCATCGAGTTCCGTGATGATGTCATAGTTTTACATTGTGGGGTCATCGAGTTCCGTGATGATGTCATAGAGATACATTGTGATGTCATCGAGTTCCGTGATGATGTCATAGTTTTACATTGTGAGGTCATCGAGTTCCGTGATGATGTCATAGAGATACATTGTGATGTCATCGAGTTCCGTGATGATGTCGTAGAGATACATTGTGATGTCATCGAGTTCCGTGATGATGTTATAGAGATGCATTGTGATGTCATCGAGTTCCGTGATGATGTCATAGTTTTACATTGTGAGGTCATCGAGTTCCGTGATGATGTCATAGAGATACATTGTGATGTCATCGAGTTCCGTGATGATGTCATAGTTTTACATTGTGAGGTCATCGAGTTCCGTGATGATGTCATAGAGATACATTGTGATTACATCGATTTCCGTGATGATGTCATAGTTTTACATTGTGAGGTCATCGAGTTCCGTGATGATGTCATAGAGATACATTGTGATGTCATCGAGTTCCGTGATGATGTCATAGAGATACATTGTGATGTCATCGAGTTCCGTGATGATATCATAGAGATGCATTGTGATGTCATTGAATTCCGTGATGATGTCATAGTTTTACATTGTGAGGTCATCGAGTTCCGTGATGATGTCATAGAGATACATTGTGATGTCATCGAGTTCCGTGATGATGTCATAGTTTTACATTGTGAGGTCATCAAGTTCCGTGATGATATCATAGAGATGCATTGTGATGTCATTGAATTCCGTGATGATGTCATAGTTTTACAATGTGAGGTCATCGAGTTCCGTGATGATGTCATAGAGATACATTGTGATGTCATCGAGTTCCGTGATGATGTCATAGCTTTACATTGTGAGGTCATCGAGTTCCGTGATGATGTCATAGAGATACATTGTGATGTCATCGAGTTCCGTGATGATGTCATAGTTTTACATTGTGAGGTCATCGAGTTCCATGATGATGTCATAGAGATACATTGTGATGTCATCGAGTTCCGTGATGATGTCATAGAGATACATTGTGATGTCATCGAGTTCCGTGATGATGTTATAGAGATGCATTGTGATGTCATCGAGTTCCGTGATGATGTCATAGTTTTACATTGTGAGGTCATCGAGTTCCGTGATGATGTCATAGAGATACATTGTGATGTCATCGAGTTCCGTGATGATGTCATAGAGATACATTG
The DNA here is from genome assembly GCF_031893055.1 of Leptodactylus fuscus. Classification (NCBI taxonomy): domain Eukaryota; kingdom Metazoa; phylum Chordata; class Amphibia; order Anura; family Leptodactylidae; genus Leptodactylus; species Leptodactylus fuscus. The sequence continues at coordinate 143,792,104 of NC_134265.1, forward strand.
TGATGTCATCGAGTTCCGTGATGATGTCATAGTTTTACATTGTGAGGTCATCGAGTTCCGTGATGATGTCATAGCGATACATTGTGATGTCATCGAGTTCCGTGATGATGTCGTAGAGATACATTGTGATGTCATCGAGTTCCGTGATGATGTTATAGAGATGCATTGTGATGTCATCGAGTTCCGTGATGATGTCATAGTTTTACATTGTGAGGTCATCGAGTTCCGTGATGATGTCATAGAGATACATTGTGATGTCATCGAGTTCCGTGATGATGTCATAGTTTTACATTGTGAGGTCATCGAGTTCCGTGATGATGTCATAGAGATACATTGTGATGTCATCGAGTTCCGTGATGATGTCATAGAGATACATTGTGATGTCATCGAGTTCCGTGATGATGTCATAGAGATGCATTGTGATGTCATCGAATTCTGTGATGATGTCATAGTTTTACATTGTGAGGTCATCGAGTTCCGTGATGATGTCATAGTTTTACATTGTGAGGTCATCGAGTTCCGTGATGATGGCATAGAGATACATTGTGATGTCATCGAGTTCCGTGATGATGTCATAGTTTTACATTGTGAGGTCATCGAGTTCCGTGATGATGTCATAGAGATACATTGTGATGTCATCGAGTTCCGTGATGATATCATAGAGATGCATTGTGATGTCATTGAATTCCGTGATGATGTCATAGTTTTACATTGTGAGGTCATCGAGTTCCGTGATGATGTCATAGAGATACATTGTGATGTCATCGAGTTCCGTGATGATGTCATAGTTTTACATTGTGAGGTCATCTAGTTCCTTGATGATGTCATAGAGATACATTGTGATGTCATCGAGTTCCGTGATGATGTCATAGTTTTACATTGTGAGGTCATCGAGTTCTGTGATGATGTCATAGAGATACATTGTGATGTCATCGAGTTCCGTGATGATGTCATAGAGATACATTGTGATTTCATCGAGTTCCGTGATGATGTTATAGAGATGCATTGTGATGTCATCGAATTCCGTGATGATGTCATAGAGTTACATTGTGAGGTCATCGAGTTCCGTGATGATGTCATAGAGATACATTGTGAGGTCATCGAGTTCCGTGATGATGGCATAGAGATACATTGTGATGTCATCAAGTTCCGTGATGATGTCATAGTTTCACATTGTGAGGTCATCGAGTTCCGTGATGATGTCATAGAGATACATTGTGATGTCATCGAGTTCCGTGATGATGTCATAGAGATACATTGTGATGTCATCGAGTTCCGTGATGATGTCATAGAGATACATTGTGAGGTCATCGAGTTCCGTGATGATGTCATAGTTTTACATTGTGAGGTCATCGAGTTCCGTGATGATGTCATAGAGATACATTGTGATGTCATCGAGTTCCGTGATGATGTCATAGAGATACATTGTGATTTCATTGAGTTCCGTGATGATGTTATAGAGATGCATTGTGATGTCATCGAATTCCGTGATGATGTCATAGTTACATTGTGAGGTCATCGAGTTCCGTGATGATGTCATAGTTTTACATTGTGAGGTCATCGAGTTCCGTGATGATGGCATAGAGATACATTGTGATGTCATCAAGTTCCGTGATGATGTCATAGTTTCACATTGTGAGGTCATCGAGTTCCGTGATGATGTCATAGAGATACATTGTGATGTCATCGAGTTCCGTGATGATGTCATAGAGATACATTGTGATGTCATCGAGTTCCGTGATGATGTCATAGAGATGCATTGTGATGTTATCGAATTCCGTGATGATGTCATAGTTTTACATTGTGAGGTCATCGAGTTCCGTGATGATGTCATAGTTTTACATTGTGAGGTCATCGAGTTCCGTGATGATGTCATAGAGATACATTGTGATGTCATCGAGTTCCGTGTTGATGTCATAGAGATACATTGTGATGTCATCGAGTTCCGTGATGATGTTATAGAGATGCGTTGTGATGTCATCGAATTCCGTGATGATGTCATAGAGATACATTGTGAGGTCATCGAGTTCCGTGATGATGTCATAGTGTTACATTGTGATGTCATCGAGTTCCGTGATGATGTCCTAGAGATACATTGTGATGTCATCGAGTTCCATGATGATGTCATAGAGATACATTGTGAGGTCATCGAGTTCCGTGATGATGTCATAGACTTACATTGTGATGTCATAGAGTTCCGAGATGATGTCATAGAGATACATTGTGATGTCATCGAGTTCCGTGATGATGTCCTAGAGATACATTGTGATGTCATCGAGTTCCGTGATGATGTCATAGAGATACATTGTGATGTCATCGAGTTCCGTGATGATGTCATAGTTTTACATTGTGAGGTCATCGAGTTCCGTGATGATGTCATAGAGATACATTGTGAGGTCATCGAGTTCCGTGATGATGTCATAGTGTTACATTGTGAGGTCATCGAGTTCTGTGATGATGTCATAGACTTACATTGTGAGGTCATCGAGTTCCATGATGATGTCATAGAGATACATTGTGAGGTCATCGAGTTCCGTGATGATGTCATAGACTTACATTGTGATGTCATCGAGTTCCGAGATGATGTCATAGAGATACATTGTGATGTCATCGAGTTCCGTGATGATGTCCTAGAGATACATTGTGATGTCATCGAGTTCCGTGATGATGTCATAGAGATACATTGTGAGGTCATCGAGTTCCGTGATGATGTCATAGACTTACATTGTGATGTCATCGAGTTCCGTGATGATATTATAGAGATACATTGTGATGTCATCGAGTTCCGTGATGATGTCATAGAGATACATTGTGAGGTCACCGAGTTCCGTGATGATGTCATAGAGATTCATTGTGAGGTCATCGAGTTCCGTGATGATGTCATAGAGATACATTGTGATGTCATCGAGTTCCGTGATGATGTCATAGAGATACATTGTGAGGTCATCGAGTTCCGTGATGATGTCATAGTGTTACATTGTGAGGTCATCGAGTTCCGTGATGATGTCATAGAGATACATTGTGATGTCATCGAGTTCCGTGATGATGTCATAGTCTTACATTGTGAGGTCATCGAGTTTCGTGATGATGTCATAAAGATACATTGTGATGTCATCGAGTTCCGTGATGATGTCATAGAGATACATTGTGAGGTCATCGAGTTCCGTGATGATGTCATAGTTTTACATTGTGAGGTCATCGAGTTCCGTGATGATGACATAGAGATACATTGTGATGTCATCGAGTTCTGTGATGATGTCATAGTTTTACATTGTGAGGTCATCGAATTCCATGATGATGTCATAGAGATACATTGTGATGTCATTGAGTTCCGTGATGATGTCATAGAGATACATTGTGATGTCATCGAGTTCTGTGATGATGTTATAGTGTTACATTGTGAGGTCATCGAGTTCCGTGATGATGTCATAGACTTACATTGTGATGTCATCGAGTTACATTGTGATGTCATCGAGTTCCGTGATGATGTCATAGTTTTACATTGTGAGGTCATCGAGTTCCGTGATGATGTCATAGAGATACATTGTGAGTTCATCGAGTTCCGTGATGATGTCATAGAGATACATTGTGATGTCATCGAGTTCCGTGATGATGTCATAAAGATACATTGTGATGTCATCGAGTTCCGTGATGATGTCATAGAGATACATTGTGATGTCATTGAGTTCCGTGATGATGTCATAGAGATACATTGTGAGGTCATCGAGTTCCGTGATGATGTCATAGTGTTACATTGTGAGGTCATCGAGTTCCGTGATGATGTCATGGAGATACATTGTGATGTCATCGAGTTCCGTCATGATGTCATAGAGATACATTGTGATGTCATCGAGTTCCGTGATGATGTCATAGAGATACATTGTGAGGTCATCGAGTTCCGTGATGATGTCATAAAGATACATTGTGATGTCATCGAGTTCCGTGATGATGTCATAGAGATACATTGTGAGGTCATCGAGTTCCGTGATGATGTCATAGTTTTACATTGTGAGGTCATCGAGTTCCGTGATGATGACATAGAGATACATTGTGATGTCATCGAGTTCCGTGATGATGTCATAGTTTTACATTGTGAGGTCATCGAATTCCATGATGATGTCATAGAGATACATTGTGATGTCATCGAGTTCCGTGATGATGTCATAGAGATACATTGTGAGGTCATCGAGTTCTGTGATGATGTTATAGTGTTACATTGTGAGGTCATCGAGTTCCGTGATGATGTCATAGACTTACATTGTGATGTCATCGAGTTACATTGTGATGTCATCGAGTTCCGTGATGATGTCATAGTTTTACATTGTGAGGTCATCGAGTTCCGTGATGATGTCATAGAGATACATTGTGAGTTCATCGAGTTCCGTGATGATGTCATAGAGATACATTGTGATGTCATCAAGTTCCGTGATGATGTCATAAAGATACATTGTGATGTCATCGAGTTCCGTGATGATGTCATAGAGATACATTGTGATGTCATCGATTTCCGTGATGATGTCATAGAGATACATTGTGATGTCATCGAGTTCCGTGATGATGTCATAAAGATACATTGTGAGGTCATCGAGTTCCGTGATGATGTCATAGAGATACATTGTGAGGTCATCGAGTTCCGTGATGATGTCATAGTGTTACATTGTGAGGTCATCGAGTTCCGTGATGATGTCATAGAGATACATTGTAATGTCATCGAGTTCCTTGATGTTGTCATAGAGATACATTGTGAGGTCATCGAGTTCCGTGATGATGTCATAGATATACATTGTGATGTCATCGAGTTCCGTGATGATGTCATAGAGATACATTGTGAGGTCATCGAGTTCCGTGATGATGTCATAGAGATACATTGTGATGTCATCGAGTTCCGTGATGATGTCATAGAGATACATTGTAAGGTCATCGAGTTCTGTGATGATGTTATAGTGTTACATTGTGAGGTCATCGAGTTCCGTGATGATGTCATAGACTTACATTGTGATGTCATCGAGTTACATTGTGATGTCATCGAGTTCCGTGATGATGTCATAGTTTTACATTGTGAGGTCATCGAGTTCCGTGATGATGTCATAGAGATACATTGTGAGTTCATCGAGTTCCGTGATGATGTCATAGAGATACATTGTGATGTCATCGAGTTCCGTGATGATGTCATAGAGATACATTGTGATGTCATCGAGTTCCGTGATGATGTCATAAAGATACATTGTGAGGTCATCGAGTTCCGTGATGATGTCATAGACTTACATTGTGATGTCATCGAGTTCCATGATGATGTCATAGAGATACATTGTGATGTCATCGAGTTCCGTGATGATGTCATAGTTTTACATCGTGAGGTCATCGAGTTCCGTGATGATGTCATAGAGATACATTGTGAGGTCATCGAGTTCCGTGATGATGTCATAGTGTTACATTGTGAGGTCATCGAGTTCTGTGATGATGTCATAGACTTACATTGTGAGGTCATCGAGTTCCATGATGATGTCATAGAGATACATTGTGAGGTCATCGAGTTCCGTGATGATGTCATAGACTTACATTGTGATGTCATCGAGTTCCGAGATGATGTCATAGAGATACATTGTGATGTCATCGAGTTCCGTGATGATGTCCTAGAGATACATTGTGATGTCATCGAGTTCCGTGATGATGTCATAGAGATACATTGTGAGGTCATCGAGTTCCGTGATGATGTCATAGACTTACATTGTGATGTCATCGAGTTCCGTGATGATATTATAGAGATACATTGTGATGTCATCGAGTTCCGTGATGATGTCATAGACTTACTTTGTGATGTCATCGAGTTCCGTGATAATGTCATAGACTTACATTGTGATGTCATCGAGTTCCGTGATAATTTCATAGACTTACATTGTGAGGTCATCGAGTTCCGTGATAATGTCATAGACTTACATTGTGATGTCATCGAGTTCCGTGATGATGTCATAGAGATACATTGTGAGGTCATCGAGTTCCGTGATGATGTCATAGAGATACATTGTGATGTCATCGAGTTCCGTGATGATGTCATAGAGATACATTGTGAGGTCATCGAGTTCCGTGATGATGTCATAGTCTTACATTGTGAGGTCATCGAGTATCGTGATGATGTCATAGACTTACATTGTGATGTCATCGAGTTACATTGTGATGTCATCGAGTTCCGTGATGTCATAGAGATACATTGTGAGGTCATCGAGTTCCGTGATGATGTCATAGTTTTACATTGTGATGTCATCGAGTTCCGTGATGATGTCATAGAGATACATTGTGAGGTCATCGAGTTCCGTGATGATGTCATAGTTTTACATTGTGAGGTCATCTAGTTCCGTGATGATGTCATAGTTTTACATTGTGATGTCATCGAGTTCCGTGATGATGTCATAGAGATACATTGTGAGGTCATCGAGTTCCGTGATGATGTCATAGTTTTACATTGTGAGGTCATCGAGTTCCGTGATGATGTCATAGTTTTACATTGTGATGTCATCGAGTTCCGTGATGATGTCATAGAGATACATTGTGAGGTCATCGAATTCCGTGATGATGTCATAGTGTTACATTGTGAGGTCATCAAGTTCCGTGATGATGTCATAGTGTTACATTGTGATGTCATTCAGTTCCGTGATGATGTCATAGAGATACATTGTGAGGTCATCGAGTTCCGTGATGATGTCATAGAGATACATTGTGATGTCATCGAGTTCCGTGATGATGTCATAGAGATACATTGTGAGGTCATCGAGTTCCGTGATGATGTCATAGTGTTACATTGTGAGGTCATCGAGTTCCGTGATGATTTCATAGAGATACATTGTAATGTCATCGAGTTCCTTGATGTTGTCATAGAGATACATTGTGATGTCATCGAGTTCCGTGATGATGTCATAGAGATACATTGTGAGGTCATCGAGTTCCGTGATGATGTCATAGAGATACATTGTGATGTCATCGAGTTCCGTGATGATGTCATAGAGATACATTGTGAGGTCATCGAGTTCCGTGATGATGTCATAGTTTTACACTGTGAGGTCATCGAGTTCCGTGATGATGACATAGAGATACATTGTGATGTCATCGAGTTCCGTGATGATGTCATAGTTTTACATTGTGAGGTCATCGAGTTCCGTGATGATGTCATAGAGATACATTGTGACGTCATCGAGTTCCGTGATGATGTCATAGAGATACATTGTGAGGTCATCAAGTTCTGTGATGATGTTATAGTGTTACATTGTGAGGTCATCGAGTTCCGTGATGATGTCATAGACTTACATTGTGATGTCATCGAGTTACATTGTGATGTCATCGAGTTCCGTGATGATGTCATAGTTTTACATTGTGAGGTCATCGAGTTCCGTGATGATGTCATAGAGATACATTGTGAGTTCATCGAGTTCCGTGATGATGTCATAGAGAGACATTGTGATGTCATCGAGTTCCGTGATGATGTCATAGAGATACATTGTGATGTCATCGAGTTCCGTGATGATGTCATAAAGATACATTGTGAGGTCATCGAGTTCCGTGATGATGTCATGGACTTACATTGTGATGTCATCGAGTTCCGTGATGATGTCATAGAGATACATTGTGATGTCATTGAGTTCCGTGATGATGTCATAGAGATGCATTGTGATGTCATCGAATTCCGTGATGATGTCATAGTCTTACATTGTGAGGTCATCGAGTATCGTGATGATGTCATAGACTTACATTGTGATGTCATCGAGTTACATTGTGATGTCATCGAGTTCCGTGATGTCATAGAGATACATTGTGAGGTCATCGAGTTCCGTGATGATGTCATAGTTTTACATTGTGATGTCATCGAGTTCCGTGATGATGTCATAGAGATACATTGTGAGGTCATCGAGTTCCGTGATGATGTCATAGTTTTACATTGTGAGGTCATCTAGTTCCGTGATGATGTCATAGTTTTACATTGTGATGTCATCGAGTTCCGTGATGATGTCATAGAGATACATTGTGAGGTCATCGAGTTCCGTGATGATGTCATAGTTTTACATTGTGAGGTCATCGAGTTCCGTGATGATGTCATAGTTTTACATTGTGATGTCATCGAGTTCCGTGATGATGTCATAGAGATACATTGTGAGGTCATCGAATTCCGTGATGATGTCATAGTGTTACATTGTGAGGTCATCAAGTTCCGTGATGATGTCATAGTGTTACATTGTGATGTCATTCAGTTCCGTGATGATGTCATAGAGATACATTGTGAGGTCATCGAGTTCCGTGATGATGTCATAGAGATACATTGTGATGTCATCGAGTTCCGTGATGATGTCATAGAGATACATTGTGAGGTCATCGAGTTCCGTGATGATGTCATAGTGTTACATTGTGAGGTCATCGAGTTCCGTGATGATTTCATAGAGATACATTGTAATGTCATCGAGTTCCTTGATGTTGTCATAGAGATACATTGTGATGTCATCGAGTTCCGTGATGATGTCATAGAGATACATTGTGAGGTCATCGAGTTCCGTGATGATGTCATAGAGATACATTGTGATGTCATCGAGTTCCGTGATGATGTCATAGAGATACATTGTGAGGTCATCGAGTTCCGTGATGATGTCATAAAGATACATTGTGATGTCATCGAGTTCCGTGATGATGTCATAGAGATACATTGTGATGTCATCGAGTTCCGTGATGATGTCATAGAGATACATTGTGATGTCATCGAGTTCCGTGATGATGTCATAAAGATACATTGTGAGGTCATCGAGTTCCGTGATGATGTCATAGAGATACATTGTGATGTCATCGAGTTCCGTGATGATGTCATAGAGATACATTGTGAGGTCATCGAGTTCCGTGATGATGTCATAGTTTTACATTGTGAGGTCATCGAGTTCCGTGATGATGACATAGAGATACATTGTGATGTCATCGAGTTCCGTGATGATGTCATAGTTTTACATTGTGAGGTCATCGAGTTCCGTGATGATGTCATAGAGATACATTGTGATGTCATCGAGTTCCGTGATGATGTCATAGAGATACATTGTGAGGTCATCGAGTTTTCTGATGATGTTATAGTGTTACATTGTGAGGTCATCGAGTTCCGTGATGATGTCATAGACTTACATTGTGATGTCATCGAGTTACATTGTGATGTCATCGAGTTCTGTGATGATGTCATAGTTTTACATTGTGAGGTCATCGAGTTCCGTGATGATGTCATAGAGATACATTGTGAGTTTGAGTTCCGTGATGATGTCATAGAGATACATTGTGATGTCATCGAGTTCCGTGATGATGTCATAGAGATACATTGTGATGTCATCGAGTTCCGTGATGATGTCATAAAGATACATTGTGAGGTCATCTAGTTCCGTGATGATGTCATAGACTTACATTGTGATGTCATCGAGTTCCGTGATGATGTCATAGAGATACATTGAGATGTCATTGAGTTCCGTGATGATGTCATAGAGATGCATTGTGATGTCATCGAATTCCGTGATGATGTCATAGAGTTACATTGTGAGGTCATCGAGTTCCGTGATGATGTCATAGAGATACATTGTGAGGTCATCGAGATCCGTGATGATGTCATAGACTTACATTGTGATGTCATCGAGTTCCGTGATGATGTCATAGAGATGCATTGTGATGTCATCGAATTCCGTGATGATGTCATAGACTTACATTGTGATGTCATCGAGTTCCGTGATGATGTCATAGAGATACATTGTGATGTCATCGAGTTCCGTGATGATGTCATAGAGATGCATTGTGATGTCATCGAATTCCGTGATGATGTCATAGTTTTACATTGTGAGGTCATCGAGTTCCGTGATGATGTCATAGATACATCGTGATGTCATCGAGTTCCGTGATGATGTCATAGTGTTACATTGTGATGTCATCGAGTTCCGTGATGATGTCATAGAGATGCATTGTGATGTCATCGAATTCCGTGATGATGTCATAGAGATACATTGTCAGGTCATCGAGTTCCGTGATGATGTCATAGAGATACATTGTGATGTCATCGAGTTCCGTGATGATGTCATAGTTTTACATTGTGAGGTCATCGAGTTCCGTGATGATGTCATAGAGATACATTGTGAGTTCATCGAGTTCCGTGATGATGTCATAGAGATACATTGTGATGTCATCGAGTTCCGTGATGATGTCATAGAGATACATTGTGATGTCATCGAGTTCCGTGATGATGTCATAAAGATACATTGTGAGGTCATCGAGTTCCGTGATGATGTCATAGACTTACATTGTGATGTCATCGAGTTCCGTGATGATGTCATAGAGATACATTGAGATGTCATTGAGTTCCGTGATGATGTCATAGAGATGCATTGTGATGTCATCGAATTCCGTGATGATGTCATAGAGTTACATTGTGAGGTCATCGAGTTCCGTGATGATGTCATAGAGATACATTGTGAGGTCATCGAGATCCGTGATGATGTCATAGACTTACATTGTGATGTCATCGAGTTCCGTGATGATGTCATAGAGATGCATTGTGATGTCATCGAATTCCGTGATGATGTCATAGACTTACATTGTGATGTCATCGAGTTCCGTGATGATGTCATAGAGATACATTGTGATGTCATCGAGTTCCGTGATGATGTCATAGAGATGCATTGTGATGTCATCGAATTCCGTGATGATGTCATAGTTTTACATTGTGAGGTCATCGAGTTCCGTGATGATGTCATAGATACATCGTGATGTCATCGAGTTCCGTGATGATGTCATAGTGTTACATTGTGATGTCATCGAGTTCCGTGATGATGTCATAGAGATACATTGTGAGTTCATCGAGTTCCGTGATGATGTCATAGAGATACATTGTGATGTCATCGAGTTCCGTGATGATGTCATAAAGATACATTGTGATGTCATCGAGTTCCGTGATGATGTCATAGAGATACATTGTGATGTCATCGAGTTCCGTGATGATGTCATAGAGATACATTGTGATGTCATCGAGTTCCGTGATGATGTCATAAAGATACATTGTGAGGTCATCGAGTTCCGTGATGATGTCATAGAGATACATTGTGATGTCATCGAGTTCCGTGATGATGTCATAGAGATACATTGTGAGGTCATCGAGTTCCGTGATGATGTCATAGTGTTACATTGTGAGGTCATCGAGTTCCGTGATGATGTCATAGAGATACAGTGTAATGTCATCGAGTTCCTTGATGTTAACATAGAGATACATTGTGATGTCATCGAGTTCCGTGATGATGTCATAGAGATACATTGTGAGGTCATCGAGTTCCGTGATGATGTCATAGAGATACATTGTGATGTCATCGAGTTCCGTGATGATGTCATAGAGATACATTGTGAGGTCATCGAGTTCCGTGATGATGTCATAGTTTTACATTGTGAGGTCATCGAGTTCCGTGATGATGACATAGAGATACATTGTGATGTCATCGAGTTCCGTGATGATGTCATAGTTTTACATTGTGAGGTCATCGAGTTCCGTGATGATGTCATAGAGATACATTGTGATATCATCGAGTTCCGTGATGATGTCATAGAGATACATTGTGAGGTCATCGAGTTTTGTGATGATGTTATAGTGTTACATTGTGAGGTCATCGAGTTCCGTGATGATGTCATAGACTTACATTGTGATGTCATCGAGTTACATTGTGATGTCATCGAGTTCCGTGATGATGTCATAGTTTTACATTGTGAGGTCATCGAGTTCCGTGATGATGTCATAGAGATACATTGTGAGTTCATCGAGTTCCGTGATGATGTCATAGAGATACATTGTGATGTCATCGAGTTCCGTGATGATGTCATAGAGATACATTGTGATGTCATCGAGTTCCGTGATGATGTCATAAAGATACATTGTGAGGTCATTGAGTTCCGTGATGATGTCATAGACTTACATTGTGATGTCATCGAGTTCCGTGATGATGTCATAGAGATACATTGAGATGTCATTGAGTTCCGTGATGATGTCATAGAGATGCATTGTGATGTCATCGAATTCCGTGATGATGTCATAGAGTTACATTGTGAGGTCATCGAGTTCCGTGATGATGTCATAGAGATACATTGTGAGGTCATCGAGATCCGTGATGATGTCATAGACTTACATTGTGATGTCATCGAGTTCCGTGATGATGTCATAGAGATGCATTGTGATGTCATCGAATTCTGTGATGATGTCATAGACTTACATTGTGATGTCATCGAGTTCCGTGATGATGTCATAGAGATACATTGTGATGTCATCGAGTTCCGTGATGATGTCATAGAGATGCATTGTGATGTCATCGAATTCCGTGATGATGTCATAGAGATACATTGTCAGGTCATCGAGTTCCGTGATGATGTCATAGAGATACATTGTGATGTCATCGAGTTCCGTGATGATGTCATAGTTTTACATTGTGATGTCATCGAGTTCCGTGATGATGTCATAGAGATGCATTGTGATGTCATCGAATTCCGTGATGATGTCATAGAGATACATTGTCAGGTCATCGAGTTCCGTGATGATGTCATAGAGATACATTGTGATGTCATCGAGTTCCGTGATGATGTCATAGTTTTACATTGTGAGGTCATCGAGTTCCGTGATGATGTCATAGAGATACATTGTGAGTTCATCGAGTTCCGTGATGATGTCATAGAGATACATTGTGATGTCATCGAGTTCCGTGATGATGTCATAGAGATACATTGTGATGTCATTGAGTTCCGTGATGATGTCATAAAGATACATTGTGAGGTCATCGAGTTCCGTGATGATGTCATAGACTTACATTGTGATGTCATCGAGTTCCGTGATGATGTCATAGAGATACATTGAGATGTCATTGAGTTCCGTGATGATGTCATAGAGATGCATTGTGATGTCATCGAATTCCGTGATGATGTCATAGAGTTACATTGTGAGGTCATCGAGTTCCGTGATGATGTCATAGAGATACATTGTGAGGTCATCGAGATCCGTGATGATGTCATAGACTTACATTGTGATGTCATCGAGTTCCGTGATGATGTCATAGAGATACATTGTGATGTCATCGAGTTCCGTGATGATGTCATAGAGATGCATTGTGATGTCATCGAATTCCGTGATGATGTCATAGTTTTACATTGTGAGGTCATCGAGTTCCGTGATGATGTCATAGATACATCGTGATGTCATCGAGTTCCGTGATGATGTCATAGTGTTACATTGTGATGTCATCGAGTTCCGTGATGATGTCATAGAGATGCATTGTGATGTCATCGAATTCCGTGATGATATCATAGAGATACATTGTCAGGTCATCGAGTTCCGTGATGATGTCATAGAGATACATTGTGATGTCATCGAGTTCCGTGATGATGTCATAGAGATACATTGTGAGGTCATCGAGTTCCGTGATGATGTCATAGAGGTACATTGTGATGTCATCGAGTTCCGTGATGATGTCATAGAGATGCATTGTGATGTCATCGAAATCCGTGATGATGTCATAGAGATACATTGTGATGTCATCGAGTTCCGTGATGATGTCATAGAGATACATTGTGAGTTCATCGAGTACCGTGATGATGTCATAGAGATACATTGTGAGGTCATCGAGTTCCGTGATGTTGTCATAGAGATACATTGTGATGTCATCGAGTTCCGTGATGATGTCATAGTTTTACATTGTGAGGTCATCGAGTTCCGTGATGATGGCATAGAGATACATTGTGATGTCATCGAGTTCCGTGATGATGTCATAGTTTTACATTGTGAGGTCATCAAGTTCCGTGATGATGTCATAGAGATACATTGTGATGTCATCGAGTTCCGTGATGATGTCATAGAGATACATTGTGATGTCATCGAGTTCCGTGATGATGTCATAGAGATGCATTGTGATGTCATCGAATTCCGTGATGATGTCATAGTTTTACATTGTGAGGTCATCGAGTTCCGTGATGATGTCATAGTTTTACATTGTGAGGTCATCAAGTTCCGTGATGATGTCATAGAGATACATTGTGATGTCATCGAGTTCCGTGATGATGTCATAGTTTTACATTGTGAGGTCATCGAGTTCCGTGATGATGTCATAGAGATACATTGTGATGTCATCGAGTTCCGTGATGATGTCATAGTTTTACATTGTGAGGTCATCGAGTTCTGTGATGATGTCATAGAGATGCATTGTGATGTCATTGAATTCCGTGATGATGTCATAGTTTTACATTGTGAGGTCATCGAGTTCCGTGATGATGTCATAGAGATACATTGTGATGTCATCGAGTTCCGTGATGATGTCATAGTTTTACATTGTGAGGTCATCGAGTTCCGTGATGATATCATAGAGATGCATTGTGATGTCATTGAATTCCGTGATGATGTCATAGTTTTACATTGTGAGGTCATCGAGTTCCGTGATGATGTCATAGAGATACATTGTGATGTCATCGAGTTCCGTGATGATGTCATAGCTTTACATTGTGAGGTCATCGAGTTCAGTGATGATGTCTTAGAGATACATTGTGATGTCATCGAGTTCCATGATGATGTCATAGAGATACATTGTGATGTCATCGAGTTCCGTGATGATGTCATAGAGATACATTGTGATGTCATCGAGTTCCGTGATGATGTTATAGAGATGCATTGTGATGTCATCGAGTTCCGTGATGATGTCATAGTTTTACATTGTGAGGTCATCGAGTTCCGTGATGATGTCATAGAGATACATTGTGATGTCATCGAGTTCCGTGATGATGTCATAGTTTTACATTGTGGGGTCATCGAGTTCCGTGATGATGTCATAGAGATACATTGTGATGTCATCGAGTTCCGTGATGATGTCATAGTTTTACATTGTGAGGTCATCGAGTTCCGTGATGATGTCATAGAGATACATTGTGATGTCATCGAGTTCCGTGATGATATCGTAGAGATACATTGTGATGTCATCGAGTTCCGTGATGATGTTATAGAGATGCATTGTGATGTCATCGAGTTCCGTGATGATGTCATAGTTTTACATTGTGAGGTCATCGAGTTCCGTGATGATGTCATAGAGATACATTGTGATGTCATCGAGTTCCGTGATGATGTCATAGTTTTACATTGTGAGGTCATCGAGTTCCGTGATGATGTCATAGAGATACATTGTGATTACATCGATTTCCGTGATGATGTCATAGTTTTACATTGTGAGGTCATCGAGTTCCGTGATGATGTCATAGAGATACATTGTGATGTCATCGAGTTCCGTGATGATGTCATAGAGATACATTGTGATGTCATCGAGTTCCGTGATGATATCATAGAGATGCATTGTGATGTCATTGAATTCCGTGATGATGTCATAGTTTTACATTGTGAGGTCATCGAGTTCCGTGATGATGTCATAGAGATACATTGTGATGTCATCGAGTTCCGTGATGATGTCATAGTTTTACATTGTGAGGTCATCAAGTTCCGTGATGATATCATAGAGATGCATTGTGATGTCATTGAATTCCGTGATGATGTCATAGTTTTACATTGTGAGGTCATCGAGTTCCGTGATGATGTCATAGAGATACATTGTGATGTCATCGAGTTCCGTGATGATGTCATAGCTTTACATTGTGAGGTCATCGAGTTCCGTGATGATGTCATAGAGATACATTGTGATGTCATCGAGTTCCGTGATGATGTCATAGTTTTACATTGTGAGGTCATCGAGTTCCATGATGATGTCATAGAGATACATTGTGATGTCATCGAGTTCCGTGATGATGTCATAGAGATACATTGTGATGTCATCGAGTTCCGTGATGATGTTATAGAGATGCATTGTGATGTCATCGAGTTCCGTGATGATGTCATAGTTTTACATTGTGAGGTCATCGAGTTCCGTGATGATGTCATAGAGATACATTGTGATGTCATCGAGTTCCGTGATGATGTCATAGAGATACATTGTGATGTCATCGAGTTCCGTGATGATGTCATAGTTTTACATTGTGAGGTCATCGAGTTCCGTGATGATGTCATAGCGATACATTGTGATGTCATCGAGTTCCGTGATGATGTCGTAGAGATACATTGTGATGTCATCGAGTTCCGTGATGATGTTATAGAGATGCATTGTGATGTCATCGAGTTCCGTGATGATGTCATAGTTTTACATTGTGAGGTCATCGAGTTCCGTGATGATGTCATAGAGATACATTGTGATGTCATCGAGTTCCGTGATGATGTCATAGTTTTACATTGTGAGGTCATCGAGTTCCGTGATGATGTCATAGAGATACATTGTGATGTCATCGAGTTCCGTGATGATGTCATAGAGATACATTGTGATGTCATCGAGTTCCGTGATGATGTCATAGAGATGCATTGTGATGTCATCGAATTCTGTGATGATGTCATAGTTTTACATTGTGAGGTCATCGAGTTCCGTGATGATGTCATAGTTTTACATTGTGAGGTCATCGAGTTCCGTGATGATGGCATAGAGATACATTGTGATGTCATCGAGTTCCGTGATGATGTCATAGTTTTACATTGTGAGGTCATCGAGTTCCGTGATGATGTCATAGAGATACATTGTGATGTCATCGAGTTCCGTGATGATATCATAGAGATGCATTGTGATGTCATTGAATTCCGTGATGATGTCATAGTTTTACATTGTGAGGTCATCGAGTTCCGTGATGATGTCATAGAGATACATTGTGATGTCATCGAGTTCCGTGATGATGTCATAGTTTTACATTGTGAGGTCATCTAGTTCCTTGATGATGTCATAGAGATACATTGTGATGTCATCGAGTTCCGTGATGATGTCATAGTTTTACATTGTGAGGTCATCGAGTTCTGTGATGATGTCATAGAGATACATTGTGATGTCATCGAGTTCCGTGATGATGTCATAGAGATACATTGTGATTTCATCGAGTTCCGTGATGATGTTATAGAGATGCATTGTGATGTCATCGAATTCCGTGATGATGTCATAGAGTTACATTGTGAGGTCATCGAGTTCCGTGATGATGTCATAGAGATACATTGTGAGGTCATCGAGTTCCGTGATGATGGCATAGAGATACATTGTGATGTCATCAAGTTCCGTGATGATGTCATAGTTTCACATTGTGAGGTCATCGAGTTCCGTGATGATGTCATAGAGATACATTGTGATGTCATCGAGTTCCGTGATGATGTCATAGAGATACATTGTGATGTCATCGAGTTCCGTGATGATGTCATAGAGATACATTGTGAGGTCATCGAGTTCCGTGATGATGTCATAGTTTTACATTGTGAGGTCATCGAGTTCCGTGATGATGTCATAGAGATACATTGTGATGTCATCGAGTTCCGTGATGATGTCATAGAGATACATTGTGATTTCATTGAGTTCCGTGATGATGTTATAGAGATGCATTGTGATGTCATCGAATTCCGTGATGATGTCATAGTTACATTGTGAGGTCATCGAGTTCCGTGATGATGTCATAGTTTTACATTGTGAGGTCATCGAGTTCCGTGATGATGGCATAGAGATACATTGTGATGTCATCAAGTTCCGTGATGATGTCATAGTTTCACATTGTGAGGTCATCGAGTTCCGTGATGATGTCATAGAGATACATTGTGATGTCATCGAGTTCCGTGATGATGTCATAGAGATACATTGTGATGTCATCGAGTTCCGTGATGATGTCATAGAGATGCATTGTGATGTTATCGAATTCCGTGATGATGTCATAGTTTTACATTGTGAGGTCATCGAGTTCCGTGATGATGTCATAGTTTTACATTGTGAGGTCATCGAGTTCCGTGATGATGTCATAGAGATACATTGTGATGTCATCGAGTTCCGTGTTGATGTCATAGAGATACATTGTGATGTCATCGAGTTCCGTGATGATGTTATAGAGATGCGTTGTGATGTCATCGAATTCCGTGATGATGTCATAGAGATACATTGTGAGGTCATCGAGTTCCGTGATGATGTCATAGTGTTACATTGTGATGTCATCGAGTTCCGTGATGATGTCCTAGAGATACATTGTGATGTCATCGAGTTCCATGATGATGTCATAGAGATACATTGTGAGGTCATCGAGTTCCGTGATGATGTCATAGACTTACATTGTGATGTCATAGAGTTCCGAGATGATGTCATAGAGATACATTGTGATGTCATCGAGTTCCGTGATGATGTCCTAGAGATACATTGTGATGTCATCGAGTTCCGTGATGATGTCATAGAGATACATTGTGATGTCATCGAGTTCCGTGATGATGTCATAGTTTTACATTGTGAGGTCATCGAGTTCCGTGATGATGTCATAGAGATACATTGTGAGGTCATCGAGTTCCGTGATGATGTCATAGTGTTACATTGTGAGGTCATCGAGTTCTGTGATGATGTCATAGACTTACATTGTGAGGTCATCGAGTTCCATGATGATGTCATAGAGATACATTGTGAGGTCATCGAGTTCCGTGATGATGTCATAGACTTACATTGTGATGTCATCGAGTTCCGAGATGATGTCATAGAGATACATTGTGATGTCATCGAGTTCCGTGATGATGTCCTAGAGATACATTGTGATGTCATCGAGTTCCGTGATGATGTCATAGAGATACATTGTGAGGTCATCGAGTTCCGTGATGATGTCATAGACTTACATTGTGATGTCATCGAGTTCCGTGATGATATTATAGAGATACATTGTGATGTCATCGAGTTCCGTGATGATGTCATAGAGATACATTGTGAGGTCACCGAGTTCCGTGATGATGTCATAGAGATTCATTGTGAGGTCATCGAGTTCCGTGATGATGTCATAGAGATACATTGTGATGTCATCGAGTTCCGTGATGATGTCATAGAGATACATTGTGAGGTCATCGAGTTCCGTGATGATGTCATAGTGTTACATTGTGAGGTCATCGAGTTCCGTGATGATGTCATAGAGATACATTGTGATGTCATCGAGTTCCGTGATGATGTCATAGTCTTACATTGTGAGGTCATCGAGTTTCGTGATGATGTCATAAAGATACATTGTGATGTCATCGAGTTCCGTGATGATGTCATAGAGATACATTGTGAGGTCATCGAGTTCCGTGATGATGTCATAGTTTTACATTGTGAGGTCATCGAGTTCCGTGATGATGACATAGAGATACATTGTGATGTCATCGAGTTCTGTGATGATGTCATAGTTTTACATTGTGAGGTCATCGAATTCCATGATGATGTCATAGAGATACATTGTGATGTCATTGAGTTCCGTGATGATGTCATAGAGATACATTGTGATGTCATCGAGTTCTGTGATGATGTTATAGTGTTACATTGTGAGGTCATCGAGTTCCGTGATGATGTCATAGACTTACATTGTGATGTCATCGAGTTACATTGTGATGTCATCGAGTTCCGTGATGATGTCATAGTTTTACATTGTGAGGTCATCGAGTTCCGTGATGATGTCATAGAGATACATTGTGAGTTCATCGAGTTCCGTGATGATGTCATAGAGATACATTGTGATGTCATCGAGTTCCGTGATGATGTCATAAAGATACATTGTGATGTCATCGAGTTCCGTGATGATGTCATAGAGATACATTGTGATGTCATTGAGTTCCGTGATGATGTCATAGAGATACATTGTGAGGTCATCGAGTTCCGTGATGATGTCATAGTGTTACATTGTGAGGTCATCGAGTTCCGTGATGATGTCATGGAGATACATTGTGATGTCATCGAGTTCCGTCATGATGTCATAGAGATACATTGTGATGTCATCGAGTTCCGTGATGATGTCATAGAGATACATTGTGAGGTCATCGAGTTCCGTGATGATGTCATAAAGATACATTGTGATGTCATCGAGTTCCGTGATGATGTCATAGAGATACATTGTGAGGTCATCGAGTTCCGTGATGATGTCATAGTTTTACATTGTGAGGTCATCGAGTTCCGTGATGATGACATAGAGATACATTGTGATGTCATCGAGTTCCGTGATGATGTCATAGTTTTACATTGTGAGGTCATCGAATTCCATGATGATGTCATAGAGATACATTGTGATGTCATCGAGTTCCGTGATGATGTCATAGAGATACATTGTGAGGTCATCGAGTTCTGTGATGATGTTATAGTGTTACATTGTGAGGTCATCGAGTTCCGTGATGATGTCATAGACTTACATTGTGATGTCATCGAGTTACATTGTGATGTCATCGAGTTCCGTGATGATGTCATAGTTTTACATTGTGAGGTCATCGAGTTCCGTGATGATGTCATAGAGATACATTGTGAGTTCATCGAGTTCCGTGATGATGTCATAGAGATACATTGTGATGTCATCGAGTTCCGTGATGATGTCATAAAGATACATTGTGATGTCATCGAGTTCCGTGATGATGTCATAGAGATACATTGTGATGTCATCGATTTCCGTGATGATGTCATAGAGATACATTGTGATGTCATCGAGTTCCGTGATGATGTCATAAAGATACATTGTGAGGTCATCGAGTTCCGTGATGATGTCATAGAGATACATTGTGAGGTCATCGAGTTCCGTGATGATGTCATAGTGTTACATTGTGAGGTCATCGAGTTCCGTGATGATGTCATAGAGATACATTGTAATGTCATCGAGTTCCTTGATGTTGTCATAGAGATACATTGTGAGGTCATCGAGTTCCGTGATGATGTCATAGATATACATTGTGATGTCATCGAGTTCCGTGATGATGTCATAGAGATACATTGTGAGGTCATCGAGTTCCGTGATGATGTCATAGAGATACATTGTAAGGTCATCGAGTTCTGTGATGATGTTATAGTGTTACATTGTGAGGTCATCGAGTTCCGTGATGATGTCATAGACTTACATTGTGATGTCATCGAGTTACATTGTGATGTCATCGAGTTCCGTGATGATGTCATAGTTTTACATTGTGAGGTCATCGAGTTCCGTGATGATGTCATAGAGATACATTGTGAGTTCATCGAGTTCCGTGATGATGTCATAGAGATACATTGTGATGTCATCGAGTTCCGTGATGATGTCATAGAGATACATTGTGATGTCATCGAGTTCCGTGATGATGTCATAAAGATACATTGTGAGGTCATCGAGTTCCGTGATGATGTCATAGACTTACATTGTGATGTCATCGAGTTCCATGATGATGTCATAGAGATACATTGTGATGTCATCGAGTTCCGTGATGATGTCATAGTTTTACATCGTGAGGTCATCGAGTTCCGTGATGATGTCATAGAGATACATTGTGAGGTCATCGAGTTCCGTGATGATGTCATAGTGTTACATTGTGAGGTCATCGAGTTCTGTGATGATGTCATAGACTTACATTGTGAGGTCATCGAGTTCCATGATGATGTCATAGAGATACATTGTGAGGTCATCGAGTTCCGTGATGATGTCATAGACTTACATTGTGATGTCATCGAGTTCCGAGATGATGTCATAGAGATACATTGTGATGTCATCGAGTTCCGTGATGATGTCCTAGAGATACATTGTGATGTCATCGAGTTCCGTGATGATGTCATAGAGATACATTGTGAGGTCATCGAGTTCCGTGATGATGTCATAGACTTACATTGTGATGTCATCGAGTTCCGTGATGATATTATAGAGATACATTGTGATGTCATCGAGTTCCGTGATGATGTCATAGACTTACTTTGTGATGTCATCGAGTTCCGTGATAATGTCATAGACTTACATTGTGATGTCATCGAGTTCCGTGATAATTTCATAGACTTACATTGTGAGGTCATCGAGTTCCGTGATAATGTCATAGACTTACATTGTGATGTCATCGAGTTCCGTGATGATGTCATAGAGATACATTGTGAGGTCATCGAGTTCCGTGATGATGTCATAGAGATACATTGTGATGTCATCGAGTTCCGTGATGATGTCATAGAGATACATTGTGAGGTCATCGAGTTCTGTGATGATGTTATAGTGTTACATTGTGAGGTCATCGAGTTCCGTGATGATGTCATAGACTTACATTGTGATGTCATCGAGTTACATTGTGATGTCATCGAGTTCCGTGATGATGTCATAGTTTTACATTGTGAGGTCATCGAGTTCCGTGATGATGTCATAGAGATACATTGTGAGTTCATCGAGTTCCGTGATGATGTCATAGAGATACATTGTGATGTCATCGAGTTCCGTGATGATGTCATAAAGATACATTGTGATGTCATCGAGTTCCGTGATGATGTCATAGAGATACATTGTGATGTCATCGATTTCCGTGATGATGTCATAGAGATACATTGTGATGTCATCGAGTTCCGTGATGATGTCATAAAGATACATTGTGAGGTCATCGAGTTCCGTGATGATGTCATAGAGATACATTGTGAGGTCATCGAGTTCCGTGATGATGTCATAGTGTTACATTGTGAGGTCATCGAGTTCCGTGATGATGTCATAGAGATACATTGTAATGTCATCGAGTTCCTTGATGTTGTCATAGAGATACATTGTGAGGTCATCGAGTTCCGTGATGATGTCATAGATATACATTGTGATGTCATCGAGTTCCGTGATGATGTCATAGAGATACATTGTGAGGTCATCGAGTTCCGTGATGATGTCATAGAGATACATTGTGATGTCATCGAGTTCCGTGATGATGTCATAGAGATACATTGTAAGGTCATCGAGTTCTGTGATGATGTTATAGTGTTACATTGTGAGGTCATCGAGTTCCGTGATGATGTCATAGACTTACATTGTGATGTCATCGAGTTACATTGTGATGTCATCGAGTTCCGTGATGATGTCATAGTTTTACATTGTGAGGTCATCGAGTTCCGTGATGATGTCATAGAGATACATTGTGAGTTCATCGAGTTCCGTGATGATGTCATAGAGATACATTGTGATGTCATCGAGTTCCGTGATGATGTCATAGAGATACATTGTGATGTCATCGAGTTCCGTGATGATGTCATAAAGATACATTGTGAGGTCATCGAGTTCCGTGATGATGTCATAGACTTACATTAAGATGTCATCGAGTTCCATGATGATGTCATAGAGATACATTGTGATGTCATCGAGTTCCGTGATGATGTCATAGTTTTACATCGTGAGGTCATCGAGTTCCGTGATGATGTCATAGAGATACATTGTGAGGTCATCGAGTTCCGTGATGATGTCATAGTGTTACATTGTGAGGTCATCGAGTTCTGTGATGATGTCATAGACTTACATTGTGAGGTCATCGAGTTCCATGATGATGTCATAGAGATACATTGTGAGGTCATCGAGTTCCGTGATGATGTCATAGACTTACATTGTGATGTCATCGAGTTCCGAGATGATGTCATAGAGATACATTGTGATGTCATCGAGTTCCGTGATGATGTCCTAGAGATACATTGTGATGTCATCGAGTTCCGTGATGATGTCATAGAGATACATTGTGAGGTCATCGAGTTCCGTGATGATGTCATAGACTTACATTGTGATGTCATCGAGTTCCGTGATGATATTATAGAGATACATTGTGATGTCATCGAGTTCCGTGATGATGTCATAGACTTACTTTGTGATGTCATCGAGTTCCGTGATAATGTCATAGACTTACATTGTGATGTCATCGAGTTCCGTGATAATTTCATAGACTTACATTGTGAGGTCATCGAGTTCCGTGATAATGTCATAGACTTACATTGTGATGTCATCGAGTTCCGTGATGATGTCATAGAGATACATTGTGAGGTCATCGAGTTCCGTGATGATGTCATAGAGATACATTGTGATGTCATCGAGTTCCGTGATGATGTCATAGAGATACATTGTGAGGTCATCGAGTTCCGTGATGATGTCATAGTCTTACATTGTGAGGTCATCGAGTATCGTGATGATGTCATAGACTTACATTGTGATGTCATCGAGTTACATTGTGATGTCATCGAGTTCCGTGATGTCATAGAGATACATTGTGAGGTCATCGAGTTCCGTGATGATGTCATAGTTTTACATTGTGATGTCATTCAGTTCCGTGATGATGTCATAGAGATACATTGTGAGGTCATCGAGTTCCGTGATGATGTCATAGTTTTACATTGTGAGGTCATCTAGTTCCGTGATGATGTCATAGAGATACATTGTGAGGTCATCGAGTTCCGTGATGATGTCATAGTTTTACATTGTGAGGTCATCGAGTTCCGTGATGATGTCATAGTTTTACATTGTGATGTCATCGAGTTCCGTGATGATGTCATAGAGATACATTGTGAGGTCATCGAATTCCGTGATGATGTC
Source organism: Leptodactylus fuscus (assembly GCF_031893055.1). NCBI lineage: Eukaryota > Metazoa > Chordata > Amphibia > Anura > Leptodactylidae > Leptodactylus > Leptodactylus fuscus. The sequence continues at coordinate 143,816,470 of NC_134265.1, forward strand.
ATAGTGTTACATTGTGAGGTCATCAAGTTCCGTGATGATGTCATAGTGTTACATTGTGATGTCATTCAGTTCCGTGATGATGTCATAGAGATACATTGTGAGGTCATCGAGTTCCGTGATGATGTCATAGAGATACATTGTGATGTCATCGAGTTCCGTGATGATGTCATAGAGATACATTGTGAGGTCATCGAGTTCCGTGATGATGTCATAGTGTTACATTGTGAGGTCATCGAGTTCCGTGATGATTTCATAGAGATACATTGTAATGTCATCGAGTTCCTTGATGTTGTCATAGAGATACATTGTGATGTCATCGAGTTCCGTGATGATGTCATAGAGATACATTGTGAGGTCATCGAGTTCCGTGATGATGTCATAGAGATACATTGTGATGTCATCGAGTTCCGTGATGATGTCATAGAGATACATTGTGAGGTCATCGAGTTCCGTGATGATGTCATAGTTTTACACTGTGAGGTCATCGAGTTCCGTGATGATGACATAGAGATACATTGTGATGTCATCGAGTTCCGTGATGATGTCATAGTTTTACATTGTGAGGTCATCGAGTTCCGTGATGATGTCATAGAGATACATTGTGACGTCATCGAGTTCCGTGATGATGTCATAGAGATACATTGTGAGGTCATCGAGTTCCGTGATGATGTCATAGTTTTACACTGTGAGGTCATCGAGTTCCGTGATGATGACATAGAGATACATTGTGATGTCATCGAGTTCCGTGATGATGTCATAGTTTTACATTGTGAGGTCATCTAGTTCCGTGATGATGTCATAGTTTTACATTGTGATGTCATCGAGTTCCGTGATGATGTCATAGAGATACATTGTGAGGTCATCGAGTTACGTGATGATGTCATAGTTTTACATTGTGAGGTCATCGAGTTCCGTGATGATGTCATAGTTTTACATTGTGATGTCATCGAGTTCCGTGATGATGTCATAGAGATACATTGTGAGGTCATCGAATTCCGTGATGATGTCATAGTGTTACATTGTGAGGTCATCAAGTTCCGTGATGATGTCATAGTGTTACATTGTGATGTCAATCAGTTCCGTGATGATGTCATAGAGATACATTGTGAGGTCATCGAGTTCCGTGATGATGTCATAGAGATACATTGTGATGTCATCGAGTTCCGTGATGATGTCATAGAGATACATTGTGAGGTCATCGAGTTCCGTGATGATGTCATAGAGATACATTGTGATGTCATCGAGTTCCGTGATGATGTCATAGAGATACATTGTGAGGTCATCGAGTTCCGTGATGATGTCATAGTGTTACATTGTGAGGTCATCGAGTTCCGTGATGATTTCATAGAGATACATTGTGACGTCATCGAGTTCCGTGATGATGTCATAGAGATACATTGTGAGGTCATCGAGTTCTGTGATGATGTTATAGTGTTACATTGTGAGGTCATCGAGTTCCGTGATGATGTCATAGACTTACATTGTGATGTCATCGAGTTACATTGTGATGTCATCGAGTTCCGTGATGATGTCATAGTTTTACATTGTGAGGTCATCGAGTTCCGTGATGATGTCATAGAGATACATTGTGATGTCATCGAGTTCCGTGATGATGTCATAGAGATACATTGTGAGGTCATCGAGTTCAGTGATGATGTTATAGTGTTACGTTGTGAGGTCATCGAGTTCCGTGATGATGTCATAGAGTTACATTGTGAGGTCATCGAGTTCCGTGATGATGTCATAGAGATACATTGTGATGTCATCGAGTTCCGTGATGATGTCATAGAGATGCATTGTGATGTCATCGAATTCCGTGATGATGTCATAGTTTTACATTGTGAGGTCATCGAGTTCCGTGATGATGTCATAGTTTTACATTGTGAGGTCATCGAGTTCCGTGATGATGTCATAGAGATACATTGTGATGTCATCGAGTTCCGTGATGATGTCATAGTTTTACATTGTGAGGTCATCGAGTTCTGTGATGATGTCATAGAGATACATTGTGATGTCATCAAGTTCCGTGATGATGTCATAGTTTTACATTGTGAGGTCATCGAGTTCCGTGATGATGTCATAGAGATACATTGTGATGTCATCGAGTTCCGTGATGATGTCATAGAGATTCATTGTGAAGTCATCGAGTTCCGTGATGATATCATAGAGATACATTGTGAGGTCATCGAGTTCCGTGATGATGTCATAGAGATACATTGTGAGGTCATCGAGTTCCGTGATGATGTCATAGTTTTACATTGTGAGGTCATCGAGTTCCGTGATGATATCATAGACTTACATTGTGATGTTGTCGAGTTCCGTGATGATGTCATAGAGATACATTGTGATGTCATCGAGTTCCGTGATGATGTCATAGTTTTACATTGTGAGGTCATCGAGTTCCGTGATGATGTCATAGAGATACATTGTGAGGTCATCGAGTTCCGTGATGATGTCATAGTGTTACATTGTGAGGTCATCGAGTTCTGTGATGATGTCATAGACTTACATTGTGAGGTCATCGAGTTCCATGATGATGTCATAGAGATACATTGTGAGGTCATCGAGTTCCGTGATGATGTTATAGTGTTACATTGTGAGGTCATCGAGTTCCGTGATGATGTCATAGACTTACATTGTGATGTCATCGAGTTACATTGTGATGTCATCGAGTTCCGTGATGATGTCATAGTTTTACATTGTGAGGTCATCGAGTTCCGTGATGATGTCATAGAGATACATTGTGAGTTCATCGAGTTCCGTGATGATGTCATAGAGATACATTGTGATGTCATCGAGTTCCGTGATGATGTCATAAAGATACATTGTGATGTCATCGAGTTCCGTGATGATGTCATAGAGATACATTGTGATGTCATCGAGTTCCGTGATGATGTCATAGAGATACATTGTGATGTCATCGAGTTCCGTGATGATGTCATAAAGATACATTGTGAGGTCATCGAGTTCCGTGATGATGTCATAGAGATACATTGTGATGTCATCGAGTTCCGTGATGATGTCATAGAGATACATTGTGAGGTCATCGAGTTCCGTGATGATGTCATAGTTTTACATTGTGAGGTCATCGAGTTCCGTGATGATGACATAGAGATACATTGTGATGTCATCGAGTTCCGTGATGATGTCATAGTTTTACATTGTGAGGTCATCGAGTTCCGTGATGATGTCATAGAGATACATTGTGATGTCATCGAGTTCCGTGATGATGTCATAGAGATACATTGTGAGGTCATCGAGTTTTCTGATGATGTTATAGTGTTACATTGTGAGGTCATCGAGTTCCGTGATGATGTCATAGACTTACATTGTGATGTCATCGAGTTACATTGTGATGTCATCGAGTTCTGTGATGATGTCATAGTTTTACATTGTGAGGTCATCGAGTTCCGTGATGATGTCATAGAGATACATTGTGAGTTCGAGTTCCGTGATGATGTCATAGAGATACATTGTGATGTCATCGAGTTCCGTGATGATGTCATAGAGATACATTGTGATGTCATCGAGTTCCGTGATGATGTCATAAAGATACATTGTGAGGTCATCTAGTTCCGTGATGATGTCATAGACTTACATTGTCATGTCATCGAGTTCCGTGATGATGTCATAGAGATACATTGAGATGTCATTGAGTTCCGTGATGATGTCATAGAGATGCATTGTGATGTCATCGAATTCCGTGATGATGTCATAGAGTTACATTGTGAGGTCATCGAGTTCCGTGATGATGTCATAGAGATACATTGTGAGGTCATCGAGATCCGTGATGATGTCATAGACTTACATTGTGAGGTCATCGAGTTCCGTGATGATGTCATAGAGATGCATTGTGATGTCATCGAATTCCGTGATGATGTCATAGACTTACATTGTGATGTCATCGAGTTCCGTGATGATGTCATAGAGATACATTGTGATGTCATCGAGTTCCGTGATGATGTCATAGAGATGCATTGTGATGTCATCGAATTCCGTGATGATGTCATAGTTTTACATTGTGAGGTCATCGAGTTCCGTGATGATGTCATAGATACATCGTGATGTCATCGAGTTCCGTGATGATGTCATAGTGTTACATTGTGATGTCATCGAGTTCCGTGATGATGTCATAGAGATGCATTGTGATGTCATCGAATTCCGTGATGATGTCATAGAGATACATTGTCAGGTCATCGAGTTCCGTGATGATGTCATAGAGATACATTGTGATGTCATCGAGTTCCGTGATGATGTCATAGTTTTACATTGTGAGGTCATCGAGTTCCGTGATGATGTCATAGAGATACATTGTGAGTTCATCGAGTTCCGTGATGATGTCATAGAGATACATTGTGATGTCATCGAGTTCCGTGATGATGTCATAGAGATACATTGTGATGTCATCGAGTTCCGTGATGATGTCATAAAGATACATTGTGAGGTCATCGAGTTCCGTGATGATGTCATAGACTTACATTGTGATGTCATCGAGTTCCGTGATGATGTCATAGAGATACATTGAGATGTCATTGAGTTCCGTGATGATGTCATAGAGATGCATTGTGATGTCATCGAATTCCGTGATGATGTCATAGAGTTACATTGTGAGGTCATCGAGTTCCGTGATGATGTCATAGAGATACATTGTGAGGTCATCGAGATCCGTGATGATGTCATAGACTTACATTGTGATGTCATCGAGTTCCGTGATGATGTCATAGAGATGCATTGTGATGTCATCGAATTCCGTGATGATGTCATAGACTTACATTGTGATGTCATCGAGTTCCGTGATGATGTCATAGAGATACATTGTGATGTCATCGAGTTCCGTGATGATGTCATAGAGATGCATTGTGATGTCATCGAATTCCGTGATGATGTCATAGTTTTACATTGTGAGGTCATCGAGTTCCGTGATGATGTCATAGATACATCGTGATGTCATCGAGTTCCGTGATGATGTCATAGTGTTACATTGTGATGTCATCGAGTTCCGTGATGATGTCATAGAGATACATTGTGAGTTCATCGAGTTCCGTGATGATGTCATAGAGATACATTGTGATGTCATCGAGTTCCGTGATGATGTCATAAAGATACATTGTGAGGTCATCGAGTTCCGTGATGATGTCATAGAGATACATTGTGATGTCATCGAGTTCCGTGATGATGTCATAGAGATACATTGTGATGTCATCGAGTTCCGTGATGATGTCATAGAGATACATTGTGATGTCATCGAGTTCCGTGATGATGTCATAAAGATACATTGTGAGGTCATCGAGTTCCGTGATGATGTCATAGAGATACATTGTGATGTCATCGAGTTCCGTGATGATGTCATAGAGATACATTGTGAGGTCATCGAGTTCCGTGATGATGTCATAGTGTTACATTGTGAGGTCATCGAGTTCCGTGATGATGTCATAGAGATACAGTGTAATGTCATCGAGTTCCTTGATGTTAACATAGAGATACATTGTGATGTCATCGAGTTCCGTGATGATGTCATAGAGATACATTGTGAGGTCATCGAGTTCCGTGATGATGTCATAGAGATACATTGTGATGTCATCGAGTTCCGTGATGATGTCATAGAGATACATTGTGAGGTCATCGAGTTCCGTGATGATGTCATAGTTTTACATTGTGAGGTCATCGAGTTCCGTGATGATGACATAGAGATACATTGTGATGTCATCGAGTTCCGTGATGATGTCATAGTTTTACATTGTGAGGTCATCGAGTTCCGTGATGATGTCATAGAGATACATTGTGATATCATCGAGTTCCGTGATGATGTCATAGAGATACATTGTGAGGTCATCGAGTTTTGTGATGATGTTATAGTGTTACATTGTGAGGTCATCGAGTTCCGTGATGATGTCATAGACTTACATTGTGATGTCATCGAGTTACATTGTGATGTCATCGAGTTCCGTGATGATGTCATAGTTTTACATTGTGAGGTCATCGAGTTCCGTGATGATGTCATAGAGATACATTGTGAGTTCATCGAGTTCCGTGATGATGTCATAGAGATACATTGTGATGTCATCGAGTTCCGTGATGATGTCATAGAGATACATTGTGATGTCATCGAGTTCCGTGATGATGTCATAAAGATACATTGTGAGGTCATTGAGTTCCGTGATGATGTCATAGACTTACATTGTGATGTCATCGAGTTCCGTGATGATGTCATAGAGATACATTGAGATGTCATTGAGTTCCGTGATGATGTCATAGAGATGCATTGTGATGTCATCGAATTCCGTGATGATGTCATAGAGTTACATTGTGAGGTCATCGAGTTCCGTGATGATGTCATAGAGATACATTGTGAGGTCATCGAGATCCGTGATGATGTCATAGACTTACATTGTGATGTCATCGAGTTCCGTGATGATGTCATAGAGATGCATTGTGATGTCATCGAATTCCGTGATGATGTCATAGACTTACATTGTGATGTCATCGAGTTCCGTGATGATGTCATAGAGATACATTGTGATGTCATCGAGTTCCGTGATGATGTCATAGAGATGCATTGTGATGTCATCGAATTCCGTGATGATGTCATAGAGATACATTGTCAGGTCATCGAGTTCCGTGATGATGTCATAGAGATACATTGTGATGTCATCGAGTTCCGTGATGATGTCATAGTTTTACATTGTGATGTCATCGAGTTCCGTGATGATGTCATAGAGATGCATTGTGATGTCATCGAATTCCGTGATGATGTCATAGAGATACATTGTCAGGTCATCGAGTTCCGTGATGATGTCATAGAGATACATTGTGATGTCATCGAGTTCCGTGATGATGTCATAGTTTTACATTGTGAGGTCATCGAGTTCCGTGATGATGTCATAGAGATACATTGTGAGTTCATCGAGTTCCGTGATGATGTCATAGAGATACATTGTGATGTCATCGAGTTCCGTGATGATGTCATAGAGATACATTGTGATGTCATTGAGTTCCGTGATGATGTCATAAAGATACATTGTGAGGTCATCGAGTTCCGTGATGATGTCATAGACTTACATTGTGATGTCATCGAGTTCCGTGATGATGTCATAGAGATACATTGAGATGTCATTGAGTTCCGTGATGATGTCATAGAGATGCATTGTGATGTCATCGAATTCCGTGATGATGTCATAGAGTTACATTGTGAGGTCATCGAGTTCCGTGATGATGTCATAGAGATACATTGTGAGGTCATCGAGATCCGTGATGATGTCATAGACTTACATTGTGATGTCATCGAGTTCCGTGATGATGTCATAGAGATACATTGTGATGTCATCGAGTTCCGTGATGATGTCATAGAGATGCATTGTGATGTCATCGAATTCCGTGATGATGTCATAGTTTTACATTGTGAGGTCATCGAGTTCCGTGATGATGTCATAGATACATCGTGATGTCATCGAGTTCCGTGATGATGTCATAGTGTTACATTGTGATGTCATCGAGTTCCGTGATGATGTCATAGAGATGCATTGTGATGTCATCGAATTCCGTGATGATATCATAGAGATACATTGTCAGGTCATCGAGTTCCGTGATGATGTCATAGAGATACATTGTGATGTCATCGAGTTCCGTGATGATGTCATAGAGATACATTGTGAGGTCATCGAGTTCCGTGATGATGTCATAGAGGTACATTGTGATGTCATCGAGTTCCGTGATGATGTCATAGAGATGCATTGTGATGTCATCGAAATCCGTGATGATGTCATAGAGATACATTGTGATGTCATCGAGTTCCGTGATGATGTCATAGAGATACATTGTGAGTTCATCGAGTACCGTGATGATGTCATAGAGATACATTGTGAGGTCATCGAGTTCCGTGATGTTGTCATAGAGATACATTGTGATGTCATCGAGTTCCGTGATGATGTCATAGTTTTACATTGTGAGGTCATCGAGTTCCGTGATGATGGCATAGAGATACATTGTGATGTCATCGAGTTCCGTGATGATGTCATAGTTTTACATTGTGAGGTCATCAAGTTCCGTGATGATGTCATAGAGATACATTGTGATGTCATCGAGTTCCGTGATGATGTCATAGAGATACATTGTGATGTCATCGAGTTCCGTGATGATGTCATAGAGATGCATTGTGATGTCATCGAATTCCGTGATGATGTCATAGTTTTACATTGTGAGGTCATCGAGTTCCGTGATGATGTCATAGTTTTACATTGTGAGGTCATCGAGTTCCGTGATGATGTCATAGAGATACATTGTGATGTCATCGAGTTCCGTGATGATGTCATAGTTTTACATTGTGAGGTCATCGAGTTCCGTGATGATGTCATAGAGATACATTGTGATGTCATCGAGTTCCGTGATGATGTCATAGTTTTACATTGTGAGGTCATCGAGTTCTGTGATGATGTCATAGAGATGCATTGTGATGTCATTGAATTCCGTGATGATGTCATAGTTTTACATTGTGAGGTCATCGAGTTCCGTGATGATGTCATAGAGATACATTGTGATGTCATCGAGTTCCGTGATGATGTCATAGTTTTACATTGTGAGGTCATCGAGTTCCGTGATGATATCATAGAGATGCATTGTGATGTCATTGAATTCCGTGATGATGTCATAGTTTTACATTGTGAGGTCATCGAGTTCCGTGATGATGTCATAGAGATACATTGTGATGTCATCGAGTTCCGTGATGATGTCATAGCTTTACATTGTGAGGTCATCGAGTTCAGTGATGATGTCTTAGAGATACATTGTGATGTCATCGAGTTCCGTGATGATGTCATAGTTTTACATTGTGAGGTCATCGAGTTCCATGATGATGTCATAGAGATACATTGTGATGTCATCGAGTTCCGTGATGATGTCATAGAGATACATTGTGATGTCATCGAGTTCCGTGATGATGTCATAGCTTTACATTGTGAGGTCATCGAGTTCAGTGATGATGTCATAGAGATACATTGTGATGTCATCGAGTTCCGTGATGATGTCATAGTTTTACATTGTGAGGTCATCGAGTTCCATGATGATGTCATAGAGATACATTGTGATGTCATCGAGTTCCGTGATGATGTCATAGAGATACATTGTGATGTCATCGAGTTCCGTGATGATGTTATAGAGATGCATTGTGATGTCATCGAGTTCCGTGATGATGTCATAGTTTTACATTGTGAGGTCATCGAGTTCCGTGATGATGTCATAGAGATACATTGTGATGTCATCGAGTTCCGTGATGATGTCATAGTTTTACATTGTGAGGTCATCGAGTTCCGTGATGATGTCATAGAGATACATTGTGATGTCATCGAGTTCCGTGATGATGTCATAGTTTTACATTGTGAGGTCATCGAGTTCCGTGATGATGTCATAGAGATACATTGTGATGTCATCGAGTTCCGTGATGATGTCGTAGAGATACATTGTGATGTCATCGAGTTCCGTGATGATGTTATAGAGATGCATTGTGATGTCATCGAGTTCCGTGATGATGTCATAGTTTTACATTGTGAGGTCATCGAGTTCCGTGATGATGTCATAGAGATACATTGTGATGTCATCGAGTTCCGTGATGATGTCATAGTTTTACATTGTGAGGTCATCGAGTTCCGTGATGATGTCATAGAGATACATTGTGATTACATCGATTTCCGTGATGATGTCATAGTTTTACATTGTGAGGTCATCGAGTTCCGTGATGATGTCATAGAGATACACTGTGATGTCATCGAGTTCCGTGATGATGTCATAGAGATACATTGTGATGTCATCGAGTTCCGTGATGATATCATAGAGATGCATTGTGATGTCATTGAATTCCGTGATGATGTCATAGTTTTACATTGTGAGGTCATCGAGTTCCGTGATGATGTCATAGAGATACATTGTGATGTCATCGAGTTCCGTGATGATGTCATAGTTTTACATTGTGAGGTCATCGAGTTCCGTGATGATGTCATAGAGATACATTGTGATGTCATCGAGTTCCGTGATGATGTCATAGAGATACATTGTGAGGTCATCGAGTTCCGTGATGATGTCATAGTGTTACATTGTGAGGTCATCGAGTTCCGTGATGATGTCATAGAGATACATTGTGATGTCATCGAGTTCCGTGATGATGTCATAGAGATACATTGTGATGTCATCGAGTTCCGTGATGATGTCATAGAGATACATTGTGAGGTCATCGAGTTCCGTGATGATGTCATAGTGTTACATTGTGAGGTCATCGAGTTCCGTGATGATGTCATAGAGATACATTGTGATGTCATCGAGTTCCGTGATGATGTCATAGAGATACATTGTGATGTCATCGAGTTCCGTGATGATATCATAGAGATACATTGTGATGTCATCGAATTCCGTGACGATGTCATAGAGTTACATTGTAAGGTCATCGAGTTCCGTGAGGATGTCATAGAGATACATTGTGAGGTCATCGAGTTCCGTGATGATGTCATAGACTTACATTGTGATGTCATCGAGTTCCGTGATGATGTTATAGAGATACATTGTGAGGTCATCGAGTTCCGTGATGATGTCATAGAGATACATTGTGATGTCATCGAGTTCCGTGATGATGTCATAGAGATACATTGTGATGTCATCGAGTTCCGTGATGATGTCATAGTGTTACATTGTGAGGTCATCGAGTTCTGTGATGATGTCATAGAGATACATTGTGATGTCATCGAGTTCCGTGATGATGTCATAGAGATACATTGTGAGGTCATCGAGTTCCGTGATGATGTCATAGAGGTACATTGTGATGTCATCGAGTTCTGTGATGATGTCATAGTTTTACATTGTGAGGTCATCGAGTTCCGTGATGATGTCATAGAGATACATTGTGAGGTCATCGAGTTCCGTGATGATGTCATAGTTTTACATTGTGAGGTCATCGAGTTCCGTGATGATGTCATAGAAATACATTGTGATGTCATCGAGTTCCGTGATGATGTCATAGAGATACATTGTGATGTCATCGAGTTCCGTGATGATGTCATAGTTTTACATTGTGAGGTCATCGAGTTCCGTGATGATGTCATAGTGTTACATTGTGAGGTCATCGAGTTCCGTGATGATGTCATAGAGATACATTGTGATGTCATCGAGTTCCGTGATGATGTCATAGAGATACATTGTGAGGTCATCGAGTTCCGTGATGATGTCATAGAGGTACATTGTGATGTCGTCGAGTTCTGTGATGATGTCATAGTTTTACATTGTGAGGTCATCGAGTTCCGTGATGATGTCATAGAGATACATTGTGAGGTCATCGAGTTCCGTGATGATGTCATAGTTTTACATTGTGAGGTCATCGAGTTCCGTGATGATGTCATAGAGATACATTGTGATGTCATCGAGTTCCGTGATGATGTCATAGAGATACATTGTGAGGTCGTCGAGTTCCGTGATGATGTCATAGAGATACATTGTGAGGTCATCGAGTTCCGTGATGATGTCATAGTTTTACATTGTGAGGTCATCGAGTTCCGTGATGATGTCATAGTTTTACATTGTGAGGTCATCAAGTTCCGTGATGATGTCATAGAGATACATTGTGATGTCATCGAGTTCCGTGATATCATAGAGATACATTGTGAGGTCATCGAGTTCCGTGATGATGTCATAGTGTTACATTGTGAGGTCATCGAGTTCCGTGATGATGTCATAGAGATACATTGTGATGTCATCGAGTTCCGTGATGATGTCATAGTTTTACATTGTGAGGTCATCGAGTTCCGTGATGATGTCATAGAGATACATTGTGATGTCATCGAGTTCCGTGATGATGTCATAGTGTTACATTGTGATGTCATCGAGTTCCGTGATGATGTCATAGTGTTACATTGTGATGTCATCGAGTTCCGTGATGATGTCATAGTTTTACATTGTGAGGTCATCGAGTTCCGTGATGATGTCATAGTGTTACATTGTGATGTCATCGAGTTCCGTGATGATGTCATAGAGATACATTGTGATGTCATCGAGTTCCGTGACGATGTCATAGAGATACATTGTGAGGTCATCGAGTTCCGTGATGATGACATAGAGATACATTGTGATGTCATCGAGTTCCGTGATGATGTCATAGTTTTACATTGTGAGGTCATCGAGTTCCGTGATGATGTCATAGAGATACATTGTGATGTCATTGAGTTCCGTGATGATGTCATAGTGTTACATTGTGATGTCATCGAGTTCCGTGATGATGTCATAGTGTTACATTGTGATGTCATCGAGTTCCGTGATGATGTCATAGTTTTACATTGTGAGGTCATCGAGTTCCGTGATTATGTCATAGAGATACATTGTGATGTCATCGAGTTCCGTGATGATGTCATAGTGTTACATTGTGATGTCATTGAGTTCCGTGATGATGTCATAGAGATACATTGTGATGTCATCGAGTTCCGTGATGATGTCATAGTGTTACATTGTGATGTCATCGAGTTCCGTGATGATGTCATAGAGATACATTGTGATGTCATCGAGTTCCGTGATGATGTCATAGTTTTACATTGTGAGGTCATCGAGTTCCGTGATGATGTCATAGAGATACATTGTGATGTCATCGAGTTCCGTGATGATGTCATATTGTTACATTGTGATGTCATCGAGTTCCATGATGATGTCATAGAGATACATTGTGATGTCATCGAGTTCCGTGATGATGTCATAGTGTTACATTGTGATGTCATCGAGTTCCATGATGATGTCATAGGGATACATTATTAGTTCATCGAGTTCCGTGATGATGTCCTAGAGATACATTGTGATGTCATCGAGTTCCGTGATATCATAGAGATACATTGTGAGGTCATCGAGTTCCGTGATGATGTCATAGTGTTACATTGTGAGGTCATCGAGTTCCGTGATGATGTCATAGAGATACATTGTGATGTCATCGAGTTCCGTGATGATGTCATAGTTTTACATTGTGAGGTCATCGAGTTCCGTGATGATGTCATAGAGATACATTGTGATGTCATTGAGTTCCGTGATGATGTCATAGTGTTACATTGTGATGTCATCGAGTTCCGTGATGATGTCATAGTGTTACATTGTGATGTCATCGAGTTCCGTGATGATGTCATAGTTTTACATTGTGAGGTCATCGAGTTCCGTGATGATGTCATAGTGTTACATTGTGATGTCATCGAGTTCCGTGATGATGTCATAGAGATACATTGTGATGTCATCGAGTTCCGTGACGATGTCATAGAGATACATTGTGAGGTCATCGAGTTCCGTGATGATGACATAGAGATACATTGTGATGTCATCGAGTTCCGTGATGATGTCATAGTTTTACATTGTGAGGTCATCGAGTTCCGTGATGATGTCATAGAGATACATTGTGATGTCATTGAGTTCCGTGATGATGTCATAGTGTTACATTGTGATGTCATCGAGTTCCGTGATGATGTCATAGTGTTACATTGTGATGTCATCGAGTTCCGTGATGATGTCATAGTTTTACATTGTGAGGTCATCGAGTTCCGTGATTATGTCATAGAGATACATTGTGATGTCATCGAGTTCCGTGATGATGTCATAGTGTTACATTGTGATGTCATTGAGTTCCGTGATGATGTCATAGAGATACATTGTGATGTCATCGAGTTCCGTGATGATGTCATAGTGTTACATTGTGATGTCATCGAGTTCCGTGATGATGTCATAGAGATACATTGTGATGTCATCGAGTTCCGTGATGATGTCATAGTTTTACATTGTGAGGTCATCGAGTTCCGTGATGATGTCATAGAGATACATTGTGATGTCATCGAGTTCCGTGATGATGTCATATTGTTACATTGTGATGTCATCGAGTTCCATGATGATGTCATAGAGATACATTGTGATGTCATCGAGTTCCGTGATGATGTCATAGTGTTACATTGTGATGTCATCGAGTTCCATGATGATGTCATAGGGATACATTATTAGTTCATCGAGTTCCGTGATGATGTCCTAGAGATACATTGTGATGTCATCGAGTTCCGTGATGATGTCATGGAGATGCATTGTGATGTCATCGAGTTCTGTGATGATGTCATAGAGATACATTGTGATGTCATCGAGTTCCGTGATGATGTCATAGAGATGCATTGTGATGTCATCGAGTTCCGTGATGATGTCATAGAGATACATTGTGATATCATCGAGTTCCGTGTTGATGTCATAGAGATACATTGTGATGTCATCAAGTTCCGTGATGTCATAGAGATACATTGTGATGTCATCGAGTTCCATGATGATGTCATAGAGATACATTGTGAGGTCATCGAGTTCCGTGATGATGTCATAGACTTACATTGTGAGGTCATCGAGTTCCGTGATGATGTCATAGAGATACATTGTGATGTCATCGAGTTCCGTGATGATGTCATAGAGATACATTGTGATGTCATCGAGTTCCGTGATGATGTCATAGAGATACAATGTGATGTCATCGAGTTCCGTGATGATGTCATAGAGATACATTGTGATGTCATCGAGTTCTGTGATGATGTCATAGAGATACATTGTGAGGTCATCGAGTTCCGTGATGATGTCATAGACTTACATTGTGATTTCATCAAGTTCCGTGATGATGTCATAGAGATACATTGTGATGTCATCGAGTTCCGTGATGATGTCATAGAGATGCATTGTGATGTCATCGAATTCCGTGATGATGTCATAGAGTTACATTGTGAGGTCATCGAGTTCCGTGATGATGTCATAGAGATACATTGTGAGGTCATCGAATTCCGTGATGATGTCATAGACTTACATTGTGATGTCATCGAGTTCCGTGATGATGTCATAGAGATACATTGTGAGGTCATCGAGTTCCGTGATGATGTCATAGAAATACATAGTGATGTCATTGAGTTCCGTGATGATGTCATAGAGATACATTGTGAGGTCATCGAGTTCTGTGATGATGTCATAGAGATACATTGTGATGTCATCGAGTTCCGTGATGATGTCATAGTTTTACATTGTGAGGTCATCGAGTTTTGTGATGATGTCATAGAGATACATTGTGATGTCATCGAGTTCCGTGATGATGTCATAGTTTTACATTTTGAGGTCATTGAGTTCCGTGATGATGTCATAGAGATACATTGTGATGTCATCGACTTCCGTGATGATGTCATAGTGTTACATTGTGAGGTCATCAAGTTCCGTGATGATGTCATAGAGATACATTGTGATGTCATCGAGTTCCGTGATGGTGTGAGAGTAATGACTTCTATCCACTCTCCTTTTCTCTTCCCAGGTTCCTGGCTTTTCTCCAGTCTGGTCTGGACCTAGGATTGGTCTTTCTTCTCCTAAGGGGCAGATTTCTCCCATTTTGATTCTTTTCAAAAAAGCCTTCCAGTCTCAGGTGAAGATTTTTCTGCAGGAAGTGGCAGACTGTGCGCGTTCCTACCATCCTCCCATGTGTCTTTAATTTTGTCCTTGAGTTGCTCTAGGGCTTCCTCTTTTAAGCCTTTGTGTGAAATCTCTCTTCGCCTTCTGTCCTGGAAAGTACCGTTCCTGGTGGACATTACTTCCACCTGTAGGGTCTCCAACTGGCTGCCCTGTCCTGGAAGCCTCCCTTTCATGTTCTCTACAAGGACAAGGTTGTCCTTCTTCCACTTGGTTTCTTCCTCCCCCATAAAAAACAAGGACATTGTCTTACTGTCTTTCTGATGGATCCCAAGCTCCTGTGTGAAGGCTCTCTTCACTGCCTGGATGTGGTCTGGGTCTATTTGTCTCTTACAGATCCCTTCTGTCGTTTGGGCTCCTTGTTCGTTCTCCCTGAGGCCCCTTGCAAGGACCTGGCTTCTTCCAAGGCTTCCATCTCGATGGATTTGGTCTTCTACCAGGGAGGCCTGTCAGCTCAAGGATTGGCTGCCATCTCTCCGTGTGACTGCTCATTCCACAAGAGTTGTTAGAGCATCCTGGCCTTTTTGGCATCAGGCTCCTGCCACCCAGGTCTGCAAGGCTGCCACCTGGGCCTCTGTCCACCCTTTCACCAAGTTCTACCAAATTAATTCTGTGGCCTCTGCCAATGCTAACTTGGGTCATAAGGTTCTGCCCACGGCTTTGCACTTAGGTTGTTTGCATAGCTGTGTAATTCCCACCCTCTGGTGGTGCTTTTTTTTGTTGTTGTTGTTGTGTTCGTACTGCAGATGTAGGAGCATCAAACCGTTTAGCAAAGTATCTGTAGAGAGGGTGTAGCCCAGAGGTGGATTTGACCTAGTGACAGCTGTGTTTTGGAGGTCACCCATGCTATGAGATTTGTTAGAACTGGTATAATGCACTGTCAGATAGGACTGGGTATTGCATCTAGTGTGGTGATATCCCCCCCCCCCCCTTGTTCTTTATTGATATTTTATACCTATCAATGTTTGTATATATGTGGTGATAAATCAATTAACCATCCAGTAGAATTCAGCTCACCTCCTTTCTTCTCCATAGAGTTGCATGTGTGGGACTGAATATTGAGACAGATTAAATGTACACAAGAAGTCAGATTGAAGATCAGGAGCCAGAGTAAAGCTTAATGTGTTGAGAAGGAAACCTAAATCCTTAAGATATAAGCAAAACTGTGCTATATTTAAATGCACTATTCATTTATGAAAAGTTGTTTTTAACTGGAGGTACACTCACTGTGTAGTATAAAGGATTAATGTAATGTTTTGTTCTTCTTAATAGTGGCCTTATATGTAAAGTGAGTGCTGGCAATGAAAATGCTTGTCTCACCACCAACCTTCTGTCTGCCTTGGACAGAAGAGAGTCAAGGCTTCTACCTTTGGTGGTGGCTTTCCGATATTGGGCAAAGGTAAATAAACTTTGGCATACAATTTCGCACAATAGATTTTTCTAAGACTTCTTTCACATTATTTGCTGTGTGACAGGACTGGGGCATATGCACATACAGTAAGGCTACGTTCACCTATCTGCCAAGGTCTCAATGTCTACCTGTAATCCCTGGTTGAAAAAGCCTCCACAAACAGCTTTTTAGTCTGCTGCTTTCAGACAAAGGAAACGCGACAGACATGAACTCTGTACGTAACCGTTGTTAGCATTTCGCCTGTCCATTGTTTTGGTCCTCCGACGAAACAACATATAGGTGACACCAGTGTGGATCTAGCGTAAAAGTCTACTGTTATTTTTTTTGTTGTTCTCATTCTGTGTTTTGCTGTTGGTGGGACTTTCAACAATGTAAAGACTGACGTTATAGACACCATTGTCTTAGCTTCCTTGATGTTGGAGGGTGCGCATCATATATGACAAGGCAAGGCCTCTAAATGAGGTGTATCATCCACATGCCCGTATGCTCATTTTGACTGTACCACAACTGCACAGCGGGAATGTATCCTCAAAGCTACACCACTCTATATAAAAACTTCTCTCCCACCCATCTCTATCCAGCACACGGAACACATGCTTTATGCTCCACCTTTGTATTCAAATACGCCTGTGCCCTGTGCACGTAGATCTAGTTCTATGAAAGCATATGTCCATCTTTCCACCAGTATGTTGTGGTAACCCTGTCAGGACATTACCAAAAGTATAACATTATAATGCTATTCAGAAATAAGTTCAGTGGGTTGTGCCATTACATGTAACAGGGGACTGAAAGTCTCTCATGACTTAACCATATGAATGAAGCACCAATGCACAATGGGACTGCCGGGAGTATAATCTCCGGAAGCCCCATACCAGTAAATTGACTGGTGGTCACTCCTAAATACAAAACATGGCACAGCTGAGGGACTCAGTGGGTGGACCCCCAGTAACGTGACACTTATTCCCTATCCAGGATGCCTGATGTTCTCTCTACTTCTCACTCCTCTTCCCATTCCTCTCCATAGAGTTTTTCATAAGTGAAGACTTCTCTAAATGAAATGACAAATCTACCAGGCGGGAGAGGAGCTAATAAGAGACAATAGGAGAACTTTTCCTTTGATAACATATATTAGTGTGTTATGTTCACCTGAGCTTTTCATTTACAAAAAAATATTTGAGATGACAATTATACTTTAAGGGGTTTTTCCACGAAAAATATTTCACATATATAGGATATACTGTATTTTAAATGTCTGTTATATGTGGTGCCCATTTCTGGGACCATGTCTAGCTTTTAAATGAGACCCATCCAGCCTCAGAGCCCTGCTATTTACCTCGCTGAGAAAGCTTTCAACTATGAATGGGCTGTACAGCAAAAGCCTAGCTTTGCACTATGCTGTTTCCATAACTCCTATAGAAGTTAATGGGAATTATGGAAACCACATGGTTCAGTGTCTTGCACAGTTCCCATAAGTCCCGTTTACTTCTGCTATGGAAGATAAGGAAACTGCATGACTCAGAGCTATGATGTTTCTGTACAGCATGACCATTGCTGAAAGCTTTTCTTACTTACCTGACTGCAACCTAGCTGAGAAGACAACTGAGGGGAGAGAGTTTAGATATAGATGTGGGTCCTGCATCTGAAACATTCATTGCACATCCTGTTGATCTGTCATAATTATCTTTCGTGGCAAAACCCCTTTAGGCCGGGGTCTAGCGAATCCTAGGAGACATCTGCAGACTTTCTTTGAAAAGCGCTGTGGAAAAAAAAACAATGTGTTGCCGCAGCATTTTTTATATATTGTGCTGCTACATGGGCCTTACTCTAAGGCAGATTATAATTTAGTTACATATTTTAATTTTGGATTGAGACAGATTTAACATCTACAAGTTCTTTAGAATCTACATAGTGTATTTATTACAAACCTATTTATTTCTGGTATCTGCTAAATAATTGTATTTTCCTTTCTGGTTTTTCTACATGTAACAGTTGTGTGGCATTGATAGGCCAGAAGAAGGTGGCTTACCACCATATGTGCTTGCACTCATGGTGATTTTCTTCCTCCAGCAAAGAAAGGATCCAGTTCTTCCTGTTTACTTAGTTCATGGGTATGTTCTATTATCACCATTTCTTATAATAGATAGATAGATTTAATTAATTTTTTTTTTTTAAGCCACTTCAGCTCAAGTTTTGCAATAATGCTAAATGGCACTGATGAGCACTTACTGACATTCTAAACCAAAGTCACCGTCACTGTGCTGCCCCCTTTTCTAGTACTGCTTCTGAAGTTTCATGTGAATGGGCTCATCATTCAATAGTCTCTGCTGAATAACACAATGTGTGCCGTTTACCTATACTGTGAACAGTATGCAGTGTAGGCTGCTAAAGAACTGGTCAGATCACCTGCCTATCATCTCCTATCTCAACCATTTCATTTCAACCACTTCAAACTGTGCCCTTCCCTCTAGAACAGGGGTAGGGAACCTTTGGCTCTCCAGCTGCTGTGAAACTACAACTCCCAGCATGCTCCATTCACTTCCATGGGAGTTCCCAGAACAGCAGAGCAAGTATGCATGCTGGAAGTTGTAGTTTTGCAACAGCTGGAGAGCCGTACGTTCCTTACCTCTGCTCTAGAAGCTAGTACTCAGTTATTCTGCACATACTGTAACTGCATTCACACTCTTCCTTTTAGCTGCTTAAAATTATTTATTTTGTTTATATATTTAAAAAAAATATAGAAAAATAAAAACGTTAGTTCTTTTGTAATTGTCATTTTATTTACTAGATCGATGGCTTTACAATTTCTAAACTAGGACAATTTGGTCTGAAAGAACCCAACAATGAATACATGTTTTGGGAATACTGTGCTGCAGCAGAAAATGAGAATCAAAAGAGTGAACGACATATTTCTAAAGGAAAGGTAAGAATTGTAATATCCAGTTAAATGAAAGAAGAGCAACTTTGGCTGTGGTAATGGTCAGCATCTAGCTCCATATGTATTGGACAAGACAGTCACTGAATGCAATTGTGTGATTCTGCCAAATAAACTATATGGCACTGACACACAAGTAACTGACTGTAGTTGGTGCTGTACTGCAAAGATCCATATACTGAATTCAAGTCCATAAGATACATAAAAGGGGTTCTCTAGCGGCAGCTGTTCAGGTATTTTTCAGAAAAGTGAGATCCAAAATGGAATGCTATTTGACTGTTTTAGGAGGTTTTCTCAGACTACCATAATCATTATGTATGTAGTTTTGTACTTTTTACACTGGGTTCACACCAGCGCCTGAACTCCGTCATGTCGAGTCCGGCAGCAAAACCGTGTTTTTTTGTTTTGTTTTTTAAAACGGACACAGAGTACTGCATGTCCGACTCTGTGTCCGGTTTAAAAAAAAAAAAACTGTTTCGCCGCGGAGCGCATAAAACGCTCACCGGCGCATACAACCGGAGACTTTTCAAGCCCATTCAAATGAATGGGCTTGAAACATGCTGGCAGGTTTCCATCTCCTGCCCCTGTTTTGTGCAGGAAACGGAAACCTGCAGAACAGAGACTGGGCGCAGATATGAACGAGCCCTTATTTATTACCTGTTTTGGTGAATCTGTATCATTTATTTATTTTTTTTCTTCCCCAGTACAATGTTTAGAATAATAAATGGTACCATTATGAAGAACAGTTTGTCCCACAAAAATCAAGCCCTCCTGACAGAAAAATAAAATGTTTGTGTGGTTTGGAAGGCGGGGAGTCAAGAAAAAAAAAAATAAAGTCACCAGTGGGAAAGGGGTTAAAGGAAATCTGTCAGCTTGAAATTCAAAATAAAACTGAAGACAGTACCTTGTAGGGCCACTTCTACAGTTTCCAAATATGCCTGCCTTATTCAGCATTACAGGTCCACTTTTCATGTGTTATTCACATTCACTCAATCACAGCTGAAGGTGAAGGATTCCTTCTGGCTCGGAGCTGCTGGCTTTGAGATCTGATGAAGGGGTGGCGTTGGTGTTTGGCACCTAAACCCCGAAACGCATTATCTGTCTACAAATAAAAGTCGCAATTTTCGCTATTCCGGCTTCGGTGGTTGCTATTGAGGGAGTGTGCGCCCACCAGGTTTTTGGTTTTGTGGAACATTCCAATTTCTTCAAGTTGTTGGATACTTCTGACAGGTACATACACTATGCATGTCTGATGACATAAGACTACACCCAGAAGAGCAGGATGCCAGCTTCATATGGAGCTATTCATGAGATACGATGCACATGATTAGTACGGGAGATAAGTCAATCAACTAATGGAGGGTGGCTGCTACATGGAAACCTGAGGAGGATGATAACATTTTTTTTTCTTCTTCTTTCTAATTTGAATATGAGTAAAACAGCTGTGTTTATGAAAATGGAGCTGCAATTCTGAATAAGAATGCGTATTAAGAAACTGTATAGACATCACTAGAAGATACACTGATTAATTTTATTACCAATTTCCTTCTGACCGTCTCTTGAGACATTTTTTACTTTAGAGAGTGTCTGGCTGTAGGTCTTACAATTGCTACAGCATAGGTAATTCACCATAATGGAGACTTCTAAGTGTACCATTTATGCTCTATAACCCAACACTTCTGTCCTGCTTGAGCTGAAACTTCATGTTCGGCATGACTTTCCTAACAAATTAGAGAACTATTTAT
Source organism: Leptodactylus fuscus (assembly GCF_031893055.1). NCBI lineage: Eukaryota > Metazoa > Chordata > Amphibia > Anura > Leptodactylidae > Leptodactylus > Leptodactylus fuscus. The sequence continues at coordinate 143,838,020 of NC_134265.1, forward strand.
AAGGACAGGTGGTGAAATATCCATATATCATATTAACTTTTGAATATTTCTTCTGTATCTTTGTGTAACTTCCAGGTTCCGCTATTCTTTAATACAGCAAAACAGTGTTGTGCCTCGGTTGGCCAGCTTTGGGTAGATCTGCTGAGATTTTATGCACTGGAATTCAATATGGCTGACCTAGTTGTCAATGTCCGTGTTAAAGAAAAGCTTTCTAGGGAATTGAAAGATTGGCCTAAAAAGCGAATTGCGGTAGAAGGTAATATTTATTATATTTTTATTCTTGTCTGGGGGGTTTTGTGTCTTTTTTTTTTTTGTTCCCCGCCCCTAAATGCATATAAAGCGAAAAGAGAATAATGATCACACAGTCTGATTCAGTCAATGAAACATAGAAATCAGTTACTGATTAAAATACTGCATAGTAATCCCATCATTTCTACAGGTACGTTTAGCAATAAAAGATTATTTAGATAACTTAAAGGGAGTCTGATATCAGAACCAGCATATTCCACAGATAAATGAGAGGGTCACCAGAGCTCTTCGGAGCAGCAAGGATGATACTGTTCACATCTTTGGAACATTGATAATGCCCCCGCACCAAAAATCTTATTTGCATTTTGATAAAAGCAGCAATAGCTTGGCAAAAGTGACACCAAATCACAAGGGGGAAAAGACCTTTAGGTTAGGGGCTTCATATCACATTATACAAGTCCATTTGGCTAATACGTCTTTATAAGGTAAACGGTTATAAAAACATGTTAGTCAGCGGACCCATTGCCTCTAATAAAAAAAACAAAAAACCACAATCAGCCTGAGAAAGGCATCTGAGAAATCCCAAAAGCTTGCAATCTGTCATCATTTTTAGTTAGCCATTAAAAAAAGGTATCAACTACTGAAGACTCTCTCAATTTTTTTTGTTTTATATTCTATGTTAACACACAGATAACGCTGAGCTGTTCTATACAAGCTTGTGTATATTATCTGATCTGCAGAAGTGTTCTGTGTCCCGTTCACAAGGGGAGGAAGGAGAAATACAGGAAGTAACGAAGCAGACACTCTAGGCCAGGGGTGGGCAATTAATTTTCCCATGGGGCCGTATAAGAAATTGAAACTATGCTAGAGGGCCGCGCCACGGCAAATTTAGCTCCACCCACTTCTACGTTGACTCCACCCATTCCCAATCATCTTTCCATGTGCCCCCACAAAGTATAATCCTCCTACAGTCACCCGTACATTATATGCCCCCACATTATAATGTTCCCTTCCAACTGCCCCACAGTATTAAGTCCCTCTCCTGGTGCCCCAGTATAATCTGGTGGAAACTAGAGGGGACATGAAACTGGAGCAGCTGGAGGGGGACATTAAACAGTGGGGGTAGTTGGAGGGGGGCAATAAATTGACAGCTGGAGTGGGACATGAAACTGGGGGCAACTAGAGGGGGACATTAAAATCGGGAAGCTGGAAGCAGACATTAAACTGTAGGGGTAGCTGGAGGGTGACATTAAACTGGGGCAACTAGAGGCAGACAGGTCCCCCTCCAGCTTCCTCCACGGTTTAATATCCCCCCCAGTCTGTGCCCTCTTCATCTACCCCCAGTTTCATGTCCCCCCCCTCCATTTCTCCCTCAGTTTCATATCCCCCTTTATTTTCCCCATTTCATGTCCCCCCCGCTCCATCTCTCCCCCAGTTTCATGTCCCCCCCTCCATCTGCCATCTCTGCCCTAGTATAACATTCCCCTTCCATCTCTGCCCCTAGGTTACTGAGACACATACAGACAGACATAGACAGACAGACAGACATAGACAGACAGACAGACATAGACACACACACATATAGACACACACACATATAGACACACACACACACACACACACACACACACACTCTCTCTCTCTCCACCCTGCAGCTCACCTTACATCTCTCAGTACTTTATGACACGCTCCACATCTCCATCTTCGGCCGGCACTAAGACACGCCCCCTAGACACTCCCCCCTAGACACTCCCCCCTAGTCAAAGCTGTGCGGGCCGGACTGAATCAGTCAGAGGGCCGGATGTGGCCCGGGGGCCGGACTTTGCCCAGGTCTGCTCTAGGCAGCCTGGCTGATACACTGACATACAGCCTCCTGCACGTTGTGTTAAGATTTTCTAAGACCCAGTAGTTCTTCTAAGATGCTGATCCCGGCAGATTACGAGACCACTGGGTCAGAGGGTGGCCCTATCATGGCCGTGCGCATAGCTGTATATACAGCGATCGAGAAGGTTTGCCTTCTCTCTGGGAGCTCTGGCTGAAGTTACAGCCAGCTCCCTGTTGCAGCAGCTGCGCGATTTCGTGCAGCTGCTGAGTTCTGCTTGGACATAGCAGTATGTCCTTGTAGATCAAGGCAGCCACCTTCCGGACATATATACCCATGGGTGGTCCAGAAGTGGTTAAATCGTGCTGTAATTTGGAGTGCATGGGGACAGCTCTCCTGCCATCCCCACAAGTGCTTCATCTAATACCATCAGAGGTAACACATGAGGGGTCAGCCATTAGGGATTGATTGCCACCCCTCTCAACGTGCGCTACTCCCACATGTGCTACCCCTGATGGTATTAGTTGCATCCTTACGTCTGCTACCCCTACACCTGCGATACGAATGAGAACGGTGTTAGTTGAAACCTGTGTGGAGTGTTTCAACAAAAAAAAAAAAATTGTGCTTTGACTCGTAGTGTTGGGGGACAGCTCTGCTGCTAACCCCCACCACCACCAAAACTAATACCAACAGGGGTAGTACACATGCTGGGGCATTAGAGATTCATTATGCAGCAGAGGTAAGCATTAAAAAAAAAATAGTAAAGAAACGGATGCTGTTAACAGAACAGTTTTTTGATGCACAAATTGATATCAGTTTGTGTCAGGTTTTTTTTTTTTATTATTAAACGGATCCATTAAACTAATCAGTTTAACTGACTTGAAAAACCTGATGTGAAAGGGGTCTTGCCTGTATTGCTGGACTGGGGTGAAATGCTGGGTTCTGGTAACTCCCTTTTAAACAGCCTGTCTACCTAAGAGATGAGAGGAAAGTCCAGGAAGTGCTCACTCCATGCCCCCTCTCAGGAAAGTGTTGCGGGTGGAAAAAAGTTAAAGGTTATATATGTTTTTGGAAGGAACAGACCTCATTAATCTCAATGTTGTGTTGGCTTTACAAACTGACAAATTTATATAAAAATTAATAATTATTTATTATATTATATATATTTTATTTTTTCTGTCCCTCAAAAAAAAAAACCATGTCAGTACATTCACACTCTCACTGCTTTTAAAAGGATCTTCACGTGGCCGTTTTCCACTGCTGTGTCTGTTTTGACATTTGTGTGCATTTCCAGCCTAACAATATTACTTTTTTTTTTTTTTTTTAATCTAGATCCTTATGCTGTAAAGAGGAATGTTGCAAGATCAATGAACAGTCAGTTAGTATATGAGTACCTTCTTCATTGTTTGAAGGCAACCTACAAATATTTTGCTATGCCCCAAACCAAGTCTGGAAAATCCAGCACTCAGAAATCCACTGCTGCTACTAACATGAACAGTAAAGGTGCACCAAAGGCTTTGAACAATCCAATCTCCATTCAGAACATAAGTGACAAGCTGGAAGGTTTAACTATAGACCATCATGAAGATTCAGCCTCCCCTGCCATTGTACAACCCAATAACAGTGAGGGTGTTAGAGAATTTAAAAGTGCAGCAAAAAAAAAACTAACCTATGACATGATTTACCCAGACATTACTCTTGAAGATCCTGACTGCATAACAGAGGAGATTATTTTAGATGACCCCTTAGACTATTTCCAGGGTTCCGAAGAACCAGAAAGTCCTCATGAAGAGTCTGATGATGACCACCCTTTATTGGAAAACGAGAGGCGAGATGATTACATCTTGATTGACCAAAGCTATGAGGAAGATAGTGAAAGTGGAGAGGCAGCTGTGCCAGGCAATGAAGAAACTGACAGCTTGTCTGATTTTGAAGGAGGAATTGTGACTGAGGGTGAGGAGATTGGTTTGGGAAGTGGCAACCTCTATGCTGAGAAGGGTGACCTAGAGGAGGAAAGCACTGAGGGTACTGACGAACTAGAAGAAACTGGCCAGGACTTTGGACGTGTAGCTGTAACTAATTCAGATGAGGAAGATGAGCCTAGTTTGATATTGAATCATAGGAAGCGTTTAGATCTCTTAGATGATGAGGAGGACGAGGAAGATGATGAGCTAGAGAATACTTTCACTGGATCAGTGGATGACCTGTTGTCTGAAGATGACCAAACTGGCCAGCTGTCTGCTAAAGGCCATGAACACATCACTGAAGGAATTGCTGGCACTGTGTTCTCTAAATCAGATGGTGCCAAGAAGCCTCTGCCAGTTATTGAAAGCTCAGCCTCTGAAGAGCTATCTATGTTTTATGAATTCAACAAACCAACATTTACCAAAGGCAAAGTAAGTTTGAAAAACATTGTTGATTAATTGTTCACATTTAAGTGATATTCTGTAGCTTTCCTTTTCATAGTCTGCTTTTCAAACTGTCATAAATGTCACCATTGTGTCTGTGTTTTCTGGGTTTTGGCGAACAATTGCTGATGCTAAACCCTGACTATGGGAAACCAGCCTAAGGATGGGATATAGATAGATAGAGATATATAATTATACTCGAGTATAAGCTGAGCCCCCTAATTTTACCTCAGAAAAAAGTATAAGCCTAGGGGGGGAAATGCAGCAGCTACTGGAAAATTTCAAAAATTAAAATGGCCGGAGTTTTTGGGTGCAGTAGTTGCTGGGGGAGGGGCTGTTTTGGTTGTCTCTGCCCCTTCCTTGAGCTTGAGGACTGGGTTACACACACACACACACACACACACACTTGGAATTCAGCCTGGCTGAATATAGGGCATTTGCAGTGCTCCTATTAACCCCTTCCTGACGGAGTCAGGGCACTGCAGATCCCCTATATTCAGCCTGGCCGTAGTCAGACTGAATTCCAAGTGGGGGAGGAACTGCTGCCGGCAGGAGCTCTGAGAGGAATCCCCCAGCAGGATCTCTGAGGGGGATTCCCCTCAGCGCTTCTGCCAGCGGCCGGCCGCAGTTCCCCTTCAGGTCTGGCCTCAGCGCTCCTGCCAGCGGCAGGGGATCTCCCTCAGCACTTCAGGGCCGCCCTTGAGAGAGCGGTCGTGCCCTCTCCCTCCATGGCGGCGCCTGCCGCTTCTCTGCAGCGGTTCACCTCGGAGGCTTCCAGCACTACCTTACAGCGGAGATATCTGAGCTCTGTGTTGCGGCTCTGCTAGCAGAATTACTGTAAGTACTCCTGCAGTTTGAAATGAACAGCATCGCCACGCTCCTGCGACCCAGCACCCGCCCTGCTGTCTGTATGCTGGGTCCAGATATCGGGTCTGTAACTATGATATTGCCGTAATAACCTATAATTAGACCCAAACTTATGGAGGCCTGTATAGGTGGCACCAAAATGGGGGTGTAATATACAGGTTGGCATGTTCACAGCACTGAAAAAAAACTAGCTGGCTCTAGCTAGCATATACTTATTGGTATACTGTAACAATAAAGTGGCCTTTTGTCAATTTAATGTTTGTTGGTATTCATTTATATGACATTCTATATTGTATTACATCCTGATGTTAAACATCAGTTTATATCCTTTCATCGTTAATAGTTCTAAAACCATGTAATCTTTCTCTTTGCAATTCAGCTTCCCACTGTTGTGTGTAACTTATGCAAGAAAGAAGGGCATCTAAAGAAGGACTGTCCTGAAGACTTTAAAAAAATAGAACTCGAGCCGCTGCCACCGTTGACTGCTAAATTTCGACAGCTTTTAGATCAAGTTTGTATTCAGTGTTACGGTGAGTGTTATTAGCAAATAGGAAGCATGTTCTGGCATCTTGTACATGGCCATTATCTGTATCTTTAGAAATGCATAAACATAATGTAATATTAATATGCTCTATTGATATACCTCTTTCCACATCTGACATTAAGTAGCCTTATATTGTTTTGCACCCATTACTTAATTTATATAGATAGCTGCACAGTTCTCCTGCTTACGTGCCTAAATCCAGCAATAAATTGTTGACTGATCCTCCTCGTCTTCAGAGACCAGTTTCATCTGTCACATAATGCTTAGCTATGATGTAGTGCATTTTGGGAGATGGTTTGTTGTTTGACTGTAGTGAGAAGTAAAATGATGAACGAAAATTTGTAGGTTAATGTATGTTTCTAATGAATTTTCACTGTAGATATTGTTCATTGTGGAAAAGCTTAAATCAATAAATTGTGTAATATATATAAGAATTTTACCTTGTTTATCACTGGTTTCTCTTGTACAGAGGATTTTCGCCCTACCTCGCTAGAAGATAAAGCACGGGAACATATAAGGCATGATCTGGAGGACTTTATAAGACGTGATTTTAAGGGTAAAAATAATATATCTAACATGCTTATTATAGTTGAGATCATACGAAATGAGTCACTCCTTTCCACTTTGCAAATGTTTTCTCCCAAGACTTGCCTGTAATTGACTATCAGTAGCTGTCTACTAGGGATAGCAATGAAGACTCAATTATAGTAAACTGCTTTTCTTTTTTGTTTTGTTTTTTTCCTCCCCTGCTCTCTTATGTAGGAGCCAGACTCAGTTTGTTTGGATCTTCAAAAAATGGCTTTGGGTTTAAACAGAGTGACTTGGATATCTGCATGACGTTTGAAGGCCTTGAAACTGCTGAGGTATAGAGGTTTAGTAAAGAAAAGTGGTATTCAATGGGTATATAGTGACAAATATTATACATGTTTCTGGTGTGTGTGTATATGTAAATGTTTTCTCTCATTTCAAGGAACTGGATTCCATCAGGACTATCGAAGAGTTGGGAAGGCACCTTAGAAGACATCAGGGTAATCTTCTTGGCTGTTTATTTGTATTTACAGGTTTATATTTTTGAAGACTTTGGAAGGGTATGTTCACAGAGTTTTTCTGGAAAATTTTGTGGTTGCATCCACCTCAAAAAATAGCTCCCATTCATTTCAATGTGAGTCAGTAGCTGATTTTTATTTATTTATTTTTTTTAACCTCCTAGGGGGTTTCATACTTTTTGCAAAGGATTTTCCATGCCAATCCGCAAAATCAAATGCTGGAACAGAATACAGCAGTAAAAAACTGCTTCCTAATTCCTGAAGCAGATTTTTTTTCCAGCCTGGAAAAAAAAAAACTCCACGTGAAAATACTCTTAAATTGCCAAGGACTGTGACATATATGATATTCCATAACTAAAAACTTCAGAGGCTGAATATTTAGGCCAGGGCCCCACGGGATGTAAACACCGTGATTTGCCCGCAGCGGAGACGCTGTGGGAAAACTCGCGGTGTTTTACAGTGCACGCCAAGAGGATGGGATTCATGCGAATCCCATGCTCACTTTGCGGGAAAAAAATGCAGTGCGGAGACGCTGCGATTTGCAAAGCCGTTGCGGCTTTGCAAATCACAGCATATCATTTTATATCTACGGAAACGCCAGCGGCTTTCCCGTAGATATAATGTGAAGAGAAAGTCTGCAGAGGAAAACTTGGTGAACTTTCTCTTCAAAGTGCTGCGGAAAGAACCGCAATGCATTCACGCCGCGGTTCTTTCCGCAGCACTTCAGCGCTGTGATTACGGCCCGTGGGGCCTTAGCCTCAAAAGGGCTTTCGGACAGACAAAAAAAATAGTCAGACCATTAGGCAACTTTAGTCTGGTGTAGCTTTGTGATTCTGTTTTTCTGACCAAGTAACGTGATTTGCTTGCGCATGATGCCATGCAAGAGGAGGTGCTTGAATTTGGCTTTCATTCATTTGGCTAATTTTTTTTTTTTTTCTTTTTTAAAGGATTGAGAAACATTCTTCCAATTACCACAGCTAAAGTGCCAATTATAAAGTTTTACCATGTAAGAAGTGGTCTTGAAGGAGACATCAGTTTGTATAACACACTAGTAAGTATATTAAAAAAATAAACGACTATAAGGCGCTTCATGGGGCGGTGTCATAGTTTCTGTGTAAAATCTGTCACATGCATTGAGAAGTGAACATGAGAAGTATACTAAAGAATTTGTAGAAAATCAGTACACTTCCCAAGAAATAGAATAGAGTACAGTATCCTGATACCTTTTAATATGATCATGGAACATGGTCCTTTATAGGAATTGTGTCATCAGGTTCACGTGTGTGTGTGTGTGTGTGTGTGTGTGTGTGTCTCTCCCTCCTCTATGATGTCCATGTGCTGACATAACATTAACAAAGACTTTATTTATTTTGCAGGCTCTTCATAACACTCGTCTTTTAGCCTCATATGCTGCGATTGACCCGAGAGTCAAATACCTCTGTTACATTATGAAAGTTTTCACAAAGGTAGGGCTGTGTTTTTAAAGAGTTTAATCTAATTTCAGTCTTATAATTTTTGTTGACCAGATCTTAACAAGGATCTCTTTTCAAAAGATGTGTGATATAGGAGACGCTTCCCGGGGCAGCCTTTCTTCTTATGCATACACGCTTATGGTGCTGTACTTTCTTCAACAGAGGAATCCACCTGTTATCCCTGTTCTCCAAGAGGTGAGCCAAGATTCGTGCATATCTTCTTGACAGTAAAGGGCTTGTCCCATGAGCAAAAACTTCTAATGTTTTATTAATTGCAACGCAAGATCCCACTTAATAAAATATGTGCTGCATCTCTGTCACTGATTCTGATTGATTTAGCTCCAGGTCAGAAGTTTGACGCGTTGCCCTCCCTCCTCACTGTTTCTTGATCACGTGACTGACCCCAATTTATTCCTTCTGGCTCGACTGAGTAGTCATGTGATCAATAGTTAGTTCATCGGGGGGGGTTCTGAACCACAAGACTTCAATCTCCTTGTCATTAGTATGAAAGAGATCAGTGTGTGGAACCCCATCCTTGGGTTCTTTCTCCCTGCCCTTTTAGAATACTAGCAGTACCCGCGACTTCGTCCGCGGCGTCCGTCTCTCCGTGTGCGACACACCTGCTGTGGGGCCAAGGCTTCCCCTTTCACATTGCCCTGCGGCTGACGTGAGATCGGGTCCCTTTTCTTCCTCGCGTGTCCCTGTCGCCCCTTCCCTCTTTGTTCCCGCCCCCCCATGCTCCACTGATGTCTTTTTCAGGTCTCAGGGTGGTGTCTGCACCTAGACCTAACTTCTTCCCGGGTTTCCTGTCCTCCTATGGACTGTGGGAAGTTCTTTCCCCCCCAGGCCCTGGAATTCTGCAGTTTTATATGTTTAAAAAAAAGTCTTTTGGAGCTTGCACTGGGGGACCCACTCTGCACAGTCCTCCCTTCTTAGTGTCCTCCAGGGCAGGGCCAATCCACCCCTTGGCTTCTCCCGGCACCAGCACTGTTGTGTTTTTTTTTGTTTTTTTTTTGTTGTTTTTTGTTTTTCTTGTTTGTTTTTTTTTCACATGCACCTGCTGTTTTTGCCTAGACTAGGTTCATGACTAGAGAACAGCACGCTCCCATAGAAATGAATGGAAGCACCTGTGACGCTGACTTTGCCGGCGGCCGGCCGGCGTCACAGGTGCTTCCATTCATTTCTATGGGAGCGTGCTGTTCGGATCGGCTCATCCGAACAGTGTTCGCTCATCTCTATTCATGACATATTAGTTCAAATTTCTGCATGTGTGTGTGTTTTGTTTTTGTTTTTCCTTCCTATGCCTGCGTTACAAATTGGCTAGTACAGTGTTTGTGGAGAGGGTATAGTCCAGAATCAGAGCCGATTTATTTTATTTCTAGTGTCAGTCTCCTAGGGGTCGGGTCTATACCCATGTTGTTTTGTGTCTCAATAAATACAACAGAATACAACAGCAAAAGCATTTTACAATGAGTTCAAAAGTCTTTTTTGCATTTGTAAACCATGTTTTTTATTTCCTTCTATTTTTAGATCTACACTAATGGCTGTAAGCCTGAAATACTGGTTGATGGCTGGAATGTGTATTTTTTTTCCCAAATAGAAGATCTGGTAAGTATATGCTCCCTTTTTGACTTTGTGGTGAGCTTATCTTTAGGAGCTGCATACATTACAAAGGCCCATTTCCTGAAAACAATTCATTTAATCTTATTTAAGCATTTTGGACTTGTCCTAATTGTAGATCATATTATAACAAAACAGCAAAATGTAAAAGACCTATGTACATGAGTTATAATATCCGTTAAATGGAGTCTATCATCAGGAAAGACATTTTAGGCTAATCCCCGTACCTTGTGCCTCGCTCTGAAGTCTGAATGGGGCGAGCTGGATGGAAACTGACGTAGACGGTACACTAGTGGAGAGAAATTAAAAAGAGCTGAGGCAGGTTTTTTTGCAGTTTTGCCTCCAATAAAAGTTTGAATACATAATATCAAAACATGGCATTGCCTAAACTGGTATAAGTAAAAAGTACATCTAGCTGTACAAAAGAAATGTCTTATGCAGAAATATAAAAACATTTATGGGTGTTTTTGTATCGCTGTAATCCTACCGAATCACAAAATACAGGTAACATGACATTTTGGCTGCATTGTGAACTTTGTAAAAACTAGGTCTGGAAGAGAATTGTACAAAGCCATAATATACCCAAATGTTATCCCTATTTTAAGGCTGATTCCTAGAAGCAAGATGGCGATCTCCTTTAAATATTACACTAGCAGATCTTTTGTTTACATTTTGTTTGCACGTCTTCACTTTCAAGTATTGCACTTTAAAATATTGTACTGTTTGTAACTTTTTGATTTTTAGCCAAAGTACTGGCCAGAATATGGAAAAAATAAAGAATCTGTTGGCGAGCTATGGCTGGGCCTCCTTCGCTTTTACACTGAAGACTTTGATTTTAAAGAACATGTCATCTCAATCAGAAAAAAGAGCTTGCTGACCACTTTTAAAAAGCAGTGGACTTCTAAGTATATTGTCATTGAAGGTATGTTTACATTTAGATTGCTACTCAGTGATGAGATTTACGTCATTCTAAAGATATGTGTATTTCTTAATGAGAACATGAGGAGCACTGTTTTCTGTGGAGAGATGTTTATCAGGTCATGCAGTGCTCTTTTGAGGGAGGGGGGAAGGCGGCATCTGCAAATAAGCTTATATCCTAGATGTAACCCAAGCCTGTTTTAAAGGGGTTTTTCTGGATTTACATATTAACATAAACTGTCCTTTATAAAGAACCTTTCATGTCCTCAGAGATGGACGCTATTATATACCAATACAAAGCTGACTGCACTAAATGCAGTACACTTTTCCACTTTGCCGGTATGTGCCTGAGTGCCGCATATATTGCAGTTGTTTTCATCACCGTTATCTGCCCACTGTCAAAAGGGCGAACAATGCAACCTAGCACCATCACTGGGCTCTGGGGGAAATGATACCCCCACCCACAGTACTCCTTCATAGCTTTGGAGGAGGGCTAATTCACATAAATATAGATAGCAATTTCTGCTTTTTATACTTGCGTATTCCTATAAAAATTAAATAATTCAGAAAAACTGTTTAGTTGTTAAGACCTCAATCGTTGTGGTTTACTGCTGAGCTGAATTTACTGGCTTTCGTGTTGTGTATCTTTTGTATATTATGGAAACTACTCATTGTCATGTTTTTTGCTTTTATGACAATAGACCCCTTTGATTTAACTCACAACCTTGGAGCTGGATTATCCAGGAAGAGTAAGTATTTGAACTATGTGTATATTGTACCATATTATCCTATATTGGAAGTGACATAAATATTTATCTATCTCCATAGTGACAAATTTTATAATGAAAGCTTTTATCAATGGAAGACGTCTGTTTGGCACTCCAGTGAAAGGAATCCCTAAGGAATATCCATCCAAAATGGTATTTGGACATAATTATAGCAGTTTCCTGATTGTTGGAAATGTGAATTACAGTCTCCATTGGAGTGTGTGTGTGTGTGTGTCACGCCTACTTTCTAAATGAAATACTTTAGCAACAATGTATAGTTACCTATGTCCCTGGGACAGTCATGTGACATTCCCTCCATTTCCCGGCCCATTTTCTGATACTAGGAAGAGTCTTCATATCTGTATCAATGGTACAGGGTACACCCTCCTGTTCCTCCGCCATGCCCTGCACCTGGAGGGGAATCTAAACCCGCATGTAGTTAGTGTATATTTCCAGTATCCTTTAATAGTAAATCTGACACCCAGCACACGTTCTCCACTTGCTCCTAATGAGGAAGTGGTGAGGGCGGCATAGAAGTGTCACACATTTTATACGCAAAAACTTGATTTGTGCAAAAAATGTGAAACCTTTTTATGCCTTATACAACTGAAAACTGCTGTGCAAGGCATAATAAATCTGCCTCTAGCATAGAGAAAAATGTGAATTACTGTTGGAACTGAGAGATGACAAAAACTAATAATAAATGCAGAATGCAAATCAAATAATGGCCAGAAATTAGGTTATTCCTCATGATCGGCAATCTAAAGCTAGCTGACTTTGCTAACAAAGTGCTTTTGGCTAAGTACAAACCCCTGTCCATTATAAATCATGGAAATCATTTTTTTTTCCTCTGGATAGGAATATTTCTTTGATCCAGATGTCTTGACTGAAGGAGAAGTTGCTCCAAATGACAGATGTTGCCGCATTTGTGGCAAAATTGGACACTTTATGAAAGACTGCCCTATGAGGAGAAAGTAAGTAACTCCTTTGTAGCCTATTTTTGGGAGATATAGAATTCTTTTATTGTAGAGTCTTTTGGCACAGAAAAGTAAAGAAAATATATAACTTTTTTTTGTGTGTGTGTGTGTGTGTGTGTGTTTCTTGACGATATTACACAAGAAATTACTGATTTTATAGTGTGTAAGTTTAGATTGTAGTAATGATAGGATTTTCCATATGACTGGCGAACTATAATGAAATTGGTAGATGGTAACCATGTACAGAAAAAAAACAAAAAAACTACGATCTGAAAATAAAAACTGATTAGATAAGTGATATATTTCACTGCTTTTAATAAAAAAAATTAAAAAAAATCCTGCTGATAATTAGTCCAACCAGTTATGATTGTTAGGGGAAAGAAGAATCGGACATGTTGATTTTCAGCATGACAGATTTTTTTTTTTTGTAGAGTTAGGAGGCGAAATCATGAAAAACCTACAAACCAAAGATATGTAGACCAACGAAGACAAAGAAAACCAGAAGATAAGGAAATGAATAATAGCATGGAAAGCGATGCCTCCTATTTGGATGGAAAGCTGTGCACCCCACCCAAGAAGCCCCATCAGGGAGCCCGAAGCACTATTGAAACTGGCAGAGAGAGGACACCAAAATATTCAGGTGAAAAGTGGAGGAGACAGGAGGAATTGAGGGAAAAGTGTTGCTTTATTTGTGGAAGAGAAGGTCATATCAAGAAAGAGTGTCCTCAATACAAAGGGTCTGCAAGTAAGTGTGCCATAAGGCAACTATACAGCATATAAGTGCTTTAATTGGAAAAGGTTTTTGTTTTGCTTGTGTTCAATGAGTTTTATACTAACTGGTTAGTTTTCTACTGTTCTTCCTTTTATAATAGGTAGCCCCAAGTCTGATGCACCATTTGGATCTCCATCTGCATCCAGTCCACTGAAACCCCAAGGAAGGTTTATCCAGGTAGCCAATCAAGCTGATATATTGGGGGGGGAACAAAAATGGGAAACAAAACTGTATTGTGAATGCAGTTCTAATCTATGGGCGCTCCACTTCTGGAACCACCATATTGTCTGAAAATTAAGTCACTGCAGAACTAGTTTAACACTTCATCTCCTACAGTGCTTTCATCTGTGCAGTTATCTGCAGTATTGCCCCATTCAGGTAAATGAAATGGGGCATTTTTATTCACAGCTGCATGACTGGGAGCACCGTAACGCTTAAATGTGCAGCTCATTCATTTTCATGATCATGTTTCAAACTCTTATTTTAACCCCTTCCCGACATGCGCCGTAATAGTATGGTGCATGTCGGGTCTGTAACTATGGCGACCGCCATAGCCGCCGGGTGTCTACTGCTTTAAGCAGTAGACAACCGGCTCTAATGCCTCCGATCGGTCCCCGGAGGCGCCATTTTCCCGGTGGCGCATGGGCGCCGCCATTTTGGCCGGGATCGCCGGCTCCTGGAGCATGCTCCAGGGCTGACGTCCCGTTGCCATGACAGCCGGGAGCCTTGTACAAGCTCCCAGGCTTGTCTGCAAAGCCTTTCTTTTGCAGGCTGGTCTATGCACCACTAGTACCACTGCAAGATGACAAAAGGAAATTGAAGATCTCTTTCAGTCCTCAGTCAGGTAACATTTTTACTGTAAGCTATACTGTTCATTGTTGGTGGGATCCCAGAGATCGGACATGTATCACTATTTGTGGATACAAAATTTTAAAACTTTGTTGGGGAGGGGGTGGGGAATGTGTGTCCATCAAGCCTAAATTAGAAGTCCCCAGATTTGATGCAGATAAAGGCAAATAGCCCTGTAAGGTGGATACCAATGGCCACATGTTGCAGAGAAGTTGCGTTTTGGTTTTTTTTTGCAGATTTTTGAGGCAAAGGAATGCATTCAGCAAAAGGGAGAAGTATAAGAGCTCCTTTTTATATTTCTCATTCTGAAGTAACTTTTGGCTTTAGCGCAAAAAAATTAAAATAAAATCTGCCTCTAAGGGGAAATATACCATTCTGGTTCCAAATGTGGCAATCAGAAAAATCCCTGAACTAATCCCTCTCATCCCCAATAATCTATTTCATTTCTAATTGTTATAAATAATTGGATACCACCGAATTGCATTATTTTTCTGTCAATGCCATTATCTAGCCCTTTTTAAATGCTAACATAGTATCCACCATTAGTATTCTTGGGGTAGGGCATTCCATCGTTTGACCACTGTAAAGCACCCTTCCTTATGGATATCTAAATCCACATTTTTCTACACCACTGGCCCTTTGCACGGTTCTTGAAAGAATAAACCATGTACCTGTTCCTTGCATTGATCACACATTTTATACATGGGAAAACTGACAAATTAGAGACTCTTATTAGCAAGCTGGTTTTTCAAGCTTTATGTAAGTTACCTACCATCCGACTCACTCTATAGTTTTCCAGCACTCTGATATTGAGGGCTGCTACTTTTTCTCAGGCAGTGACATCATGTCCATTTGTCACATGGCTATGCTGCAGCTGAGTCCCATTCAAATGAATTGTGCTGAGATCCCAAGCACAGCCCCTATACAGTGTTGTGCTTGGTAAGTAATGACGAGGCCACAGCAAAAAAAAATATTAGTCCCAAATTACCCTTTTAAAGTTCTTCAGCTGTGGATAAGTAGCTTATTATTTGGGCCACAAATCCCCCTATCCTTATTCCCCCATGTCTCTTTGTATTTCCACCTCTTAAAGAGGACCTTTCATGTCCTCCTGCACATTTGGTTTTATATACTGCTAGAAAGTTGACCGTGATAGTGTGAGTCCCCCGACAGTCGTCCATAGACTTGCGTCATCACTGGGCATTTAGGAATGCTCCCACACCCTTTCCCCCGACAGTAGATGTCCATAGACTTGCGTCATCACTGGGCAGTTAGGAATGCCCCCGACCCTTTCCCCTCTGACAGTGCAGGGCTATGTTAGGCTGCGTTCACTCAGTTTTTTTTTTGGTCAGGAAACTGTCTCAAATTCCTCCTCCTAAAAACATCTCCCCATAGGACTGTATGGTGAGGCGTTTTCAGGAGGAGGAATTTGAGTCAGTTACTGACCAAGTTCCTGGCCAAAAAAAAACTGTGTGAACACAGCCTTAGAGTATGATTGATATATATATATATATATATATATATATATATATATATATATAAATATTAATGTGTGTATATATATATATATATATGTATTGTTGATGGGGTGGGGGGGGGCATTCCTCACAGCCAAGCTAGACTGTTAAGAACGCCCTTCTCCCCAGCCCTGGGGTACAGAACTGAACAGCTGACTGAGCTTTTTTTTTTTTGGACAGATACAGAGTCCTGCATGTCTGACTTTGTGTCCATTTGAAAAAAACAAACAAAAAAAAAGTTTCCAAGCGGAGACGCTGCATACGGACACTAGCAGTTTGCTTTAAAAACCTATTCAAATGAATGGGTTTTAAAACTGACCGCCGGCAAGCCGTCCCCTGTCCAGTTTCCCCAAGAATTAGGACGGAAACACGGCGGACAGTCAGAGGTGCAAATGTGAACGCCCCCTTATGTGTATGGCCAGCTTTTCATTACAGTGAAAGAGACCGCTGGACATTCTCTTTCCACCAGCAAGTAGTATAATAGATTTGGTTCTTATACTCCACCAGTTGAATTTTTTTTTATTTATTTTCCAGGCAGCCTTTCCGCTAAATACATGACTCAGGGAAAAGCCTCTCAAAAGAAGCCACACCAGGAATTTTAAGGGTGGAAGGTGGAAGGACACTGCCAGAGATGGAGCCCTAGGCCGTCCAGGAATACGCCTCTACTTTTTTTATGTTATTTTTATTTTTTTTGGAACAAACTTGCGTTCAGAAAAGCATCTTTGTACAAGAAGCAGCAGCAGTGAAATATTGGACATTGAGAATAAATGGATTTTCTTTTTTTAATTTCAAAATGAAAATCTAAAATTTAGAAACATTGTTTTAATGTAAAACTCTTACCTTGGGCACCTTTTCTTAATTTATTTTATTTGAGCGTTTTAACTAAACATCCTCATAAATCTATAAATTTGTATACCAAATTGGAGGATTATTAAATTATAATTTGAACTTGATGCCCCGTACCCCCCCCATCATTTTAATTGCAGCAGACATATTAATCTATATATGGTTACCCTTGTAACTAAGATTCTGTGTTTTCTTTTTACAGAAATGAATATTTTTTGAGAGGTAAATTATATTTATTGATTGTGTCAGGAGTCCTTGTATAAAATTGTTTAAACAATTTGTGAACCGCTGCTGTATTTACAAACATGATTTTATTATAATTATGTCCAGCTGTTTGGAGTCCTCTTTATATGTAAATACCTCATTGGATGTAATGCTACATCTGTTTTGTTCTTTTATTGGCCAGCATTTATGTATGTTTTCAACATCGTCCTGAGAAATGGCTCTTGATGTATTGCATGACATTTGACTTTTAAAGCGGGTTGTTCCAGAATTTTGCTGCTAATGTCCAAAAATAAGGAAAGAGGTATGCAGTTTTATGGTGATAATAAAATCTATAAAGATTTGTAGCCATTCTTGGCTTTGGCTCAAAAAAATGCAACAATGTCTGCAACAAATAAAAAAAAAGCTGCATTTCCGCAATTTGGGGCCTTAGCCTTAATTGTTTGTTTGTTTTTGTCTTAAAATGCATTACTTTAGTCTGCAGGTTTATAGTGTCAATGTTGCCACATTTTAATTAGAAATTAGAAACGAATGTTCTATAATGAGCTCTGTTTTAATAATGTCAGGAATCGCCTAGACACAAACTCCAAAAACCAACTGTACAGAGTGTAATAAATACAAAAAAATCTTTATAAATTACATGTGTAGGGGCTGTCTAACATAAGACTCCACTTTAAGACTTAATTTAAAAAAAATGGAGTTTTTAATGGATTTATTAATATTCTGATAATATCCGTTGTTAAAATCTTGTAGTGGACACTACTGATGGTCACCAATGCTCCCTATATTGCCCCCACATATTGCCTTTTACTACACCTTCCTCAGGGTGAGTTACGCTAGATTCACACCTGCGTTCAGCTGTCCGTTCTGTGGTTTCCGTCTTCTGCATGCTAGAAGACTGAAACCACAGACCCGGTCCGGCCGTGAGCGTTTTATGCTCTCCGCCGCGAAACCGTTTTTTTTAATCCGGACACAGAGTACTGCATGTCCGACTCTGTCCGGATTATAAAACCCGGTTTCGCGGCGGAGAGCATAAAAACGCTCACCGCCGGCCATCTTTTTCACCCATTCAAATGAATGGGTGAGAGACTCCTGCAGGTTTCAGTCTCCTGCTCTGTTTTATGCAGGAAACGGAAACCTGCATAACAGAGTGCCGGGCACAGATGTGAACTAGCCCTTAGTGATAATATCCAGAAATGTACCACAATTACCACACTGGGAGATTGGTGTAAATACTACAGATGAGCGAACACTGTTTGGATCAGCCGATCCGAACAGCACGCTCCCATAGAAATGAATGGAAGCACCTGTGACGCCGGCAAAGTCAGCGTCACAAGCGCTTCCATTCATTTCTATGGGAGTGTGCTGTTCGGATCGGCTGATCCGAACAGTGTTCGCTCATCTCTAGTAAATACTAGTGAGGCCAATGGCACATCCTCACTGCACCTCCTTCTTGGAAATTGGTGAAGACACTGTAAAAATGTCAATTGTGGGGCTACACGGTGGCTCAGAGGTTAGCACTGCAGCCTTGCAGCGCTGGAGTCCTGGTGTTCAAATCCCGCCAAGGGCAAAAAACCATCTGCAAGGAGCTTGTATGTTCTCCCCGTGTTTGCATGTATTTCCATCCCATATTCCAAAAAAGACATACTGATAGGGAAAAATGTACATTGTGAGCTCTATGTGGGGCTCACAATCTACAAAAAAAAAAAAAAAAAAAAATGTCAATTGTATATTTTCTGTATTTCTCCCTTCTGCTCAATCTACTCCTGGTTTTTGCTCAAAAACCCAGCAAAATATGCAACAAAAAAAGCTGCATTTTTTTGCAACATGGGGCCTCAGCCTAAAAAAGGCCTATTACCAAGAACAAAATGCTAAATTCATTTTGATTGCTATGGTGCTCCTGAACAATTTGGTGTTTCTTTATTTCTATTCTTCTAAATCAGTTCACCTGTTCAAAAGATACGGCCCCTTGAAGGTTATATGTGTACTTTGATTCTTCAAATGGACGGTAAACTTTTGTATTTCTCTGAGAAAATAAAAGGTCACCTTCCTCTTGGAAAATCAGAGCTAGTTTACATATAGCTTTCCAGGGGGCCACGTCTTTTGAACTGGTGGACTGATTTAAAAAAAAAAATCAAAAAAATTGTCCAACCATCTAATGAGCCTATTGGCTCTCCCCCTAATAACTTTTTTTTTTTTTTTTTTTTTTTGAGGCAATAAGGATGGAGTAGTGTGAAGGATATCACCTCACCAAAGCTGCTTTGGCACACCTGTGATCACCTTTCTTACCTTCCACTCACGTCCCTTGAGTGTACTTGGGCTCATAGAATAATACGAAGCGAGCTTTATAAATTTTATATATTTATTAACCCAAGTGGGTCGGTACGGTAGTCACAAAGATACAGTGTTGGCCAAAAGTATTGGCACACCTGCAATTCTGTCAGATCATACTCATTTTCTTCCAGAAAATGATTACAATCACAAATTCTTTGGTATTATCTTCATTTAATTTGTCTTCAATGGAAAACCACAAAAAGAATTGTCAAAAAGCCAAATTGGATATACCGTATTTTTCGGACTATAAGACGCACTTTTTTCCCCAAAATTTTGGGGGAAAAGAAGGGTGTCTTATAGTCCGAATGTGGCGCCTGGCATCCGCTGTAATAGAGAGACGGATGCTGGCAAGGGATAGATGCCGGGGCCTGAGACATCGCTGCGCTCCTCTGCCCTGCATGAAGCCAGCAGCGGGAGGAGTGATGCTGCTATTCCGCTCCTCCGTCCCCCCACCGCTGGCTTCATGCAGGGCAGAGGAGCGCAGCGATGTCTCAGGCCCCGGCACCTGTGCCAGGGTATATCCCTCGCCGGCATCCGCCTCTCTAGTACAGCGGATGCCGGGTCTGTATTGGCGGCCCCTTCTCCCCCGGGGCCGGTCCCCACCGGCCCCATACCTGTGAAGTTGCAGGCCGGCTCCTGCACGGCGATATCGCAGGAGCTGACCTGTTCTGGTGACAGCAGGGAGCCTAATGAGGCTCCTAGGCCTGTCACTGCTATATTAGTATTGCGGCTGGGTCTATGACCAGCCGTAATACTAATATACAGAATGTCCCATAGACGGCAATACAGTTGTATTGCCGTCTATGGGACTTGCAATCAAGCGACTGCAGGCTCAAGCCCCCGGGGGGGGAATAAAATAGTAAAAAAAAAAAAAGCTTTAAAAATATATACCGTATTTTTCGGACTATAAGACGCACTTTTTTCCCAAAAAATTTCGGAGGAAAATGAGGGTGCGTCTTATAGTCTGAATGTGGTGCGCTACTGCCACCGCTAGTTTTCTTCAGCGGCAGTAGCGCGGCAATCTGCAGGCCCCGGCAGCTAAGACAGTCCCCGGCATCTGCTGTAATAGACCGGCGGATGCCGGGGACTGTCTTAGCTGCCGGGGCCTGCAGATTGCCGCGCTACTGCCACCGCTGGTTTTCTTCAGCGGCAGGAGTGTGACAATACTGCAGGCCCCGGCAGCTAAGACACTCCCCGGCATCCGCCGGTCTATTACAGTGTGAAGGTAGACCATGTCTATTCTTATTTTTATACATGCTTTATACTGCTTAAGAAATTATATTTTTCTTTTGCAACGTTTATACATTAAGATGGCGCCTGTATCCAGTACCACACCCAGATGCTGACGCACATGATCGTCATGTGGTTTACAAGAAAGACAGTATCATTTCCTGGGAACTCGAAAGCTAAAAGATGTTGAAATTTAAGAGCCAATGACTGATCGCCAGTGTATTCGGATACAAGACGTATATGCTTACAGCCTGCCGTTATCTTATCTTTCTTGCATTCCTGTATAAAAACTGTAACTTCCTCAATAAACCTCAGTTCTGTGTGAACAGGCATCATGCTCGTTGCATGGACTGGGATTAACCCTGACATATGTGTCAGAATTCATTCTAGTCAGCGCGCACATGCATGATTGATTTGGAGCAGGTGACTGACCACTGTAAGTGACCCGTACTCTGGCGGGGATTCTCCCTCAACAAGTGGTGCCGAAACCCGGGACTACGGCCATAAGACCACCGCGGATGATCGACCCGCGCCGGACCCTGGACGTCGGACGGCGTCTCACCGACCCGAGGCCTGATCACCCTCATTAGAGTCACGGTAAGTGTATGCATATTCATATGAATATGTGTCATTTGCTTGTGACTGTCGGTGTGTCGTTGTCTGGCTGACAGGTGATCCAGTTGGATCGATTGTCCAGTCCGAGTGATACGGATGGGTGGATCCTAGAGCCATAGTCTGAACTTGTTTTTCCTCACGGTATATATATATCACCGAGTGTTCAGTCACCTGTGGTGCTGCAGATTCCAGGAAGTGAATTTCTTGCCCTCTTTGATGTAGAGTAGTGCATGTGATCTTTTGGACGATTGCAGCATTTGGTCTGGGCACGGGCCGTCAGTAAAGAGGACGGGTGCTGTAATTTATTTATTTATTGATCCCTAGCATAAGGCCGTCAGGGAGTAGACGGGTGCTGGTGGATTGCTTTATTCTCCTTATTCTTTCCTTTCTGATATTGCCCAGTGACCGCAACCTTTGGTCAGCGGAGGACCTGTCAGCAAGAGTCTGAGACCGGTAAAGGTGACTTTGTTGGTGGTTGTGGGGTCACATATCTGCCGTGCGCACGCAGATAAGCAATATTGGGACCGTAAGAATGTTGCGGTTGTTCAAGAGGGAACATGTTCTGCCTGACGGGGCACAGACTGCTGTTGATTTAGTTCGAGTCAGGGAGGGCAAGAAATATGAAATATGTGAAAGAAGTTTTGAGAATGTATAAACTGAGGTGCCTCCTACGGGCCGATTGCAACCTAGTATGTGGAGAAAAATGTTAGAAGAGTCACGGGGAGTGTTAGAAGATAAAGGTTTGCTGGAAGCCGCCCAAGCTCATTACAGGGTCGCAAGGACTCTAGAACGTGAGGGATATGAAAATGCTGAACCTTTGTTTCTTTGTTTGGTTATCTGAAACTTGATGATAAAAAGAATATGCCGAGTATAATTGCTTGTGCGCCACTGCCCTAAAATGGCGCCGAGAGTAGTGGAGATGGGTGGATCTGTGACGTCTGTAGGCAGCTGAATCCTGATTTGCAAGATGTCTGTGTAGCCTGTGGATCTCCCCGCCCATGCCCCTGTTGTCTCATCTTCCGGACCAACGCCCAGGGATGGCGGAAGTGAGGTTATGGCTGTTCCCACTGGCAGCCATGTTAGTACACCCAGACCAACATCTCCGGCCCCCACCGTCCCTCAGATCATGCCCCCTTTATCCGGTGATTCCAGAGATAGCCACATCCAGTTCCTATCACAAACCCTCAAGCCCGGAAGAGGTCAAACCCCCGGTAGCCCCCTTTCCGAGTGTCTATGCCCAGTTCAGCTATAA
This sequence comes from Leptodactylus fuscus, assembly GCF_031893055.1. NCBI lineage: Eukaryota > Metazoa > Chordata > Amphibia > Anura > Leptodactylidae > Leptodactylus > Leptodactylus fuscus. The sequence continues at coordinate 143,860,344 of NC_134265.1, forward strand.
AAGACCTCACTGTATACCATTATTATGATGCTTAGAGGATTATCCGTTCAAAACTTTGGTTGGGATCTAGTAAAGAAAAAGAAAATTGGGAAGGAAGGAAATTTCCCTTAACGTCAATTATAGTTTAAGAGATTCTGAACACTTGTGGTAATTACTAGAGTGAGGTTTGCTATGAAAATAAAAAATTGTGCAAAAATATTAATGTGTAATTTTGGTGTCAGTATACTAACTGCTGTTTGAGTTTTATTCCTATTTTTATTTCTGTAGAGGGCAATCAAAGCATTTTAATTGACTACCAAGAGCTTCAAGGTCGTTTTATCTTATAGACTGCCAGATGCGGGAGGACGCGCAGAGAAGACGAAACTTGGCTTTGTGCCAGCACCAGAGTCCACAGTCTATGTATTATATCAAAAGAAGTGATTTGGTACAAACAAAAAGGTTAACCTGAGTAACGTATAATGACAATGTGTATATAGGGATATCCAAGCATATGATGTAATGGTTATGTTTTGAATTATTGTCTGTTATTGTCTTTCAAACTGTTGTATCCACAAAAGAGCAAAAAGGTGATAGTGAGAAGTTTTGAATCTTCAAAGCGTGGGTATGGGAGGTCACGGAGGGGGAGACGGCCACTCACCCTCTGTCGTCTCGCCAACCTACAAGTTGGGGTTTTACCCCATGTTAAAATCTTTGTGCAAGAGTTCAAGGCACACAGAGCTTGGATTACTGGTATCATCTATGTATTACAGAGACTATTCTGATTTTTACTTGTTTGTTTATATATCTATGTGTTTATGTTTTATTTATGGGAATGGGGAATAATGAGATGAAACTCCTTCTTTGTGTCTTATCCCATGGGTATGTGTTGAAACCTATGTTGGAATTTTATATCCCGTTATGCTAATTATTCTAACGTGTCTTCTTCTTGTCTGAAAATTTACCATAAGAGACCAGAATCCTTTTCCTGAGCTGACTCAGATCACGGTTATGAGGGAAGGTAACTCATCTGGTCTGTGCCGTATTTTAATCTTTGTATATTATTCTTTATAATTTGTATCATACAGAAGTGTGCACAATATCACACTAGCTTCCGTTCTCTTTTTTATGTAGTCACTGATCCAACATAGAATTGTCTTAGTAAAGCATTTGGTGTTGCCTTCTTTAAAGCCGTACCCGACCCCTTAAGATAGTTGGAAAAACATATAGTGCTATAAGAGGGGTTTTTCTTGTTAGGACTGTGTTGTTAGCAACATTTTGATCTTAAAAGTAAAATTTTAGGTAAATTCTGATAATCTGGAATTTTGAGACGTCCATCCAATAATCCGGAATATAGTGTGAAATTGTGTTAAACATGTATCTTAGTCAATGAGTGGTCACAATGTGTTAGATTATGTGAATCGTGAAATGAATGGTTGAAAAATGTTGATGTAATGAAGAGATGCCAGAAAGTGGCATGAAACAGGAGGTTTAAGTATGTTGCCTAAGTTTAGGATGTCAAAGAGATGGAACTTGGAATGTTGAAACATAAAGTGATGTGATAATATGCACATAATAGGATGGGTATCGGATTTTAGGGTGAAGCAAGTGGAAAGATTGCTCCAGCAAGTGGAAAGGATTGTGCAAGAAAGTGAACATAGGTTGATATAAGATGATTGAAACCAGGATTGTCCCCCATTGTAGGAAAACTGTTATTAAAACTTAGAAACTCAGTAAGGTGTCCGAATTTGAAAACGTGTATGTGTATGTTGATTGATAAAAAGACGTAGCACAGATTATCTTTGTAATGATGTTTTGGTGTTAGGAAAAAAAGAGAGAAAAATTCCTTTGAGTCTATACGAAGTGAATTAGAAGTCACTCCCATACCTGTTGTGTAATGTTCTGTGTGTATGATTGTGCTGTGTGACCAGGAGATTGATTGGATCCCTCCGTTAATGTTCCTGCTTTCTCTGCTGATATATATATATATATATATATATATGTTCTGAATATGTGCCTAACCTTATTGTATTGATATTATGAGATTGTACAAATGTGTTTCTGTTTCTTTAAGAGAGATTGCTGAGGTCTGTAGTCCTACACAAGACACCGCTATGAGATACAGGGGGGGGATATTCAGCCGCAGCTATGAGTGGGATAGGCAGCTATGTGAGCTGCAGCATGATAAGATAATACTGGCTCTTCTTGTATTGTCTAGCTTTGACCTTGCTGTATATCTCTCTCACAGAACATGAAGTACTTGTACTTTTGGAAAAAAAAAAACAAAAAAAAAAAATGGAAGACCAAAAGCCATTGCTAATGAATATTGAAATTAAATGTTATTTTTCCTCAGGTCCAGTCAGTCCACGTAACATTAAGATTGTGTTAAAGTTCATTTCTCTGACAAGTCACATTTGCTTGCTGCATTGGAGGGTTTTTTTTTTGTTTTTTTTTGTTTTTTTTTCCAGGGGGAAAAGACAGCACAGCCATTGTTGTTTGTTTTCCTGCACGCCCCATCCTATTTGTTACCGTTGGCAGCTGCACCTATTCTTTCATTAGGGGTGACCATCTTTAGTATCCCAGTCCCTAGCCTCTTTCAGCTCTCACCCCACCTGTCTGTTAGGTCTTCGTGTTTAGAGAGCCAGAAGTTGTCGGGGCCAAGTTTAGCTTGGGAACAGCTGACCAACACCCGCAGGCAGGGCCTAGTCAGCCAGTAGCGCCAGGGAGAGTTTTCCTACCCCATTCCCATAGAGGTGCATGCAGCATTCAGTATATGGTTGTTTGGGTATTGACACAACCGAACCGTGATGTTGTCAATATCTTCAAGGGGGGGGTGAAGAAGCCTAAGATAACTGATAACTTAAGGAAATTTTGCTGATATGAATCTATTGATAACTTTTTGATTGAGCTCTATTATAGATGGTCTTATATTTGGGAAAGATGGTGAATCCTGCATCAGATATGCCACAGCCACCGTATATGAGGTAAACCAAGCGTAAGGAGACCTATTATGGGACTCCACGGGTCTCAGGTGAACTTGAAGCCATCGCTTGAACATGGTACAATGTCTGAGGGTAGGTGTTGGATATAGTAGAATTATGGTCCGATCTGGAGGGCAAGAACTTTTGTGTGATAGAGACCCTGCGGCTGCTCATAGGTTGGTATAGTCAGAAGTCATGGCACACACCAAGACTGATACGAAAGAAAGTAGAGGTAGCATGTGGGCAGACACTGCCATTAGCCCGGCTGCAGAAGCCTAGGGGACATGTTTTACTGATAAGACCCAAACCTTTTAGCTCTCTTTTCAGGTTTTATGACACTGATACACCGAAGATGGTCCAGGAGGAAAGGAGACTTGGAAAGAGGATGTACAAGTCCTGGTGTCTGGTGGTAAGAGAGTATGTACTGAGAACATTGTTCCCACTTATGGCATAAGCAGCTTCTTACTAAGTGTACTGTTTAGAAGTAGCCATGTGTGACCTGGTGAGTGGAGGATGGGCAGCTGCAGGATTTAGCATCACTATAGTCAGATATATATGTGAGCCCGCATGGCATGTGCTAGGCCAGAGAGCCAGGCCTGAAGCCCTTGTACCTGTTCCAGAGATTGCAGGTTGAGTATATACAGTGAGACGGTATGAGTACGTGCTTGGGTGTAGTTGTCTCCCTTCAGGATGGCTTGGGGCATATCTGGTGAGGAAAAACCATCACAAACAGTCCGTGTACAAAGTCCACTAGTTCTGGGGCAGACGTGTCTACGTGTGTCATTATTGGTTACCTGAATCTATTGTCCATAAGTATGTGGTGTGTTTCACACTAAATTGGAAAGAGGAAAATTGATATTTAGCCCTGTTTTTGGATTGTATTTTTATAAACGTTCCAGATGTAATATGTTGTGCTGACTGACTATGTGACGAATCATCAAAGACATATGATTAATGTATATTCTCGAGTTTTTCCCTTTTCCCTCCAGATTCTAAGTCAGTGGAAGGAACCTATAAACTAAAACCCAAAGATTGGATGGTGATAAGGAGATATAGGAGATTCAATGGTCACTTCCGGTTCCTGTTGATCGCCAGTACAGCTGTGAGAGTATAAGGAAAACCTTAAACCTTTGCCCACTTGATGATGTTCTTAAAAATAAATGGGACAATAAACTGTTAGAGGATATGGACCTTGAGAAGAGGAAATTTGAAGACTGTTGGATATATCTGAACTTATACTTCTGTTATGTTTCTATAGTTATTATATTCATATTGTTTATAGGTCTGACAATAGTCAATGTATATGCTTTTTATAAGATCTGAAGGGTATTTTCTTACAGTCCAGTAGTGAGAGATAGGGACAGACATCCCACCCTGCATTCCCTTTGTCTGGAGCTGTTTCAAGGGGGGACTATTAAGGTCATGTGTATATACATGCTGGTAACCATACCTGTTTTACTGCCAATGAAACATCTAGAGTCAAACTAGGCATATTTGGCTCTGACTTCTGCATGGAAAACTCTACCACACCCTCCTCCTCTCTCCAAAACCGACTAGCTATAGATATGATCACAGCAGAAAGAGGTGGAGTCTGCTCCATGATTGGTGAAGAATGTTGTACTCACATTCCAGATAGCACTGTGTAGAAATTTCAGGGAAAGAAAAATATAATTTAGGGGGGAATGTGAAGGTAGACCATGTCTATTCTTATTTTTATACATGCTTTATACTGCTTAAGAAATTATATTTTTCTTTTGCAACGTTTATACATTAAGATGGCGCCTGTATCCAGTACCACACCCAGATGCTGACGCATATGATCGTTCCTGGGAACTCGAAAGCTAAAAGATGTTGAAATTTAAGAGCCAATGACTGATCGCCAGTGTATTCGGATACAAGACGTATATGCTTACAGCCTGCCGTTATCTTATCTTTCTTGCATTCCTGTATAAAAACTGTAACTTCCTCAATAAACCTCAGTTCTGTGTGAACAGGCATCATGCTCGTTGCATGGACTGGGATTAACCCTGACATATGTGTCAGAATTCATTCTAGTCAGCGCGCACATGCATGATTGATTTGGAGCAGGTGACTGACCACTGTAAGTGACCCGTACTCTGGCGGGGATTCTCCCTCAACAACAGCAGATGCCGGGGACTGTCTTAGCTGCCGGGGCCGCGCTACTGCCGCTGAAGAAAACCAGCGGTGGCAGTAGCGCGGCCATGCTGCAAATCCACTCCTCCTCCACAGGTCCCGGCAGTCAGTTAGCCCCCCCCACCGGCCCCATACCTTTAGTGATGCAGGCCGGCTCCTGCACGGCGAGACCGCAGGAGCCGACCTGTTCCGATGACAGCCGGGAGCCTAATGAAGGCTCCAAGGCCTGTCATAGCTATATATTACTATCGCGGCTGGTCTATGACCCTCCGCGATAGTAATGTATAGAATCTCCCATAGACGGCAATACACTTGTATTGCCGTCTATGGGACTTGCAATCAAATGATTGCAGGTTCAAGCCCCCTAGGCGGGGGATATTAAAATAGTAAAAAAAAAAAAAAAAAAAAACACTTAAAAAAATATAATAAAAAATAAAATAAATAAAAGTTTACCTCCTTTCCCTAGAATACATATAAAAGTATAACATTACTGTGAAACATACACATTAGGTATCCCTGTGTCTGAAAATGCCCGGTCTACGAAAATTTTTATGTACAGTGAACGTCAAAATCAAAAGTGCTAAACTGCCGGGTTTTTCTCTCTGTTTTGCCTCTGAATTAAATAAAAGGTGATCTAAGCAATAAACATTTCCCAAAATGGTATATCTAAAAAGTACACCTGGCCCCACAAAAAAAACGCCCTATACATCCCCATACAGCTGCAGGGTCACCTGTCAATGTGGCCTTGCAGCTGTTCCAAAACTACAACTCCCATATATTAAATATTTTACAATTTTTTGCCTGAAATTTTTTTTTCCCTATTTTTCTCCTCTAAAACCTGGGTGCGTCTTATAGTTCAGTGCGTCTTATAGTCCGAAAAATACGGTAATAAAAATATGAAATAAATGTTCTAAATCGCCTCCTTTCCCTAGAATATATATATAAAAGTAGAAAATCGTATATCATAAACCACCGGGTTTTTTTTCAATACAAGGTGATCTAAGCAATAGATATTCCCCAAAATGGTATAACTAAAAAGTACTTCTGACCCCGCAAAAAAAAACACTCTCTGCATCCCCGTACAGCTGCAGGGTCACCTGTCAATGTGGCCTTGCAGCTGTTGCAAAACTACAACTCCCATATATTAAATATTTTACCATTTTTTGCTTCAAAATTTTTTTTCCCTATTTTCCTCCTCTAAAACCTAGGTGCGTCTTATAGTCCAGTGCGTCCGAATAGTCCGAAAAATACGGTAATTCAACACCAAACATAAAAAAGAGGGTGGACAAAAGTATTGGCACTGTTTGAAAAATCATCTGATGCTTCTCTAATTTGTGTAATTAACAGCACCTGTTACTTACCTGAGGCACCTAACAGGTGGTGGCAATAACTAAATCACACTTGCAGCCAGTTGAAATGGATTAAAGTTGACCGCTGTCCTGTGTCCTTGTGTGTACCACATTGAGCATGGAGAAAAGAAAGAAGACCAAAGAACTGTCTGAGGACTTGAGAAGCAAAATTGTGAGGAAGCATGAGCAATCTCAAGGCTACAAGTCCATCTCCAAAGACCTGAATGTTGAGGGTACAACAGTGTCAACCCGTACTATCTGTCAGCGTCTGAATGAAAAGGGACTGTATGGTAGGATACCCAGGAAGACCCCACTTCTTACCCAGAGACATAAAAAAGCCAGGCTGGAGTTTGCCAAAACTTACCTGAGAAAGCCAAAAACGTTTTGGAAGAATGTTCTCTGGTCAGATGAGACAAAAGTAGAGCTTTTTGGGAAAAGGCATTAACATAGAGTTTACAGAAAAAAGAGGCCTTCAAAGAAAAGAAGATGGTCCCCACAATCAAACATGGCGGAGGTTCCCTGATGTTTTGGGGTTGCTTTGCTGCCTCTGGCACTGGACTGCTTGACCGTGTGCATGGCATTATGAAGTCTGAAGACTACCAACAAATTTTGCAGCATAATGTAGGGCCCAGTGTGAGAAAGCTGGGTCTCCCTCAGAGGTCATGGGTCTTCCAGCAGGACAATGACCCAAAACACACTTCAAAAAGCACTAGAAAATGGTTTGAGAGAAAGCCCTGGAGACTTCTAAAGTGGCCAGCAATGAGTCCAGACCTGAATCCCATAGAACACCTGTGGAGAGATCTCAAAATGGCAGTTTGGAGAAGGCCCCCTTCACATCTCAGGGACCTGGAGCAGTTTGCCAAATAAGAATGGTCTAAAATTCCAGCAGAGCATTGTAAGAAACTCATTGATGGTTACCAGAAGCGGTTGTTCGCAGTTATTTTGTCTAAAGGTTGTGCTACCAAGTATTAGGCTGAGGGTGCCAATACTTTTGTCCAGCCTATTTTTGGAGTTTTGTGTAAAATGATCAATGATTTGTGTTTTTTCATTGCAAGCAAAATAAATGAAGATATTAATACCAAAGAGTTTGTGCTTGAAATCATTTTCTGGAAGAAAACGAGTATTATCTGACAGAATTGCAGGGGCGCCAATACTTTTGGCCAACACTGTATACAGATATATATATTGATATCAGTAGATAAGCAAATACAGATCAAAGTAAAATACAATACGTAAACTACAAAGGGATAAAAGAATAGAAACGATATACCAAACAAAGTGATGGTTTGGTTCGCTAGGCCTCATCCTAGGTCACAGGGTGCTTCCATCAGTCCAAACGTCATGTGTCCTTCTACATGCTGTCCTAGAGTCAGTGTTCTCTCTGCTGCTTCTTGGCTAAATCTTTTCTGAGTCACTACATCACTTGATAAATTCTTTGAGGGGTGCGGTTTTCAAAATGGGGTCACTTTCTAGAGCCCTCTAGGGCTTTGTAAATGCGACAGGGTTCCTGAAACTAATCACAGCCAGATCTGCCCTCTAAAAGCTCCTTGGCGCGCCTTCCCTTCTGCGTCTCACTGTGCGTCCATATATTAGTTTACACCCACAAGTGGGGTACTATGGTAGTCCGGAGAACTTGCATAACAAATTGTGGGATGCGTTTTCTCCTTTAACCCCTTGTGAATGTGCAAATTCTAGGGCTAAACGAAAATATTAGTAAAATAAAATCAAATTTGAAAATTTCACGTCCATTTTGTATTAATTCCTGTTAAGCACTTATAGGGTTGAAATACTTGGTATATGTTGTTTTGGCTTATTTAAGGGGTGCAGTTTTGAAAATGGGGTGATTTATGGGGGGCTTTAATACAAGGGTCTTTCAAAACCCCTTCATAACTGGATTAGTCCCTTAAAAAATGGGTTTTGAAAATTTCTTGAAAATTTTGAATATTGTTGTTTCACTTGTAAACCTTCTAATATCTGTAAAAAATAAAAGGGTGACTAAAGTTTGATGCCGACATAAAGCAGAGATCTGGGACATGAGATTTATGATATAATTTTGGCGGTCTGACTGTATGTAATGCACATCATTTCAAACTTTATAAAATGCATATTTTTCAAAATTTCCACCAAACTTCCTATTTTTTCAGAATTAAACACAAAACGTATCAACCAAAATTTACTACTAACGTGAAGCATAATGTGTTACGAAAAAACAATCTCAAAATCACTTTCGCAAGTTAAAGCGTTCCAAAGTTATTACTGCATAAAGTGACACGTCAGTTTTGAAAAACCGAGCTTGGTCAGGAAGTCAAAAAGTGCCATCGGCGGGAAGGGGTTAATGATTCTGCCAAATAAGAAAGTTTCTGCATTGGTGGTCGTATCCATGGCAACCGATCAAGCTAAAAGACTGTCACCACTAAGAAAGTTAAAGAAAATCTTTAAAACTTTGCTTAATTTTTAATTTCTTATATTTGCAAAAATGTTTAACTTTTAATTATCTGCAAATATAGATATGATTATGTACATGGGAATACCCCTTTAATCTTAAGGGGAAAAAACCTAATTAATGGGAAAAATTGTGGCCTATATAACGTAACAACAACAAAAACTTAATAAAACGATGTTTATGGCCACTTCCCTTCAGGGTTGGCTGCTGGCTGCTCTATGGCCACTTGCTATCAGGGTTGGCTACTGGCTGCTCTATGGCCACGTCCTATCAGGGTTGGCTGCTGGCTGCTCTATGGCCACTTCCTTTGAGGGTTGGCTACTGGCTGCTCGGTTGTTTCCGTTGGCTCTATTCACCCTGCGTACATTACATATGAAGGACACTGCGCTCTGTGTTTACAGCAGGCCGCGCAGGCTCAGTGTCCGCTCGTCGCCGGATACACAACCTTCACCCAATCAGAGGGCAGCTGTAGGGCGGAGTCTGTGTGAAGACGCTGTCCACTGCTCTCCCTGCTGCCACTGTGAGCGGAGTCCTCTGGCCCATGGGGGAGAGGGCGACAACATCAACAACATGTCCGCCTCGCTTGTGAGGGCGACCATCAAAGCCGTCAGTAAGCGGAAGCTGCAGGCAACCCGGGCGGCTCTTACACTGGTGAGTATGGCGGCGTGCAGAGAGAGGCCTGAGAGGTGGCGGGACGTGTGTGACCTTATCGCAGTAAACATGTCACCCGCGCACGTTGTAATGTTGTGTAACGTGTGAGGAGAGCGGGAGGGGCGCAGCTGAGAGGAATGGGTACTCTAACTGTAGCGTATGGCGGTGGTGAAGCCCTCTCTATACTGAGCTTGTTCTTGGCCTGACCCCTGGCATATCCTGACTGAGAACTCGGCTTCCCAACCTATTATGTCCACTTATAGGGAGGTGACATTACAGTGGTCTTCTCTACTCATACATGTCACTGTCACCTGTAATGATATCTACTCTTAATGCCACTTATAGAGAGGAGACATTACAGTGGTCTTCTCTACTCATACATGTCACTGTCACCTGTAGAGAGCTCCACTTATAGGGGGGAAACATTACAGTGGTCTTCTCTACTCACACGTGTAACTGTCACCTGTAATGATATCTACTGGTAATGCCACTTACAGAGAGGTGACATTACAGTGGTCTTCTCTACTCATACATGTCACTGTCACAAAAAATTCTCATCTTACAGCATGGATCCAGAGAAGACAAAAACAGATGGCCTACGTGTTTCGAGACCCGAATTGCAGTCTCTTAGTCATGGCATGTAATGATATCTACTGGTAATGCCACTTATAGGGAGGTGACAATGACTTGTATCAGTAGAGAAGGCCACTGTAATGTTTCCTCCCTATAAGTGGCATTACCAGGAGCTCTCTACAGTGGTCTTCTCTACTGATATATGTCACTGTTACCTGTTGAGAGATGTCCTGGTAATGCCAGTTGTAGGGAGGAAACATTACAGTGGCCTTCTTTATTGATCACTTTATTGATTGTCACTTTGATCTGTAGAGAGCTCGTGGTATTGCCATTTATAAGGAGAAAAGTTGCTGTAGAATTAAGAATTTGATAAGCCCCAAATGGACTTAAAGGTCTTGGCCGTTTTGAAACAAATTTTGAGAGACAAATGTTATCGCTTGTATAATAAAGAGTTCTACAATGTTCCAATATAGTTTCTGTATCAATTCCTCACGGTTTTCTAGATTTCTGCTTGCTGTCATTCATTCTGTTACTTTTAGCGAATACAATTCTAACCATGGTCATGTGATGTACAGTCCTCTGTGCTCATCACATGACCATGGATTGTGATTGTGACCATGGACATGTTGACTGTGGTCAGAATTTCATCCACTAGAAGTGAGCAAAATGAATGTCAACAAGCAGAGTAAACTGTGAGGAATTAATACAGAAAGTATATTGGAAAATTGTACAAATTTGTATTATAAAATCATTAACCTTTGTCTCTCAATATTGATCTGAAAGTGGCCAACCCCTTTAAAGTTAAAATCAGAAACCATGTCAGGACTAAGAAAAGTAGCTGAGGCTTGGAACAAACTTTTGGAAGATGTAGTTAGAACATCTACAGTAAGCGAATTTAAGCATGCCTTGAATAAACATATCTATCCTAAGTTAAAATGGTAACAATACAGGGTGTCCGGAAAGTAAGTGGACTTTTACTGGTATATGAAATGTTTTTGTTTTTTTTTTAAATAATGAACATGTGACCGGAAATGCACCATTGTGGCGCTGCAGGTAGACCGAGATGTTGGTTTGCTATCCCTCGCTGCGCCATGTGAAAGCAGAAACGAAGAAGAGAAAGCGCTTTAATGTTTAATGGGAAATCAGTTTAATCACTGTTACTTATTTAAAAGAATTGCTGGAAGTGCTAGCCGCCTGCCTCGATGCAAGCAGTGCAACGCCGGGAGATGGATTGATGCACCCGTTCAGACTCCTGGCATGGCCCTCACCGCAACAAACACAGCCTGGATGCGGCTCATGAGCTCTTCACGGGTTGGCACAGGTGTTGCGTACACAACGGACTTGACATGTCCCCACAGCAAAAGAATCAAGTGGGGTCAAATCCAGTGAGCGAGGGGGCCACAGCACAGGTCCACCGCGTCTGATCCACAGATTCGGCCATCGGTTGTTGATGTGTTCACAGACAATGCGGCCAAAATGGGGAGGTGCTCCATCCTGCTGGAAGCACATCCTTCACCTTATGTTCAAAGGCACATCTTCGAGCAAAACCGGCAAATCATCCTGCAGAAACGCCAGGTAGTTGTTGGCGTTGAGTCTCGGAGGGAGGAAAAAGGGTCCTAAGCTGTTGTCTCCCAGAATTCCCATCCAGACATTTGCAGAGAACTGATACTGGTTCTGGTGAATAAAGTGGGGTTTGGGGTTCACGTACTCCCAGATGTGGTTATTGAAGAACCCGTCCCTGCTGAAACAGGCTTCATCCGTCCACATGACAACCCCTGCAAAGACCGGATCCTGCACATTCTGCTGGAGGTACCACCTACAGAAATTGAAGCAAAGCGGGTAGTCAGTTGGCTTCAGACCCTGAACCTTTTGGAAGCGGAATGAGTACAGGCCCTCATCATACAATGCCTCCCACACAACGGACTTGTTTGTCTGAAATCATAAATTGCGTTCTTGTGTAAACATTGACTGTCAATTGTGAAAACAAGTAACTTGCTAACTCTTACTTACCCGTGTTGCATTGCCAACAGCATGCGTGCTGGTGCTTGGGTTCTCTCCAAACCTCTGGAGGACATCCTCCTAAAACTCCATGGTCCACACAGAGCAAGGTCACCCCATGTGATCAGGTACTTGAAACATTCCGCGCTTGCGAAGCTGACAGTCAGTGGTGACGAATGTACGTAGATTCGGCAGGGAACCTCTTGATGGTTAGGGAACCTCTCTGCATAAATCTTCCTTGCCATGTTAGAGATTCCCTCTGTGGCATCGTAGGCCAGATGCATGTCTGTTCGCTCCACCCATGTGAATCAATGCATGGCTTATGTCAACAAAATGCCTGAAAGCGAATACACTTACATTCACTGTGTTGGTCTACCCGCAGCGCCGCCACGGTGCAATTTTGGTCACATGTTCATTAATAAAAAGTGCTTTATATACTGGCTAAAGTCCACCCTTTCATTTTGTGGACTTACTTTCCGGACACCCTATATAAGGCAGACTAGATGAACTGTGTGGTCTTTTTTTTTTTTTTTTTACATGAATCTTTTATGTTCTTTAGTACATTTATAGAGAAAAAAAAGACATGGACCGCACATCACAATCTTATACACTGATCTCATGCTTTTCAGCAAAATCTACAAAAATGAACATGAGGTTCTTAGTATACATATTGATCAAGGTACATAAGCCCACTAGCTACTTCATGGCAACCTCTGCGTAGTGGGTCTCTATTCTACTGGGTGCAGCGCTGCACAGCGACCACCACAATGCAGCGACCACCACAATGCACCGCCCACGGGGGAACGACCCAGTAGTCCAGCAACACCATTGTCTTTTATGTTTCTTTGTTTCTAATCTGTTGATCCTATTGTCTCTTTATCCAAATTTAAGAAATGTGTGAAGAAATCTTTGTTTTTCCCAGGTCAGCCATGTCCTCCCTACAGTAAGCCAACTGGCTGAACTAGGACACAAATATTTTAAGGCTAGGTTCACTCTAGCACTTGGTCTCTGCTCGGGGATTCTGTTCCCCATCTGCTTAAAATATGCGGAGAGAAAAGTCCTGAAAGAAAAAAAAAAAAAAATCTGCAACAAGCAAGCAGCTTTTCCACAATGTGGTGCCTCAGCCTTAAACCTGAGCCCCATGTTACGAAAATGCAGCGTTTTGACTGTGGTGGAAACGGTGTGTGATGAAAAACAAGGCATTTTACATTACCTGCAAAGTGGACGGGCCTTTGGCTCCCCCTGAGTTCCACTGTTTGGATAATGATAGCCTAAACATAGGACAGCAAATCCCCTTAAAAGCTGCCTTCAGTCATTCACCAGCTGAAAAAACCTACAGATACTTGCAGGATTTCACCATGGCTGTTTGTTGCATAGACAAACACATATTGTACCTTTTTATCTTAGCTTCACATCTCTGAAATAATATTTTATATTTCTACAGACACCATCTGCTGTGAATAAAGTAAAGCAACTGCTAGAAGACAAACCTGACCATGTAAGTAGGAAAGTGAATTGAAATATCAAATGTCGTTTTGGGGGGGGGTTTATGAGAGGTACAATGATGCCAAAATAAACTGCAATCCAGGCTTTTTGTTTTCCACCCCCCTACTATTGAATGCAATACTACTGTAAACTATGCCACATGCAGACCTCAATAGCTGTGTACTATGGCAGGCCTGGAAGCCATCAACTTCTATAGCAACAAAACTGCTCCCATGAGTTTGACATTCGGGACCTGTTAGGGAAAGGGGAGTGAAAGCAACAGAACAGCTCACATCTGACCACAGCACCTGAGGTAGGTAAGTGATCACACACGTCTCAGATCGCAGGCACTGCCACTGTGTCTCTGCTGTATGGCGTAAGGTGAGCCTCAATAGAAATATGCTACTCACAAGCCTTGGAAGCTGTCATGAATTCTGGATGGCCCCTACAACGTTGCAACACACTAGCCGTCCCAGAATGTGAGGGGAGGGTTAGGTATCTATTGAAGGTTAATACCCTTGATGAAGAGCTTGCTTCGATCGCAGGCATTACTGCTGGGTCTCTGGTGTATAAAACAGCAGAGACCCACCAGTTATTGTGCTCTTTAAAAGGCCGACATCCACCGCACTATTACAGTGAATGTTGTCAAAGGGTTCAACACTTTTGCAGATATAAATAATTTTGCAGAATTTTAAAAGGTTTTTCTATGCACATCTTAGTGGTGATGGTCTTTTGTCGGTTGTCTGCTGATGGTTGCAAAAGGATATGACCATGAATGTAGGAACCTTCCATGGTCTGATACTTGTCAGAAACCCAGCCATAATTTCCTTATTGCAGAAGTGTTATGTAGTTTCCCTGCCTAATGACTTTCCACAATAAGCAAATTGTGGCTGGATTTCTGACAAGTGCCAGACAGTTGAAAGTAACTGCAGTCATAGTCTTCCATCGGTAATTGATCATAACACAAAACTTTCACCACCAAGGGCAATTAGAGAAAATCTTTTAAAAGATTTTTAAAAATGGATACTTGCAAAAATGTTTAACTTTTAATTGTCTACAAATTTAAATTTTCATATACTGAAAAAAAAAACCCACACAAAAAGCTCCACCCCATAACAGATAAATGTCAAACACAACTTACCTTCTTTTGAAGGCACACTACAATGTGACCTGCTGCCATCTTTTCATCAGGTTTCTGGCACAATTCTCTACATGTAGTCTTACACTATATGTGAATTATAGCATCTAGACCTTGTTGTCCACAAGTCACCATGGCACTACATGTACGGCACTTTAGAGTAAAAGCTAGCAATTACATTGAATGTAAGAAATGAATAGCTACCTCATAAATTGACTCTTAAGCTACAGGCATCTGATCCTCTTAATGAGTTGCCATAGTGTGAAAAGAGGCGCAACTTTGCATGGCCATTCTCTTTAAACCATGCCTCACATATCCTCTGAAGGGAGAACAGTAGAGGTAAACAGCTACTGAAATAATGTTAACCCTTTATGGACAATTAATATATAGCTGTATTCAAAGATCTATAGACTTCTTGCAACAACCTTATGGCCTTATTCACACAATAGTCAAAATAGGCTATGCGATACACATTCAGTGGATCCTTTTTTTGTAGATGATTTGACATCTGAGTTATGGCTGTTAAAAATTAATTTGGGAGTTGGGTCAAAAAAGAAAGACTTATTATTTATTTGTTTGAAATCTATGTGTTTTAATCGATACAGTTTGGAATCTGTTTTTGAAGATGGCAGATACTGATTTCAAACAGATTTGCCGAACACAGATGATGAGCGAACACTATTCAAAACAGCTGTTTCGAATAGCACGCTCCCATAGAAATGAATGGACATAGCCGGCACGCGGGGGGTTAAGCGGCCGGCCGCCGGCACAGTCTGCGGCATAGCCGCTTCCATTCATTTCTATGGGAGCGTGCTATTTGAAACGGCTGTTTCGAATAGTGTTCGCTCATCTCTAAATCGGACCTAACACTCGGCCTTAAAAAACAAGACTGGGATGTAGGCAAAATAGACACTAGGAGCGGACACTAGCTGTGTCCGTGACACCTGTCATTCATCTCAATGGGCATCGGGTGCGTTCTTTTGCACACTGTGACTGTCCTTCCCTGTCTGACTTCTCAAGCGGACAGAAAAACCCTGCATATAGGGTTCCTCTGTCCGCTTGAGAAGTCGGACATCTTCATTTGCGGACAGGGAAGGACGGGCATGGAGTGCAAAAGAACGCACCCGATGCCCATTGAGATGAATGACAGGTGTCACGGACACAGCTAGTGTCCGCTCCTAGTGTCCGTGACAGATTTTCAGCGGACACTACCTTTCGGACACCGACGGTAGTGTGAACGCTCCCTTAGATTTGTCAGCATCTGCATACTGCATATCAAGTGGATAAGGCCTGGTTCACATCTGTGTTCAGTATTCCATTGGGGAGTCCACTGTCTGCTTTCTAGCGGTATATAAAACCATGTGCCCAAGGACATGAACAATCCTCTTTAAAGAAAAAAAACTACCATTTTAGTAATTTTTCATTTACACATCCCAGTGTTAATACAATCTGAGAAACAGGAGTGTAATCTCCAAAAGATCATTTTTGTAGGGTTTCCATTGTATTGGTACTCTAGGGGCTCTGCAAATGAGACCTGACAGCTGAAAAGTATTCCAGCAAAATCTGCTTTTCAAACATCCGGTATTGCTCATTCCTTGCTGTGCCACCTTGTGCCAAAACTTCAATTTACACCTACGTGTGAGGTATTTCTGTGCTCGGGAGAAATTGCATAACAAACTGAGATGCCTTTTCTCCTTTAAAGGGGTTGTCCGGGATAACTAGAAATCCCTACACTAATGTAAACACCACCCTTCTTCCCTCCTACTTTCTAAATAATATAACTTATCAAAAATAGATAGTTACCCAATATCCCTGAGGCAGTCATGTGACTGCCTCAGGGACATTTCCTGATTATCCGTTGACCATGCGTTTCCCCATTTCCGGAAACGGATCGTCACTACTGCTCTTAAAAAATGCTCATTAAAAAAATGAGGTAGGGAAATTTTCTTGGAATTCTGGAAAATCGCTGTTACACACGTAAGAGGGCGTTCACACTACCTTTAGTAGTGTCTATTTCTAGCATCTGTTACAAAATGTTAAAGGAAACTAACAGATCAGTTGTAAATCCATTAAGAATCCCATTGATTTCAATGGGATTTGAGCTGTTGTCCATTTGTGTCCTAAACAGACCCGAAGAACAAAAACCCAAACACCGGTGTGAACCTAATGTAACGCTGATCAAAATGTAAAGTGTATGTTAAAAAAAAAAAAAATTCTAATGTGTAATAGCATAGGAGCTTAATCACACACCTGCTTTTAGGAGAAGTGTGATGTTCACAATCAGTTTGCCTGCGCACTCGTTGACTTCGTTGGGTTCATACAGATAACTATTCTTATTCCTTGGCTCAACAATCTGTGGAAAAAGAACACACATTCTCTATTTTCGTCCATTTTGTGGACAATGGACACATTAATATGTCTATGAAAGGCACAAACAGCACAAAATCCAAAAATGAGCAGGATCGTGTGCTATCGGAGATTAAAGGGGTATTCCCAACTTGCTTGTTCAGCAACCTGCATGCTGTATGCTCTGTTCACTTCCTGGTTTTCTCAGTACATTGGTGGGCAGGGTTTCACTTGCTCTGCTATCTCTCTTCATAGCAGTACATGTTTGCAGTCAGTAATGAGGGATGGTTGCAAATAAATTAGCACAGTATCACAAATGCACAATATGAAGCTGATGTAGCAGAGCTGGATTTGATAGGTGATGAGAATCCCAAATTTACATGTTACAGGAACAAGAGTCAGCTTGCAGTAAACGAGGTCTGTGCTTACATACAGAGGTAACAGACTCCATGTCTCAGCCTTATCAGCCAAAATCAATTAACCGACTGATAACTGGAAGAGCTGGCGATAAACAGCTCAGATATACAAGCTGCACGACCACTCAGCTCCCCCTCCCCTCCTGGAGCAAAGAGCTATGTCACTTGTCTGGGGCAGAGAGATAGCTCAGAAATACAAGCATCGAGTACTCAGCTCACCATCCCCTCCTGGAGCAAAGAGCTATGTCACTTGTCTTGCCAAGGAGATAAGATCATCCCCCAGGTCCATGATTATGGAAACGCAGTGTAAACAATGAAGGGAATAAATTAAGATAGCAGCCAAACAAAGCAGTTTTGATAAAGCAATGTATTTAGGAAAAATCTTAACTCCATATAAACTAGCAGTATAGATAGGATCCTTGAGATGGATCAACCCCTTTAATATAGACATGAGCTGTCCGCTAAAAGTGGATGTGTGAAAGTGGCCTTTGACTGGGTTTACACAGCATTTCTTTAAGGTTTACGTGGCTTTTTTTTTTTTTTTTTAAAAAAAACCTTGCAGCTTCTAATTTCAGTAACAAATAGCGCAAACTAATATGCCTGTCTTTTGTATGGTAAGAGCCAGTACACCAGAGGTTACCATACAGGTGAGTTGCAGTAATGAGTAGTACATTCTACTATGCAATATAAAAAAAACCTGCACGCAGTTCTTTAGTAAGGCTTGCTTTAAACAGTGCTGTGTTTTGGTTTGTGTTCTAAAGAACTTTATTCAGTTTTTAATTTCAGTAATGAGTAGCCCATGTTAGGCTGAGTTCACACAAAAAAAAATTACTGTGGCGGGAAGGGGTTAATTGCAATAATGTAGCACATGTTATTCTTCTCTATCCATTACTTTGAAAACATGCTTGCAGTTCCTAAGTAAACAAGCATTGTGTAAATGCAGCCTAAAGCTCCAACCACATGAATGTGTGCTTTGTCAGTGGAGGGCCTGGATGCCTTTCTTGAAGAGAACAATATTACGGGTTATGGACTCTAGATTTTAAGGACACGTTGTGCCAGGGTTTTATACAGACTGCCAGATTTGGAGTCGGGAAGGAATTTTTTCCCCTGAAATGGGGCAATTGGCGTGAGCCTCATGGGGTTTTTTTTTTTTGCCTTCCCCTGGATCAACACTGTAGGAGGTTATAGGTTAGACTTGATGGACTGATGTCTCTATCCAACCTCATCTACTATGTAACTATGTAAGGGAGCGTTCACACTACCGTCAGTGTCCGACAACTAGCACAAGATTTTGAACAGACATTAGCAGCGGACACTAGCTGTCTGACACCGATGGTAGTGTGAACACCCCCTAACAGTTAGCACACTGTCCCCATACACATGGCTGAGTATTATCACATTCTGTCTGTGAGGCCGTGAGCCTGGGAGAAAAGCTCTTGAGCAATCCTATTTCTGTCCATTTTGTCACCTGGGCTCATTGCAGGTAATAAATGGGTTGACAGAGTCACAGATTTGATCCATGTGTGGTTTTCGTACAGACCCTTCACATCCTTTTTTTTTTTTTTTTTTTTTTTTTCTTCTTCTTTTCTTGGTCAAACATCAGTAGATCGCCTGATGAATGTGCAGCCGTTGTGCTGGCTTTATTAGACAAGCTGATTATCAGGAATGAACACTTGTTGGAGTATTAATTCCTGGTAATTGTTTGCTAAGTCTTTCTAACTAATAGGGCCTTAAGAAACAACCAACTACATTCCCTATTAATCTCTGGAGTTTCTTAAGGCTCTATTAGACATGGCAATTTAGCAGGCAATTATTGGGAGTGAACACAATCATCTGAAGAGCAAGTGATCTGCTGGGTTTGGCACGACAAAAAAAAAAATAAAAAAATCAATTATTCTATCAAGGGCTGTGCTGCTGACAGACAACAAAAGTATAGCAATTGTTTCCTCTGCATGTTCTCTGCATCGACCTGTGTTGTGTGTGTAATATATATTATTTAATAATAGTAATAAAACATAATTTCCTTGTGTAATACCACCCTTAGGCTAAGGCCCCACATAGCAAGACCCTGTTAAAAAATGTGTGGTGGGGGGAGACGCAATGAAAATGCAATGCATTTTTTTTGCATCATTTTGTTTTTCATTGAGTTTTTGCTGGTTCTTGTGTCCTTGACAACATTGTAGTTATCTTGTACACAAAGCATTTAAAACTTGTAATCTACTCTCCAATGATGCCCTAGTCTAGTCTCTAGAGTCTTCTCACATCTCTGATTTATACTTCATTATGAGCAATCCCTAACATGAAGAAGGTATACCATTACAAGTTTTTCTTTTACAGATTGGTCTAAAAGTAGGTGTTCGTACAAGAGGCTGCAATGGCTTGTCTTATTATCTAGAATATGCTAAGTCTAAGGGAGCTTCAGACGAGGAAGTACTTCAAGATGGTAAGTATTCGATTGTTGTTCAATATTTGTTTGCTGTGATTTTCTTTTTTACAAGGTTTTCCCAGCCTTTAGACATTGATAACCTATTTGCCACCCTCACCAATCAGCTGGTATCCAACTGTGAACAGTGTAGAGCTGAGCGATTATGATCAAAATTTAGGCATTTTACCTTGATTATCATTAATGGCGATTATATAGGTCACGTTTCTTTTAAACCATGTCCCTTGTACTGTCTTGCAAAGTTCGTATTGCAGTTCCATTCAGGCCACACCAAAAGTATTATACTCTGGAGTTGAAGAGAGTAAGTAACAAAGGTCCAGGGGAGGTGATCAAAGATTAAAAAAAAAAAAAATCTGTTATTCTCGTCTCCGGCGTGACTCCCTGCTGCCTCAGGCCTGTGAACGTCCTTAACGCAAGTCCAAAGCGCCAAAGTGGTTCCTGACATCAGTCAGAAGCGCCAAAGACATTATGGAGTCATACTGAAGCTCAGGAGAGGAGAGAATCTAGAGTTTAATAGTGTTTACGGTTCGAAACTGCAAGTACCTGTCAAATGTTGTAAGAGCCAACGTGAACAAAATCACGTTTGTTATCCTCGTTGATCTTTCAGTTGTTTTCGATTGACCGCCCAATCCCTAGTACAGAGCCATCTTTTTCAAGCTTTTTCTGGCTTTGCCAGGTTCCTGTTGCTCACCTCCCATTCAGGTAATCTTATATTTAGGGTAAGGATTGGTCATCAGTATCTAACACGTGGATAACCTCCTTATAGGTATTTTCCAGGACTTCAATATTTATGAACTATCCTTATGACAAAAGATTAGCTGCTTGAAGAGGCCGCTGGGTTTGGGTGAGCGCTGTGAGCTCTTCATTGAATACCATGGACAGTGCTGTACACTGTGTAGGGTTTGGTTTGGCATTGCAGCTCAGCTCCATTCACTTGAATAGGACTGAACTGCAGCTGTACCATTTGACTGATGGACATGACTTCATTGGCACAAGGAATAGGTTGCAACGTTTGTGAGCTATGTGGCCTCTTCAAGCAGCTGATCAGTGGGTGTCTTGGGTGTTCGACCACCACCAATTACATTGATAACCTATCCAAAGGATAGGCCATCAATATCAGGTCCCATAAAATCCCTTTAAGTAATGTATTGTTGTTATGCTCATCAATAGAGCGTATATTTTTATTACTGCTCCACACTACTAAAGGTTTATTTGCTTGTAACAGATTTGTTAGAAAAACTTCTGATTTTCAAAGAAAGCTTGCACAGATTTGGGTTTCTTAACTTTATTTGACGTGGAAGGAGTCAAGTTAAAATATTATTTATTCTGCTCAATCTGAACCGCAATTTATTTTATTTTTTTCCCAAATGGCAGGAGTGAGAGTGT
This sequence comes from Leptodactylus fuscus, assembly GCF_031893055.1. Classification (NCBI taxonomy): domain Eukaryota; kingdom Metazoa; phylum Chordata; class Amphibia; order Anura; family Leptodactylidae; genus Leptodactylus; species Leptodactylus fuscus. The sequence continues at coordinate 143,881,683 of NC_134265.1, forward strand.
TCATAGAGAAGAAAGCTCAGCTAACTCTTTTAGGAACAGAAATGGACTATGTAGAGGACAAACTTTCCAGTGAGTTTGTATTTAATAACCCGAACATTAAAGGAACCTGTGGTTGTGGAGAAAGCTTCAACATTTAACCCAAAAGCACTCAGTCTGCTCTCAAGCAACGGAAAATGCTCATCATCATCATCTGGCAATGTAAAGCACTTTGTATGAATTTCAAGCTTTGTGTCTTGCGCTTATTTTGATCTAATAAAAGTTTGGATTGTTTTGTGAACTAAACCAATTGAATTGATACAGATCATGTATTTCTAGCAAGTTTTTTTCCCCCTCTTTCATACTGGTTCTTTGTCATGTAACAAAAGGCTTTCAAAATCTTCACCTCTGTTTAATGACCTATATGGTAGGCCACCATAATAAATGATCTACTGTCAATACAGTTTTGTAGTAGAGAACCATATAAATGATCCTTGCCAGGTTTCTTTACTTGAGATGTAGTGATGGCGTCTTCTCATTCTGTATCACTAGGTGGCACCAACAGAAATTATGTACTTGAGGTCTTGGAATCTACCTTGCGGTTGTTGTTGATATGCGGAGTGCCTTTAAATTCTTTCTTGGATAACCAGTTTTCCCTGTTATAGACAAATGAATCCTTCACAGTTACCAACGGGTTATCTGTAGTACTGTTTGGCATTGTAATATGTTGGTAACCAAAAAAAAAAAAAATACTGCCTAAATCTAGAATACGTCACTCTTTCCTTCCTATTATCTTTGTATTGTGGGAGTTAACAATAGCTTCCTTTTCCTTTGCCATAACATCACTACAGTCCTTGAGCAAAGGTATCATGTATTTTATGTAATGGTTGTTTATACACAACCTTCCATAGTGAGATTCTATAGCAGTACCCGCTACACTCTGTACATCCTAAGGCCAGCCATTCACATCAGTTTTCCCACAATTCTCCCAACAACATAACAGACTAAACCGGTTGATCTGGAAATGGACTCCCTGAGGCTTATGCATAGAGGCAATTGTTTAGCAGGTCATGCCCCACATGTAGTTAAGCACATTAATGCCACAATTTTCTGTCTGCCGCTGGCCACTATGAATGATTTGTTAGCCTTCATTTTTCAATTGAGGGTCCACCAAAATTGTCTGGCTTTGACCTCGTTGTACGGGCTGCTTTAGAATCTCTTCATGTAACGTCTCCACTCAAGGACCAATTTGACCCTTGCATCACTAGACATATAAGCTTTTCATACAGAAGTTGCCCCTTTATGTGCTGCTCCAGCTTACCTTTCTAAAAGTTACACACTCTTTTAAATCTTGAGGAAACGTTGCATCCATACACAACAAGTTTGATGCTTACTACGAGTAGTTCACAGTCTGACTACCTGCTTTTCTGCATTTCTCCCATTATTTATAGGAGTATATTTAAATATCAATAATGTGTGTATTATATCATATCGAATTTAAGTTTTTACCAATGTGTTTTGTTCAAGGACTCCTGAAACGCACAAGTAGATAATTTAACTTGAACAGTGATTTATTACATGGAACATTTTACGGCTTGGAAGAGTCAGTGTCTTGTTTTAAGTAAATTTCTGGTTTGGAAAAATAAAATATATGGTGTTATGTATTTTATGTTTTGTTTTGGTTTTTTGTTTTGGTTTTTTTTTTTTAGTACGAGCCATTGCAGGTTCCATGATGTTATATAATAAAAAAAAAAACAACACAAACTAATTGATGATACTAGAGATGAGCAAACTGTTTTGTAACCAGTTTCTATCTATTTTCACAATCTAGATTAACAAAACTGACGTTTGTGATTTGTCAGGCAAACTAATATTGTCCCACACACAGTATAAGATGCTGTATAGGCAGCAAGAAGAGCCGTTGTGTGATATTCCAAACTGGGGATGGCTGGGTTACCGCTGCATGATCCAAAGCTATTGCAAAGAAGGCAACAATAGCAAGATTGCAATAGAAATACAAAAATCATAGGAAGAGGACTAGTGGGGGCAGTTTAGTTAGATTTAGGCTAAGGCCCCACGGCTGGAAGTGCCACGTTAAAGCACTGTGGGAACAACTGCGGCGGGAACGCATTGCGGTTTTTCCCACAGTGCTATGAACAGAAAGCTCACAGAGTTCTCCGCGGACTTTGTTACAATTATATCTACGGGAAAGCTGCCGGCGTTTCTGTAGATATAATTGACTTGCTGCGATTTTCAAAACTGCAACAGTTTTGGAAATTGCAGCGTGTCCGCACTGTAATTTTTTTTTCTCCGCAAAGTGGGCATGGGATTCGCATGATTCCTGTCCTCTTTGCAAGTACTGTAAAACGCCACGATTTTTCCCGCGGCATTTCCGCTGTGGGCAAATCACAGCGTTTACGGCTCGTGGAGCCCTGGCCTTAATCAGTTTTAGAAATATAGGCTGGAAAAAAAATATAGAGGTGGGAAGGGAGGGAGAGATTCTGCACGGTCTGTTGTGTGAATGCAGTTTACATGCCCAACACAGAACAAGTACAATACGAACAGTAACCAACTGGTACAATGGGATTGGAGGCCTTACAATCTATGAGGAATGGGGGGATAGAGACAGTAGGTAAGGCTAGAAGTTGTGATGGTGTGGTGGCAGTAGTGTTACTGGAGGTTGTAGCCCTTCCTCAAGAGTTGCATCTTCAAGGTAATATTGTCTTATGTGTTGTGTGCCCTGAGAGTAAGGGCTAGTTCACACGTGAACTGCCCGCGCGGGTTTTGACACAGAGAGAGACGCGGCGAGCCGCGTCTCTCTCTTGTCAAAACCCGCCCGCCGCGACCATCGCTGTCGCGGCTTAATCCTCTGCTGTCGGCTCAAATGAATGAGCCGACATAGGAGGGAGCTGCGGGGGGCGGAAGCCGCGCGACTGAGACAGCGCGGCTTCCGCCTGAAGAAAGGACATGTCCTTTCTTTTCTCCGCTAGCAGCAGCTCGCCGCTAGCGGAGAACAGAAGCCCGGCGGTCTCCATAGACCACCATTATAAGGGGAGGTTTTGGACGCGAATTCCGCTGTCAAAAACCTCCCCTTATACTCACGTGTGAACTAGCCCTAAAGATGACATTTTTGAACACAGTGAGACAATGTTGAGTTTTGTGGATTTCTTCTCCTCTGTTGTAATACATACTTTACCACACTGCCTTTCTACTCTGTCAGCAATGCTTTCTTTATCTTTGCTGACACAGATCTCATTCTCTAGTTGTCACGTGGCATCTGCTAAGAGAGATTGCTCGTAGCCCAAGACTTCCTGCTTGGGGTGGGTCTAAGGCAAGTTCAGATGGTGGTGGAACTAGCAGACACATTTCCACAGATGCTGGTATTGGCGGTGGCAGCTACATGCAGTCATCTCCCGTATAAGATTTTTTTTTTTTTTTCTTTTTTTACATAACCAAATGACATCCATGGCAAGGTGCAAGATCTGCAAACAGAAAATTAGCCATGGCTGTACAGACATACGTGTAGGAACTAGCTCTCTCCATATTCGCATGAAATGGTGTCACCAGCTCATTTACCAAAATATAATTGGCACTGGCAAATTGAGCAATACCATCCTATTCCTTCTCCCCATGATCTCCTTTGATCTTCATCTGCTTCTCCTCTTCTTCCTCCTCGATGGCCATGCCTATCGTCCACAAGGAAATGTGAGTCTAGGAAAAAGCACTGGTTGTCCTGCAACTTTTTTTTTTTTTCTAAATCAAGCAACATTTATTGAGGCTTTCCAAGTAATGCCAAACCTAAGTAACCCCTTAATGTCACTGCCAAAAACTGCCTTAAGTACATGGCATAATTTTTCAATATTGATGTGTTATTTATTGTGGCAATAATGTTGAGATGCTTTAACTTACCCCAATGAGATGGAGGGGGAATGTTATACTGGGGGCAGAGATGGAGGAGGGGGTACATAAACACGTGTCAGAGTGAGTGATGTAAAACAGAATCGCATTGACTTCAATGGGTGCCGTCTTACGCGCGCTACACATTGAAATCAATGGGTTATTAAGCCACCCATTGATTTCAATGAGTAGCGCGCATAAGACGGCACCCATTGAAGTCAATGGGATTCTGTTTTACATCGCTCACTCTGACACGTGTTTATGTCTCAGAATGAGCGGCGCGTTACTCCGTGGGAACGGAGCCTAAAAGTGTTTTATGAGATTTCCAAGGCCACAGCATCCATCTTAGCACGATGTGCTAATATTGGCATAAGGCTAAGATGGTGGACACGGTTATTCATATGTTAACTGATGGTTGCCGTATTCGTCATCGGTAAACGCCCACTATATTCTCTGACCTATTATAATACATATTTTTATGTCATGTATTTTGTGATGCTTAAGCTGGCATAAAGCCATTATTTTCCTTTATAATCTTTATCTTTGTTTGCAATAAAGTGAGATCTATCTTGGAAACAGAACTGTATGTGTCTGTGCCTGTGTATATCTCCCGAGCGCTCGATACTTCACCACACCTTCCTTTAATTCGGCACCTCACGGCATACCTGGAGATGGGAATAGTTAGGGTATTCCCCTGCCCCTACTCATATGATCACTACCTGAAGAAGAGACTCTGGACCTTAGCTCCTGTCACTTGTTTATAAAATGGCTGTACACATTTTAGTAGAGTGGTTTGTTTATGACATGTATAATCAAAAAATCTTATCATATTAACTGAAGTATGACATCATTTTCTATGTTTACTAGCATGCAATGCATTTCTCTTGATGGATCATTATTTTCCAAACCGAGTCCTATTAATATATGAAGACATTTTAACTACACTTTCCTGACCGCTGAGTGGTCAGACAAGTATTCACAGCACCATTCGTATTATGACAACAAGTACTGATTCATCAATCTGATCATCTTTAAACAGCGGAGAGTAGGGGCACCTAATCGAAATCTCAACCTTCCCATTTTACTAATGATGCTTTTAATGCTTGGCACAGAGGGAGAAGTGGCCATGAAGTGTTTTCAGATTACTTGTTGTACATTAGTACTTTGCAAACTGCCAAATGAAATCTTTATTGTCACTACCCACTGTTCAGTGTGCTGTTGTGAAGTGCTGCATAATTCTCTTCATTACAAGTGTACCCAAACCATATTCATGTCTTTATTAAATATAATGAGATCTCAAAGCAAAGTATTATCATTTAGGAGGCTCTATACTGGGATCATCAGTTCAATAACCGTTTTCAAAGTCTACAGTCTACCATACAAATAACGATATCATAAAGCCTTCATAATGTAGTCTAAGGGTCAGTTCACACGTGAACTGCCCGCGCGGGTTTTGACACCGAGAGAGATGCGGTGAGCCGCGTCTCTCTCTTGTCAAAACCCACCTGCCGCGACCATCGCGGTCGCGGCTTTCCCCTCTGCTGTCGGCTCAAATGAATGAGCCGACATAGGAGGGAGCTTCCGCCTGAAGAAAAGGCATGTCCTTTCTTTTCTCCGCTAGCGGCAGCCCGCCGCATTTTGAAGCCTGTACAGCATGAAGCCAGAGGCTGTTGGTTTTGGACCCTGTATAGTGACTAGGCGCTGGTACTGACTTCAATGGCAGTTGAGCTGTAGTACAGGTGTCCAGTCACTATTCTGGGCCCAGAACCAATTGCTTTTGCCTCCAACTTCAACGCAGATATGAACCTAGCCTTACATAGACAGGACAAGGAAAGAAGATTCAGAAATGCTATTGCAGTGTGCTGAGAGCTGGCCCCTCCCCCTCTACTCAGTCTGTTCATTTGCTTTAGCTTCCTTTTGCCTACTATCTAATAAGTACTCCTTGACACTGTCCCTATCTTCACAAGGGATAACAGAGCTGTGTGCTGTCACATAAAGCTGTGAGCACATGGTTAGCAAGGGAGACTGTGAAGAAGGAGAAAGAAGGGGGAAAAGCTGAGCTAAAATTGTGGAAGAGATAGAAGAGATGATAAAAATAATACAAACAGAGAAGAGATCATGTTCCCAATACTAAGGAATGTCCCTGAGCCAAAAGTCTGAACATAGAAGAGGTTGTAATTCAGAAATGAGGGTCACTTAGATGAGTCTCATGTTGACATGCGGATGTGATCCAACATCCAGACACCACCCTCCAGTTTCCTTTTCCTGTTTTCCTTCTCTGCATGTTTCGATGTTCTTAAAGGGGTTGTCCCATCACAAGGATCCTATCTATACTGCTTGTTAATGTGGATGTAAGACTTTTCCTAAATACATTGCTTCAGCAAAACTGCTTTGTTTGCCCACTATCTTACTTTATTCAATTCATTGTTGACACAGCCCTTGACTTATCTGCTCAAAAGTCAAGTGATGTATCTGCTGCTCTCAGGGGGGATAAGTGGGGCTAAGTGCACAGGAACGAGCCTGTGTCTGTAGCTATTCCTGTGTCTACACCACATGACCTAGCTTCCTGCTTTCAGATAAAGGAGGGGGGAAATGAGTGCTGGAGCTATTATATATTTTTAAAGCTTTTTTTTAATCTATTTTATTAGTTTCCCCCCCCACCCACCCCCGGGGAGCTTGAACCTGCAGTCATTTGATTGCTATTCCCATATACGGCAATACAACTGTATTGCCATCTATGGGACTTTCTGTATATTACTATTGCGGGTGGGGGGGAAGGGGCCACCAATACAGACCCAGCATCCACTGTAATAGAGAGGCGGATACCAGGGAGGGTTAGATGCCAGGGGCTTGAGACATCGCTACGCTCCTGCTCTGCATGAAGCCAGCAGCAGCAGCAGCGATGCTGCTATTCTGGAGGGGGGGGGGGAGGAGCGGAATAGCAGCATCGCTCCTGCCGCTGCTGGCTTCATGCAGGGCAGGAGCGTAGCGATGTTACAGGCACCTCTGCCGGCGTCTAACCCTCCCCGGCATCCGCCTTTCTATTACAGCGGATGCCGTGTCTGTATTGGCATTGTGAAGGCTGGGGAACTGACTGGTCTCACCAATGCCTAGCTGCATCGGGAGCGCGCACGCAGGGCCAGTGGCATAGAAGCGACATCATCTTGCCACTGGCTTTGCATATGTAACCCCGCCCACCAATGACGCAACAAAGCAGGAAGAAAGAAGATTTTACAGCAGCGAAAACTGGTGAGTATGCGAAGTGGGAATACTCCTTTAACTGGGTTTAGTATCTCAGTGATTGCAGAAATCTGGAAGCATTTTTTTTTATCCTATTCATCCTCCTTATTTTCCCTCCTCTATGGGATTTGTAAATGTCAGATGCTGCTTGAACAGAAGATCTCTACCTTAATGCATTCTGGGTATGAGGAGTGAAGTATGCTTTCTGACCCTCACTCTTTGATCTATTAGTATCAACTGAACACATCAACCGTAAAGCCTAAATGCATTTATTTGCTTGGTTAGCCCAGTTTTACTGCTGCTGCTATATGTACTAATCTATCAAACACCAATCTATCAAGCTTTATTATATTATGGTCAACAAGGTTTGCTAAAGTTTTTGCTATATTTAAAAGTGATTTGATGGACTAGCACTTTGCTATATTCTGGATAATCAACTTTACCACAGCCTTGGCCTACAATGGAAGGTTTGAATGGAACAATATTGGAGACACTGGCTTTAACCTGTCTACAGTTCTGAACAAGTCCTGCTTTGGGCTTGCACAAAGTTCTTTACAGTTCACCAGAGGCAGGACATGCTCAGGGACACTGTAACTTTAAATGGGTCTAACACCAGGAATCTTGGCTTTAAAATAAGACAAAGACTATGTCTGTAGCCCACATAGATTTAGAGATATCACTGGTTGAAGTAGAGCTACATATACTTGCACTTTCACTTTAACCACTTCAGTACCGGGCCAATTTGTGGTCCAGGACCAGACACATTTTAGGTTTATTATGTATGTGCGGTTTTGAGGTCTGTAAAATTTTTCTCGTATGTCTTAGTCAACTAATTTTTGCGTCTTTTTTCGGGGACACATAGGGCTTTATTTTTATGTTATTTTTATTTTCAAATGTGTTTTAATTTTTTTATATCCAGGAAAATATAAACAAAATATTTATATTTTTTTTTAAATTTAATAACACAAAGTGTCACTGAAAAACTTTATAAAATAGTTTTTCCTCTCCGTTACGGTAATTTTTATTTTGTATGGTGTCGTCAGGGGCGGGGCTATAACCTTTAATAACGGCGTTTTATTAGCGTATTATTTATTTATTTTTTATTATTATTTTATTTACATTTTTTTAAAACTTTTTTTATTATATTTTTATTTTATTTTTTTTCCAGATTGTGTCCCCATAAGGTGATAAGAGACCTTTGGGGACATCCGATCACTTTTTTTTTTGTACTTGAGGCTGATTTCTCCTATAACTGGGGCTGGTACATTTAACCTCAGTTACAGGAGGATTACAGACTCCTGCACACTGTATACACAGTATGCAGAGCTGATCTGAGTCCTGTAGGACCCAGCAGCTCTGGCAGGACACTGCTCCCTGTGGATCACGTGTCTGCCGGGTCAGAGGGCAGCTGATTTATGGCTGCGTCCATAGCCGTGTATACAGCGCTCATTGAACACAGCGATTGAGAAGGCAGGGGAGGTAATAAATCTGCCCTGTCTTCTCTCTAGGAGCTCCGGCTGAAGTTACAGCCGGCTCCTATTGAAAGCAGCTACACGATCAGGTACGTCCTGGCAGAACTAGACAACCACTTCCCGGACGTATATATTCTATGGGCGGTCCGGAAGTGGTTAACCAGTGTGCAGGGAGAGCAAAAAATGATATTATTCTCCTGTCAATGTCACGTCAGATAACCCTAGATGAGGGGGCACCATAGACTTTTTGTTCATGATATCGCCATCCCGATTATCAGTCAGAAGCATACTTTCCAGGTAACCCCTTATTTGCTGCGGTGAATGCAGACTTTTTACCCCCTTTTTAATGAAAACAAAAATTTAAAACACACAATCGATATCATCACATCCACAACAACCTCTAAAATAAAATTATTACATTACTAGCCTCTGCCCGCGACTTCGTCTGCAGGTTGTTGGTGTCTATGATCCGCCTATTTTCAGCAAATTACTGCCGTCGATGGTTTGCCAGCTGCGGCGTTTCGGCAGCTCTTAAGCTATCCTGCTGCTGAACTTATTCCTCGTGCTGTACCTGTGATTGTTCCGGCATCTCAGCAGCTCACTGGGAAGCCATATAATGAGCATGTTATTGGGGTTGATGATCCGCATGCTCTGGCGTTTCAGCAGCTCTCAAGCTGGCTTGGTGCTGAACTCGGTGCTCACGCTGTGCCCTTGATTGTTCTGGAATCTCAGCAGCTTGCTGGGACGCCATATAATGAGCATGTTGTTGGCGTTGATGATCCACCTGCTCCAGAGTTTCGGGAGCTCACAATTTGGCCTCGCACTGAAGTTGTTCCTCGCACCGTGCCCATGATTGTTCCAGCATCTCAGCAGCTCACTGGGACACCATATAATGCATGTGTTGTTGGCGTCAATTATCTCCCTCAGCTCCGCGTGATTAGAACTGTGTGACTTCTGGCTTCCTTCATAGCTTTCGTTGTTTGCGACATATTAGATTTTCTTTTTCCCGGCATGTTTAAAATTGACAAACTGCCAATTTTGGTTAAAGGTGTTTGCCCATGTCAGTTTGTCTGCATTGCCTGGAGCAGATCAGATAATGTGCAAATGTTTGTACACTGAGGGTTAGCGTGTGTTTACACAGAGAGATAACAGACCTGGCTGAGATAAGGCTGCTGCAGGAGCAGTTTAATTTGTGAACATAAATTCATAACAGTGGTGAAGCCGTGTCATTTATCAGGATAAAAAGTAGCCTATATTTTAATTGAAGTTACAATCTATCTATGTGCCGAATTTCATTCAAATCCGTTCAGCCGTTTTTGCGTGATTGAGGAACAAACATTCAAACACACAAACTTTCAAATTTATAATACTAGTAGGACTAGTAGGATTTATTCAACTTGATAAAAGCCATAAACCATAAAATTGCCAGATGCCAGAATTGATGTTTTATGATTATTTCTGATCTTAAAAATAAAAAGTGATATCAAAAAGTCTGATCATCTCACAAAATACTAAGTCCTGTAAAGCTACAGTGAAATAAAATGTAAAAAAAGTTCTGAACACAGGAATATGAAGAGGGATAAAATGTGTTACACTGCTAAAGGGTTAAAATGCATGTAAGGCACCGGAAATATGTGTCAGCAATATTTATTTGAGCCATAAATTAAAACTCTGAAATTAAAAAAGGTCAATTTTAATGTGACTGTTTTTGGATTAATAAGTAATTACAGTATGTCTGGACATAATCTGATTAACATGTTTGGATACAGTTCATATACAGTATACTGTATGTAAAAGTGACTGAACTGACTAATTCTCACCAAAAACTGTGATGAATATTAGCTCTAAACTATCAATTATGGGATTGTTCTAATAAAATGTTTTTTTGTTTTTTTTTCTTTTTGTTAAAGCCCTGCTATATCTAAAAGAGATTGAATTGACTAATAGTCAACGCTGATATGGTTATACGTTGCAAATTAATAAGTTTTGCAATATTTGGGTCAATAAGTTTTGTGGAAATTTCTAAAAGTGCTTAAATTTACTCTCCATGCCAAAGCTGTTGTGGATGGCATAAAGATTTGGTCAAAAGTGTGTAAGGGCCCCTTCACACGGAGTTTATGCTCCGTGTATTCTGTATACACTCCGCTGATTTTATTCATTTTACACGTGTAAAAATACACGTGTAAAATGTAGTTAGCCATTGAGTTCAATGGCATGTTCGTATAACGCGTGTCTTTTTGCACGCGTCTATGCGTGCGCAAAAAGACGTGTGAAAAAAGACGCATTGTACGAACATGCCATTGAACTCAATGGCTAACTACATTTTACACGTGTATTTTTACACGTGTAAAATGAATAAAATCAGCGGAGCGTATACAGAATACACGGAGCGTAAACTCCGTGTGAAGGGGCCCTAAAAGTGCGAGGCAAAAAGAGGAGAAAAAGAGGATACATTATTTTTTATTACTATTACTGCTGGCTTTATCATGCCTAGAATTAGAATGAATAACAATGAGGTGGTGAGAACCTCTAAAAAATCTATAGGCACACCGAAAGGTGCGACTCCATCTAAAAAGATGGCTATGTAAGGAGATCAAAATAAAATAGTAAGTTTTTTTCTGCACTCCAAAGAACGTGTCAAAGTCAATAATGATTGACAGTTTGCCTGTTCAGGATCTATGCAATAGTGATATTTCAGCTTCTCTGGAATCCTCTGTTAGTGATCACCAACTTTCATTTTTAGCAATAAAGAGGGAGCAGTTTGGGGAGGGTGGGGGTGGGGCAATATAGATTGGCGGTTTTAAGGCATATAGGAGTGTTATAGATACCTGGGGAAATCCACAGCGGCAATGCATCTTGGTTTTTCCTCCACCGCTTTTCTAGGAAAGTTGGCTGAGGTTTCTACTGTGGATTTTTTGCTTCAATTATACCAATATGGAAACCACTAGTGTTTTTCCATAGATATAATTGACATGCTGCGATTTCCAAAATCGCAACGGTTTAGGAAATCACAGCGTGTCCTTTGCGCAGAATTTTCTGCAAAGTAGGGATGGGATTTGTTTTGCAATGACTGTAAAACAATGTGGGGCCTGCGGCCTTAATGAGGGTTCTATTTGGAATGTGTGTTGCGTTAAAAACAGGACTAAAAAGGTAGCAATATTTAATCTGATGAAAAATTATAACCCAGTCATAAAAGCAGAATCTCAAATGACTAATCTTTTTTCTTTATTTATTGCAGAAACATTGGGTAGAGCATTCTTACCACTCCACATGGGGTTAGTGTAATGATTCACAATCAGTTCAAGCACAAGTGAAGATCTGTGGGTGGATTCCTATGGACATTATGTCTGTTTGTACTTGTTATGTACTTTTGTACACAAAAGTCTGGGACTTTTGCTAGGAAGAAATGTATTATTATTTCATATATATATAAATGAGTTTCGTCGGTCTGTCTGATCTTTACGCACATAACTCCTGAGGAAGCCGGTTCTCTGGTGAAACGTGTTGAGGTGTCTAGCCGTGGTGGGTTGGCGTTCCAGCCCTTCCGTTTTGCAACCATGACTACACGTATATTACCATTCTTATAGCTATTCATACCCTGGGTCTCTACCCTATATATTGGGTGTCTCAGTAACATCCCAGTGCTGTGGTTAGTAGCATTTGTTGTAACTTTTATATCTACTTTGATGCACTTGTGGTGCACTATTGATAATTAATAGAGATGAGCGAACAGTGTTCTATCGAACTCATGTTCGATCGGATATTAGGCTGTTCGGCATGTTCGAATCGAATTGAACACCGCGTGGTAAAGTGCGCCATTACTCGATTCCCCTCCCACCTTCCCTGGCGCCTTTTTTGCTCCAATAACAGCGCAGGGTAGGTGGGACAGGAACTACGACACCGGTGACGTTGAAAAAAGTAGGCAAAACCCATTGGCTGCCGAAAACATGTGACCTCTAATTTAAAAGAACAGCGACGCCCAGCTTCGCGTCATTCTGAGCTTGCAATTCACCGGGGACGGAGGTTTCCGTCCAGTTAGCTAGGGCTTAGATTCTGGGTAGGCAGGGACAGGCTAGGATAGGAAGGAGAAGACAACCACAACAGCTCTTATAAGAGCTAAATTCCAGGGAGAAGCTTGTCAGTGTAATGTGGCACTGACGGGCTCAATCGCCGCAACCCAGCTTTCCCAGGATCCTGAATGGAATACACTGTCAGTGTATTCCCGTATACCCGATATATACCCCCGATACCCGTTCCAACGGTGTGCCCCCCCACCTTCACCCCAGAAATACCCTGCAAGTCCCCTAGCAATAGAATTGGGGCTATATACACCCACTATTTTTGCTACTGCCATATAGTGCCATTGTCTCACTGGGAATTCAAAGAATATATTGGGCTTATATATAACTTCAATTCCAGGGAGAAGCTTGTCAGTGTAACGTGGCACTGACGGGCTCAATCGCCGCAACCCAGCTTTCCCAGGATCCTGAATGGAATACACTGACAGTGTATTCCCGTATACCCGATATATACCCCCGATACCCGTTCCAACGGTGTGCCCCCCCCACCTTCACCCCAGAAATACACTGCAAGTCCCCTAGCAATAGAATTGGGGCTATATACACCCACTATTTTTGCTACTGCCATATAGTGCCATTGTCTGACTGGGAATTCAAAGAATATATTGGGGTTACGTGCACCCACAATTTTTGCTACTGGTATATAGTGCCATTGTGTGACTGGGAATTCAAAGAATATATTGGGGTTATAAATACCCTCATTTCTTGCTACTGGTATATAGTGCCATTGTCTGACTGGGAATTCAAAGAATATATTGGGGTTACAAATACCCTCATTTCTTGCTACTGCCATATAGTGCCAGTTTCTGACTGGTAATTCAAAGAATATATTGGGATTATAAATACCCTCATTTCTTGCTACTGGTATATAGTGCCATTGTCTGACTGGGAATTCAAAGAATATATTGGGGTTATAAATACCCTCATTTCTTGCTACTGGTATATAGTGCCATTGTCTGACTGGGAATTCAAAGAATATATTGGGGTTACAAATACCCTCATTTCTTGCTACTGCCATATAGTGCCAGTTTCTGACTGGTAATTCAAAGAATATATTGGGGTTATAAATACCCTCATTTCTTGCTACTGGTATATAGTGCCATTGTCTGACTGGGAATTCAAAGAATATATTGGGGTTATAAATACCCTCATTTCTTGCTACTGGTATATAGTGCCATTGTCTGACTGGGAATTCAAAGAATATATTGGGGTTACAAATACCCTCATTTCTTGCTACTGCCATATAGTGCCAGTTTCTGACTGGTAATTCAAAGAATATATTGGGGTTATAAATACCCTCATTTCTTGCTACTGGTATATAGTGCCATTGTCTGACTGGGAATTCAAAGAATATATTGGGGTTACAAATACCCTCATTTCTTGCTACTGCCATATAGTGCCAGTTTCTGACTGGTAATTCAAAGAATATATTGGGGTTACGTGCACCCACAATTTTTGCTACTGGTATATAGTGCCATTGTCTCACTGGGAATTCAAAGAATATATTGGGGTTACAAATACCCTCATTTCTTGCTACTGGTATATAGTGCCATTGTCTGACTGGGAATTCAAAGAATATATTGGGATTATAAATACCCTCATTTCTTGCTACTGGTATATAGTGCCATTGTCTGACTGGGAATTCAAAGAATATATTGGGGTTACAAATACCCTCATTTCTTGCTACTGCCATATAGTGCCAGTTTCTGACTGGTAATTCAAAGAATATATTGGGGTTATAAATACCCTCATTTCTTGCTACTGCCATATAGTGCCAGTTTCTGACTGGTAATTCAAAGAATATATTGGGGTTACATGCACCCACAATTTTTGCTACTGGTATATAGTGCCATTGTCTCACTGGGAATTCAAAGAATATATTGGGGTTACAAATACCCTCATTTCTTGCTACTGGTATATAGTGCCATTGTCTGACTGGGAATTCAAAGAATATATTGGGGTTACAAATACCCTCATTTCTTGCTACTGGTATATAGTGCCATTGTCTGACTGGGAATTCAAAGAATATATTGGGGTTATAAATACCCTCATTTCTTGCTACTGCCATATAGTGCCAGTTTCTGACTGGTAATTCAAAGAATATATTGGGGTTATAAATACCCTCATTTCTTGCTACTGGTATATAGTGCCATTGTCTGACTGGGAATTCAAAGAATATATTGGGGTTACAAATACCCTCATTTCTTGCTACTGCCATATAGTGCCAGTTTCTGACTGGTAATTCAAAGAATATATTGGGGTTACGTGCACCCACAATTTTTGCTACTGGTATATAGTGCCATTGTCTGACTGGGAATTCAAAGAATATATTGGGGTTACAAATACCCTAATTTCTTGCTACTGGTATATAGTGCCATTGTCTGACTGGGAATTCAAAGAATATATTGGGGTTATAAATACCCTCATTTCTTGCTACTGGTATATAGTGCCATTGTCTGACTGGGAATTCAAAGAATATATTGGGGTTACAAATACCCTCATTTCTTGCTACTGCCATATAGTGCCAGTTTCTGACTGGTAATTCAAAGAATATATTGGGGTTACGTGCACCCACAATTTTTGCTACTGGTATATAGTGCCATTGTCTCACTGGGAATTCAAAGAATATATTGGGGTTACAAATACCCTCATTTCTTGCTACTGGTATATAGTGCCATTGTCTGACTGGGAATTCAAAGAATATATTGGGGTTACAAATACCCTCATTTCTTGCTACTGCCATATAGTGCCAGTTTCTGACTGGTAATTCAAAGAATATATTGGGGTTATAAATACCCTCATTTCTTGCTACTGGTATATAGTGCCATTGTCTGACTGGGAATTCAAAGAATATATTGGGGTTATAAATACCCTCATTTCTTGCTACTGGTATATAGTGCCATTGTCTGACTGGGAATTCAAAGAATATATTGGGGTTATAAATACCCTCATTTCTTGCTACTGGTATATAGTGCCATTGTCTGACTGGGAATTCAAAGAATATATTGGGGTTATAAATACCCTCATTTCTTGCTACTGCCATATAGTGCCAGTTTCTGACTGGTAATTCAAAGAATATATTGGGGTTATAAATACCCTCATTTCTTGCTACTGGTATATAGTGCCATTGTCTGACTGGGAATTCAAAGAATATATTGGGGTTACAAATACCCTCATTTCTTGCTACTGCCATATAGTGCCAGTTTCTGACTGGTAATTCAAAGAATATATTGGGGTTACGTGCACCCACAATTTTTGCTACTGGTATATAGTGCCATTGTCTCACTGGGAATTCAAAGAATATATTGGGGTTACAAATACCCTCATTTCTTGCTACTAGTATATAGTGCCATTGTCTGACTGGGAATTCAAAGAATATATTGGGGTTATAAATACCCTCATTTCTTGCTACTGGTATATAGTGCCATTGTCTGACTGGGAATTCAAAGAATATATTGGGGTTACAAATACCCTCATTTCTTGCTACTGCCATATAGTGCCAGTTTCTGACTGGTAATTCAAAGAATATATTGGGGTTATAAATACCCTCATTTCTTGCTACTGCCATATAGTGCCAGTTTCTGACTGGTAATTCAAAGAATATATTGGGGTTACATGCACCCACAATTTTTGCTACTGGTATATACTGCCATTGTCTCACTGGGAATTCAAAGAATATATTGGGGTTACAAATACCCTCATTTCTTGCTACTGGTATATAGTGCCATTGTCTGACTGGGAATTCAAAGAATATATTGGGGTTACAAATACCCTCATTTCTTGCTACTGGTATATAGTGCCATTGTCTGACTGGGAATTCAAAGAATATATTGGGGTTATAAATACCCTCATTTCTTGCTACTGCCATATAGTGCCAGTTTCTGACTGGTAATTCAAAGAATATATTGGGGTTATAAATACCCTCATTTCTTGCTACTGGTATATAGTGCCATTGTCTGACTGGGAATTCAAAGAATATATTGGGGTTACAAATACCCTCATTTCTTGCTACTGCCATATAGTGCCAGTTTCTGACTGGTAATTCAAAGAATATATTGGGGTTACGTGCACCCACAATTTTTGCTACTGGTATATAGTGCCATTGTCTGACTGGGAATTCAAAGAATATATTGGGGTTACAAATACCCTAATTTCTTGCTACTGGTATATAGTGCCATTGTCTGACTGGGAATTCAAAGAATATATTGGGGTTACAAATACCCTCATTTCTTGCTACTGCCATATAGTGCCAGTTTCTGACTGGTAATTCAAAGAATATATTGGGGTTATAAATACCCTCATTTCTTGCTACTGGTATATAGTGCCATTGTCTGACTGGGAATTCAAAGAATATATTGGGGTTACAAATACCCTCATTTCTTGCTACTGCCATATAGTGCCAGTTTCTGACTGGTAATTCAAAGAATATATTGGGGTTATAAATACCCTCATTTCTTGCTACTGGTATATAGTGCCATTGTCTGACTGGGAATTCAAAGAATATATTGGGGTTATAAATACCCTCATTTCTTGCTACTGGTATATAGTGCCATTGTCTGACTGGGAATTCAAAGAATATATTGGGGTTACAAATACCCTCATTTCTTGCTACTGCCATATAGTGCCAGTTTCTGACTGGTAATTCAAAGAATATATTGGGGTTATAAATACCCTCATTTCTTGCTACTGGTATATAGTGCCATTGTCTGACTGGGAATTCAAAGAATATATTGGGGTTACAAATACCCTCATTTCTTGCTACTGCCATATAGTGCCAGTTTCTGACTGGTAATTCAAAGAATATATTGGGGTTACGTGCACCCACAATTTTTGCTACTGGTATATAGTGCCATTGTCTCACTGGGAATTCAAAGAATATATTGGGGTTACAAATACCCTCATTTCTTGCTACTGGTATATAGTGCCATTGTCTGACTGGGAATTCAAAGAATATATTGGGATTATAAATACCCTCATTTCTTGCTACTGGTATATAGTGCCATTGTCTGACTGGGAATTCAAAGAATATATTGGGGTTACAAATACCCTCATTTCTTGCTACTGCCATATAGTGCCAGTTTCTGACTGGGAATTCAAAGAATATATTGGGGTTACAAATACCCTCATTTCTTGCTACTGCCATATAGTGCCAGTTTCTGACTGGTAATTCAAAGAATATATTAGGGTTATAAATACCCTCATTTCTTGCTACTGCCATATAGTGCCAGTTTCTGACTGGTAATTCAAAGAATATATTGGGGTTACATGCACCCACAATTTTTGCTACTGGTATATACTGCCATTGTCTCACTGGGAATTCAAAGAATATATTGGGGTTACAAATACCCTAATTTCTTGCTACTGGTATATAGTGCCATTGTCTGACTGGGAATTCAAAGAATATATTGGGGTTACAAATACCCTCATTTCTTGCTACTGCCATATAGTGCCAGTTTCTGACTGGTAATTCAAAGAATATATTGGGGTTATAAATACCCTCATTTCTTGCTACTGGTATATAGTGCCATTGTCTGACTGGGAATTCAAAGAATATATTGGGGTTACAAATACCCTCATTTCTTGCTACTGCCATATAGTGCCAGTTTCTGACTGGTAATTCAAAGAATATATTGGGGTTACGTGCACCCACAATTTTTGCTACTGGTATATAGTGCCATTGTCTCACTGGGAATTCAAAGAATATATTGGGGTTACAAATACCCTCATTTCTTGCTACTGGTATATAGTGCCATTGTCTGACTGGGAATTCAAAGAATATATTGGGGTTATAAATACCCTCATTTCTTGCTACTGGTATATAGTGCCATTGTCTGACTGGGAATTCAAAGAATATATTGGGGTTACAAATACCCTCATTTCTTGCTACTGCCATATAGTGCCAGTTTCTGACTGGTAATTCAAAGAATATATTGGGGTTACGTGCACCCACAATTTTTGCTACTGGTATATAGTGCCATTGTCTCACTGGGAATTCAAAGAATATATTGGGGTTACAAATACCCTCATTTCTTGCTACTGGTATATAGTGCCATTGTCTGACTGGGAATTCAAAGAATATATTGGGGTTACAAATACCCTCATTTCTTGCTACTGCCATATAGTGCCAGTTTCTGACTGGTAATTCAAAGAATATATTGGGGTTATAAATACCCTCATTTCTTGCTACTGGTATATAGTGCCATTGTCTGACTGGGAATTCAAAGAATATATTGGGGTTATAAATACCCTCATTTCTTGCTACTGGTATATAGTGCCATTGTCTGACTGGGAATTCAAAGAATATATTGGGGTTATAAATACCCTCATTTCTTGCTACTGGTATATAGTGCCATTGTCTGACTGGGAATTCAAAGAATATATTGGGGTTATAAATACCCTCATTTCTTGCTACTGCCATATAGTGCCAGTTTCTGACTGGTAATTCAAAGAATATATTGGGGTTATAAATACCCTCATTTCTTGCTACTGGTATATAGTGCCATTGTCTGACTGGGAATTCAAAGAATATATTGGGGTTACAAATACCCTCATTTCTTGCTACTGCCATATAGTGCCAGTTTCTGACTGGTAATTCAAAGAATATATTGGGGTTACGTGCACCCACAATTTTTGCTACTGGTATATAGTGCCATTGTCTCACTGGGAATTCAAAGAATATATTGGGGTTACAAATACCCTCATTTCTTGCTACTAGTATATAGTGCCATTGTCTGACTGGGAATTCAAAGAATATATTGGGGTTATAAATACCCTCATTTCTTGCTACTGGTATATAGTGCCATTGTCTGACTGGGAATTCAAAGAATATATTGGGGTTACAAATACCCTCATTTCTTGCTACTGCCATATAGTGCCAGTTTCTGACTGGTAATTCAAAGAATATATTGGGGTTATAAATACCCTCATTTCTTGCTACTGCCATATAGTGCCAGTTTCTGACTGGTAATTCAAAGAATATATTGGGGTTACATGCACCCACAATTTTTGCTACTGGTATATACTGCCATTGTCTCACTGGGAATTCAAAGAATATATTGGGGTTACAAATACCCTCATTTCTTGCTACTGGTATATAGTGCCATTGTCTGACTGGGAATTCAAAGAATATATTGGGGTTACAAATACCCTCATTTCTTGCTACTGGTATATAGTGCCATTGTCTGACTGGGAATTCAAAGAATATATTGGGGTTATAAATACCCTCATTTCTTGCTACTGCCATATAGTGCCAGTTTCTGACTGGTAATTCAAAGAATATATTGGGGTTATAAATACCCTCATTTCTTGCTACTGGTATATAGTGCCATTGTCTGACTGGGAATTCAAAGAATATATTGGGGTTACAAATACCCTCATTTCTTGCTACTGCCATATAGTGCCAGTTTCTGACTGGTAATTCAAAGAATATATTGGGGTTACGTGCACCCACAATTTTTGCTACTGGTATATAGTGCCATTGTCTGACTGGGAATTCAAAGAATATATTGGGGTTACAAATACCCTAATTTCTTGCTACTGGTATATAGTGCCATTGTCTGACTGGGAATTCAAAGAATATATTGGGGTTACAAATACCCTCATTTCTTGCTACTGCCATATAGTGCCAGTTTCTGACTGGTAATTCAAAGAATATATTGGGGTTATAAATACCCTCATTTCTTGCTACTGGT
This sequence comes from Leptodactylus fuscus, assembly GCF_031893055.1. Classification (NCBI taxonomy): domain Eukaryota; kingdom Metazoa; phylum Chordata; class Amphibia; order Anura; family Leptodactylidae; genus Leptodactylus; species Leptodactylus fuscus. The sequence continues at coordinate 143,902,038 of NC_134265.1, forward strand.
ATATAGTGCCATTGTCTGACTGGGAATTCAAAGAATATATTGGGGTTACAAATACCCTCATTTCTTGCTACTGCCATATAGTGCCAGTTTCTGACTGGTAATTCAAAGAATATATTGGGGTTACGTGCACCCACAATTTTTGCTACTGGTATATAGTGCCATTGTCTCACTGGGAATTCAAAGAATATATTGGGGTTACAAATACCCTCATTTCTTGCTACTGGTATATAGTGCCATTGTCTGACTGGGAATTCAAAGAATATATTGGGGTTATAAATACCCTCATTTCTTGCTACTGGTATATAGTGCCATTGTCTGACTGGGAATTCAAAGAATATATTGGGGTTACAAATACCCTCATTTCTTGCTACTGCCATATAGTGCCAGTTTCTGACTGGTAATTCAAAGAATATATTGGGGTTATAAATACCCTCATTTCTTGCTACTGCCATATAGTGCCAGTTTCTGACTGGTAATTCAAAGAATATATTGGGGTTACATGCACCCACAATTTTTGCTACTGGTATATAGTGCCATTGTCTCACTGGGAATTCAAAGAATATATTGGGGTTACAAATACCCTCATTTCTTGCTACTGGTATATAGTGCCATTGTCTGACTGGGAATTCAAAGAATATATTGGGGTTACAAATACCCTCATTTCTTGCTACTGGTATATAGTGCCATTGTCTGACTGGGAATTCAAAGAATATATTGGGGTTATAAATACCCTCATTTCTTGCTACTACCATATAGTGCCAGTTTCTGACTGGTAATTCAAAGAATATATTGGGGTTATAAATACCCTCATTTCTTGCTACTGGTATATAGTGCCATTGTCTGACTGGGAATTCAAAGAATATATTGGGGTTACAAATACCCTCATTTCTTGCTACTGCCATATAGTGCCAGTTTCTGACTGGTAATTCAAAGAATATATTGGGGTTACGTGCACCCACAATTTTTTCTACTGGTATATAGTGCCATTGTCTGACTGGGAATTCAAAGAATATATTGGGGTTACAAATACCCTAATTTCTTGCTACTGGTATATAGTGCCATTGTCTGACTGGGAATTCAAAGAATATATTGGGGTTATAAATACCCTCATTTCTTGCTACTGGTATATAGTGCCATTGTCTGACTGGGAATTCAAAGAATATATTGGGGTTACAAATACCCTCATTTCTTGCTACTGCCATATAGTGCCAGTTTCTGACTGGTAATTCAAAGAATATATTGGGGTTACGTGCACCCACAATTTTTGCTACTGGTATATAGTGCCATTGTCTCACTGGGAATTCAAAGAATATATTGGGGTTACAAATACCCTCATTTCTTGCTACTGGTATATAGTGCCATTGTCTGACTGGGAATTCAAAGAATATATTGGGGTTACAAATACCCTCATTTCTTGCTACTGCCATATAGTGCCAGTTTCTGACTGGTAATTCAAAGAATATATTGGGGTTATAAATACCCTCATTTCTTGCTACTGGTATATAGTGCCATTGTCTGACTGGGAATTCAAAGAATATATTGGGGTTATAAATACCCTCATTTCTTGCTACTGGTATATAGTGCCATTGTCTGACTGGGAATTCAAAGAATATATTGGGGTTATAAATACCCTCATTTCTTGCTACTGGTATATAGTGCCATTGTCTGACTGGGAATTCAAAGAATATATTGGGGTTATAAATACCCTCATTTCTTGCTACTGCCATATAGTGCCAGTTTCTGACTGGTAATTCAAAGAATATATTGGGGTTATAAATACCCTCATTTCTTGCTACTGGTATATAGTGCCATTGTCTGACTGGGAATTCAAAGAATATATTGGGGTTACAAATACCCTCATTTCTTGCTACTGCCATATAGTGCCAGTTTCTGACTGGTAATTCAAAGAATATATTGGGGTTACGTGCACCCACAATTTTTGCTACTGGTATATAGTGCCATTGTCTCACTGGGAATTCAAAGAATATATTGGGGTTACAAATACCCTCATTTCTTGCTACTAGTATATAGTGCCATTGTCTGACTGGGAATTCAAAGAATATATTGGGGTTATAAATACCCTCATTTCTTGCTACTGGTATATAGTGCCATTGTCTGACTGGGAATTCAAAGAATATATTGGGGTTACAAATACCCTCATTTCTTGCTACTGCCATATAGTGCCAGTTTCTGACTGGTAATTCAAAGAATATATTGGGGTTATAAATACCCTCATTTCTTGCTACTGCCATATAGTGCCAGTTTCTGACTGGTAATTCAAAGAATATATTGGGGTTACATGCACCCACAATTTTTGCTACTGGTATATACTGCCATTGTCTCACTGGGAATTCAAAGAATATATTGGGGTTACAAATACCCTCATTTCTTGCTACTGGTATATAGTGCCATTGTCTGACTGGGAATTCAAAGAATATATTGGGGTTACAAATACCCTCATTTCTTGCTACTGGTATATAGTGCCATTGTCTGACTGGGAATTCAAAGAATATATTGGGGTTATAAATACCCTCATTTCTTGCTACTGCCATATAGTGCCAGTTTCTGACTGGTAATTCAAAGAATATATTGGGGTTATAAATACCCTCATTTCTTGCTACTGGTATATAGTGCCATTGTCTGACTGGGAATTCAAAGAATATATTGGGGTTACAAATACCCTCATTTCTTGCTACTGCCATATAGTGCCAGTTTCTGACTGGTAATTCAAAGAATATATTGGGGTTACGTGCACCCACAATTTTTGCTACTGGTATATAGTGCCATTGTCTGACTGGGAATTCAAAGAATATATTGGGGTTACAAATACCCTAATTTCTTGCTACTGGTATATAGTGCCATTGTCTGACTGGGAATTCAAAGAATATATTGGGGTTACAAATACCCTCATTTCTTGCTACTGCCATATAGTGCCAGTTTCTGACTGGTAATTCAAAGAATATATTGGGGTTATAAATACCCTCATTTCTTGCTACTGGTATATAGTGCCATTGTCTGACTGGGAATTCAAAGAATATATTGGGGTTACAAATACCCTCATTTCTTGCTACTGCCATATAGTGCCAGTTTCTGACTGGTAATTCAAAGAATATATTGGGGTTACGTGCACCCACAATTTTTGCTACTGGTATATAGTGCCATTGTCTCACTGGGAATTCAAAGAATATATTGGGGTTACAAATACCCTCATTTCTTGCTACTGGTATATAGTGCCATTGTCTGACTGGGAATTCAAAGAATATATTGGGGTTATAAATACCCTCATTTCTTGCTACTGGTATATAGTGCCATTGTCTGACTGGGAATTCAAAGAATATATTGGGGTTACAAATACCCTCATTTCTTGCTACTGCCATATAGTGCCAGTTTCTGACTGGTAATTCAAAGAATATATTGGGGTTATAAATACCCTCATTTCTTGCTACTGCCATATAGTGCCAGTTTCTGACTGGTAATTCAAAGAATATATTGGGGTTACATGCACCCACAATTTTTGCTACTGGTATATAGTGCCATTGTCTCACTGGGAATTCAAAGAATATATTGGGGTTACAAATACCCTCATTTCTTGCTACTGGTATATAGTGCCATTGTCTGACTGGGAATTCAAAGAATATATTGGGGTTACAAATACCCTCATTTCTTGCTACTGGTATATAGTACCATTGTCTGACTGGGAATTCAAAGAATATATTGGGGTTATAAATACCCTCATTTCTTGCTACTGCCATATAGTGCCAGTTTCTGACTGGTAATTCAAAGAATATATTGGGGTTATAAATACCCTCATTTCTTGCTACTGGTATATAGTGCCATTGTCTGACTGGGAATTCAAAGAATATATTGGGGTTACAAATACCCTCATTTCTTGCTACTGCCATATAGTGCCAGTTTCTGACTGGTAATTCAAAGAATATATTGGGGTTACGTGCACCCACAATTTTTGCTACTGGTATATAGTGCCATTGTCTGACTGGGAATTCAAAGAATATATTGGGGTTACAAATACCCTAATTTCTTGCTACTGGTATATAGTGCCATTGTCTGACTGGGAATTCAAAGAATATATTGGGGTTATAAATACCCTCATTTCTTGCTACTGGTATATAGTGCCATTGTCTGACTGGGAATTCAAAGAATATATTGGGGTTACAAATACCCTCATTTCTTGCTACTGCCATATAGTGCCAGTTTCTGACTGGTAATTCAAAGAATATATTGGGGTTACGTGCACCCACAATTTTTGCTACTGGTATATAGTGCCATTGTCTCACTGGGAATTCAAAGAATATATTGGGGTTACAAATACCCTCATTTCTTGCTACTGGTATATAGTGCCATTGTCTGACTGGGAATTCAAAGAATATATTGGGGTTACAAATACCCTCATTTCTTGCTACTGCCATATAGTGCCAGTTTCTGACTGGTAATTCAAAGAATATATTGGGGTTATAAATACCCTCATTTCTTGCTACTGGTATATAGTGCCATTGTCTGACTGGGAATTCAAAGAATATATTGGGGTTATAAATACCCTCATTTTTTGCTACTGGTATATAGTGCCATTGTCTGACTGGGAATTCAAAGAATATATTGGGGTTATAAATACCCTCATTTCTTGCTACTGGTATATAGTGCCATTGTCTGACTGGGAATTCAAAGAATATATTGGGGTTATAAATACCCTCATTTCTTGCTACTGCCATATAGTGCCAGTTTCTGACTGGTAATTCAAAGAATATATTGGGGTTATAAATACCCTCATTTCTTGCTACTGGTATATAGTGCCATTGTCTGACTGGGAATTCAAAGAATATATTGGGGTTACAAATACCCTCATTTCTTGCTACTGCCATATAGTGCCAGTTTCTGACTGGTAATTCAAAGAATATATTGGGGTTACGTGCACCCACAATTTTTGCTACTGGTATATAGTGCCATTGTCTCACTGGGAATTCAAAGAATATATTGGGGTTACAAATACCCTCATTTCTTGCTACTAGTATATAGTGCCATTGTCTGACTGGGAATTCAAAGAATATATTGGGGTTATAAATACCCTCATTTCTTGCTACTGGTATATAGTGCCATTGTCTGACTGGGAATTCAAAGAATATATTGGGGTTACAAATACCCTCATTTCTTGCTACTGCCATATAGTGCCAGTTTCTGACTGGTAATTCAAAGAATATATTGGGGTTATAAATACCCTCATTTCTTGCTACTGCCATATAGTGCCAGTTTCTGACTGGTAATTCAAAGAATATATTGGGGTTACATGCACCCACAATTTTTGCTACTGGTATATACTGCCATTGTCTCACTGGGAATTCAAAGAATATATTGGGGTTACAAATACCCTCATTTCTTGCTACTGGTATATAGTGCCATTGTCTGACTGGGAATTCAAAGAATATATTGGGGTTACAAATACCCTCATTTCTTGCTACTGGTATATAGTGCCATTGTCTGACTGGGAATTCAAAGAATATATTGGGGTTATAAATACCCTCATTTCTTGCTACTGCCATATAGTGCCAGTTTCTGACTGGTAATTCAAAGAATATATTGGGGTTATAAATACCCTCATTTCTTGCTACTGGTATATAGTGCCATTGTCTGACTGGGAATTCAAAGAATATATTGGGGTTACAAATACCCTCATTTCTTGCTACTGCCATATAGTGCCAGTTTCTGACTGGTAATTCAAAGAATATATTGGGGTTACGTGCACCCACAATTTTTGCTACTGGTATATAGTGCCATTGTCTGACTGGGAATTCAAAGAATATATTGGGGTTACAAATACCCTAATTTCTTGCTACTGGTATATAGTGCCATTGTCTGACTGGGAATTCAAAGAATATATTGGGGTTATAAATACCCTCATTTCTTGCTACTGGTATATAGTGCCATTGTCTGACTGGGAATTCAAAGAATATATTGGGGTTACAAATACCCTCATTTCTTGCTACTGCCATATAGTGCCAGTTTCTGACTGGTAATTCAAAGAATATATTGGGGTTACGTGCACCCACAATTTTTGCTACTGGTATATAGTGCCATTGTCTCACTGGGAATTCAAAGAATATATTGGGGTTACAAATACCCTCATTTCTTGCTACTGGTATATAGTGCCATTGTCTGACTAGGAATTCAAAGAATATATTGGGGTTACAAATACCCTCATTTCTTGCTACTGCCATATAGTGCCAGTTTCTGACTGGGAATTCAAAGAATATATTGGGGTTATAAATACCCTCATTTCTTGCTACTGGTATATAGTGCCATTGTCTGACTGGGAATTCAAAGAATATATTGGGGTTATAAATACCCTCATTTCTTGCTACTGGTATATAGTGCCATTGTCTGACTGGGAATTCAAAGAATATATTGGGGTTATAAATACCCTCATTTCTTGCTACTGGTATATAGTGCCATTGTCTGACTGGGAATTCAAAGAATATATTGGGGTTATAAATACCCTCATTTCTTGCTACTGCCATATAGTGCCAGTCTCTGACTGGTAATTCAAAGAATATATTGGGGTTATAAATACCCTCATTTCTTGCTACTGGTATATAGTGCCATTGTCTGACTGGGAATTCAAAGAATATATTGGGGTTACAAATACCCTCATTTCTTGCTACTGCCATATAGTGCCAGTTTCTGACTGGTAATTCAAAGAATATATTGGGGTTATAAATACCCTCATTTCTTGCTACTGGTATATAGTGCCATTGTCTGACTGGGAATTCAAAGAATATATTGGGGTTACAAATACCCTCATTTCTTGCTACTGCCATATAGTGCCAGTTTCTGACTGGTAATTCAAAGAATATATTGGGGTTACGTGCACCCACAATTTTTGCTACTGGTATATAGTGCCATTGTCTCACTGGGAATTCAAAGAATATATTGGGGTTACAAATACCCTCATTTCTTGCTACTGGTATATAGTGCCATTGTCTGACTGGGAATTCAAAGAATATATTGGGGTTACAAATACCCTCATTTCTTGCTACTGCCATATAGTGCCAGTTTCTGACTGGTAATTCAAAGAATATATTGGGGTTATAAATACCCTCATTTCTTGCTACTGGTATATAGTGCCATTGTCTGACTGGGAATTCAAAGAATATATTGGGGTTACAAATACCCTCATTTCTTGCTACTGCCATATAGTGCCAGTTTCTGACTGGTAATTCAAAGAATATATTGGGGTTACGTGCACCCACAATTTTTGCTACTGGTATATAGTGCCATTGTCTGTCTGGGAATTCAAAGAATATATTGGGGTTACAAATACCCTCATTTCTTGCTACTGGTATATAGTGCCATTGTCTGACTGGGAATTCAAAGAATATATTGGGGTTACAAATACCCTCATTTCTTGCTACTGCCACATAGTGCCAGTTTCTGACTGGTAATTCAAAGAATATATTGGGGTTATAAATACCCTCATTTCTTGCTACTGGTATATAGTGCCATTGTCTGACTGGGAATTCAAAGAATATATTGGGGTTACGTGCACCCACAATTTTTGCTACTGGTATATAGTGCCAATTTCTAACTGGGAATTCAAAATGCGCAAGGCTCCCGGAAAGGGACGTGGACGAGGCCGTGGGCGAGGTCGGGGGAATGGTTCTGGGGAGCAAGGTAGCAGTGAAGCCACAGGGCGTCCCGTGCCTACTCCTGTGGGGCAGCAAGTATTGCGCCACTCCACAGTGCCAGGGTTGCTTGCCACATTAACTAAACTGCAGGGTACAAACCTTAGTAGGCCCGAGAACCAGGAACAGGTCTTGCAATGGCTGTCAGAGAACGCTTACAGCACATTGTCCAGCAGCCAGTCAGACTCTGCCTCCTCTCCTCCTATTACCCAACAGTCTTGTCCTCCTTCCTCCCAAAATTCCCAAGCTTCACAGAACAATAACCCCAACTGTCCCTGCTCCCCAGAGCTGTTCTCCGCTCCTTTCATTGTCCCTCAACCTGCCTCTCCACGTCACGATTCCACGAACCTAACAGAGGAGCATCTGTGTCCAGATGCTCAAACACTAGAGTCTCCTCCATCTCCGTTCGATTTGGTGGTGGATGACCAGCAACCCACCCTCCTCGACGATGATGTGACGCAGTTGCCGTCAGGGCATCCAGTTGACCGGCGCATTGTGCGGGAGGAGGAGATGAGACAGGAGTTGGAAGAGGAAGTGGTGGATGATGAGGACACTGACCCGACCTGGACAGGGGGGATGTCAAGCGGGGAAAGTAGTGTGGATGTTGAGGCAGGTGCAGCACCAAAAAGGGTAGCTAGAGGCAGAGGCAGAGGTCAGCAGCTTAGGCGAAGCCAGGCCACACCCGGAATCTCCCAAGATGTTCCAGTTCGTACCCAGCCCCGAAAAACTCCCACCTCGAGGGCACGTTTCTCGAAGGTGTGGAGTTTTTTCAAGGAATGCGACGAGGACAGATATAGTGTTGTCTGCACTATTTACCTCTCGAAATTGATTAGGGGCTCTGAGAAGAGCAACCTGTCCACCACTTCAGTGCGCCGTCATTTGGAATCCAAGCACTGGAATCAGTGGCAGGCAGCAACGGCAGGACAAAGGCCGCCTGCCGTTCACGCCACTGCCTCTGCCACTGCCACTGCTGACTGTGCTGGCGATGCACTCCAGAGGACGAGCCAGGACACCACTTCATCTGCCTCCGCCACTTTGTTGACTTCTCCCTCATCCTCCCCTGTTCCTGTCTTATCTCCTTCTCCTGCACCATCAAAGGCACCATCAGGCGCTTCTTTACAACAACCCACCATCTCTCAGACATTGGAGCGGCGGCAGAAATACACTGCTAACCACCCACACGCGCAAGCCTTGAACGCCAACATCGCTAAACTGCTGGCCCAGGAGATGTTGGCGTTCCGGCTTGTTGAAACTCCCGCCTTCCTGGACCTGATGGCAACTGCGGCACCTCGCTATGCCGTCCCTAGCCGTCACTACTTCTCCCGGTGTGCCGTCCCCGCCTTGCACCAGCACGTGTCACTCAACATCAGGCGGGCCCTTAGTTCCGCGCTTTGCACAAAGGTCCACTTGACCACCGACGCGTGGACAAGTGCATGCGGACAGGGACGCTACATTTCACTGACGGCACACTGGGTGAATGTAGTTGAGGCTGGGACTGCTTCCCAAACTGGCCCGGTGTACCTCGTCTCCCCGCCTAACATTCCTGGCAGGGACACGAGAAGAACACCCCCCTCCTCCTCCTCCTCTACCGCCTCCTCCTCCGCCACCGCCTCCTCCTCCGCCACCGCCTCCTCCTCCGCTGTTAGATTGACCCCAGCTACGAGTTGGAAACGTTGCAGCACTGGCGTTGGTAGACGTCAGCAGGCTGTGCTGAAGCTGATCAGCTTGGGGGACAGACAGCACACTGCCTCCGAGGTGAGGGATGTCGACAGTAGCCGCTGCTAGCTTAAAATCTCTCCAGCAACGCCTGCATGTGCCACAACACCGGCTTTTGTGCGACGTCCCCACATGCTGGAACTCAACGTTTCAGATGTTGAATAGAGTGGTTGAGCAGCAGAGACCTTTGATGGAATACCAGCTACAAAACCCTAGGGTGCCACAAAGTCAGCTGCCTCAGTTTCACATCCATGAGTGGCCATGGATGAGAGACCTTTGTGACATCCTACGGGTCTTTGAGGAGTCCACAAGGAGGGTGAGCTCTGAGGATGCGATGGTGAGCCTTACAATCCCGCTCTTGTGTGTTCTGAGAGAATCCCTGATTGACATCAGGGATAACTCAGATCACACAGAGGAGTTAGGGATAGCATCCGATCCGTCACAGCTGGAGAGTAGGTCCACACATCTGTCCGCTTCACTGCGTTTAATGGAGGAGGAGGAAGAGGAGGAAGAAGAGTTGTCCGATGATGTGATGGTGATACAGGAGGCTTCCGGGCAACTTCGAATCGTCCCATTGTTGCAGCGCGGATGGGTAGACATGGAGGATGAGGAGGAAATGGAGATTGAACTTTCCGGTGGGGCCAGAGGAGTCATGCCAACTAACACTGTGGCAGACATGGCTGAGTTCATGTTGGGGTGCTTTACAACCGACAAGCGTATTGTCAAAATCATGGAGGACAATCAGTACTGGATCTTTGCTATCCTTGACCCTCGGTATAAAAACAACATCTCGTCTTTTATTCCGGTAGAGGGGAGGGCCAATCGCATCAATGCTTGCCACAGGCAATTGGTGCAGAATATGATGGAGATGTTTCCAGCATGTGACGTTGGCGGCAGGGAGGGCAGTTCCTCCAGTAGGCAACCAAGTTCTCACCGGTCCACACAAACGAGGGGCACACTGTCTAAGGTCTGGGACACCTTGATGGCACCCCCTCGCCAAAGTGCCGCCACGGAGGGTCCTAGTGTCACCAGGTGTGAGAAGTATAGGCGCATGTTGCGGGAATACCTTTCCGACCACAGCCCTGTCCTCTCCGACCCCTCTGCGCCCTACACGTATTGGGTGTCGAAGTTGGACCTGTGGCTTGAACTTGCCCTATATGCCTTGGAGGTGCTGTCCTGTCTTGCCGCCAGCGTCCTATCTGAGAGGGTGTTCAGTGCAGCCGGTGGCATCATCACTGACAAGCGCACCCGTCTGTCAGCTGAGAGTGCCGACCGGCTCACTTTGATAAAAATGAACCACCACTGGATAGAGCCTTCATTTTTGTGCCCACCTGTGTAAAGCACCCCAACATGAAACTCCATGTCTGTACTCAACCTCTCCAATTCCTCCGCATCCTCATACTCATCCACCATAAGCGTTGCACAATTCTGCTAATACTAGGCTCCCTCCACCCTGATTTCCCCCAACTCTGCTGGTTAGAGGCTCCCTCCACCCTGATTTCCACCAACTCTGCTGGTTAGAGGCTCCCTCCACCCTGCTTTCCCACAACTCTGCTGGTTAGAGGCTCCCTCCACCCTGCTTTCCCACAACTCTGCTGGTTAGAGGCTCCCTCCACCCTGCTTTCCCACAACTCTGCTGGTTAGAGGCTCCCTCCACCCTGATTTCCACCAACTCTGCTGGTTAGAGGCTCCCGCCACCCTGCTTTCCCACAACTCTGCTGGTTAGAGGCTCCCTCCACCCTGATTTCCACCAACTCTGCTCGTTAGAGGCTCCCTCCACCATGAATTGGTCCAAACTGGGCTGTTTAGCGGCTCCCTCCACCATGAATTGGTCCAAACTGGGGTTTTTAGAGGCTCCCTCCACCATGAATTGGTCCAAACTGGGCTGTTTAGAGGCTCCCTCCACCATGAATTGGTCCAAACTGGGGTTTTTAGAGGCTCCCTCCACCATGAATTGGTCCAAACTGGGCTGGTTAGAGGCTCCCTCCACCATGAATTTGCCCAAACTGGGCTGTTTAGAGGCTCCCTCCACCATGAATTGGTCCAAACTGGGGTTTTTAGAGGCTCCCTCCACCATGAATTGGTCCCAACTGGGGGTTTTTAGAGGCTCCCTCCACCATGAATTTGCCCAAATTGGGCTGTTTAGAGGCTCCCTCCATCATGAATTGGTCCAAACTGGGGTTTTTAGAGGCTCCCTCCACCATGAATTGGTCCAAACTGGGGTTTTTAGAGGCTCCCTCCACCATGAATTGGTCCAAACTGGGGTTTTTAGAGGCTCCCTCCACCATGAATTTGCCCAAACTGGGCTGTTTAGAGGCTCCCTCCACCATGAATTTGTCCAAACTGGGCTGTTTAGAGGCTCCCTCCACCATGAATTGGTCCAAACTGGGGTTTTTAGAGGCTCCCTCCACCATGAATTGGTCCAAACTGGGGTTTTTTAGAGGCTCCCTCCACCATGAATTTGCCCAAACTGGGCTGTTTAGAGGCTCCCTCCACCATGAATTGGTCCAAACTGGGGTTTTTAGAGGCTCCCTCCACCATGAATTTGCCCAAACTGGGCTGTTTAGAGGCTCCCTCCACCATGAATTTGCCCAAACTGAGCTGTTTAGAGGCTCCCTCCACCATGAATTGGTCCAAACTGGGGTTTTTAGAGGCTCCCTCCACCATGAATTGGTCCAAACTGGGGGTTTTTAGAGGCTCTCTCCACCATGAATTTGCCCAAACTGGGCTGTTTAGAGGCTCCCTCCATCATGAATTGGTCCAAACTGGGGTTTTTAGAGGCTCCCTCCACCATGAATTGGTCCAAACTGGGGTTTTTAGAGGCTCCCTCCACCATGAATTTGCCCAAACTGGGCTGTTTAGAGGCTCCCTCCACCATGAATTTGCCCAAACTGGGCTGTTTAGAGGCTCCCTCCACCATGAATTGGTCCAAACTGGGGTTTTTAGAGGCTCCCTCCACCATGAATTGGTCCAAACTGGGGGTTTTTAGAGGCTCCCTCCACCATGAATTTGCCCAAACTGGGCTGTTTAGAGGCTCCCTCCACCATGAATTGGTCCAAACTGGGGTTTTTAGAGGCTCCCTCCACCATGAATTTGCCCAAACTGGGCTGTTTAGAGGCTCCCTCCACCATGAATTTGCCCAAACTGAGCTGTTTAGAGGCTCCCTCCACCATGAATTGGTCCAAACTGGGGTTTTTAGAGGCTCCCTCCACCATGAATTGGTCCAAACTGGGGGTTTTTAGAGGCTCTCTCCACCATGAATTTGCCCAAACTGGGCTGTTTAGAGGCTCCCTCCATCATGAATTGGTCCAAACTGGGGTTTTTAGAGGCTCCCTCCACCATGAATTGGTCCAAACTGGGGTTTTTAGAGGCTCCCTCCACCATGAATTGGTCCAAACTGGGGGTTTTTAGAGGCTCCCTCCACCATGAATTTGCCCAAACTGGGCTGTTTAGAGGCTCCCTCCACCATGAATTTGCCCAAACTGAGCTGTTTAGAGGCTCCCTCCACCATGAATTGGTCCAAACTGGGGTTTTTAGAGGCTCCCTCCACCATGAATTGGTCCAAACTGGGGGTTTTTAGAGGCTCCTTCCACCATGAATTTGCCCAAACTGGGCTGTTTAGAGGCTCCCTCCATCATGAATTGGTCCAAACTGGGGTTTTTAGAGGCTCCCTCCACCATGAATTGGTCCAAACTGGGGTTTTTAGAGGCTCCCTCCACCATGAATTGGTCCAAACTGGGGTTTTTAGAGGCTCCCTCCACCATGAATTTGCCCAAACTGGGCTGTTTAGAGGCTCCCTCCACCATGAATTTGCCCAAACTGGGCTGTTTAGAGGCTCCCTCCACCATGAATTGGTCCAAACTGGGGTTTTTAGAGGCTCCCTCCACCATGAATTGGTCCAAACTGGGGGTTTTTAGAGGCTCCCTCCACCATGAATTTGCCCAAACTGGGCTGTTTAGAGGCTCCCTCCATCATGAATTGGTCCAAACTGGGGTTTTTAGAGGCTCCCTCCACCATGAACTGGTCCAAACTGGGGTTTTTAGAGGCTCCCTCCACCATGAATTTGCCCAAACTGGGCTGTATAGAGGCTCCCTCCACCATGAATTTGCCCAAACTGAGCTGTTTAGAGGCTCCCTCCACCATGAATTGGTCCAAACTGGGGTTTTTAGAGGCTCCCTCCACCATGAATTGGTCCAAACTGGGGGTTTTTAGAGGCTCCCTCCACCATGAATTTGCCCAAACTGGGCTGTTTAGAGGCTCCCTCCATCATGAATTGGTCCAAACTGGGGTTTTTAGAGGCTCCCTCCACCATGAATTGGTCGAAACTGGGGTTTTTAGAGGCTCCCTCCACCATGAATTGGTCCAAACTGGGGTTTTTAGAGGCTCCCTCCACCATGAATTTGCCCAAACTGGGCTGTTTAGAGGCTCCCTCCACCATGAATTTGCCCAAACTGGGCTGTTTAGAGGCTCCCTCCACCATGAATTGGTCCAAACTGGGGTTTTTAGAGGCTCCCTCCACCATGAATTTGCCCAAACTGGGCTGTTTAGAGGCTCCCTCCATCATGAATTGGTCCAAACTGGGGTTTTTAGAGGCTCCCTCCACCATGAATTGGTCCAAACTGGGGTTTTTAGAGGCTCCCTCCACCATGAATTGGTCCAAACTGGGGTTTTTAGAGGCTCCCTCCACCATGAATTGGTCCAAACTGGGGTTTTTAGAGGCTCCCTCCACCATGAATTTGCCCAAACTCTGCTGGTTAGAGGCTCAATCCACCCTGATTTTCAAAACAAATGTTGGTGCCAACCTCAACTTACTACAAGGGCCAAATTCACTGCTGGTGACAAGCTCTCCTCACTGCAAGTGCCAAATACACGTTTCAAGGTGTTTTCCTACTGTCAGAGAGGTGGTATTGAGTGTGTAAAGTGTGTAGTTGTTAGGCTGTGATGTTGGGGTAATAGAGGGTCTTTGGTGTGTTAGATGCCCCCAGACATGCTTTCCCTGCTTTCCCAGTGTCATTCCATAGGTGTTGGCATCATTTCCTGGGGTGTCATAGTGGACTTGGTGACCCTCCAGACACGGATTTGGGTTTCCCCCTTAACGAGTATCTGTTCCCCATAGACTATAATGGGGTTCGAAACCCGTTCGAACACACGAACATTGAGCGGCTGTTCGAATCGAATTTCGAACCTCGAACATTTTAGTGTTCGCTCATCTCTAATAATTAACCCAGACTCTTTAGGGATGTGTATTCTGTATGCTATTATATTATGTTTGTATGCTATTATGATTGTTTGTAGTGTGGTGTGTAAGATGGTGCCAATTTTGATTTTATATCAAATCCAGTGATTTTTGCAGCATTGTATTTACTACTGTCTATTTATATATTTATATACAGTCCTATGAAAAAGTTTGGGCACCCCTATTAATCTTAATCATTTTTAGTTCTAAATATTTTTGCAAAAGGAGGATGTACTAAATATTAATGTCACTTTTCTGTTGAGGTGCCCATATTTTTGCACCGGTCAAATTTTGGTTTAATGCATATTGCGCATTTTCTGTTAGTACAATAAACCTCATTTCAATCCTGAAATATTACTGTGTCCATCAGTTATTAGATATATCAAACTGAAATGGCTGTTGCAAATACCAAAATATTTAGAACTAAAAATGATTAAGATTAATAGGGGTGCCCAAACTTTTTCATAGGACTGTATATGCTAGCATTACCCGCGACTTCTTCCGCGGCCCCCCACCCCCTGCGTGCCCCACCTGCAGTGCTACCTGGGCCCACCTCCACCCCCGCCTTTGCATTGTGGCCGCAGTGGGCCCTTCCAACCCCAGTGCGCCCATGGACCCCCACCTTGCACCCCGCTGGCCCCCCACTTTTTTCCCTATCCGCTCCAACATTCCCTCGCTCCGTTCTCCCTCCTCAACCCACGACCCTGAGCCCACTTCCCACCTCACCCCATGCCCCCTTTCCTCCCCTCCACCCCCCACCCTGTGCCCCGTTTTTGCCATCTCTCTAACCAACCCCCAACCCACACCTGCGAACCCGGCTCCACCCCACCCCGGGCTCCCCGTGCTCTGAGGTTACAGGGGTGCATGGGGTTGGCAGACCGTGCAGCGCAGCTGCTGCGGCCATGCACGGCACAAGTAGACGGGGATCTGTTGGAGTGCGGCACAGTTACCTGTACCCCTTCTGACCTCCGGGGCCCCGGCGGACTCACCGCTCCATGTCGCGCGCTGGGCTCCAGCGATGCCGGCAGGTGCAGCTTTCAGATGCCAGCATGCACGCCAACATTTTCTTCCTGTGAGTGGGTGCACGCCAGCTTGTGGGTCTATAGCTCCGCCCACGCAGTTCCTGGGACAATCGGAGCCCCGCGCATGACGTGGTGACGTCAGTTCAGGTCCTTCAGCCCTGTTTGTTCTGACCGAAAGTCACTGCTGCTGGTGCAGCTGTCTGCAGAATGTGGGGTGAGGCGGCCGCAATCTATGCCAGCTCCATGCTGCCGGCCGGCATTGCGGCGTTGCTCCGAGCCGGGAGCAGCTGCCATTTTCTCTGGTGGAGACTTTGTCAGTGGTGCTGCCCACGCAAGCCCACCAACGTATCAGGCCGCTTGGCTTCCCCTGCGGCCCTCCTCCAGACTGCAGCCAAGCAATCGGAGCCCCGCTGAAAGACTTGTGATGACGTCATCTCAGGTCCTGCAGCGGAGCCGGAGAGCACACAGCACACAGTATCACACATCAGAGGATTAGATACAAAGCTCAGCACACAGTATCACACATCAGAGGATTAGATACACAGCTCAGCACACAGTATCACACACACACATTAGATACACAGCTCAGCACACACCATTACACAGTAGGGGATTAGATACACAACTCAGCACACAGTATTACACATCAAAGGATGAGATACACAGCTCAGAAACACACCAACACACATCAGGGGATTAGGTACACAGCTCAGCACGCTATATCACACATCAGAGGATTAGATACAGAGTTCAGCACACAGTATTACACATCAGAGGATTAGATACACACCTCAGCACACACCAACACATATCAGAGAATTTGATACACAGTTCAGTACACCTCAGAGGATTAGATTCACAGCTCAGCACACACCATCACACATCAGGAGATTAGATACACAGCTCAGCACACACTATCACACATCAGGGGATTAGATACACAACTCAGCATACACCATCACACATCAGAGATTTACTCCAGGTTTCCACAACAACCCAGCCATTTTTCTTCACTGCTGTAGGTCAGTTTTAAAGGGGCATGGCGCTGAGGATGACAACGTTACACAAGGTCACATACACAGCTTTAATCCATCCAACAACCGATCTCAAGTTTTCACTGATATCCAAACTGAGATACACATGATCACATGACGCTTATGAACATATATTCAAACGACAAGCAAAATACACCAGTGTAAAACTGGGCAATTGTTATGGGGTCACTACATAAATAAACAATGAAATTTTCCCGTGCAAAGCCAGGGCTTCCTGCTAGTCTCTTATATGTATTAAAATGAATTTCTGTCGGAATGTCTGTCTGAATTAGTGCCTGTCTGTCTGTTTTTTATGCATGACCAAATAACTCCATCGATCCTCACCAAATTTGGCACACAGGTATATCAGGTGTCTGGGAAAGTTTTAGACCAGGTCTCAGCTCTCTAGGACATACCGTTCCTGAGATACAGTAATCCCGAAACAATGAACTGCAATACAAGCCTGAAAGTCTTTCACTCGTATCTCAACTACCATACACACAGTCACATGTCCCTTATCAGCCAATAGAACCTTGGACCAATGAAAGAACCAATAGAACCTTGGAGGCACTTAGTCCCCACATGCACACAGCTTTACTCCAGGTTTCCATAGGTTTCCATATTTGCTTGTGCTTCAGTGTGTCCCACCACGGTCCACTCCAGAGGCGTCACTGGTTATTCTGGTGGAAGTCACCACCCAACTTGACCGACATGGACACCAGGGACAGGTAAGCATGTTTTAGTATTTTTTTCTTTCCTTGTAAAAATCTTTAATTCCTGGACAACCCCTTTAAGCTATATTAATATGAGTGTTAATAACAGCTGTGTAACGTCCATTTTTTAACAGACATCGCCTGGCAGCATTAAATTCAATGCAAGAGAATGGGGGATATTGTAGTAGACTGTCAAGATATAGGTCATGTTCTATTTTTGTCCATTTTCAAGGACCCCTTCAACTCATGCATGAGGCATCCATGAAAACAGGTGCCCCTCTGATGCTAAACGGCTGTGATAAATAAATGTTTTTCAGTTATTTTGCACCTCAGTTATGTGAACGTAGCCAATCTCAAAGTCAATTAAAGAGAAGTCGAAGAAAAAGATTATAAAAATTGCTTTAGGCCACCTTCACAAGGGAGGAGTCAGTCTGTGAAATATAGACCTGATGTCAGCTATATTTCCCGGATCAACATTGAGTCAAGACTTTGACTTCATGTGGGCATCCTCACCCCGTGTGAAGAGGACATAATGCAGCTAGGGAGAGATCCTCTCCATATAGATGTCGAAACAAAACTCCTGTTTATGCAAATATACTATCCTGTATTTTAACATGTGTTCATACCACCGAAGTGTATTACAAATCCATTTATTGGAACAGAGAACCAAATGGATTGCACAGGAGGTCAAAGTTGGGTATTTCATAAATATGCTATTCTGAATAGTGCTATGACCTCTAATATTTATATTGAAATTAAGAAACACATAATGAAAGAAGATTAAGAATATTATTGCAATTTAGTGCAGTGAATGCTCATCAGGTGCAAGAATACATGAATACCAGCATTTCTTTTTATTTATGAAGACTTAAAGATATTTTTATTGGGTAATGCCAACATAAGTTACCTTTTCTCAAAGAGGTATAGTGCAAGCATTAGGACCCAGAGGAAGCCTTATGCTTGCGCGCTTTTTTTCATCCTCTTCTCAGGCTCAGGCGCTGTGAAGCAATAAGCAAGAAACATGCAATGAAACTTGAGAGAAGGATATACATGATGAAGAGTACCTTCATTTACAAGCTGCAAATCTAGACGGGAAAGAGGAAGAATAATACCCAGACTGACCAGACTTGGCTGCTGGCATATAACTGTGTAACTGTATTACTCTGATATACTGGCTATAAGCAATCAGGTTTACAAGGAATCACTCAACACTTCATGTACTGTGGAAAACGTGGATGTCAAACAGCATTGTTTTCTAACTTTTCTATCAATGAAAGGATCCACAGGAACCCCACTCCCTCCTGAGTGTATGTCAGCCGAAGGAGAATTATCAGTGTACACATGTTTTAATGACTCTGCAGAGGGTCCCCAAAATGACTCTCTGCCTCGCTCCAATAGAACATTGTATGACATGGAACAGACACCCCCTTTGTTGGTGGATGCCTGGTTGGTCCCTCTTTTTTTTGCTCTCATCATGCTGGTGGGACTTATTGGTAATTCATTGGTCATATATGTTATCACCAAACACAAACAGATGAGGACAGTGACTAATTTCTATATTGGTAAGTTGGAAATGTTTAATATGATATATGTTTGCTTTTACTATATAGACTGTTGGCTAATGTGTGTTCAAACATACTTTTGACTGCTAAAGTGCACCTGTAATGAGAGTTGTACTGTAAAGAAGGGGACCTGTAATGAGTGTTGTACTGTAAAGAAGGGGACCTGTAACGAGAGGTGTACTATAAAGAAGGGGACCTGTAATGAAATGTGTACTGGAAAGAAGGGGACCTGTATTGAGAGGTGTACTATAAAGAAGGGGACCTGTAATGAGAGGTGTACTATAAAGAAGGGGACCTGTAATGAGAGGTGTACTGTAAAGAAGGGGACCTGTAATGAGAGGTGTACTGTAAAGAAGGGGACCTGAAATGAGAGGTATCCTGTAAAGAAGGGGACCTGTAAAGAGAGTTGTACTATGAAAAGGGGACCTGAAATGAGAGGTGTACTGTAAAGAAGGGGACCTGTAATGAGAGGTGTACTGTAAAGAAGGGGACCTTTAATGAGAGGTGTACTATAAAGAAAGGGACCTGAAATGAGAGGTGTACTGTAAAGAAGGGGACCTGTAATGAGAGGTGTACTGTAAAGAACGGGACTTGTAATGAGAGGTGTACTGTAAAGAAGGGGACCTGTAACGAGAGGTGTACTGTAAAGAAGGGGACCTGTAATGAGAGGTGCAATATAAAGAAGGGGACCTGTAATGAAATGTGTACTGGAAAAAAGGGGACCTGTATTGAGAGGTGTACTATAAAGAAGGGGACCTGTAATGAGAGGTGTACTATAAAGAAGGGGACCTGTAATGAGAGGTGTAGTGTAAAGAAGGGGACCTGTAATGAGAGGTGTACTATAATGAAGGGGACCTGTAATGAGAGTTGTACTGTAAAGAAGGGGACCTGAAATGAGAGGTGTACTGTAAAGAAGGGGACCTGTAATGAGAGGTGTACTGTAAAGAACGGGACTTGTAATGAGAGGTATACCGAAAAGAACAGGACTTGTAATGAGAGGTGTACTGTAAAGAACGGGATCTGTAATGTGAGGTGTACTGTAAAGAAGAGGACCTGTAATGAGAGGTGTACTGTAAAGAAGGGGATCTGTAATGAGAGGTGTACTGTAAAGAAGGGGACCTGTAAT
Organism: Leptodactylus fuscus; assembly: GCF_031893055.1. NCBI lineage: Eukaryota > Metazoa > Chordata > Amphibia > Anura > Leptodactylidae > Leptodactylus > Leptodactylus fuscus. Next base: position 143,922,138 of record NC_134265.1, read on the forward strand.
GAAAGGTGTACTGTAAAGAAGGGGACCTTTAATGAGAGGTGTACTATAAAGAAAGGGACCTGTAATGAGAGGTGTACTGTAAAGAAGGGGACCTGTAATGAGAGGTGTACTGTAAAGAAGGGGACCTGTAATGAGAGGTGTACTGTAAAGAATGGGACTTGTAATGAGAGGTGTACTGTAAAGAAGGGGACCTGTAACGAGAGGTGTACTGTAAAGAAGGGGACCTGTAACGAGAAGTGTACTGTAAAGAAGGGGACCTGTAACGAGAGGTGTACTGTAAAGAAGGGGACCTGTAATGAAAGGTGTACTGTAAAGAAGGGGACCTTTAATGAGAGGTGTACTATAAAGAAAGGGACCTGAAATGAGAGGTGTACTGTAAAGAAGGGGACCTGTAATGAGAGGTGTACTGTAAAGAAGGGGACTTGTAATGAGAGGTGTACTGTAAAGAAGGGGACCTGTAACGAGAGGTGTACTGTAAAGAAGGGGACCTGTAACGAGAGGTGTACTGTAAAGAAGGGGACCTGTAATGAGAGGTGTACTGTAAAGAACGGGACTTGTAATGAGAGGTATACTGAAAAGAACGGGACTTGTAATGAGAGATGTACTGTAAAGAAGGGGACCTGTAATGAGAGGTGTACTGTAAAGAAGAGGACCTGTAACGAGAGGTGTACTGTAAAGAAGGGGACCTGTAATGAGAGGTGTACTGTAAAGAAAGGGACTTGTAATGAGAGGTGTACTGTAAAGAACGGGACTTGTAATGAGAGGTATACTGAAAAGAACGGGACTTGTAATGAGAGGTATACTGAAAAGAACGGGACCTGTAATGTGAGGTGTACTGTAAAGAAGAGGACCTGTAATGTGAGGTGTACTGTAAAGAAGAGGACCTGTAATGAGAGGTGTACTGTAAAGAAGGGGACCTGTAATGAGAGGTGTACTATAAAGAAGGGGACCTGTAATGAGAGGTGTACTGTAAAGAACGGGACCTGTAATGAGAGTTGTACTGTAAAGAAGGGGACCTGTAATGAGAGGTGTACTGTAAAGAATGGGACCTGTAATGAGAGGTGTACTATAAAGAAGGGGACCTGTAATGAGAGGTGTACTGTAAAGAAGGGGACCTGTAATGAGAGGTGTACTGTAAAGAACGGGACTTGTAATGAGAGGTGTACTGTAAAGAAGGGGACCTGTAACGAGAGTTGTACTGTAAAGAATGGGACCTGTAATGAGAGGTGTACTGTAAAGAACGGGACTTGTAACGAAAGGTGTACTGTAAAGAAGGGGACCTGTAACGAGAGGTGTACTGTAAAGAAGGGGACCTGTAATGAGAGGTGTACTGTAAAGAACAGGACTTGTAATGAGAGGTGTACTGTAAAGAAGGGGACCTGTAACGAGAGGTGTACTGTAAAGAAGGGGACCTGTAACGAGAGGTGTACTGTAAAGAAGGGGACCTGTAACGAGAGGTGTACTGTAAAGAAGGGGACCTGTAACGAGAGGTGTACTGTAAAGAAGGGGACCTGTAACGAAAGGTGTACTGTAAAGAAGGGGACCTGTAATGAGAGGTGTACTGTAAAGAAGGGGACCTGTAATGAGAGGTGTACTGTAAAAAATGGGACCTGTAATGAGAGGTGTACTATAAAGAAGGGGACCTGTAATGAGAGGTGTACTGTAAAGAAGGGGACCTGTAATGAGAGGTGTACTGTAAAGAAGGGGACCTGTAATGAGAGGTGTACTGTAAAGAAGTGGACCTGTAAGCAGAGCCCAGGATGCTGCATGCTGTTTCTGAGTGATATGTCCCTGTCTCCACTTAGATTAAGACTGGTTTACCGTGCTCCGTATCCTAAACACTGGCTTTAAAGGGGCTCTATCAGCAAAATCATGCTGATAGAGCCCCACATATGTGTGCATAGCCTTTAAAAAGGCTATTCAGGCACTGTAAAAGTTAAATTAAACTACCCCGCCGTTTTAAAATAATAACTTAAAAAAGAATGTTCTCTACTTACGGAACGTGCACCCTGGGCGGGCATTCAGGGTGCGCCATCTTCTTCTTCCCCGCCTCTTCTTCCTCTGACGTCTTCGGGTCCCGTCTTCCTCCGGCGCTTGCTCGCGGACACTGATAAAAAAAAAAATAGCCCGGGCGCATGCGCAGTAGCACGCGGCTTCTACTACGGCTACTGCGCATGCGCCGGGGCTATTTTTTTTTTTATCAGTGTCCGCGAGCAAGCGCCGGAGGAGGACGGGACCCGAAGACGTCAGAGGAAGAAGAGGCGGGGAAGAAGATGAAGACACACCCAGATGCCCGCCCAGAGTGCACGTTCCGTAAGTAGAGAACATTCTTTTTTAGGTTATTATTTTAAAACGGGGGGGTAGTTTAATATAACATTACCGATGCCTGAATAGCCTTTTTAAAGGCTATGCACGCATATGTGGGGCTCTAGCAGCATGATTTTGCTGATAGAGCCCCTTTAAGATCTATATGGTTTTTTTTTTGTTTTTTTTACATTTTGCAGATTTCCATTTAAGAATCACCATATTTATAGAAAGTTTTCCCTAACAGTTAGCAGTGAAAATCGGGAACAAAAAGGTATCCAGACATATACTGACTGTATTCAAAGACTTCTATAGTCTTCCGTACATCTGGCAGGATTCTGTCCTTTGATATATTTGTTACATCACATTGATATATTTTGGCATCAAAGTTTCATATATGTAAAAAATCAGTGCATTCCTATGGAGGACTATATACTATAATTGCATATTGGAAAATCTTGGCAATTTAGTTTAGTAGTTATTTTTCTCCATATATGTTGTCTCAGGTGTTGAAGTAAGATCAGAAAAATAAGCAGATCGCCTGGATTTCCAAGTGCATACAGGTAAAGGACTTCTACTCAATATCATTTGATGAGAGAGATACAGATGAAAGGAATAAAACTCCTTAACCTCTATACACTTGGACATCCAAGAGTGCTGCCTATTTTTTATTTATTTATGGCGGATTATTAGTCTACAACCTCAAGTGTTGTGCACCCACTTCCACTTGGGCCAGCATAAGTGCTGCTCCAGACTTTTTTTTTAATCTATCTGTCTATCTATCTATCTATCTATCTATCTATCTATCTATCTGTCTCCTATCTATCTATCTATCTATCTGTCTCCTATCTATCTATCTATCTATCTATCTATCTCCTATCTATCTATCTATCTATCTATCTATCTATCTATCTATCTATCTATCTATCTATCACAAATGAATGTCATTGTTTGCAAGTGCCAGCGTACTGAAAAATTGCATTTACTGCCATTACTTTTGCGGCCACACAGTACTTCTTTTTATTGCACTAACCTATTAAGGGGCTCAAAATATCAGAGAGACAGTTAAAAGCATAATGAAAGTTGACTAATTAGAATGATTTTACAGATACAAGTTCAATACCATACAATTGAAGATTATTATTATTATTGATTTGTTGGCACTGAATAGTGGCTGCTGGAGTTTTCTTTATTAAATGAGATGCAAGAGATTGTTAAAGATTGTGTCTGGTATTGTTATAGGATAAGCAGACCATTTTTTATCATCTCAGATTATGATTGCACCTTTCAATTACTCCAAAATCTGCCTCCAAAATATTTTTTTCAAATACATTTTAAGGGAAATCTTGGACATTAATCCTCTATACAGACCCTAATCTTCTCCCAAAAAAATGTCCCCTTAACGTGAAACCTGCTGTTTCCCTCCCCTGTCTGCTTACTGTCTATTACCAGATCACAGGAGTTGTCTAGTCTCCATGAAGTTCTGAAAGCCTCTCATAGAAATATAGCTATTGAGGCTTGACAGTGGCAATCTTCAATAGTTATATTATTATTATTATTATTATTATTATTATTGTTTATTTATACAGCATAATTAATTCCATGGTGCTTTACATTTGGGGGTTTACATACAGTACACAAAATATACAGGTAGATATAATACTAACAATGACCATCTGGCACAATAGGGTGGAGGGCCCTGCCCGCAAGGGCTTACAATCTATGAGGGAAGGGGGTTAGAGACAGAAGGTGTGGGTAGAGATTTTTCACATGGCAGTGTGGTGACAGTAGTGTTATTGGAGGTTGTAGGCCTTCCTGAATAGATGAGTCTTCAGGGTCTTCTTGAAGCCTGTGATTGTGGGGGTCAGTCCTATGTGTCTTGGTAAGGAGTTCCAGAGTATGGTGGATGCACGAGAGAAGTCTTGGAGATGGCTGTGTGAAGAGCAGATAAGAGCAGAGCAGAGTAGGAGGTCTTTGGAGGATCTGAGGTTACATGTGGGCAGGTAGCGGGAGTTTAGGTCAGAGATATATGGAGGGGACAGGTTGTGGATGGCTTTGTATGTTAGTGTTAGTAACTTGAACTCTGTTCGCTGGGCAACAGGTAGCCAGTGAAGGGATTGGCAGAGGGAAGTGGACGATGAAGAATGGGGGAAGAGGTGTATTAAGCGAGTAGCACAGTTTAAGGTGGACTGGAGGGGGGCGAGAGTATTCGCTGGGAGGCCATAGAAAACATGGGCTTGAACATGCGACTTGAAGGATAAGTCAGAGTCCAGGGTTATCCCAAGGCAACAGACCTATGTTACAGGGGTAAGTGGGGTTCCATAAACTTTGATAGATGGTTCAAGTAGAGGGGCCATACGAGGTGGGGTGAAGGTGATGAACTCCGTTTTCTCAATGTTGAGTTTGAGAAAGTGGGAGGAGAGAAAGGATGCTATGGCCTCTAAACCCTCTGGAACTCTGGGCAACAGAGAGTTAATGTTTGGTCCAGGGAGATATATTTATATAGCAGTTATATAGCAATTTCCCCAATACAGCAGTATTGCAATCAATGTTACGAGTGATCTAATGATTGCAGCAGCAAGCCACATGGGGGTGCTGAACTCAATTGGGGACATTAGCACTGGGTGTCTACTGTAGAATACAGTGCGTCCGCCATCTTTAAATATCTGGCATCCACCATACTATTACAGTGGATGTTGGGAAGGGGTTAAAAAAAATAAAAAAAATATAGAAATTGAAATTACCCTGTTTTCCTCAGATCATAAAGAAGAATAACTAAACAGAGATAAATATATTAGACATCCCTGAATCTAGCCAGACTGTAAAAATGTAAAAATATTTAAGCCATATGTTCAACACTGTAGAGGAAAAATAATCTAAATAGCCAAATCACTGTTATTTAATCTTGTTAAAAAAAATATAAAGTGATTATAGCACTGCACAAACCCTAAAATTATATACGGTACATAGAAACAAAATTTTTATACCACAAAAAAAAGACCTTACACAGCTCTGAACACAGAAACATAAAAAAAATCTTTACAGTATTAAAATACAACAAAAATATAAATTTGGTATTGCTGTGGTCATACTGAGCTGGGGAATATAAATAACATGTCATTTTTAGTGCATAGTGAACAAAACCTGCAAGAAAATGGAACAAATCTAGATTTTCTCTAATTCCACAAAAGCTAAATAGAGAAAGCACACTAAAAATTCACTTTTATTAACCCCTTAAGGACCAGGCCATTTTTTGGTTTCGCATTTTCGTTTTTCCCTCCTCACATTTCAAGAGCCATAACTTTTTCATTTTTCAGTTCACAGAGTCACATGATAGCTTATTGTTTGCGGGACAAATTGTACTTTGTAATGGCACCATTCAATATGCTGTGCAATGTACTGGGAAGCTGGAAAAAAATTCAGAATGAGGTGCAATTGGAGAAAAAAATGCATTTGCGCCATTTTCTTATGGGTTTAATTTTTACAGCGTTCACTGTTTGGTACAAATGACATGTTACCTGTGTTCTACGTGTCAGTACGAACGCGGTGATACCAAATTTATATAGTATTTGAAATGTTTTGATACTTTTACAAAAAATGCTAAACTTTGCAAAATAGAAAAAAAAAATTGTGTCATCATGTTCTAACACCTGTAACTTTTTCATATTTCCATGTATGGAGCTGGTTGTGGTGTCTCCACCTGATGCATTTCTACTGGTAAAATAAAAACCAGCTCATCAGAGGCTTTTTAATGCAGGCTAAATTGCCTTGTAGCTCAGCATGTCATGCCCTGATAACCGAGATATCTGAAGGGAATGTACAGGGCCGGCTCCAGGTTTTTATGGGCCCTTGGGCGACAGAGCCTCAGTGGGCCCCATTGTAAAGGAGGCGGGGGAGTCGAGACACTGTGCGTCGCAGATGAAGCGAGTGACTTCACGCAGGAGTGTGGCGTCACCAACGCCATACCTCCCAATTTTTAAAGAGTAGAAAGAGGGGCAAAATGTGCTGCACATTTGGCTCCACCCACTTTTATGTTGACTCCGCCCATTCTCATTCATTTATCATGTGCTCCCACACAGTATAATCCTCCTACAGTCACCCGTAAATTATATGCCCCCCTCCATCTCTCCCCCAGTTTCATATACACCCTTCCTCTGCCCCCAGTTTCATGTCCCCCCCTCCATCTCTGTCCCCAGTTTCATCACATTCTCCCCCTTCATCTGCCCACAGTTTCATGTCCCCCGTCTCTGCCCCAGTGTCATGCTGTTCCACCCCCCCATCTGCCCCAGTGTCATACCGTTCCCCCCCTCCCCTTCATTTGCCCCCCAGTTTCATTGGGCCCCCTCCATCTCTGTCCCCAGTTTCATGCCGTTCTCTCCCCACTCCCTTCATCTTCCCCAGTGTCATGCCGTTCCCCCCTTCCCTTCATTTGCCCCCCAGTTTCATGGGCCCCCTTTATTATGTTCCACCTTAATATTTAATACAAAACAAATACTTACACTCACCTTCCATCGCTCCCCCGACGCTCCTCTCTCCGCTCTCTCACTCCATTCACATAGACGATTAAAGCAGGAGCTGTGAGCTCAGTTCCTGCTTTAAAGCTGCGGCCCGGCTTGCGTGTGTAGGCGTGATGTGATGACGTCATCGTGCCTACACGCGCAAGCCGGGCCGCAGCTTTAAAGCAGGAGCTGAGCTCACAGCTCCTGCTTTAATCGCCTATGTATTCAGCTCATCGGCGTCCGTTGGACGGGCTGGGGCGGACAAGTGCCGGGGGGCCCCCAGAGGCTCTGGGGGCCCCAGCACTTGCCTGACTATGCCATGCGCTGACGCCGGCCCTGGGAATGTGCATATGTCAGACGCTACGCCCATTCATAGGCGTTATCAGGCGGTATGGCCAGTGGCCGCCCATCACAACCACCCACTATTCAAGGTCAATTTCAGGATATGCCCCTCATTAATCTCTGGATTGCATCCCCAGTTGTTGGCAGTGTCTAGCTAACATGTCTCCATCACAGATGTTGGTCACAGAGAACTGTAAATCTATAGGAATACTCCTATCACGGAAAGTATATCAGGCAATAGTTTGACAGCTTGTGACATCAGGGAAGCAAAAATTCAGAAAGAACTCCTCAAACCAAACGGGACATGATATGCTGTTACAGCAGGGGTATTGCTGAAGTAATGATTCTTGTTCATATTGTATCATTCATTCTTGGTTGTTTGACTTTCATACAGTGTTTTTACATATATTGTGCAATGCTGGTGCATAGACATTGATATTGTGTGCAGGGCTCTTTAAGTAGTTTTCTCCCATAATTCTCTGTTTCTGTTACTCCTCCCTTCTTGTTGCATCTTCTTCCTGGATATGTGTTATTCAGTCTGTAACCACTGAGCAACCATCTTGTAGAACTGAGAAAGGAATTGTGTTTTGACCGTATGGCATATCATCTCTCAAGGTAAAGACAAATAAACTACCTGAAGCAACTCCATTGCATCTCTCCACATGCAACCTGGGAACGCAGGGAATGAAATGTCAGCGCGTTCTGCTATCTGCCATTAGCTTACATACGGGAATTACAATCTCACATCTTCAGAGATTTCTCTAACATGCATCTGTGGCAGAATAGTCAAAACACAACTTTCTAGTTAAAACAAGCTATATCTGCAGCTCCTGCAGGATCTACAGACAGCCTGCAAGCAAGCACAGTGAGAATACAGCATAATCTGCAGCACGCCACACAGCCTGCAGGTGAGCTCAAAGCTGTCCTCCATCTTGAGCACATGTTCTCCTCACCACAGTGAAATAAGGGGCAGCGCCATCTTTATTGACATTTTCCACACAAAGGCACCATGTCCACAAGGAGCTATGTGGATTCCCCTGTCACTGCATCTGGGACAGTGCATCCTGCTATCAGGGACTCAGATGTGCAGGAAACAGACTCCATGTTTCAGGATGTACAAATTGAGCGATTAAAACGTGTCAGTAAACCCACGCAAAAGATTAGAGAGAACTTTGAAATAACTAAAGAAGAGTTCTGTGATAATCTTGATGAATTATGGCGAAGAACTGAACACTATATAGCAGCGCTCTCACGCCATGACAGTGACGCAGCAAAATTGGTCACCACACTAAACCGCTTATCTGCCGCCTATGAACGCCATCAGCGACTGTCTGCAAAATACGTCACATTCCTGAGTAACGCTGATTTTGATGATGCTATAGCAGAGCTAACTGAGAGGGAGAACCTATTCCAAACGAAAGATGCCGCAGTGAAAAACGCCAGAGATAAGGCAGAACTCCGCATCGCACACCTACAAGAAGTAAGGTCCCATCGGTCTACTTCATCCAAACATACGCTGTCATCCTCCAGATCCTCTCGTTCCAGAAGGTCAGCATTACACGATAAGCTTATTGAGATCCGTGCTGACGCAGAGGAGGCCAGTGTCAGACGGTCCTTTGCTGAGAAGGAAGCAGAAATGGCGCAAAGGCAAGCAGAGGCAAAAGCTGAAATGGCGAAGAAGGAAGCAGAGACAGAAGCTCAACTAAAAATTCTCCAAATGGAAAGGGAGGAAGCAGCTGCCTTAGCCAAGCTAAAGGTTCTTGAACAAGCATTAGATCAAGACGCCGACCTAGACTGCTCCATCCCTGCAGAAGTGGAAGACCCAGCTGACCGCACTGCCAATTATGTGCTGAAGCAATCATCTCCTGCACCGCCTGCTAAGTTACATGCACCAGCACCACTCCAAACCGACTACATGGCTGTGAAGCATCAGATGATGCCACCTATCCAGAGCAAGGTAATTTCCAGCATCACACATGCAGATCCTCCAGAAACTAAACCACAGCTCAACCCTTATGCTACATCATTTCACCCCGATTCATCTCGGCCCCATATGCCAGAGAATTTATACGTCCCAGGGATATCACAAGTTAATCTGGTGACACAAGGTGGGAGATCAGACATGTCGGACTTTGCCAGATATATGATACGCAGGGAGCTGATAAACAATAGTCTCTCAAAGTTCGATGACCATGCTGAGAATTATAGAGCCTGGAAATCCACCTTTGAAGCAGTGATCAGTGATCTTAACCTCACTGCCAAAGAAAAACTTGACTTGCTTGTTAACTGGTTAGGCCCAGATTCTGCAGAACGTATAAAGACATTGAGAGCAGTTCATGCGGGCCACTCAGAGGAAGGTCTTGCTGCGGCATGGGAGAGACTTGAACAGACTTATGGCAGTTCTGAAGCTATAGAAAGTGCCTTATTTAAGAGACTTCATATGTTCCCAAAAATCACCAACAAGGACAGCCGCAAGCTTCAAGATCTGAGCGACCTACTAAAGGAATTAGAGTTAGCCAAAATGGACCCACGTCTGTCAGGTCTGAGTTACCTTGACACATCTCATGGTGTTAATCCAGTGGTATCCAAACTACCATATGGCATGCAAGAAAAATGGGCCGACCTAGGTTCCAGATACAAAAGAGACCACAATGTGTCCTTCCCTCCTTTCTCTTATTTTTCCAGATTTATCAGTGACCAAGCTCGGAAAAAGAATGATCCCAGCTTTGACTTCACAGAATCCTCTCTACCAGCTTCATCATCATGTTCAAGGTATGAAACAAGCAAACGTAGAGACTTAAGGGGAACAGTATCTGTTAGGAAGACAGACGTTCCAATCGCTGCACTCTGCACCACCAAACAGGACACTCCTGTCCTTAAAGATAAAGACCCTAATAGTACGTGCCCTATCCACAAAAGGCCTCATCCCCTGAAAGAGTGTAGAGGACTTAGGGCAAAGACTTTGCAAGAACGCAGAGACATGCTCAAGGAGCTAGGAGTGTGTTACAAGTGTTGTGCTTCTTCAAAACATTTTGCTAAGGACTGTAAGGCTGTCATCAAGTGTACTGAATGCAGTAGCGACAAACATGTCGCAGCCATGCATCCTACTTCTTCATCTGACAACTCACATCCTCAAGCAGCATCTAAAGCCGTCACTGCGCATGGCGGGGAGCCATCGGCTCAAGTTTCAGCTACTACCACTGTCTCCTCCTCCTGCATGGAAGTATGTGGCAAGGATAATGGTCCCAAGTGCTGTGCCAAGGTGTGCTTGGTGAATGTCTACCCAGAAGGGCAATCTGAAAAGGCCATAAGGATGTATGCCATAATAGATGAACAAAGCAACAGGTCTCTAGCAAAGCCTAAGTTCTTCGAGATCTTCGGTATAGAAGGAGAAGCAATACCATACACTCTTAACACTTGTTCTGGTCGCATAGAGACTTCTGGCAGGAGAGCCACTGGATACGTTATCTCTCCAATTAACAGGAATATTCACATATCCCTACCAACGTTAATTGAATGTGACCAGATGCCTGATGATAGGGAAGAAATTCCTACGCCGGAAGCTGCATATCATCATTCCCACTTGAGACACCTGGCTAAGGAGATTCCTCCTATGGATGTGAATGCTGACATCCTGCTCTTGCTCGGAAGAGACATTCTCAGAGTACATAAGGTACGTCAACAATGCAATGGTCCACATGATGCCCCATATGCACAAAGACTTGACTTAGGTTGGGTAATCATTGGCAATGTATGTCAGGATAAGAGTCTCATGTCATCTCAAGTGAACTCCTTTAAAACCTTTGTGCTCAACAATGGACGCACAACCTACTTTAAGCCATGCCTTCATCACTATGAGGCAAAGGAACATCTTCCTAACTTAAAAAGGGCACCAGACATCGTCCCTACACCTTATGACGACTTAGGAGCCACAGTGTTTCACATAACACAAGACGACAACAGAGTAGCTTTATCCATGGAAGATAAAGACTTTATCAAAATAATGGACAGTGAATGCTTCAAAGATCAATCTAACCATTGGGTTGCACCTTTACCCTTTCGGACTGGGAGGGCCAGACTTCCTGACAACCGGGAACAAGCATTATCGAGATTCATCTCCTTGCAACGTACGCTGAGAAACAAGCCTGAGATGAAAGATCACTTTGTGGCATTCATGGAAAGGATATTCCGTAACAATCACGCAGAGCCAGCTCCACCTCTGCAAGAGCATGAAGAATGCTGGTATCTTCCTTCTTTTGGAGTATATCACCCACGAAAACCCAAGCAGATCAGGGTGGTATTCGACTCAAGTGCCAAACATCATGGCGTATCTCTGAATGACGTTCTCCTCACGGGTCCAAACCTGACCAACAACCTGGTAGGGGTGCTAATGAGATTCAGAAAGGAGCCAGTTGCCATTACAGCTGACATTGAGCAAATGTTCCATTGTTTTATTGTACGAGAAGACCACCGGAATTACCTGAGGTTTCTGTGGCACAGAGACAGTGATACCAACAAGGAAATGATTGAATACCGCATGAGAGTGCACGTGTTCGGCAACAGTCCTTCACCTGCGGTTGCAACATATGGCCTACGAAGGACTGCTTCTGATGGTGAATCAGAATTTGGAAAGGATGCCCGTCACTTTGTCGAAAAAGACTTCTACGTGGACGACGCACTCAAGTCCTTGCCCACTGCTGAGGAAGCCATAGACTTGCTGAGAAGGACTCAAGGTATGCTGTCCAGAGCCTGTCTGAGGTTGCATAAAATAGCCTCCAACAGTATTGCTGTCATGAAAGCTTTCCAGCCCAGCGATCATGCCACAGAATTCAGAGACTTAAACCTAGGCATAGACGATCCTCCGGTGCAGAGAAGTCTGGGTTTGAGATGGGACTTGTTAAACGATTCTCTTGGCTTCCAGGTTAATTGTGCAGACAAGCCGTTCACTAAGCGTGGAGTTCTCTCAGTGGTGAATAGCCTGTATGATCCACTGGGATTTGTAGCACCATTGACTGTACAGGGCAAATTCCTACTTAGGCAGCTCTCAGAGACGATTGAGGACTGGGATGCTCCACTGCCACATGACAAGCAGCCAAAGTGGGAGTCCTGGAAAGAATCCCTACATGCCTTGGACAGAACTCACATACCACGTTGCTACACTCCAGCATCTCTCACCACAAGCCAGAGAAGGGAAGTCCACATATTCTCGGATGCATCGACTGAGGCTATCGCAGCTGTTGCCTACTTGAAGGTAATCGACAACCGCACTAAAGCTCATGTTGGATTTCTGTTTGGGAAAGCTAAACTAGCCCCTAAACCTGAACATACGATCCCGAGGCTTGAACTTTGTGGCGCTGTACTGGCTGTAGAGATCGCAGATTTTATACAGTATGAGCTGGACATTCATGTGGACGATGTTCAATTCTATACAGACAGCAAGGTTGTCCTGGGTTACATAAACAACCAGACAAAACGCTTCTACGTCTATGTTAGTAACCGCGTTGAAAGGATTAGGAAATCCTCTAAACCTGAGCAGTGGCACTATGTTCCATCTCATCTCAACCCTGCAGATTGTGCCACCAGACCATCATCGGTCAGTGCCTTTGCTAAATCCTCTTGGTTAACAGGTCCAGAATTCTTGCTGAACGAAGGAAAAGAAACATCTGGTCAAGACGTCTTCAATCTTCAAGATCCTGACAACGATCCTGAGATTCGTCCTGAAGTGAGTACCCTCATCACCAGGTCTGTAAGGAGGTCCGGCCTGGACTGTCACCGCTTTGAACGCTTTTCTAGATGGCTGAAGCTTGTACGCACCATCGCAAGGTTAGTTCACATTGCACAGTGTTTTCACACCAAGAACGATAACTCTGAATGTCATGGTTGGCACATCTGTCACAAGCCCCTCTCTGCAGAAGATATTACACTAAGTGAGAAGTTAGTGATACGTAATGTACAGCAGAGTGCCTTTCACATGGAACTGAAATGTCTCCGTGACAAACTGGACATTCCTAAAAACAGCCCTATTGTCAACTTAAAGCCAGTGATTGACGAACATGGTATGCTAAGGGTAGGTGGTCGCCTGAACAAGGCCGAGTTAGAGACATTTGAAAAGAATCCTCTCATTATTCCTGCTCACCACCATGTTACTACATTGCTCATACGGCATTATCATGAGAAAGTCAAGCATCAGGGCAGACATTTCACTGAGGGAGCTTTAAGAGCTGCAGGCCTGTGGATAGTAGGTGCAAAAAGGCAGATTGCTCGATTAATTCACTACTGTGTGCTATGTCGCAAGTCTAGAGGAAAGTTGCAGCAACAGCAAATGTCTGACTTGCCAGCTGACAGGACCAGCACTGAGCCACCATTTACCTACGTTGGTCTGGATGTTTTTGGGCCATGGACAGTCTCTGCTCGTAGAACCAGAGGTGGTCATGCTGAGAGCAAACGATGGGCAGTGTTATTTACATGCATGAGTGTACGCGCCATACACATTGAAGTTATAGAATCCATGGACACTTCGAGTTTTATCAATGCTTTAAGACGTTTTCTTGCCATCAGAGGACCAGTAAAACAATTGAGATCCGACTGTGGAACCAACTTCACAGGAGCTTGCAGAGAACTGCAAATCAACTCTGAGCCAGTTCAGAACTACTTGGCCGACAACGGTTGTACATGGATCTTTAACCCTCCTCATGCATCTCATATGGGCGGATCATGGGAAAGGATGATAGGCATTACCCGTAAAATACTGGACTGTATGCTTATGGACTCAAACTCCTCTAGGCTCACCCATGAGACTTTAACTACCTTCCTAACCGAGGTCTCCGCTATTGTCAATTCTAGACCTCTTGTTCCCGTATCTGTGGACCCGGATTCTCCTGCTATTCTTACTCCAGCGACTCTCCTCACTCAGAAGCTCGGATCTGTTCCTAGTCCACCTGAAGAACTTTCATCTGGAAACATCTATCGGAAACAGTGGAAACACGTTCAGCATCTGGCCAATTGCTTCTGGAGCAGATGGAAAAAGGAGTATTTGGCTCTTCTTCAAGGACGAAGAAAGTGGCAGCAGGTTAAACCTAACTTACAGGTGGGAGATGTCGTTTTGATGAAGGACCAGAAAGTGGAAAGAAATGCATGGCCTATGGGACTCATCTCAAAAATCTTTCCCAGCGAGGATGGTAGAGTCCGTAAGGTGGAAGTAACCATCACACGACAAGGTGACTCCAAGACATTCATCAGACCTGTATCTGAGACTGTCCTCCTGTTACCTGTCGAGGAATGAGTCAAGCAAAGAACATTGCAAGTACATTGACTCAGTTGACTCGTCACTGGACTATCCCAGGAACAGCGATATACCGTGCATTTGACGCATTCAATATTTTCAACTGTTCCTGAATACATGTTCACAGTTATTGTTATTTTTCCTTGTTTTTGCATTTTGTCTTTCAGGGTTCCAGAATATACCAGATGGACATTTATGTTAAGTAGTGAAATCCAAGGATTTCAGACGGGGAGTATGCTGTTACAGCAGGGGTATTGCTGAAGTAATGATTCTTGTTCATATTGTATCATTCATTCTTGGTTGTTTGACTTTCATACAGTGTTTTTACATATATTGTGCAATGCTGGTGCATAGACATTGATATTGTGTGCAGGGCTCTTTAAGTAGTTTTCTCCCATAATTCTCTGTTTCTGTTACTCCTCCCTTCTTGTTGCATCTTCTTCCTGGATATGTGTTATTCAGTCTGTAACCACTGAGCAACCATCTTGTAGAACTGAGAAAGGAATTGTGTTTTGACCGTATGGCATATCATCTCTCAAGGTAAAGACAAATAAACTACCTGAAGCAACTCCATTGCATCTCTCCACATGCAACCTGGGAACGCAGGGAATGAAATGTCAGCGCGTTCTGCTATCTGCCATTAGCTTACATACGGGAATTACAATCTCACATCTTCAGAGATTTCTCTAACATGCATCTGTGGCAGAATACATGATATTAAGAGCAGATATGAGACTGGTGCTTTCTCACGTTACCACCACTGGTCCCAGTGATGAGGGGGGGCTGCACAAATGTTGGTGTGATTGTTCCCCCAGGGCGCTTCCCCAATACTGTGCTGACTGGTGGTGTTCGGGGCGCCCTGATGTTGTCGGTGCAGAGTCAGACACAGAAACCGTTGTAAGGTTGAAACAGAGAAGAACTTTTACTTAAAACTCTTCCACGTGTGTGGAGGCGCAAATACTTAAACAGTTTCTTCAGTACGCAATAACAGGGTACACCTGGTGACACAGCAAAGTCCTAGGGTACAGGGTAGATTTGATGAAAGGTGTTCTTAGCCCTTTAAATTTCAGTGTTACAGCCCTAAGGTGCATTTGGGTTCCTATTTGGCTCATAGTAGATTGCCCACCACCATACTAGCACACAATATTCCACACTCACTATGTGGTCCTGATAGCTCAGAGTTTCGGGGTGCAATAATCAGGGTGGTGGGTGTTCCACAGGTGTGGCCTAGGCCCCTAGATCCTGTGATACTTGCTATGGAATGTTCTCTCACAGTGTCATGCTGACAAAGTGGTAACACTTGACTTCCTCCAGGGTGATGGCTAGGCAGACAGCGGACAGGATCTTCTGAATAGTTGGAGTATGTCAGTTCTCCAAACTTCCTTGCTCTGACTGGAACTTGAGATACCTGCACTAAGCTTTCTGTTTACATCACAGGACTTCACAATTCCACCATCTTCTCCCTAACTCCACAATTTCCTCACAATCTCCTCACAAACACACTCACACAGGAAGTTCCTGCAGGGGTGTTACTATGGGAACCAGTGATCAGCTGACTCCTCCCCTTTACCCAAGTGATTTTCTTCCATTGGACATTTGGTTACTATTCAATCCTATGGGAGGTGTGATTGTGGGAGACTCAATAGGTGGCGCTGTGTGGTGATATTTAGGGTCCCCTGCTATGTCACACAGGCTGTATAATGCAATACAGTTATACCAGAGATCACCGTCAGCCCAGACACAGCCAGCTCTGGTATTCCAAACACTCCGATGTATCCAAGAACACTACTTCTCTCTCCACCAGCCCTGGTAGAGATTAGCATATGTGGGAGAAAAAGAGCTCCCCATAGCTACTCCCCTGAACTGGTGGTAGATCTAATAGTGGGCAGCGGTGGTGGGTGGCGACTGGCCGTACCTCCTGATGATGTCTATGAGTGGGTGGAGCCTCTGACATTCCCTGCAGTCAGATATCATGGCTGTCAGGACATGACATGCTGAGCTACAAGGCAATTTAGCCTGTGTTGAAAACCTCTGAAGGGCTGTTTTTTTGTATTCCAAGTAGAATTACAATGGTTGGAGTCAGAGTGGAATTGGGTGGGGCTAAAGTCACTTCACATTCTATCCCTCTGTGTTCTTTGAAAGTTGGAAGTTATGATACTGTGGGTGGTTTTATTAATACTGCTGTTTTATATACCAGACCTAATAAAGGTTTCAAAATATTTCTGAAGAGGCTCTGGAGTAGATTTCGATTATAACCTGCCAGAGAAAACTGGGGTCAGTTATAATAGATGTATTTGGCTGAGACGTCCGTGACCCAGCCCACCCTGTTCCATCCACAACCAATTAACATCATAGTGTATGTGCGCCACAATATCATCACAAAACTGTCGTAGACTGATTATGTTCATATGTCCAAATGAAATAGTTAAACTGAAACAGTTTCAAAGTATTCTGTAACAATACCCCCAATAAC
Source organism: Leptodactylus fuscus (assembly GCF_031893055.1). Taxonomy (NCBI): domain Eukaryota; kingdom Metazoa; phylum Chordata; class Amphibia; order Anura; family Leptodactylidae; genus Leptodactylus; species Leptodactylus fuscus. The sequence continues at coordinate 143,939,038 of NC_134265.1, forward strand.
AATATATCCCCGATAAGGTATAATCAAACTGGGCCCATATCTTGGTGTGGCACCTACAAATGAAAAGCTGGTAACCAAATCCAACTGAACCTTCAAAATAACTTGCCAGTGAACAGAGCCAACAAATGTCACGCTTCATTGCACAACAAAATAGAATTCAAACAACAAAGTAACATTAAATCAAAAGGACACATCGTGTTCTCTGTGCAAAGAGAATAAGGGAGCTTTTAGTAATGGCACTAAGTATTTTTGCTGTTTAGAAGAACTGCTTTCTTTTTGATATAAAGCTTTTGTTGTACAGAAAATTGTGCTACTTTCAAATAGCAATAGGAAGTAATAACATCAGGTATCTGTTCCCACTATCATTATTACAGTTTGTTGCTGTCATCCATCATAGGATTAGAGCAACAATCATTAACGGTAGTAGAGTAACGGACAGCGATGGAGCCCCCTCCATCTGTCTGTTCTCAGCAATATGATGGACATTTTCTTCTTTCTTCCATCATGTCTGTTTAGATTTGTAACAGAAGATAAAGTCCTATAGCCACTACTTTCTCTTCCATCAGAAGAGTAGCATGGACACATAACTGGAATTTTATGTCCTGCTATGTCATTCCATAGTACTTCTTAGAGAAACACTTATGAGGTTCATCATTATCTCTGGGGAATGGCCTGTTAGGGGCTATTGGGAAGAATGGAAATGCTTTAAAGGGGTATTCCCACGTCGCATACTCACCAGTCTTCACTGCTGTAAAATCTTCTTTCTTCCTGGTTTCTTGCGTCATTTGGTGGGCGGGGTTTCATATGCCACCTGCTGTTTAGCTCCGCCCCCAAATTAGTGTGTAGCTCTGCCCACCGCATAGCGTGATCCTATGGGGTGGCTGAAGGGCCTGTGATGTCATCAAAGGTCCTCAAACAACACTATATGCACAATATTGGACTATGAAGTACAGGCAGCAGCAACTCCATTCTGTGTTACATACAGAGACTGCCTGTCTCTGCCATAATGAACGCAATTGAATTAGCTAGCCTAATAACTGGGAGAACAGAAGACGAGTTCAGAAATGAAAGCAGCTCCTCTCCCCTATCTGAGAGCAGGAAGCTAGGAATAGCTAGAAACACAGGCTCGCTCCCGTGCACTTAGCCCCTCCTCCCTCCCCCCTGAGAGCAGGCAGCTACATCACTTGACTTTTGAGCAGATAAGTCAAGGGCTGTGTCAACAATGAATTGAATAAAGTAAGACAGTGGACAAACAAAGCAGTTTTGCTGAAGCAATGTATTTAGGAAAAGTCTTACATCCACATTAACAAACAGTATATATAGGATCCTTGTGATGGGACAACCCCTTTAAGTTGTACCCTGTAATTGTTATTGGAAAATTACTTATCTGTAACTTACTTTTCTCCAATTAAAGAATGTTCTACACAGCCAGTGCTGGTCTTTAGACTTTCTAATGTCTCTTGCACATCAGCTATGCAGGCACTTGCATGGATCTACACTTCTTCAATACTAGGACTCAAATACATGCTTCACTTTGTGCACTATCCATTCTAAGAACTCTTAAAACCTGAAGAAGTGCTATGTACCTCAACTATCTCCTCGCATTGATCTGTTATAGGCTCAGTAGCTGTAGAAGAGGTACCAGCAGCCTGTAAAAAAAAGTATTTGCTTATTTTTGAGTTTCTGTTCATCTTCCCTTCTTTTTTTTAAATGTAGATTGTGAGCTGCACATAGATCTCACAATGTACATTTTTCCCTATCAGTATGTCTTTGGAATATGGGATGGAAATCCACACAAACACGGGGAGAACATACAAACTCCTTGCAGATGGTTTTTGCCCTTGGTGGGATTTGAGCACCAGGACTCCAGCACTGCAGGGCTGCAGTGCTAACCACTGAGCCACTGTGTGGCCCCCATCTTTTTTTTTCACACTTTTGTGATTCCCTCGTGATGGCAAGATGACAATATGTGATAGTGATACTTGTTGCTACATGAGGTTGCTTAATCTACAAATAAGATATAAGAAATAATCTGAGTATTGAGCCCTAAGTATAACAATTCTGAAACATCACATACAGTCTGTACCAGCAATTCCCAAACTGTGAGATGGGGTGAAACGCCTCCCAGTTATTGGTGGAACTCGGGAGGCAATTTTAATAGAAACAACAATATTCTTTATAGGCCTTTTTATGATTTCACCAATTGGTTTAGCAACATAACTGATTTTTTTTTTGCTTACTTTAATGTTCTACTGGGTTCATCTGACACCTTTATAGATAAAATAAGGTAGTTATAACTATTGAAAGGCCTTGGTCTAAACTTTGTGGATAATCACCATAACAACTGCAGTTATTACATGTGACAGACAATACCACAAACCAAAAAAAGTAATATAAGCTAAATTCATCTATAACGAAAACTCAAAAATGTGCCTAAGGGCTCGTTCACATCTGCGTTCTGCTCTCTGTACTGCAGGTTTCCGTTTCCTGCATAAAACAGAGCAGGATACGGAAACCTGCAAGACTCTTTCTCACCCATTCATTTGAATGGGTGAGAAAGCTGTGCAGCCGTGAGCGGCGGTGAGCGTTTTATGCTCTCCGCTGTGAAACCGGGTTTTATAATCCAGACACAGAGTCGGACATGCAGTACTCTGTGTCCGGATTTTAAAAAAAACGGTTTCGCGGCGGAGAGCATAAAACGCTCACCGCCGCTCACGGCCGGACCCGGTCTGTGGTTTCCGTCTTCTGGCATGCAGAAGACAGAAACCACAGAACGGAGACCCTGAACGCAGGTGTGAACCTAGCGTCAGTGCTATAGTTCTAATGTTTGTTTACTTCACAGAAAACTATAAGCCCACTAGAGAAAGCTACAATTAAATAACACAATGGACATGGAGTCTACTTTTCATTGTTACTGTAAAAGCCCCGTGTTCTATTGCAAGGACAGTATCATAACAAAGAAGATTGGCTAAAGAGGCTCAGTAGTCAGAATCACAAATAAAAGGGTCTAATACTGCAGATCAGCTGACAGTATTGCACGATATTATTAAATACAGCATTTCAGCAGATAGTATCACACATGACAGGCTGAGATACAGCGGTTTAGCAGACTGTATCACATGATAGACTTAGACTGTTCAAAACTACACAAAATATTTTGGGTTGTACGGTGCATCGTCCAGTTTCTACAAGGATTATAATGGACTTTCCAGCTTTATTAACTGAATCCTAGTGGAGCCTCCAATGCAGGTATACTGTTATCACTGTGTGTGTATATATATATATATATATATATATATATATATATATATATATATATATACAGTGGGGCAAAAAAGTATTTAGTCAGTCATCAATAGTGCAAGTTCCACCACTTAAAAAGATGAGAGGCGTCTGTAATTTACATCATAGGTAGACCTCAACTATGAGAGACAAAATGAGAAAACAAATCCAGAAAATCACGTTGTCTGATTTTGTAAGAATTTATTTGCAAATTATGGTGGAAAATAAGTAACAAAATTTCATCTCAATACTTTGTTCTCTCTCCTTTGTTGGCAATGACAGAGGTCAAACGTTTTCTGTAAGTCTTAACAAGGTTGGCACACACTGTTGTTGGTATGTTGGCCCATTCCTCCATGCAGATCTCCTCTAGAGCAGTGATGTTTTGGGGCTGTCGCTTGGCAACACGGACTTTCAACTCCCTCCAAAGGTTTTCTATAGGGTTGAGATCTGGAGACTGGCTAGGCCACTCCAGGACCTTGAAATGCTTCTTACAAATCCACTCCTTCGTTGCCCTGGCGGTGTGCTTTGGATCATTGTCATGTTGAAAGACCCAGCCACGTTTCATCCTCAATGCCCTTGCTGATGGAAGGAGGTTTGCACTCAAAATCTCACGATACATGGCCCCATTCATTCTTTCATGTACCCGGATCAGTCGTCCTGGCCCCTTTGCAGAGAAACAGCTCCAAAGCATGATGTTTCCACCCCCATGCTTTACAGTAGGTATGGTGTTTGATGGATGCAACTCAGTATTCTTTTTCCTCCAAACACGAAAAGTTGTGTTTCTACCAAACAGTTCCAGTTTGGTTTCATCAGACCATAGGACATTCTCCCAATACTCTTCTAGATCATCCAAATTCTCTCTAGCAAACTTCAGACGGGCCCGGACATGTACTGGCTTAAGCAGTGGGACACGTCTGGCACTGCAGGATCTGAGTCCCTGGCGGCGTAGTGTGTTACTGATGGTAGGCTTTGTTACATTGGTCCCAGCTCTCTGCAGTTCATTCACTAGGTCCCCCCGCGTTGTTCTGGGATTTTTGCTCACCGTTCTTGTGATCATTTTGACCCACGGGGTGAGATTTTGCGTGGAGCCCCAGAGTGAGGGAGATTATCAGTGGTCTTGTATGTCTTCCATTTTCTAATTATTGCTCCCACAGTTGATTTCTTCAATCCAAGCTGGTTGCCTATTGCAGATTCAGTCTTTCCAACCTGGTGCAGGGCTACAATTTTGTTTCTGGTGTCCTTTGACAGCTCTTTGGTCTTCACCATAGTGGAGTTTGGAGTCTGTTTGAGGGTGTGCACAGGTGTCTTTTTATACTGATAACAAGTTTAAAAAGGTGCCATTACTACAGGTAATGAGTGGAGGAAAGAGGAGACTCTTAAAGAAGAAGTTACAGGTCTGTGAGAGCCAGAAATCTTGATTGTTTGTAGGTGACCAAATACTTATTTTCCACCATAATTTGCAAAAAAATTCTTACAAAATCAGACAATGTGATTTTCTGGATTTGTTTTCTCATTTTGTCTCTCATAGTTGAGGTCTACCTGTGATGTAAATTACAGACGCCTCTCATCTTTTTAAGTGGTGGAACATGCACTATTGGTGACTGACTAAATACTTTTTTGCCCCACTGTATATATATATATATATATATATATATATATATATATATATATATACCGTATTTTTCGGACTATAAGACGCACTTTTTTTCCTCCCAATATGGGAGGAAAATGTGTGTGTGTCTTATAGTCCGAATGCAGCGTGCGCAGCGTCTGTGTCCTGTCTATGAGAATCAAAAGGAGAGCAGCACGGTGCCTGCCTGCTCTGCCCCTCCTTCCATGTCTGTGTCGCGTGTTTGCAGGAGCGAGATATGAGAGGCAGGGAAGTAGGGGCGAGCCAGACAGGTGAAGGAAGCGTGGTTTCAAGCTTGCCGAGAAAACCACACCTCTTTCACCCGTCTGGCTCGTCCCTCCTTCACTGCCTCTCAGATCTGGCTCCGGCAATGAAACCACACAGACAGGGAAGGAGGGGCGGGCCAAACGGGAGGAGGCGTGGTTTTCTCGGCAAGCTTGAAACCACGCCTCCTTCACCCGTCTGGCCCGCCCCTACTTCCCTGCCTGTGTGGCTTCATTGCAGAAGCAAGATCTGAGAGGCAGTGAAGGAGGGACGAGCCAGACAGGTGAAAGAGGTGTGTTTTCAAGTTTGCTTAGAAAACCACACCTCCTTCACCCGTCTGGCCCGCCCCTACTTCCCTGCCTGTGTGGCTTCATTGCAGAAGTGACATCTGAGAGGCAGTGAAGGAGGGACGAGCCAGACAGGTGAAAGAGGTGTGTTTTCAAGTTTGCTTAGAAAACCACACCTCCTTCACCCGTCTGGCCCGCCCCTTTTTCTCTTCTTACATAGCTTCACTGCAGGGTGTCTCTTTCCATCCATGGATGAGATTAGATAGAATAGACAGACAGATAGATAGATAGATAGATAGATAGATAGATAGATAGATAGGATAGATTAGATAGATAGATATGTTCAAATCACCCCCATATCCCTACAATACATATAAAACAAAAACATTACTGTGAAACACATACACATTTGGTATCCCTGTGTCCGAAAGCCCCCGGTTCTATTTACATTGGTGAAATATTATATTATTAGGTTATTAAATATTTCACCAATTTTTTTTCCTTAAAATTTTTTTTTCCCTATTTTCCTCCTCTAAAACCTTAGTGCGTCTTATAGTCAGAAAAATACGGTATATATATATATATATATATATATATATATATATATATATATATATGCATAGGATAAATACAATAGATTTAGATATTAAAAGGAATGTAGATTGTGAGCTCTATGTGGGACAGTGACTAACAATGTCTCTTCAACACTGGAATATGATGGTGCTTTACAGGTAAGATATATCCACATGGTATGAATAAAACAGAGCGCAAAGTGACGACTTCTCTGAAATCCAGATCTTACTTTTCTGAAATAATTCTGCACTATGCTGGGTAGAAATTTTTTCAACAACCTCCAACTTGACAACCTCTGATGTCAAAAATCCTACTTGCCAGTCCCTGTCTTCTTGTTTTATATTTGATTTTTCTGGGGTAGTAATTCAGAATATTTGATAGGGTTCACCACAATAAGTTCATCTATTTCCTCTCTTAAGGAACAATTTGCGTCTGCTCTGATAATGAAAATGAGGCTTAAAGGGATTCTACCACTAAAACAACATTTTTTTCTATTTACCACGTTGGAATAGCCTTAAGAAAGGCTATTCGTCTCCTACCTTGCTCAGTCACCTCCAGCCCGCCGTTCCATAGAAATACCAGTTTTTACTGGTATGCAAATAAGTTCTCTCATAGCAATGGGGGCGGGCCCCAGCGCTCAAACGGCAATGGGGGCATCCCCACTGCTGCCAGAGAACTCTCTCCAGCGACACCTCCATCTTCAACAGCAACCGCGTCTTCTTCCGGCTGGGGTCACACTCCGCTCTTGCGTGCATGTGCAGTACGCTCCTGTAGTTCTCTGTAAAAACCGGTATTTCTACCGAACGGCAGGCTGGAGGCAACTGATAAAGGTAGGAGACGAATAGCCTTTCTTAAGGCTATTCCAACGTGGTAAATAAAAAAAAAAATGTTGTTTTAGTGTTAGAATGCCTTTAAATCTTCTATTGTTGTGAGGAAAGACCAGGGCTCTTGCCTTCTTATTAGATTCTAAAAGCTGGTCCAGGTTTTCTCCAAAAAGTCTCCCAAGTCCAAGTGGGATTGAACATAAATTATATTTTGAGGTTGCCTCTTCAGTCCAAGGCTTCAGCCATATGGCTTGTCTAGCCACATTGGTGACCACTAAATTCTTTGCAGCAATTCATAATGTAGTTAAGCAAAGTCTGCAGCCAGTTTAAGAGCTTAAGGCTGCTCCACTAATTCTTCTCTTGGATGTCTCTCCGTCATTCATCTTGGATGTCTCTCTCCAACTGACTTAACCATAGTCTTAGGACTCTACCAAACAGTTACTGTTGCCATAACAGCTTTAAATAAAGCTGCTAATGAAACATGATTTTTAAAGAAAAATATCAGCTCATTGGATCCTTGAGTAGATATGAATCATCTACCAGAAAAAAAGATTGCTGACTGTTTTTCCCAAGCGTCACATCTAGTTTATAAATGGTTTTAAATCTAGAATGAAGTTCAAATCTTCCGGCTGGAAATTTCCATTGTGTAGTTCAAGACTGGATGCCCAGGAAGGACTGTAGCCTTTCTCTTGGGCAAATAAAACAAACTCTTCCTGTCCTGAGAGGATAAGACAGTTTTCCTGTTTACATATATTTTTAAAAGCAGTAATTCACAAAAGGGAAGCCCAAGAAGGGCAGAATACCTTCTTACTCTGAGGGTCCGGCTTGGCAAGCAAAGCACCCCGACCCTCATAATAATAAAGCTTTAAATACCTATGTCATGAGGGAATTCTCTTGCCGAGATTAAGTCTTGGGGCCCCTTCACATGGAGTATACACTCGCTGATTCTGAACGTGTAACACATTACGTATCAGCGACGTTAAAACAGATCCCATTGCTTTCTATGGAAGCCGGCATACGTGCGCTGCTCATAGAAATGAATGGGCTGCATTTTTCTCTATAGCTTTCAATGTGATACGCGCGTATCACATTGAAAGCTATAGAGAAAAAAGCAGCCCATTCATTTTTATGGGGAGCGCACGTATGCCGGCTCCCATTGAAAGCAATGGGATCTGTTTTAACACTGCTGATACAGAACGTGTTACACGTTCAGAATCAGCGAGTGTATACTCTGTGTGAAGGGGCCCTTGGAGCTTCTCCCTGCCTGCTCCTCCCATTCCTCCACTGAGAGTCTTGCACATGCGCACTAAGCATCGAAGGACATAGTGCTGGCAGACTCGGGATGGAATGGCTGCTATAGCCACATGTTGTAGTAGTCTCAGTGCTTCAGCTCACCAACTAGCTCTGCTAGACTTACTGCAGTTCACTCTTGAAAAGGAAGAACCCCCAGACACATTTACAAGCTATCTATGAGCACCTCAGACATAGTAGGAGTGTGTGAACAAATACTGTGTAATGTCCCGGTACTGCTAGTCCAATTCCCTCTAATAGTCCTTGCAGACCGAGATAGTATGGACATTTTCATATAAGGTAAATATTTACTCCCCCTTCATTCCTTCATTTCTATTTTTCCAGAGCATACTCCATCTTGTGGATGTTTTTGTGAACTACACCTGCCTATACTTTGCCATTGTAATTTGAGTTGTCAGTGTGAAGGTGTGTCCATTATAATCAGGTGACCTTCAGGACCATTCAAGCTCCCTTGATTTGGCCTGGAGGAGGAGTCGAGTTACAGCCCCCTCGAGGGGGGTGGGGGACCTTCTGTCTGCCCCTTTGTGTAGAGACAGCTAGCAGACAGAGCACATGGAGAACTGATAATGGCTGCCCACTATCAGGGTACACCAAGCAGAGATGTCTTCTCCTCTGTTCTCAAGGTCCTTCTCAGAGAGTTTTCCTCTGAAGCTCCAATCTTACAAGCGCTAAAGTTGATGGACTTGTTTTATCCATACATCTGGGACGTCTACATGTATCTCTCTATCCAAGTAAGTCTTTGGGACAAATCTATATTTAAGAAGCCCATAGCTAGTCTAGCAGAAATCGAGAATCTCCCGCTGCTAAGAAAAATTGTATTTGCTATTCTACATACGTGTACCCAGTTGTTGAGGACTAACCCCCTGGATACCGGCCATCTTTACAAATATATACAAGTTTAATACTCAAGCAACTATTAATTAAACTATCCAAAACATTCCTGCTCCAAGCTCCATCACCTGCTTAATTGGACTCTACCTACAAAGATCTCTGTATTGTATGTGAAGAATTCCCCCATATGTACATTGGTATTACTTTGTCCTGCTAGTAAAAAGAGCAACGATTACCCCCGAAGCCTGGTTGTCTGTTGTCATTGTCAGATATCACATGGGGGTGGGTAATCGGGGACATCAAAAAGGGAGATTTTGTGCACATTTGGGACCCAGGGACCCCCTGAAAGTCGGCCACATCGGATATATTACCGTGATACCAGCCCTGGCCTTCCTGAGTGTTGCAACTGTACAATAAAACATGTATTAGAGCAGAAACCCCCCTATGTGCCAACAAGGAAAAAAATGAGGCAAAGTAAAAACACAGAGAAAGTGGAGGTTTGGTTTTTTATATATATAATTAATTATGCTAATTAACTGTCTCATTGATACATAGATGAACCAGTTCGGTATTCCGTTCGGGGGTCCCCATGCGTACTTCCTTGAACGGATTACCAAACACAGATGTGAACCAGGCATCACAGGTAATAAATCACACACACCCATGATTAGCAAACATAGAGAGAAAGAACAGGGAGAGGAATCATGGGAATTCACTGCATGTAAATAACAGTGATACAAGGAAATTCAAGTAAAATAAAGTCAAGAAAAAGCTGCACAAGCGAACAGTGCGTATGTAGTACTGCAGTGGATGTATTTGCAGATCATTTTTGGAAATTGGATAACCCATTTAACTTCAATCCCAGCCACTGCAGCAGGATGGTACCACAATGGGTTAATTGGGAGAAAACAGCAAACAGAGTTTAAGTGGTGTGGAGTGGGGCGCCCAGATGAATCACTCTCGGTGATGGAATAATAACAATACATTTTATTAATATAGTGACAACATACTATGCAGTGCTTTACAAATTGCAGGGTTAAACTACAGACATTATAGAGTAATAAATCAATTTATACAATGGGAGTGAGGACCCTGCTTGCAAGACCTTACAATCTGTGAGGTAGAGGGGGTTACACAAGCAGAGGCGGCATAGGACGTAGAATTGCTTATAGAGTGGACCAGACTTTTTATGATAAAGATTATTATAATTGGACAAATAAAGCTGTTTGAGCCCTCACCAAACAGTGTCTTTATGTGCAGATGGTGCTTGGACATACAAGAGTGCAGACTCATAAGGCACCATTTTCTGTGGGATAAAGGGGAAGTATCGAAAGTGGGGGGTTAGTTTGAAGAAGGATTGCAGAAGGATTTAGAATAGGAACTGTTATAGGTCTGCTTGAAGAGATGTGTCTTAACAATGCACTTGAGGCTGTAGAAGTTAAAGGGATTCTACCACTAACCTAACATTTTTTCTAATTACCACGTCGGAATAGCCGTAAGAAAGGCTATTCATCTCTTACCTTTAGACATGGTGTCTGCGGCGGCGTTCCTTAGAAATACCGGTTTTAACCGGTATGCAAATGAGTTCTCCGCAGCAATGAGGGCGGGCCCCAGCGCTGAAACAGCGATGAGCGCGTCCCCATTGCTGCCCGAGAGCTCTTTCCAGCGCTGCCTCCATCTTCAGCTGCAACCCCGCCTCTTCTGTCTTCCGACACGGTCCAAGTTCCAACGCCTGTGCTGTACGCTCCTGTGTTGAACTACAAGAGCAAGATCGGCCACCCAAAAATGGCCACCGGCAGGTAAGAGACGAATAGCCTTTCTTAAGGCTATTCCGACGTGGTGATTAGAAAAAAAATGTAGTTTAGTGGTAGAATCCCTTTAAAGTTGTGAGTTAATCTGATTGTCTGGGGTTGAGCATTCCAGAGAAGTGGTACAACTAAGGAGAATACCACAATGCACAAATTAATATATTTTGGTCACCTAGTTTCTCCCAAAAATAGCAATAAAAATAGATAAAAAAAATCATACATAAATTAGTAGCAATAAAATCTACAACTTGCCCCATAAGTAAAAAGCCCTGACATATCTCCATCAACAAAACAGTAAAAAAAAAAATTATAGGTATCAGAATATGGTGACCCAAGGAAAATCATTTAGGCAAGGTTCACACTACTGTTTTGATGGTCTGATGGTCAGTTACTGTCCTTTGCCTATAGAATTCAATGTTAAAAAAATAATGGACACTTGCTGTCTGTTTTTTCTAACAGATAGAAAAGTCCCGCATGTAGGATTTTTTTGTCCGCTGGAAAAAAAAAACTGACTTGGTTGTAAACGGACACAAACAGACACTAACGGACACAAGATAAAATCCCGTTGAAATGCATGGAAATTTTAACGGATTTCTGAGTGTCCGTTGCTAAAATCTTTTGACGGACAATAGCTACGGACACTGCTGACGGTCACCAACGATAGTGTGAACACCCCCTTATTTTCAAAAAGTGATGTTTTATTTGTAAAATAAATAATAAAACCAGTAAAATAAGGTATCCCAAAGTTGTCATATTATTTTAATGCAGAATGAACACTGTGAAAATAAAACACAAACAATTATGATAGAATTGTAGGTTTTTCACATAGACCCTGCAAAAATGTTAATAAAAGCCAGTCAAAACATTATCAGCACAGCACAGTGGCTCAGTGGTTAGCACTGTAGCCTTGTAGCGGTGGAGTCTTGGGTTCGAATCCCACCAGGAACAACATCTGTGTGTTCTCCCTGTGTTTGCATGGATTTTCTCCCATACTACAAAAAAAAAAACAACAAAAAAAAAAAACATACTGGTAGGAAAAAATGTACATTGTGAGCCCTATATGGGGCTCACAATCTACAAAAACACCAAAAACATTATTCCAAAATGATGCAAAATGAAAATACAATGCGTCACGCAAAGAATAAGCCCTCATACAGCTATGTTAAAAGGAGTAAAAAAGTTATAAATTTTAGAAGGAGCACGAAGGACAGCATGAAAAGAAGTTGCAGCGCATTAACGTACAAACCTCTCAGTGAACTTAAGTGGTTAAGAAGCAGTTTATCAATGAAGGGCATTAGGTTTGTCTCTAAGTGAAGATTTCATTAATTACCTTGAAGTACTTTTATTGAATCACTTAGATGAATTAATGCAGAACTTCAGAAAACATCTAACATAATATTACAGCTTACAAAAAATGCAACGACTTCAAAGGCCACATTACATGTCTGTGAATGAGGGCTAGTCACATGACTGCTATTTTGATGGTCTGTTGTCATGGACCATCAAAATATAGGTCATGCTCTATTTTTGTCTCTTTTCACAGATCCGTCCATACACCGTAATATATAAGGGATCTGTGAAAATGACCAATTTTCGCTTCCATCATGTGAATATAGGCTAAGTTCCCATGACTGGAGTTGTCTACAAACATTGACAGTGTTCCTAAAACCCTGCTGTATAAAACAGCAGAGACCTCAGGGTCATGGCACCATCTTAGCTCCTGAGTGGGGCCATCTTTAAGTGCTGCCATTTGCTGTACACGTCCACAGGATGTCGGTAGTGGATTAAAGTTTGCTAACCATGCTGTTGTACCATACCCACATTGCTCACATTACATTACCCTTTAGTGCTTACCTATATAAAATTGCTACACACGTGGACAAAATTGTTGGTACCCCTCGTTTAATGAAAGAAAAACCCACGATGGTCACAGAAATAACTTGAATCTGACAAAAGTAATAACTAAACTACATGTTGACAAGCCACAAAGCTTCTGAGAGAATGTCCTATGGACAAAAATCGAAATTTTTGGCAAGGCATATCAGCTCTATTTTCACAGATGTAAAGATGAAGCATATCTTGAAAAGAACACTGTCCCTACTGTAAAACATGGGGGAGACTCTGTTATGTTCTGGGGCTGCTTTGCTATATCTGGCACACGGTGTCTTGAATCTGTGCAGGGTACAATGAAATCTCAAGACTATCAAGGGATTCTAAAGAGAAATGTGCTGCCCAGTGTCAGAATGCTTGGTCTCAGTTGCAGGTTATGGGTCTTGCAACAGGATAATGACCCAAAACACACTACTAAAAACACCCAAGAATGGCTAAGAGGAAAATATTGGACTATTCTGAAGTGGCCTTCTATGAGTCCTGACCTAAATCCTATTGAGCATCTTTGGAAGGAGCTGAAACATGCCATCTGGAAAAGGCACCCTTCAAACCCGAGACAACTGGAGCAGTTTGCTCATGAGGGGTGGGCCAAAATACCTGTTGAGGGGTGCAAAAGTCTCATAGACCATTACAGGAATCGTTTGATTTCAGTGATTGCCTCAAAAGGTTGTGCAACAAAATATTAAGTTACGGGAACCATCATTTCTATCCTGGCCTGTTTCATGAGTTTTTTTTTTTTTTTTTTTAATTCTGTTGAAGTGAAAAGCAATGTCTGACTTTCATTTGTTCATGTTCTTAGAATTTTTAATTATTATTACTTTTTTCAGATTCAAGTTATTTCTGTGACCACTGCGGGTTTTTCTTTCATTATCTGAGGGGTATCAACAATTTTTTTTTTTTTGTTAAATGTAGATTGTGAGCCCCATATAGAGCTCACAATGTACATTTTTCCCTATCAGTATGTCTTTTTTTGGAATATGGGATGGAAATCCATGCAAACACGGGGAGAACATACAAACTCCTAGCAGATGGTTTTATGCCCTTGGCGGGATTTGAACACCAGGACCCAGCGCTGCAAGGCTGCAGTGCTAACCACTGAGCAAACCGTGTGGCCCCTTGGGTATCAACAATTTTGTCCACGTGTGTATGCAAAACCCATAAAGTGCCTCTAAAGTACATTACCCATATATAGAAAATATGACCAAACCTCAATCATTAGTTCCACAAATAGTGTAAGCAGATCATGAGGTATTGTACAGTAACATGTGGATTAGTTATCTCAGTAATAGTGGAAATAGAAGTGGAATAGAAAATGGAAGGATAGTACTCTGTGAATCTGCTAAGCTATATATCCATATACTTCAAAATATTAATGATAGCTATAAGAGCTATTACTGGTAAAATGAAAAGCAATTATTTCTTGTAAATGAAGTTAGATGCTTTTGGACCCATTTCCCCTTTTTAAGTTAGGGAAAAGCCATTGTAAAGAGCTGTCATGCTGGACCATGTAACACTAAATATAATCTGTATCAGCTTTCACTTTTTTGAAAGCATAAGATCCTACCTTCTTCACCCAAGTACAAAAACGTGCAGGATTGGCACACAAATAAGTGCACAAGAATATGGTCTATTGCCAGCCCGAAGCAAGGCCTCCATAAGCATTCCCAAACTGCTAAGCTAAAGGGCCCTGAGATCACTGAGGATCAATTGTTCCACCTTGCAGAAGCTTAATTCCCATCTCAAGGATCCTATTTATTCTACTAGTAAATTCAAGATTTTTCCTAAATGCATTGCTTTAGCACTGCTTGTTTGTTTGCCTGCTATGTTAGATTTCTCTTCCCATTGTTTACATGTCCTGTGATAACCGGTCAGAGGGATGACTCACCATTCTCTGGGGGACTGAGTTCTCTTGCTGTTATGTACAGCTCTGCCATCAGGACAATCAGTTCCGTTAATTTCAGTTTGCTGATAAAGGCTTGGACAGTGCTGTTATCTCTCTCTAAACATAAAGACAACTAGTAATGATGATAAATAATCTCTCATAATAAAGGCGATGTCTATATCTACTTTATATTGTCCTGTTCATCAAACAGTAAAATCTGCCCACCAGCTTGCTGAAGAATACAGGAAGTGAGCAGAAGAGGTAGCAGGCAAAGCTCTTGAGAGAGGGAGATGTGAAAACCCCTTTAAAGAGACCAGTCTTATTTTGGGATTCCGCATGGGCTCTCACTAAAGAACTTACATTTGGTTTTACTCCCCCTTCACAGAAGAAGAGGAAGGAACTTATATTGCCACACAACCTCTCTCCTTAGACCCTGAGAGGGTTCCAGCGTAGTACCATTTCAATCATTCCTATAAAAAAACATGACAGAGGTGAGCGAACAGTGAAAAATTCGAGATTTGATATTCGTTTTGCGTAGAGCCTCAATATTCGACTACTCAATCGAATATTGAATCCCATTATAGTCTATGGGAAAAAATGCTCGTTTCAGGGGAAACCACTATTCGACTAAAGGAGAGTCACCAAATCCACAAATAGCAGGAGGAGAGTGTTTAGGAGAAGCGCTATGCAGTTAAAGCCCACGGACCCCATTATAGTCTATGGGGTCCGTGCGCTTTAACTGCACAGCGCTTGCAGTTGCGCTGATAAAAAGTAAGCTCCCTCATAACAGCAAGCTGCCAGCTCTCCTGACTAGCAAGGACGAGCCTGCTGCAGAACCAGTGTTGATTTGCCGCAGGCTCGTCCTTGCTAGTCAGGTGAGCTGGCAGCTTGCTGTTATGAGGGAGCTTACTTTTTCTCATAAGAATGAATTGACGAGACTGCTGCAGAACCAGCGTTGATTGGCCAGTGTACAGCATTCGGCCAATCAATGCTGGTTCTGCCGGAGGCTCGTCTGTGAGGAAGCGGGGTCTAAGATCGGACCAAAGCAGTCTCCATTGTGGTCTGATTTTAGACTCCGCCTCCTCACAGATGAGCCTCCGGCAGAACCAGCGTTGATTAGCCGAATGCTGTACACTGGCCAATCAACGCTGGTCAATTCATTCCTATGAGAAAAAGTCAGCTCCCTCGTAACAGCAAGCTGCCAGCTCTCCTGACTAGCAAGGACGAGTCTGCTGCAGAACCACCGTTGATTTGCCGAATGCTATACACTGTATAGAATTCGGCCAATCAACGCTGGCTGTGAATCGAATATTTATTGTAAATAGCTAGTAGTATTCGATCGAGTACGAATATTTCGTATACCGTAGTATTCGATCGAATACCTACTTGCTCATCTCTAAAACATGATAATACACACAATAAGAAAACATATGGAATAAATAAGTGTCAGTGCCACCAGATAATAACCTGTCTTCCTTCTGAATGTATAAAAATTCCTTGTTCCAACAGACAGAAGGCCAGACAAATTAGAGTGTACTGAAGTAATAGTGAAAGTAGAAGTGTGTGCAGAAAGCAATGGAACCTCAAGTAGACATTTTCAAACCCCAATAGGGCTTTAAGCACACACACACAATGGGTCCATGCATAACTGATGGGAACGGATACTACCCCTGATTTTAGTCAAAACCAAAGCTATTGAGTGTGATGAACTATTTGTAGTCTGGTAGAATTTTTAAAAGTGCAGTTGTTCAATTGTGTTAGGGAGAGAAGCCTCTCTGGGCATATGCATTTACACATCAAAGAGGAAACTCATGCTCTTGAAAAAGTAGATAACATTTTGTGCAAAGAAGAGGAGAGTCAGTACAAAGGGAAAGGAGAGGTGGTGTTGCCTGCCATCTTGGTTGGCAAGGGCTATGGTTTAAAACAGCACAAGAATCACCCAAACCTGTACGGTACTAATGCCACTGACACCCACCAAATGCACCATAGACTACAATATGCATTTACACATGTCATGCTTTGATGTAAATGATAAAAATATAAGATATATATAGCTATAAGATGTAAGTGTTTTTCAAGTAAAAATGTGAGGGAACATTTTTTCTCATAGACAGCTGTCGCTTGGGTGTGGGGTTGACTTCCTTTGAACAAGTAACAAAGCAAAGACTTTTATAGTCAGTGGGTAAAATGAATTTAAAGGGAAGGGAACAAAATCAATATATGGCCCCTTCAAGGGTAACCTGAGGTTCCTAAGAAGTCATCATTGACAGAAATGTATAATTTAGCCTCTGTACAGTACACAACCACAGTAGTTAGGGGAAGGGGGTAAATTGTAGATGTTCAGTTTATATTCCAATGGTTTCACAAAGATGGTTCATTATTAAATTACAGCCATATTTTACTTTCAGAAACTCACATGTAATAAGATATTTGACCGATAAGTAGTTTCCAAGTATGATAACCTATCACCTCATTATTGCATAATTAGTAAAGGGGATGAATAGTCTAAATTTTATTTTAAGTGTTGACACTATATTGGCACAACATATTGAGAGTCCCAGTGAATATCAACTGCAAAGAGCTGGCAAAAAGAGTGAATGAGGCCATCACAAGGCTGAAAAAAGACTAAAAACCCTATTAGAGAGAAAAAGAAACTTTAAGTGGCCAAATCAGCAATTTAGTATATTCTTTAACCCCTTCCTGATATCCACCATACTATTATGGTGGAGATGGCGACCTCTCTGCTGCAGAGCAGCCACCATAGTTACCAGGTCTCTGCTGTAATGTACAACTGTAATGTCGGCTCCTGCGATCTTGCTGTGTGGGAGCCAGCCTGCAAGAAGTTTTTTTTTTAATTTGGAGAGGGATCCAGCGGACTCTGATTGCAGGCATTAGCTCCGGGTCTCCACTGTACTTTAATCTGCTGCAGCGTGGCCAACATTTTTAAAGACCTGGAATCCGCTGCACTAAAAAAAAATCTGCAACATAAAAGCAGTTTTTAGGCAACATAGGGCCATAGCCTTAAGGAAACAATCTTTAATTTGTTTTTTTGTTTTTTTTGTTTTGTTTTTTTTTTATCAGAGACTCAGCTAGGACTGTACAATGAAAAATGTTAAAGGGGTTGTCCCATCTCAAGGATCCTATCTATTCTGGTAGCTTATGTAAATTGAAGACTTTTCCTAAATAGATTGCTTTAGAAATTCTACTTTCTATGCCTGCAATGTGACTTTATTCCTCCCATTGTGTACACAGCGTTGCTATGACCACAGACCTGGGAGATAGGACAAGTGACATCACTTACTCAGTGCTAGCAGCACACTAGGTTCAGCTAATTGCAGTTTGCTGAAAAAGTCGAGTCTGTTATCTCTTTATGTAAACACACAGATAACACTGAGTCCCTAATCTACAAGCATCTGCATTTTTATCTGATCTGCATTAGTATTGTGATACTTCAGTGTCTGTTCAGCAAGAGGGAGGAGGAGGGGGGGAGTAATACAGGAAGTCAGAAGAAGAGACAACAGATGAACTGCTGAAACAGTGCGATGTGAAATCCTCTTTAAGCTTGTACTCGCCACAAATGTAACAGAAAGTATTGTGGCTGTTCTGACACTGACAAGACATTTATGCTATAACAGATTGTAATGGAGTAGTTTATATTTGAAAAAATAACTTGCAGAATCTTTGCAAGCAGATATTACAGCCTCTGCAGGCAGCAACCAGACGTGTAGATGCGCGTAGTCTATAACAGTTCCAATGAAGTTTTGCAACTTCAATGAAATACAAGGAATTAATGCCTTTGCTTGCCATAAATTACATAACAGCACAGCACATACGAGGGTAGTCTTAAAAGTTTCCGACCTAACTAATAAGACATATTTTCTTCAAATTTATTTTTATTTTTCAAAATAATCTCCTTGTAATTGTATACCCTTCTCCCAGCGATGCTTCCATCTCTTTAACCCATCCAAAAAAATTGTTGGTATCTTTCTCTTCAAAATAGTTGTTCACGAAAGTGATAGCTTCTTCATTTGTCGAAAATCTCTGTCCTCCAAACTCAACTTTTAGTCGAGGGAACAAAAAAAAGTCGCTTGGGGCTAGATCTGGTGAGTAAGGAGAGTGGTCAAACAGTGCATGGATTTTCGCCATAGCAACCGCTGAGGTGTGGGCTGGCGCATTGTCCTCGTGAAACAGAATTTTCTTCTTCTGCAAATGGGGCCGTTTTTCCTCAATTTCCGCTTTCAGCTTGTCAAGTAATGTCACATAGTATGCTCCTGTAATAGTTTTTCCTTTTTCAAGAAAATCTATGAAGATAACTCCCTGACTATCCCAGAAAACACTTGCCATCACTTTCCCAGCCGAAGGAACTGTCTTTGCTTTTTTTTGGAGCCGATTCATCTTTCGCAGTCCACTGTTTTGACTGTGTTTTTGTTTCTGGGGTGTAATGGTGTATCCAAGTTTCATCCACGCTAATTAAACAGCGCCAAAACTCTGATTTATTGCATCTAAACTGCGCCAACAGAGCTTTGCAAATGTTCATCTGAACATGTTTTTGTCCAGAGTGAGCAATTGTGGCACCCAACACGCGGTTAGCTTTCTCATCCCTAAATTTTCAACCAATATGTGGCAAACACGTTCTTTCGATATGCTCATAGCCTCTGCTATCTCTCTAACCTTCATTCAACGGTTCTCTTGCACCATTTGGTGAACTTGAGCAATGTTTTCGTTCGTGGTTTTTGGCCATCCCGAACGTTCATCGTCTACCAAGCTGGTGCGGCCACGTTTAAATTAAGCTGCCCAAAATTTGACCGTGGTACATTATGGTGCGGAGTCCCCGTACACAGCGTCCAACTCATCTATAATTTGCGAAGGCATATTGTCTTTCAAAAACAAAAATCTAATGACAGCTCTATATTCTATTTTATTCATTTTCACAAAATCACTCACTACAACGACTGTCAAAGAAAAACCGCTGGTGCAAAATGGCTCAAATTTTTGTGAGTACATTCTAACGCATGTGTGAACACATTCCCCAACTTTGGTTGATGAGTGTTGCCATCTACATGTGGAGGTCAGAAACTTTTCAGACTACCCTCGTATACTGTGGATAATACTTAAACATCCTAAAATAAACGAAATATTTTTTGTTGCAGAGTTTGCTGCAGTTTTATCTTTAGATCAAACTAGGAATGGATTGCACAGAAGGGAGAAGTATAAGAGATTTTCTATTCCTTCTGTAGCTACTACTAGCAAACAGAGCCTCTGAGATCCAAGCTTCAAATCTCC
This sequence comes from Leptodactylus fuscus, assembly GCF_031893055.1. Classification (NCBI taxonomy): domain Eukaryota; kingdom Metazoa; phylum Chordata; class Amphibia; order Anura; family Leptodactylidae; genus Leptodactylus; species Leptodactylus fuscus. The sequence goes on from NC_134265.1 coordinate 143,958,903, forward strand.
TTGTGGGACATGCAAAAAGTGAAAAAAAACTAAACAAAAAAAACACAGTAAGTACACACATAATAAAAGGTAAAAAAAAAAAAAAAACTTTTATTTTTTTAAAAAAAGATGTTAGGTATTCCAATGTGTGTATAAGTTCCCACTATCCTAAAAAAGTGTCAATTAATTCTATACGGCACACTCAGTAAAAAAAAAAATGTATACACACATATATATATATATATATATATATATATATATATATATATATGCAAATTAACATATTTTGGTCACTTTGCTTTCCAAATAAATAACAGTAAAATGTGATCAGAAACTCGTACATACCAAATAGTGGTACCAATAAGAAGTACACTTTGCCTCACAATTAAAGAGCCCTTACATATTTCCATCAACAGTACAGTTAAAAAGTTATAGGCGTCAGAATACAGTGACCCCAAGAAAATCATTGAAAGTACAACCTTGTCACGCAAAGAATAAGACCTCACATAGGTATGTCGACAGAAAAATAAGAAAGTTATGAATTTTGGAATAATGCATACACAAAAAAAATTACTGTGTGCACTCTAGTGCTTGCATCCTCATCTGTATAACAGTGGTCTACCAATGCCATCATACTACTCCCAGAAAGCACTGTCTCTTGGTTTCCTTGGTTTCTCATCATCATGCAGCCTGTGCTTCTCCATCTAGTCTCCCTCCTTCTACTAATGTACTTGTGGACGTGCTTTCCCTCTCAGCAAGTTGAGAGTTTTAATTAGCACAAAGAAAAATATAGAAAAATATCTACTCACTTCGGCTATACATAAAGAAAATGAGAACCAACATCTCCTGGGGCTAAAACTGCTTTATGCGATATATATATATATATATATATATATATATATATATATATATATATATATATTTATATATATAATATAGCTAAAATCTGCTTTATTCTTCCATCAAATAGAATGCACAGCAATACAGACTATCTACACAAAGTGTGCCCTCCTCTCTGATGTGTTTCTGAATCACACTCAGTTCTTAAAGGGGCTCTATCATTGGGAAAAGTCATTTTTAACTAAGCACATACTTGCATAGCCGTTAGAAAGGCTACTCTACACCTACCTTTTGTATGTAAATTGCCTCAGTGGTTTTTGAATTAGCCCATTTTTAATCATATGCTAATGAGCTTCCAGCCAGCACAGGAAGTTCCCAGCAGCCTCCTCTCTGCTATTCTCTCCTATCTGTGTGTGCAAACAGGAAGGAGGAAGTCAGCAGCAGCAGCCTGTGCTGTACACATACATAGGAAACAATAGGCAGAGATTGCATGATCAGACTTCTGGGGTGCACCAAGAGGCTAATTAGCATATGAATAAAAACGGGCTCATTCAAAAACCACTAAGGCAATCTACATACTAAAGGTAGGTGTGGAATAGACTTTCTAAAGGCTAAATGACTTTTCCCAATGATAGAGCACCGTTAATCATAGATAGGGAAGGAAAATATGGTAACACCTGAAGTAGGTATGGACAATATTGGAAAGCACCCTTACCAGATGTATATCATATACAAAAACAATAACCAATAATACAGGAAAATAGAATCATTAACTTAGATATCATTTCACTTTAAGAGCGTGAAGGATCACTGTAAGAATAAGAATCCAATATCCTTCTGAAATGAGTAAAGCCATTTTATGTTCCCTCCCTCTAATGGGTCTATTAACCCTTTCTATATCACAGAAGTGGAAACTGGATGAGTTGTCCTGATGGACATAATAAAAATGCTTAGAAACATTAGATGAATTCGTTTCATCACAATTGGTTACCCCATTAAGCTGTTCTCTAATCCTGCCTTTCAGGGGATGGGATGTACAGCCAATGTATGACAGCTTACATAAAACATGTTTTATAAAGGATAAACATAAATGTGGTATTACAATTATTACAATTGATAAACTGATTGCTATTGAGAAATGAAGTACCAATTGGAGGCCAACTCTTTAAAGGGGCTCTATCAGCAAAATCATGCTGATAGAGCCCCACATATGCGTGAACAGCCTTTAAAAAGGCTATTCAGGCACCGTAAAAGTTATATTAAACTACCCCCCAGTTTTAAAATAAAACCCTAAAACAGAATATGATCAACTTACTCATCGTGCACGGTGGGCGGGCATTCAGGGTCCGCCGTCTTCTTCAGCCACGCCTCCTCTTCCAGCGATGTCCTCCGGTCCCGTCTAACTCACGAAATGACATTGATAAAAAATGGCGTGGGCGCATGCGCAGTAGCCGTAGTAGAAGCAGCATGCTACTGGGCATGCAGCCACGCCATTTTTTAACAATGTCAGTTAGCTAGTATATATACCCAAAATGGGTGGTTTCCAATTTTGTCTGTACCAGGAGGTTCCACTTTTTTTTCGTTTGTGATGAGTACACCTATGAGGTCTGCCAATAACAAGCAGCTCACACTCTGCTATGTGCCTGAGCAACATAGGTTCTTGGTTTACAAGTTCCTGCGCAGATTTACTACTTGTGTTCCTGACCTACAGTTGTACAATGTTTGACCTTTTGGTTTCCTAGGACACTGCTTCCCCGCTGCCTGTCCCTGACCCGTGGACTGGATGTCTCTTCCTGTAGATTTCTAGGATAGGAAACAAAAAATCAAACAGAATATGTGATGCCAATGCACAGTGAATGTTTTTATAGCATTTGTGATTAGGAGAAGCTTGCAGTCGTGCAAAACAGCTGTCACACCACTTATCAATATGCTGCATGTTTCTCCTTATGATTTTTACTAGCAGGAGGACCCGGCTTTGAACGGGTATATTTCATTTTTTATTTGCATAAGCATCAAGTGATCATGTGTATCTCAGTATGGATATAATTGAAAAACCTGCCATCCGTTGTTAGCTGGAGTAAGGCTCTGCTACATCTCTACATACACAGCTCTGCTGCATCTCTACATATGCACTGCATACCCAGCTCTGCTACATCTCTTCATAGGCACAGCATACCCAGCTCTGCTACATCTCTGCATACCTGATCAATGTAGGCCTGTGCTGAGATAGTGCCACGCAAAACAAGGGGTGCAAGCCGCCTCCATGAAAAACATGACCACACCATAACACCACCGCCTCCGAATTTTACTGTTGGTACTACACACGCTGGCAGATGATGTTCACCGGGCATTTGCCATACCCACACCCTGCCATCGGATCGCCACATTGTGTACCATGATTCTTCACTCCACACAACGTTTTTCCACTGTTCAATCGTCCAATGTTTACCCTCCTTACACCAAGCGAGGCGTCGTTTGGCATTGACCTGCGTGATGTGTGGCACCCAATCACCTGACCACGTTCGAAGTCTGTGAGTTGCGCGGAGCGCCCCATTCTGCTCTCCCACTATGTCTAATGTCTACTGAGGTCACTGATATGGAGTACCTGGCAGTAGGTGGCAGCAAAATGCACCTAATATGAAAAACGTATGTTTTTGGGGGTGTCTGGATACTTTTGATCACATAGTGTAGGTGGCTGGGAACAGGGAGTGTGACGTCAGCCTAACAGCTTGCGCTAGACAAAGAGAGGTAAAGCAATGTATTGTAAAACACCTCAGTTTGTTTAAGCTACTAGTTCAAAACGGATTTCGCTTCAAAAACCGCCCCTTTACAATGGTGGTCTATGCAGACCGCCGGGCTTCTTTTTTCCACTAGCAGCGGGCTACTGCTAGCATAGAAAAGATGTGACATGTCCTTTCTTCAGGCGGAAGCCGCAGCGCGCTGGACCGCGGCTTCCGCCTAGCGGCAGCACCCTCCTGTGTCGGCTCATTCGTTTGAGTCGGCTACGGAGGGGAAAGCCGCGACCGCGATGGTCGTGGCAGGCAGGTTTTGACCAGAGAGAGACGCGGCTCACCGCTTCTCTCTGTGTCAAAACCCGCGCGGCCCCCAACGTGTGAACTAGCCCTAACTGTATGTGTGGCTTACTTCAGCCATGCAGTCAACACACAGGGCAAAAACAATGGCAGCTGTACACACTGGACTCTCATCGGTTTTTCTGAGTGTTGATTCATAAAAGAAAATAGAATATGTACCAAAAGTTAAAATTTAGATATTTTTCCATTTCATTTAAAAAAATTAACTCATTTACAAATTGATAGTAGTAGCACATCTCAAAAAATGTTGGGACAGGGTTAACAGAAGGCTGGAAAATAAAGTGATAGTAATAAAAACAGCTAGAGGGTCAATGCTCAAATAATTCACGTCTGTAAAAAGAGGCAGAGTCTCTCAGAAGCAAAGCTGGTCAGCAGTTCACCAATCTTTATTTACATAAAAACTACTTCCAGAAATTGTTTAGCAATTTCAGTAAGCTGTTTGGGAATCTAACTGTTCCGCAAAACTCCACAAATTTTTCTCCTTCTCAGATGCCTAAAGACTGTTGCAAAAAGAAGAAAGGATGCTACACAATGGTAGACATGGCCCTGTCCCAACTTTTTTGAGATTTGGTGCTGTCAATTTCTAAATAAATTAATGTTTTCCAATGAAATGGCAAAATAACATCTGGCGTGTTCTATGGTGAATGAAATATAGTTACCACATTATTGTTTTCTTTACATTTTAAACATCATCCCAACTTTTTTGGAATTGAGTTGTACCCTATCTTACCATGATAAAATGATAGAATGGGGTTTTCTAGACTTATAAAATTGATAGCCTATCCTTAAGAAAGTGGGGTAAGACTGTTGGGGGTTCAACTCCCAGCTGCCCAATAATCAGCCAATTGAATGTCCCTTTCATTGTTCATTAGATACATGAGATTTTGTCCATGACTGTACCTAATGTGACAACTCACTGCAACCCGGTCTTATTCAAGTGAATGTATTTTCTCAGATAACATTCTAACCTTAATCACTATGAACTGAGAATGTTTTATGAAGGTCTGATAATTATAATTGCTCCTACTGATGAATCACATCAGCCTGAACTTTCTCCTTTTACTACCTTAGAAATAATTATTTGCAATCATTGTCACATCTATGGCCAGCTTTGGGCTAGAACTGGATAGAATAATATTAATTAGCTATATAAATTGGACATAATTGTGTGGAAAATTATGTGCAAAGAAGATTTTTACCTTCTCGTGATGGAAGTCAATTATGTTTATTACAACAAAATTAGTGTATGTGTCTCTTAAGGAGCACTTAAAAATCATTTCACTGAGCAGTGAACAGCACAGCTACATAAAGGACAAAGCGTGAAATGTAGTACTCAGATAAGAACAAAAACTATGAATAACTAACAAGCAATAATAGAAATCTATTACTGATCAGTTCTCATATTAATACCCTACTGATTCCTGGGCCTCACCAATGGTTAATGTCCAAGCCAAAAAAGGCATCACCAGTTGTTGCCACAATTGCCCTAGTTCTCCTACAGAGTTAGTGCTTCCCCACCATTGCTGCCATAAAAAGTAATTTCTTGTTCCTGTCTCACGTTTTCCTGCATAAAGAGATCTATGATAGATTACTCTCCTGGGACAGAGCACACAGTTGTGGATCTGCTTTACATAATAAGAACCTTTCCTAAAATATTTTTTACAAATGCATAAAGTAATGTAATACACAACTTCAAATAAAAACATAATGCAGAGTAGATACATTGGATGAAAGTTCTGCGTGTAAGATCATACACAGTCCAGTCATATTAATGTGACCACCACCTGCTTTTGACGTCAACGTTAAATAACCAATCACAGAAGGCACGTGTCATCAGCCATCGGGTGCACTCATCATTGTGGAAGGCATGATGGATCAACACAAGTATGCATCTATCCTTGTGGACCATGTTCCTCCCTACATGCGAATTGTTTTTCCTCAGGATGATGGCATCTACCAGCAGGACAATGCCACGTGTCATAAAGCTCGCAGTGTACGTGCGTGGTTCGAGGAGCACCAGGATGAGTTTACCGTACTCCCTTGGCCAGATAATTTCCCAGACTTGAACCAATGGAGAATCTGTGGGACCACCTCGATCGGGTTTTTCTCTCCATGGATGCTCAACCGCGTAACCTAGCACAGCTGACCACGGCACTGGAGTCAGCATGGCTCAACATTCCAGTGAACATCATCATAACATCCCCTCTCTTCCTGTACGTCTCACAGCGGTCCGCTCTGCAAAAAGTGGTTATACTGGATTTTGACAGGTGGTCACATTAATGTGACTGGACTGTGTAGAAAGAGGGAACACAGGGTAGAAGTCTCAGATAGAACAGTTGAGAAAACACAAGTGTAGCAGTAGTGTATTCCTCTCTCCCTACTGCACATGCACACTAAAGCTAGGTTCACACTAGTGTTCGTGTTTCCATCCTATAGGTTTACTTGGGTCCTGAAAATTGGAAAACCCTATCTGCTTAAAAAGTGGTTACCCGCGGAAACCTGCAAACCCTATAGACTATAATGGAGTCCGCCCGATTTTTACCCAGCTTCCGACAAAAATGGCAGAGACGAAAGTCCGCCTATGGTAAGCGGAATGGGGGACGGAGTCTCGTACATGAGGCTCAAATGCTAGTGTGAAACTAGCGTTAGCTGATCTGATTCACATAAGGCCTGGTTCACATCTGCAAACAGTATTCTGTTCAGGAAGTCCGCTTGGGGACCCGCCCCCAACGGAAACCTATACGCATTGACAAGCAGTGAGCAATGAAAGCACATGGGCATACCTCCCAACTTTTGAAGAACCGAAAGAGGGACAAAATGTGCGGTGCGATTAGCGCGCCCCGGCAAATTTAGCCCCACCCACTTTTGTGTTGACTCCGCCCACTCATTAATTTTTCATGTGCCCGCACACAGTATAATCCTCCTACAGTCACCTGTAAATTATATGTCCCCCCTCTATCTCTCCCCCAGTTTCATATACACCCTTCATCTGCCCCCAGTTTCATGTCCCTCTTCCATCTCTGCCCCCAGATTCATGTCCCTCCATCTCTGCCCCCAGATTCATGTCCCCTCCATCTCTGCCCCCAGATTCATGTCCCACATCTCTGCCCCCAGATTCATGTCCCTCCATCTCTGCCCCCAGATTCATGTCCCTCCATCTCTGCCCCCAGATTCATGTCCCCTCCATCTCTGCCCCCAGATTCATGTCCCTCCATCTCTGCCCCCAGATTCATGTCCCTCCATCTCTGCCCCCAGATTCATGTCCCACATCTCTGCCCCCAGATTCATGTCCCTCCATCTCTGCCCCCAGATTCATGTCCCTCCATCTCTGCCCCCAGATTCATGTCCCCTCCATCTCTGCCCCCAGATTCATGTCCCTCCATCTCTGCCCCCAGATTCATGTCCCTCCATCTCTGCCCCCAGATTCATGTCCCTCCATCTCTGCCCCCAGATTCATGTCCCTCCATCTCTGCCCCCAGATTCATGTCCTCTCCATCTCTGCCCCCAGATTCATGTCCCACATCTCTGCCCCCAGATTCCTGTCCCTCCATCTCTGCCCCCAGATTCATGTCCCTCCATCTCTGCCCCCAGATTCATGTCCTCTCCATCTCTGCCCCCAGATTCATGTCCCCACATCTCTGCCCACAGATTCATGTCCCACATCTCTGCCCCCAGATTCATGTCCCACATCTCTGCCCCCAGATTCATGTCCCTCCATCTCTGCCCCCAGATTCATGTCCCCCATCTCTGCCCCCAGATTCATGTCCCCCATCTCTGCCCTCATATTCATGTCCTCTCCATCTCTGCCCCCAGATTCATGTCCCCTCCATCTCTGCCCCCAGATTCATGTCCCTCCATCTCTGCCCCCAGATTCATGTCCCTCCATCTCTGCCCCCAGATTAATGTCCCTCCATCTCTGCTCCCAGATTCATGTCCCTCCATCTCTGCCCCCAAATTCATGTCCTCTCCATCTCTGCCCCCAGATTCATGTCCCCCATCTCTGCCTCCAGATTCATGTCCCCCGTCTCTGCCCTCAGATTCATGTCCTCTCCATCTCTGCCCCCAGATTCATGTCCCCTCCATCTCTGCCCCCAGATTCATGTCCCTCCATCTCTGCCCCCAGATTCATGTCCCTCCATCTCTGCCCCCAGATTCATGTCCCTCCATCTCTGCTCCCAGATTCATGTCCCTCCATCTCTGCCCCCAAATTCATGTCCTCTCCATCTCTGCCCCCAGATTCATGTCCCACATCTCTGCCCCCAGATTCACGTCCCTCCATCTCTGCCCCCAGATTCATGTCCCCCATCTCTGCCCCCAGATTCATGTCCCTCCATCTCTGCCCCCAGATTCATGTCCTCTCCATCTCTGCCCCCAGATTCATGTCCCCACATCTCTGCCCCCAGATTCATGTCCCACATCTCTGCCCCCAGATTCATGTCCCACATCTCTGCCCCCAGATTCATGTCCCTCCATCTCTGCCCCCAGATTCATGTCCCTCCATCTCTGCCCCCAAATTCATGTCCTCTCCATCTCTGCCCCCAGATTCATGTCCCCCATCTCTGCCCCCAGATTCATGTCCCCCATCTCTGCCCTCATATTCATGTCCTCTCCATCTCTGCCCCCAGATTCATGTCCCCCATCTCTGCCCCAATGTCATGCCGTCCTCTCCTTCATCTGCCCCCAGATTCACGTTCCACCTCCACATTAAACTTACCTTCTCCTCCGCTCCCTCGCCGCCGCTCTCGCTGACACATGCAGCTGAAGGAAGGAGCTGACACAGGTCAGCTCCTCGCTTCGCCGCTGCCCGCCTCTCTCCCTGACACACGCGGCTGAAGCTGCTCGCGTGCTCGCTTCGCCGCTGCGTCTCTCTCTCTCGCTGACACATGCGGCTGAAGCGAGGAGCTGACCTGTGTCAGCTCCTCGCTTCGCTGCTGCCGCCGGCTCCTGGCTTGTAGACGCGATGTACAAGCCAGGAGCCGGCAGCAGTGGTGAAGCGAGGAGCTGACACAGGTCAGCTCCTCGCTTCAGCTGCATGTGTCAGCGAGAGAGAGACGCAGCGGCGAAGCGAGCACGCGAGCAGCTTCAGCCGCGTGTGTCAGGGAGAGAGGCGGGCAGCGGCGAAGCGAGGAGCTGACCTGTGTCAGCTCCTTCCTTCAGCCGCATGTGTGTTCAACTCAGATCTGCGTCCTCTGGACGCAGATCTGAGTTGAAATCGGGACATACCTCCCTCCAACCGGGACCGCGGGACATGTCACCCAAATCGGGACTGTCCCGCGGAAATCGGGACGGTTGGGAGGTATGCATGGGGTCCGTGTGTTTTTATAAACTCACCGTTTGTCAATGCGTTCGGCATTCCATTCGGGGGTCCCCAAGCAGACTCCCTGAACGGAATGCCGAACGCAGATGTGAACCAGGTCTTACATACTTAGTTACTTTGTGTTTAATAGGTGCTGGTTTTTGTTTGTTTTTAATAGTTGTATGAATGAGTTATATGTTACTATATTAATTAGTTGATCATTGTAAAAAAACTGCTACGGCTGAAGCCCCATTTAGCGAAACGCAGCAAAAAAACTGCATAATTGACCTGCTTCCATTAGCCATAATCCCATCCACTTTGCAGGTACTGTAAAACACTGTGTTTTCGTAACTATAATGCTGGTGTTTTCCATATATGTTATTTCATAGGTATAATAGAGGAAGCAAGTCTGCAGAGGAAAACTCTGCGAAAATGCAATGAAAAATGCTGTGGGGAAAAACATGATGCATTTCCCCTGCATATTTTAGCTGCGATTCACTAGCCTAAGACTGAGACCCCACGTTGCAGAAATTGCAGTTTTTTCTGTTGTGATTTTGTTACAGTTTTTTGATCCAAAGCCAAGAAAGTCTATAAAAGGAATAGAAAATATATAGGAAGATCTTACACTTCTACCTTCTGATTAATAAACTTAAAAAAACCACAGCAAAATCTGCAACGTGGGGTCTTAGTCTTAAAGTGATTCTACCACTAAAACACTGTTTTGTGTGCTTTAGATGTCTGAATAGCCTTTGGAAAGGCTATTCTTCTCTTACCTTTAGATGTGGCCTCTGCCGCGCCATTCCTTAGAAATACCAGTTTTTGCTGGTATGCTGATGAGTTCTCTGCAGCAATGAGGGCGGGCGCTGCCCGAGAATCCGCTCCAGCGATGCCTTCTTCTTCAGCTGCATCCTCCCCTTTTCTGTCGTCTTCCTTCTTCGTCATCTGTGACGCCTGCTCAGTCGGCTCTGACAGCGAGACACTGGTAGAGCCGACTGCGCATGCCGGCCATATCTTCGAGGCTGCAAAGCAAGACTGCGCAGGCGTCAGAGCTGACAAAGAAGGAAGATGAGAGAGAAGGGGAGAATGCAGCTGAAGAAGAAGGCGTTGCTGGAGCGGGTTCTCGGGCAGCAGAGGGGACGCCCCCATCGCCGTTTGAGTGCTGGGGCCCGCCCTCATTGCTGCGGAGAACTCATTAGCATACTGGTAAAAAACGGTATTTCCAAGGAGCCTTTCTAAAGGCTATTCCGACATCTAAAGCACACAAAACAGTGACATAATGACAACCCATGTCCATATTCAGTCAGGATACATGTAACGGGACCTCTACTACTCAAGAATTGCCCTCATTGAGCCAAAACTGAGAGCCAATATGTTAGAGTGAGTTTCGCTCAGACAGAACTGGCACGTCTATATATTATATAGTCCTTTGCAGGGGCATAACTTGATGGGGTACAGGGGGTTACACCAGGGCCCAGGAGTCTTAGGGGGCCCATAAGCACTGGCATCAGTATTGAGATTGCAGCTTCCATCTGGCCCATAAGCCAAGGAGACCCACAGATTACCCTAACCACACTAAGGTTGATTAAACTCCTTAGTATCCGTAACCATCACTATCAAGACATCACTGTAGGGACGAGGTAGGGGGATCCAGACAAAAGATTGCACCAGGGCCCACAACACTTTAATTACGCCACTGGTTCTTTGAATGACCACCATGAAATGTTTTCATTTTTTTTTGTTTGTAAAGGTCCAAAATTTCAATGGCAAATTATAAAAAATAACTTTAGACATAATGCACATTAACATATTACAGTTCTGTGTGTAAAATATCACAATAGTAATGCTGTGGATCCATAATATAGTCATCATGCATTTTAATGTGATTCCTTATTACACATGTTCCCTCTGGTGTCTGAGACCTTGTCTTGTCTAATTAATATTATATCCTGATACACTCCCCTTTCTCTATATTTAAAATAAGGATAAATAAACATAAACAAATTATACATCCCCATGTTCAAAAACATCTGGCCTACAAATATACAAAAACATTTTTCCCATATGAAGAGCACTGTAATGGGAAAAAATAATCAAAAAAACCAAACCACCATAATTTGGCAATTTTGCGTTCCATCAAATTTTGACTAAAAAGCGATCAAAACATTAGACATTCCCCAAAATACTATAAATAAAAAGTACAGTTGACCCCCAAAAAAGATACCTTATTTATCCCCATAAAGACATCTTATTTATTCCCATAACAGAAATACAAAAAAGTTAGAATAAGGTGAATCCAAGAAATCTATTTTCTTTTGCAAAGTTTTACAGTGTTATATAGGGGCTAAAACGTAAAAAAGAAATCATATAAATTTGGTATCCCCAGAATGATAATGACCATAGAATACAAGCATTATTTTATTTTGACCGCAAAATGAACGCCCTGTATAACAAAGGCTGTAAGAAAGTTGCAAATGCAGTTTTTCTCTAGTTCACCCCCATTCTGAATTTTTACAATTTTTAAGCTCACATATGGTTGTGTAAACGGAAAAACAACAAAGTTATGGAGGTTTGGAAGGTAGGGAGTCAAAAACGAAAATAGAAAAATGCCTGAGACAGGAAGGGGTTAATCAGTCAGAAAATTACGGATTTTCTTATATGGGAATGTTTGGGCCACCCTTTGTGATCCATGCAGGGAAAGAGGACAGGACTCCCATTGAAGTGAATGGGAAGTGTTCGGCAGTCTGCCGTTACTCCGTGTGAATGCCCCCTTAATAGCCTTCACAACACATGTATTAGTGCTATTGAACCCATTTTTCTGTTGGTTTAAAAGGAAGCTGGGATGCAGTATGTAGTTTTTGGCTCCACCACTAGGGGCAGCCACTGCATTAGTCAGTGCCTGAACCTCCGGAGGGCCACTTTGACACAGCTCAATAATGAATTCTATGTCATCTGCCCTCCGCTTTACAATAGAGGTATAACTTTTCATTGTAACCCTGCATGTGGTGATAAGGAGATGAAAGCATACATGGAAACATGGAAAATGAAAAAAAAAATGTATTCTTTTTTTCAAAACGTATTGGACATAAAATGTTGCTCTACAGTACAGTAGGTTATTTTTAGACGTTATGTTCTTGTTAAACCTTGTTTTTCCCAATTAACATTGATCACCTACTCAGACCGCTGTTACATAGACAAAGCATGCCACTCCATAGAAATGTAGCCTTGCCATGGTTGTGTAGGTGAGAAAGAGGGACTTAGGACTCTTCCTATGACTCTTCTATAAAGCTGTTTAACAGAATAACAGACTTATTGCTCATAGTAACCAATTAGAGTGCAGCCCTTGAAGAATAAAAGCTGCGCTCTGCTTGGTTGATATGGCAACAAAAACGGTCTCTACCCACTTATGTGTTTATTCTCATCCAGCAGTATATAATATGAGCACAATATGAGCCTCGCACTTAACCAAAAATTGGCACATCACAAATCTGTGAGACATTTCTTACTGAAAATTATCATCTCACTCTTTTGCGTTCTCGCTCTTTAGAATTTTGAATATTTGTTAGATTTGCAGTTGTAGTAATCCATAGTATGTGAAATCTTTCTTTTCACAGCAAATCTTGCCACAACAGATATAACCTTCCTGGTATGTTGTGTCCCTTTCACTGCAACACTTTATCCACTTCCCAGTTGGATATTTGGAGACATAATGTGCAGAGGAGTGAATTATTTACAACAGGTAAGTGGTCTTCATATAAGCTACTGGGTTTGGGTATGTTCACATAGCAGAATTTGCATTTCGTGTGTGAAAACTTCCGCGCGGCTGGCCGCGACAGGATGCCTGTGCAGTGCACTGGCATCCAGTCGCGGCGTTCCACTCCAGATTAGGCCTGAAGAATGGGCGTAATTAAGAGGGACCCTCACGCCGCGGACGCCGCGGCAGAATCTGTGGCAAGATAGGGCAGCTCGCTTCTTTTTTCCACTACTAGCTAGTGGAAACAGAAGCAAGCAGCTCCCATTGAAGTAAAAGGGAGCCAAGTTTTCCACTTCAAAAAACTCCATGTGAACATACCCTTTTTGTTTTGTTTTAAGACAAATGAAACATTGTAGGATAAAATAAAAAATGGTTCACATATATTATGTAATATATTTTGGGCCTATTTCTTAATAACTGTTCCAAGTACATCAAAAATAAAATAGAATACATATATTTGTCAAAAACATATTTATGCATTTTTAGAAGGGAGAATATTAAAAACCAAAGATGTACATAAAATGGAGACAAAATACCTTACAAAACAGAGATACTAGGTAAGTATGCATATCCATATAACCAATATGTTTAAAGGGCAGTATAAACTTTACATACTCCAAATCAATTCCCCATCCAATAATAATATACGGTACATAGCTGTCTAGAGAAAATACAATAACATACATCATATCATAGAGGATATAAGTAGAGTGCATCACAATAAACTATAAGCATACAGAACAAGGAGCTTCATATGAGGATAACTACAATATAGGGGCTATAGGTTCACTTAAATACCCCGTCTATCCAATCAAAGAGCCAACTTGATATTTTATCTTATTTGGCAATGGAATGAAAAAAGGCCACCAGCATATGAATACACCATCCAGGCGTCAATGGAGAGGAATGTACTCACATATCCCTAAACACACGAGTCAGGCGTTCGTCAATGAAACACTGCTCATATCATATGAAGTCATCGATCAAGAGAGTGGAACTGTGAGAAGCATCAGATTACATCATCATGATGTTCTACTAGCACGTCACCATACACAAATAGGATAAGTGCACAGATCTACCCAGGCCGCCTTCACACTAAAATGCCTACATACCTACCATATAGGCAAATAAAATTCATGGCATATATATGGATATATAATAAAAATAAAACCATTTATTAATTAGAGATGAGCGAACGCTAAAATGTCTGAGGTTCGAAATCCAATTCAAACAGCCGCACACTGTTCGACTGTTCGAACGAATTTCGAACCCCATTATAGTCTATGGGGGGAAATGCTCATTTCAGGGGTACGTAAAATTCGATAACATTATACTTACCAAGTCCACGAGTGACTGTCGGGCTGGATTCTCCTTGAAGTCTTCTCCCGGCGCAGCGCCCCCACGGCGTCTTCCGGCTGGAATTCACTCTGCCTAGACACCTGAGCAGAGCCGAATGCGCATGCGAGGGCATGCCCGCGCATGCGCAGTCGGCTCTGCCTAGGCCGGATGCCTAGGCAGAGTGAATTCCAGCCAGAAGATGCCACGGGGACACTGCATGGAGAAGACTTCTAAAGGTAAGAGAAGAACCAGCGTTGATTGGCAGAATGTATAGCATTCTGCCAAAAAATGCTGGTTCTGCATCGAACCTTAAGCTTCGAACAGCTAGTAGTGTTCGATCGAGTACGAGTATTTCGAATACCGTAGTATTCGATCGAACACCTACTCGATCGAACACTACTCGCTCATCTCTATTATTAATTAAATAAATAGAACAGTGTAAAAGGAAAAAGACTGAAGTGACCGAATGTGAATTGTGTGATAATATGAAAAAATGTATATAATGTGATGAGAATGCAAAAACTAGAGACAAGATAAAAAGAGTTCATTATAGAAGTGGCACAAATATTGCAAATATTACACAAAAGACATAAAGTGCAAATGTGAATAATACTTACAATACAGTAAAATAAATAAGAATCCATAAATCCATAAAAAATACACATATAAATATTTCAAATAAAAGGACTAATTATTGAATGCAATAAAAATCAATTATAACTCAGTTCATTATATATAACAAGTGAAAACAGAGAATGCATAATAAAAATAAGTAATAAATTAATATATTGCAGATAAAAAATGCCCGTGGAATGGCGTCTTCACTGGATGGACCAATCCCATCATTCCCATTTAGACTGAAAGCTGAAGCTATAGAAAAACAGGAAGAAAACAATGTAAATACAATAAGACCACTGGTTAAGCATAGACATTATTACAGGATTAAAAACACACACACAACCCCTCTAAAATAACCGATACCAAAACACAGCAGGCATCGAAAACTAGATCAGAATTACCGTATGTATAAGAAGCAAGGATACAAAAGTAGAGAAAAAAGGAAAAACTAATGTCATTTAGCCCCTTGGAGTAAATGATATCTAACATGTAGAACTACATACATTCTAGTCACATGTCTTTTACACTGGATACAGAGGTAACATCCCTATCATGGGCCACTGAATCCATATAATTGTTTGGACTGAATACCAAAGTAGTGACTGTGGAACAACATGTCATGGAGATTCTTCAATCTCCAGAATATAATCAAACTATGTGGCGTGATATAGCGTCTCAAAATGGGATCACTAATCAAAATTGACTAGAATTTGCTTAAATCTGTCTTGATGTCAAGATCAAAATCCAAAGGTATGAATACTAATAATAATAAAACATAACTTTTAATATTAGAGTTAAAAATAGAGCATAGATATAAAACATGGCCACAGCCGCAACACCTACACAAGTAAGATGGAAATAATAGCCATATATACCATCAACACATTAGAAAATCCTCAAACCTGCAAATTGTCGCTCACCCTGGGTACAATAGGTGTCAGCTACGAACATGGTTAGCAATTGAGGCACTTGTAGGGACAAGGGGCTAAATGGGGGGTAAGAGGAAGGGAGAACAATTCATCGCTCTCCCCAGATCACCCTACAAATAGATAGTAGGCCCTCATTTCTTAACCTCTGAGCCATAGTCTTAAATGCCTGAGTCCCCAAATGGAACCTGAACCTATGCACGCTGAACCCTAACAGGCTATATCTAAGTCAACAAAATCTAAATGGTATGAAAAAATATGCTTATCCCAACGTGCAAGTTTTGCCTCTTACCCCCATTTAGTCCTTTGTCCCTACTGGTGACTCGGCTAACCATCTTCCTTGCTCACACCTATTGGACACCTATTGGATCCATCTTCAACATGATCATGGTAAGACCACTGGTCAACAATTTTCACGATTGATGCTTTATATAAAATAATTGCTATTATTTCCATCTTACTTGTGTGAGTGCTGGCTGTGGCTGTGTTTTATATCTATGCTCTATTTTATCTGTAATATTAAAAGTTAAGTTTTATTATTATTACCTTCACCTTCACCTTTTTGGAAATATATCAGTTGTACAAAAGCTGTCCAATAGGAATACTGTGTATCAATCCAACGAGAGGCAAGGATTTAAAATGTAAAAGTGCATGCACAGCCGTCTCCTTTCTGAAAAGACCTGAACATATATAACATCCCCCATCCACCTGAAATGCAATATCCAAATATTCAATACTAGACTAACTCCACTTATAGGTGAATTTGATGATTTTATAATTCATTTCAGGAGGCCATTAATGTATGTATGTATGTGGATCTTTGGCAACATATAAAACATAGCCATGGATGGATCTACTGGAATGAAAAATCCAAGGTGTTGTTTATTAACCTCTTTCTGCTGTGCGCTGTACTATTACACAGTCGAGAGGACTGGGACCAGATGCCAAAGTTGGAAGATAATCCGACCTCAGGGGATTAACCCTCTGGATGCTGTGATCAATAGCAATCATGGCAGCCGGAGTTGTGGGGGAAAGATCGTCCCCCCCCCCATCGCCCCTTGGACCCCCTGTGATAAGATTGTGGGTTCCAAAGGGTTGCTATGGCAGCCAGGAAGTCTGGCCATGACTTCCTGACTGTCTTTGCATAGTTCCAATAGGAACTATTGTGCAATGTTCTGCAATACTATGATCCCAGCTTTAAGACCCCTTGCGAGACATGTAAAAAGATTAAAAAAAAAAAAATAAATAAAATCACACATTAATAAACAATAAAAAACATTATATTTAAAAATATATAAAATGTAAACAAAAAAATAAACAAAGATGTCAGCTATCCACGTGTGCATATAAATCCAAAAATAGTGTTATTAATTCCGTAAGTTGAATGCCGTAAAAAAAGTTAAAAAATACCGCAATGTGTAAATAATCATATTTTGATCACTCTGCTTTTCCCAAAAAATAAAAGGAAAAATAATCAAAAAGTCATACGTACCAAACATTGGTACAAATAAAAAGTACAACTTGCCGAGCAAATAAAGAGCCCTGACATATCTCCGTCAACGTAACAGTAAAAAAGTTATAGGCATCAGAATACGGTGAGCCTAAGTAAATCATTAATTTTCAAACAGTGATGTTTTATTTGTAAAATTGATTAAAAAAAATAAAATAAAAACCACTATGAACAGGGTATCACTGCCATTGTGACTCGCAGGACAAAGCTGCCATGTCATTTTTAGAGCAGAGCGAATGCTGTAAAAACAAAATTCAAAAATTATGGTAGAATTGTGTGCTATTTCACATTGACCCCCAAAACACATACATAAAAGCTAATCAAAAAATATATATGTACCCCAAAATGGTGACAAATGAAAGTACAACTTGTCGCACAAAGAATAAGCCCTCACATAGCTATATCGGCAGAAAAATAAGAAAGTTATACATTTTGGAAGGAGGAATATGAAAAAAAGTCGCTGATCATTAACGTAAAAACTACCCTGTGCCCTTAAAGGGTTAATAGGATATATTGCAAAGTTTCTTATATTCATCTGTAATATTAATTTATGAAAAGTTGTTATAAACTTGTAGTTATGTTTTAAATAATACGGTCTTAATTAAGTTCCATATGGAGGCATCAATCAGCATAACATGTTAGTGACAAGTCCATATTCTTTTTTATACACAATCCATCGGTCACCCTGCTTTTATGAAAAACTAGGATAATATATATATATATATATATATATATATATATATATATATATATATATATATTAAAATAATTTAAATATTTCTATAGGTGAATATTTCTATGGTTAATAAAGGGACCTTCAAAGCATGGATACATACAGTAAGACTTGAGTATGTTCTTCGGAGGTTTCACTGAAAATAACTTGCCTTGAACAATGAATAAGATAATAGTCTTTAGAAAATATGTCACTCCATTTAGTGCTCTAATGGAAGAACCCTTTATGCGGATAGATCATACAGTATATTCTAGAAAAAGCACATCACTGGACCAATTTATTGAAATTCTTATATACTATGTATCAATATGTCCTTGATCCAAAACCCTTTTAATGCATTCCCTTAACCGAAGCAGGATGCTTTTAATCACTTAGTTATGTGTAATTCATGGAAAATGTATATGGTCCATAAAGTCTAAATAACTAATTCAAGTCCAGCAATTCAAGTGTGACCATTGCTGCCTAAATATTGAAAAAAAAAGTATAGGTCAGTGATGGCGAATCTTTTTGAGTGCCCAAACTGCAACCCAAAACTCACTAAATTATCGCAAAGTTCCAACACAGCAATTTAACCTTAATACTGTGTAGATCCACAATTGTGGACAGTTACGGACCCGCAAAATACAATCATGTATATGGGGCTTTCAATGATACAAACTTTGTCTTAAAAGGTAAAGGTCTCTGCATTTGGCACTTTTGAACAATTAATGTTCACTATTTACATCGCACAGGATCTGTTTTATGATGACCGTGCAATATACTAATATCACATGTCTGCTATAAAACAGATACCGTATGATATAAATAATGAAGGGACCCCAAAAAGTACATTGAGCTCCAACAGTGGCCCTCAAATAGTATTATATACTCCACAGTGGTCCCCACATAGTATTATATGCTCCACAGTTGCTCCCACACAATATTAAATACTCCACAGTAGGCCCCACACACAGTATTATATGCTCCACAGTGGCCTCCACACAGTATCATATGCTCCACAGTGAGCCCCCACACAGTATTATATGCTCCATCACAAAAGTATTAAACATTCCACAGTGGGCCCCGTCAGTATTATATGCTCCACAGTGGCCCCCACACAGTATAGGGTCCACAGTAGGCTCCCTAATAGTATCATATGCTCCACAGTAGGCCCCCACACAGTATTATATACTCAACATTAGGCCCCCACACAGTATTATATGCTCCACAGTAGGCCCCCATGCAATATTATATGCTCCACAGTAAGCCCCCACACAGTAATATATATGCCACAGTAGATCCCCACACAGTATTATATTCTCCACAGTAGGCCCCCACACCGTATTTTATGCTACTTATCCAGTATGCAGTCCCACGAAGGGTGTGCGCCTTCTTCTTCTGACTGCAGGTACTGATGACTTACGTAACTGAGCTTGCATTGGGGCAGAGGTCACACTCTGCAGTCAGCGTAAGCCGCGGTCCCTACACTAACAGCTTTCAGCTGTATGTGCATTTGCACATACATCTGAAAACAGCGATCACTCATTAACGAGGAAACCTGTACTGGATTCCCCGTTACTGAGTAATCAGTGTGTCACTGTGTGTACCAACAGTGTGTGCCTTCTCTGGCACACGTGTCATAGGTTCACCATCACGGTATAGGAAGTTCACAGATGTGAAAAAGCTTTCACCTACACATAGCACTCATCAGAAGATAAGCAGTCACCAGTGCTCTCCTGACTCAATAACTCTACAGTTTCAAACCTCTTTTATCATCAACATTGGCAAAAAAAAATCTGTGTTAGGAATTTCATGACATGGGTCACCAAGCACAATGCCAATAGTTGTATGGAGCAGTGTAGGGCGAGTTTTGTGGAAGAGGGAGAAGGCTATGGAGTTGTTTTCAGGAGTTGGTCTGGGCCCCTTAGTTCCAGTGAAGGGAAATCTAAAAGCCAAGACAACTTTGATGCAAACAGTTTGGGGAAGGTCCATTTCTGTTCCAGCATTACTGTGCTCCAAGGCACAAAGCACAAAATGCAGGTGCTCCAATATTTTTACGCATATATTGTATTTACTAGTTAATATATTGTTATTAAGTTATTATTTCCTTTAACTTGTATGAAAATTGTGTCCATATCTTTTTAAGGTTACAGCCCAGGCAACTTGCATAACTCTTACAGCAATGAGTGTTGACCGCTGCTATGTGACAGTATATCCACTGCAATCCTTGCGTCATCGCACACCTCGCTCAGCCATGGCTGTCAGTCTAGGCATTTGGATAGGTAATACTTATTATAAATTGTTATAATAATGCAGAACCATAACTATGTTTAACAATAACTATTTAAAATGTACCAGGAGGTAAATAACTTGGTAGTAGAGAATAATATTCAGATTATCCATAAAAAATATTCCACTTTGAAGAAAAAAATTAAGTGAACAGTCAGTGGTATCACCTACGTAAAAGAAAAAAAATTGTCTATTGCCCTGAATGTTCCTGACAGTCAGCTGAATTGGAATTTGCTGATACAGTTTTACTATGTTGTGACATGGTAGCCTAAGGACAGTACTAGTACCTGTAGTCAATTAGAGAGTGAATCAGCAGCACAAGCAGCTCAGTGATTTTATCACACCACCTGAGCTGGGACTCAAATGACTGAGACCAAAGTGTAGGACACTATGAGTAAGGACATAATGTCTGAACCATGCAAGTGGTTCCTGCATTGCCACTCTGCTGTGATGGATTAAAGGGATTAGAGAGATTAAAGAGATTCTATCTTTGGGAAAACTCATTTTTAACTAAACAAATATTTGCATAGCCTTTAGAAAGGCTATTCCAGGCATACCTTTTATTTGTTAATCCTCTCAGGCAATTTTGAATTAGCCCGCTTTTATTGATATACTAATTAGCTAATTGGTTCTATTAACAATGAGAGCCCACTGGGAAAGCAGTATTAATATTAGAGTGAAATTTTGGGTTCCGGTGCTCCCTGTGAGGACATATCCAGTAGTTGCCCCATCTATACCCAAATACATTCTGTACTGCATGTCATCCTCTGGGGCCGGGCCCTACAGCTTTACCCTTCATTTTTGAGGACAGTTTTTTGCTGAATATGGGAAAGCAGACTCATCAAAAATCACAGACATGGGTTTCCAGAGCTGTGCCACAGGCAACCATCATGGTTGGGGAAGCCTCACTAGACCATCTTCTAGAAAACTCTCACCTTTCCCCTGACCACTTGGGATCAGACAGTGAAAATTACCAAGACACATGGAGAATTGATTACAAGAAACTAGCTCTTAGTGAAGCTGAAATCTCCTGACTTCCAAGACACCTTGGCGGCTTCGGTCACGAGCTTCTTGCAAACATTACTGACTCAAGTATCCCATTATGGACAATGTCTTAATGAACTAGAGTACTGTCTGTGTACCATGGACTCCAAGGTCATTGCCCGAAGACAAACTCTAACATCTGAAAACAAGGGGTTTCTAACTATATTGGAAGAAACTCAAAAATAGGTTCCACCGCACTAATCTTCACATAAGATTTAAGATGTAAAAGGAAAGAGCTCACCGTAGTGGCCCAGACCATCTACCTCATCAGCCTTCTCGAAAGCAAGCACACCACACTGTACAAGTTCACCTCTGGCATGTTTCTTATGAAGTATCTGGACTTCACTGACAAGCAAAACAATCTTCTGTGCTTTTCAACTATAATAACAAGCTTGAACTCAGGGAGCACAAAATCTTAATCTTCAGGGATTTTTCGTCCTCAAACCCTCCACAGAGCCCTATCCGCATGGCCCCAACAAACCTCAAGATCACTGAGGAAATGAGCAAAACGATCCATGGTTTCCTCCATTTCTGCCACTGTTACGTAGGGATCAATGGCAGGAACCCCAACCAGATATTTGCAGTCAAACCACTGCACTGACTTCACAAGTGACTCCATCAGCTCCCACCTTTTGAGACTTCACAGCTGCTGATGTCTTTTGTAGGGCTTTAACTTGCCATAGACCAGAGTCTCTTGCCCATTCTAACTTGGACTTTTTTTTTTTGTATGCAGTGCCTTATAGATCAGGGAAGTGTTGGGCTCACCAGCCATTTCAAAGAAGGTGGGAGTGCTAATTCTGCTCCAGAAAAACATGACATACTAAGCTATTCACCACAAACATGGCTTGCAAGGGCAGTAGTTCCGAGTTCTCCTCAGATTCCCAACAAAGGAAGTTTTACTATATTTTGTTTATGACTCTAACAGTTAGAATAACACACCATATTATCAGGCTTCCTCCACCAAATTTGACAGATCCTTCAATTTCTCGATGTTACCCCCCCCCCCTTTTCTCTTGTTTGTTCCTCACTCATTTCCACTCATCAAAACCCAGTCCATTGATGTTCACCTCATCACTCCAAATTACCCATTTCCTTTGTTGTACTGTCCACTTTTCATACTCTTTTGCAAACTCCAGTGGATTCAATTTTATGTTTTCTTTTTCTTTTTTTCTTTTGTAGACCATAATTTTCCATTGGATGTATCTCCTGCTGTCCATCGATGTATGTCTAAATTTTTGTCATTTGTCATCTTTTCTTTTGTGTTTGAAATACCAACAAATCTTGTTAAAAAAAAAAAAAAAACCAATATTGGAGGACATTATGGGGAACTACTAATAGAGCGAGCTGGAGTAGCGTTATTTCAATTAGGGGCACTATTGCAAAAGGTGGAATTACTATTCCACCTTTACTATTACTATTGGGGACACAGTGGACTATAGGGAGCACTGTTATAATGTCAAGTGATGACCTGCATTTCAATTGTGTAGGCAGCAGTTGTACTTTAACAGGAAATGTAGTTAGGTAAAATCTGGATTTTCTAGTTTTATCCTCTACATCATACTCTTTCCTATAGTTCTACTAGCCTACTATAATTACGGCCTACTCTTAAGTTTCATAACGATGTTTTAGGAATATAATTGACCTTCAGTTATATTTTTATGCATAAGATGTTTACACTGCTTGAAATTGTACCATAATTTCACAAGTCATTAAATGCCATTTCAGTAGGAGCAAATTACATTGCCAATAATATATTATTTTGTATGGAGGTTTGCAAAGTCTTAATAACATTTTATTGAGGTCACTTATTTCTTCTACTTATATATAGCTGCTCAAGCATTGAAAACAATCTAAGCATTTTATAACAGATGGAGTATAGATGTATATCTTTAAGGGAATTGCTGGAGGAGCAATTCCTCAGTAGTAGTCAGTGAATCCTGGGGGAAGGGGCACGAAAAGACAGTGAGCCCTAAGCCTAACCCCCATCCCTCCCATCCCTGCCTACTTGCCTATCTTGTCCTAAACGACAGGTGACAACTGGGTGGCAAAACCCTACCTAGATATAAGTGACAAGACAAACAGCAACAAAATGGAGGTCAGCTAGTCAAGGGTTTGGTAACAGTCGAGCAACGCAGTACAGAAACGAGATACAAGAGAATAGTCAAAGGTAAAGTCAGAGGTCAATAATATGAGTACAGGTAACAAATCAGCAAGAGTAACAGCCAGCAAGCACAAGGCAATAGCAAGCACCAATGTGAATGTGAGCCAAGAATAAATAAGGAGGAAGAACCCGCCCCAGACCTGATAGGAAGATAGACTGTCAATTACACAGGCAAGGCTAACATTAACTATTAGAGGGGCAGAGGGAAGATTAAGACCAAGGTTAAGAAGATGGATGTGGTGGTAAATCAATTTCCAAGCTGAGGGAATAGGACAGTGTTCACATAGAGCAGCGTAAAACTTTAAGCAAAGAATCCAACTGAACACGGCTCCTGTGCCGTAGCGTGCTAGTGGAGGATGGCCCAGAGACCTGAACAGGCAGAGACATTACAATATCTACGAATATGTATATCTGATCTACCACTGCCTGACTCATTTTAATCCCACAAGTAGACATCAGAATAAAATTATACCACTGACATTTCCTCTTCATATTTATCTCTCTGCCCTTTGACCCGTCTGATAAACATAGAAGATTGATGTGAAAACCATAATGTTTTACTGTAAATGTCAATTAAGAATAATTCTAAATTTTGACCAACAATAACCAGAGAAGTCCATACTAATAAAGGCATCTGTCTCAAAATGGGGATTATTACGATAGTATTTTGACATTCTTTTATAAAGCATTTATTTTGTAATGCTGTCACTTACTATCTTTTATGAAGTGTTGGAATAAGTTCCTTTTAAATGTGTAATATCTCTGTGTAAATCTATAACACATTCTTATTGGTTATTAGCTGTGTGTGGAATGGTATAAAGCTCTCATCTTAGGAAAAATATATATAACCACATTATATGTAACCAGGCGACAATATAGCATGTTTTGTAAACCTACAAGAGTAGAAAGGCATGTAAAGAAATCATTTAATGTCATATAGAAGATATTGGCTTTTGCATTTAATAATTCGATTTGGTTGTGTGACTAACATTCATTCATTTTTTACAGGCTCCTTTGTATTATCCATTCCTTGTGCAACGTACCAAAAACTGAGTACTGGGTACTGGTATGGACCACAGACCTACTGCATAGAGGCTTTTCCAACTGCTGCACATCAAAAAGCCTTCATCTTATATACATTTCTTGCAGTATATCTATTGCCATTGCTAACTATTTGTATATGCTATGCATTCATGCTGAAAAGGATGAGCAAACCTGTTGTGGAGCCCATTGACAACAACTATCAGGTAATACAATGAAGTATGAACAAAGACGTAAACAGCTAAGGGGGCGTTCACACTACCGTCGGTGTCCGACATGTAGTGTCCGCTCCTAGTGTCCGCTCAAAATCTGTCACGGACACTAGGAGCGGACACTAGATGTGTCCGTGACACCTATCATTCACTTGAATGGGCATCGGGTGCGTTCTTTTGCACTCCGTGCCCGTCCTTTCCTGTCCGCAAGAGAAGATGTCCGACTTCTCAAGCGGACAGAGGAACCCTGCATGCAGGGTTTTTCTGTCCGCTTGAGAAGTCGGACATCTTCTCACTAGGAGCAGACACTACATGTCGGACACCGACGGTAGTGTGAACGCTCCCTAACTTTTCTTGGAGGCATTCACAAGTATGGCAGATTTTGTCTTCATTTGACACAATGTATTCAGTTATGGAATAGAGATTCCATTTGTCTTGTCAATGTGAGAAAGCACTGGCTGAATGAAATATGCTCAAACATTTGTTATTAATATAGGAACTAAATCTATAAGAATAAGTGGTTACATAAGTTACATTAAAGGGATTCTACCATTAAAACCCTTTTTTTGTATATAAGACGTCGGAATAGCCTTTACAAAGGCTATTCGTCTCTTACCTTTTGATGTGATCTCCGCCGTGCCGTTCCTTAGAAATACTGGTTTTTCTTGCAGCGATGGGGGCGGGCCCCACTGCTGGAAATGCGATGGGGCGTCCCCACTGCTGCTCGAAAACAGGCTCCAGGGACGCCTGTATCTTCTGCTGAATCCTCCCCTTCTTTCTTCGTCCTTCTTCAGCGTCACCTCCGACGCCTGCGCAGTTGGCTCTCCCAGTGAGACACTAGTAGAGCCGACTGCGCATGCCCATGGCCATAGTTCGGACGCCGCAATTGCTCGCATGCACAGTCGGCTCTACTAGTGTCTCACTGGCAGAGCCAACTGCGCAGGCATCGGAGGTGATGCCGAAGAAAGAAGGGGAGGAGCCAGCAGAAGATAAAGGCGTCGCTGGAGCCTGTTTTCGAGCAGCAGTGGGGACGCCCCCATCGCATTTCCAGCGCTGGGGCCCACCCCCATCACTGTGAGAGAACTAATTTTCATACCGGTAAAAACCGGTATTTCTAAGGAATGGCACGGCGGAGATCACATCTAAAGATAAGAGACAAATAGCCTTTCTAAAGGTTATTCTGACGTCTTATCTACAAAAAAAAGGGTTTTAATGGTAGAATCCCTTTAATGCTTTACAAAAAGAATTATTTACTTTCCTAAAACTTACTTACATTATACCGTATACTCAGTTTTGGATGCCGTGTTACTTTGATAGAGCCCCAGAGGTACCAGTGAAGTGGAATTCCCCAAGAAATTACATTATCAAGGGGCACAACATATTGAACATTGAAATGGCATATTTCTAGAAAAATTGCAATCGGGAGGTACAGAGGCCACCGGAGCATCAGGGACAGGTGAGTATGTTTATTTTTTCACTGCCCCCAGGTGAGTTAAACGTTAAAAGGGTTGTCCATTTTTGCCTGGACAACCCCTTTAACTATCTTCCTTCTGCACCATGATGAAGAGTAAGAAGTGGTTAAACATAGAATCTCTCACCATACTTACATCTTTATATTTGTGATGTTTCCCACCTCATCGTTTTACCTAGGGAACACATCCGACGTAACACTCTAGATTGTTTTGAGCATCTGAAAAGATGAGAATGAGAATTTCTGCATTAAACTTTTGGCTGTACATGAACTGCATGAAA
Organism: Leptodactylus fuscus; assembly: GCF_031893055.1. Taxonomy (NCBI): domain Eukaryota; kingdom Metazoa; phylum Chordata; class Amphibia; order Anura; family Leptodactylidae; genus Leptodactylus; species Leptodactylus fuscus. Next base: position 143,985,464 of record NC_134265.1, read on the forward strand.
TTATAAAGAACAACATTTGATTATCTCTGTCTATAGCCGTGCACTTCGTGTTTCCCTGAACCCTGCAATTATCTTTGCTATTGCGGTGTATATGTGGTTTTCACATTTAGGTCTACTGTGACCCAGACTTTGAAAGGACTTTATCGACTTCTTAGATTCATTCAGTTTCACGTTCGGATTGCTTGGGTCTAAGATTTGTTTCGGTTCGAACAAGTTAGGTATGAGCCACACCTTAAAATTACTTAAAATGTGGTGTATAACACAGTCGGAGTTCCTATGAACCTATCTGTTCAATTTCTAGCTCTCTAAAGCAAATACAGCCAAAGTTATATCAAAGTGAAGTGACATGTATGTCTATGGAAAAATGGATGGTAAGCAGAGGATACGAACTCCGAGGTTAACCATACACTGCGCTGACACAACATTTTAAACATTCCAAAAATGTTTTTTTTATTGGGTAAAAAATGTTTCCCTGTGTTTTTTAGACTTGGTGGTTATATTGCAATAAGCATTTTAAGCAATAGTTTTGTAGAAAAAAACTAGCTGGTTTTGATGACTTGTAAGAACTACAGACTTGTTGTTAGTTAAGAGACAAATTTGTGTCTGTGCGCCACTTAAAAATTATGAAGAACTAGCTTTTACCCGCGACTTCGTCAGCGGTGATTTGAGAATTGGGCGGACACAGACGTGTGAAACTGTAAAAGTGCTTTAAAAAGTTTGGTGGGCTAGCAAATGTGATGTGATGTGTTGTATTGTGTATGTAGTGATACAGACAATGTGATGTGTTGTATTGTGTATGTAGTGATACAGACAATGTGATGTGTTGTATTGTGTATGTAGTGATACAGACAATGTGATGTGTTGTATTGTGTATGTAGTGATACAGACAATGTGATGTGTTGTATTTTGTATGTAGTGATACAGACAATGTGATGTGTTGTATTGTGTATGTAGTGATACAGACAATGTGATGTGTTGTATTGTGTATGTAGTGATACAGACAATGTGATGTGTTGTATTGTGTATGTAGTGATACAGACAATGTGATGTGTTGTATTGTGTATGTTGTGATACAGACAATGTGATGTGTTGTATTGTGTATGTCGTGATACAGACAATGTGATGTGTTGTATTGTGTATGTCGTGATACAGACAATGTGATGTGTTGTATTGTGTATGTAGTGATACAGGATGTGTTATATAGTGGAATGCTATATGTAAATGTGAGTGAGTAGAGTGAGGGCTACTCCTGAGGTGACAGTAAGGAGTGTGCAGGCAGGTTGAGGCAGGAAATGCCAGGCAGTGTGTGTGAGTGTGTATGTAGTGATACAGACAATGTGATGTGTTATGTGAGTGAGTAGAGTGAGGGCTACTCCTGAGGTGACAGTAAGGAGTGTGCAGGCAAGTTGAGGCAGGAAATGCCAGGCAGTGTGTGTGAGTCTATAGCTGGGGCTAGGAGTCCTGCTTTTGTGAGTCTCCTGCTAGGAAGCCATGTTGTTTAGTGGCCCCAAAAGTAGCCTGTGACTCAATCCTAAGGGAAAACTATGTTTGTGGAAAATTGCACGCAAATCCGTCCAGGCGTTTTAGCGTGATTGAGGAACAAACATCCAAACTCACAAACATCCAAACATCCAAACACACAAACTTTCACACTTATAATATTAGTAGGATTGTTGTGGTGGTTGTGACAATATGAGTGTCAATGCAGCATTGAATATTATAATGGACCAGACAGCAGGACATATCTGACTAAGATGTGGTGGCAGTGACAATATGTATGGCAGTGTGGTATTGAATGATATCATGAACTTCTCCTGAGCATCCTTGCGTTGCTCCTGATCCCGTCAACTTCTACTTCAGGTCTGCGGCTGGCGTTACGTATTATATGTATTTGGAAAATGTCATATACTTTTTTTTTTTTTACAATAAAATGTCCCTTTAGCTTCAAAATTTTCATATTTACAAGGAGGAATTGCACCACACGTTTTGTTACTCAATTTCTCCTGAGCACCATAATACCCCATGTGCTGGTACACTGATGTATGGGCACACGGAAGTACTTAAAACAGAAAGAGCGGTAATTGGCTTTTGGAGGACAGATTTTGCTTGAATAGTTTTCCGGTACCATTCCTATTTGCAGAGTCCCCAAGGTGCCAAAACAGTGGAAAACCCAAAAATGTGACCCTATTTTTTTAAACTAGACCCCTCAAGGAATTTATAAAGAGGTATAGTGAATACTTTGACCTTACATGTGTTTCACAGAATTGGACCATGAAAAAAGAAAGCAACATGACCTATGTGACTCCATTTTGTAAACTAGACCACTCAAAGAATTTATCAAGTGGTATAGTAGGCATATGGACCCCACATGTATTACATAAATTTATTTTCCAGAAATTCATGCACAACAGAGGTTGAAAGGCTAATCTGTGCAGAGTACATTAGAGTATAAGGAGGTGATATACCAGGGAAACTAAATTTTATAATTGATAATCCATGGATACGTGGTACAATCTGAAGCAATCCTTCATGTACAGCCCAGGTTTTTCAGCACAGGTGTCACACTGATAAATGGTGTTTTTCCTTTTCCCCCTATTGGAACACACTTTGCACCTTTTTGGGGGTTTTCCTTCTTTCCAGATTGTGGGACTTTACTTGGAAAGTGTTGCTCTGGTACAGTATGGGCACTTTCACTTCCAGAAGTACTGGGGCTCAACACTTCCTGGTCCCTAAATATAAGGGTCCTGATAACTTCCCACTGAAAGTCACTTATAGGTCAGGGTGTAGTCTGGCTTGGGGCTGGTGCTACTGGTTTCATTTATAGGCAGAGGGGTGTTGCGGTTACTATGAATTGTGGTCAGTCAAATACATCTATCCTTATACTAGACCAACAGCATGTTCTAATTGCACACTGCCCTGCTCTCACCCCTTCTGAGGGACTGTACAACCTTTGTCCTAGGGAGGCCTATCTGATTTTTGAGCACTGTCCCACAAGCTGCAGTTCCTCTAGAACTGAGGCACCTAAAAAGTAGGATGCTGGTGTAGAAGTTATCCTCATAGAGGTGATAACCCTCGTCCAGCAGTGGGTGTAGCAAATTCCACACTAATGTGCTACTCCTAGCATTGGGGGGTATTTTGGGGGCTCAGCTCTACTGCCCCTTCCTTCATAACCGTAAAATTGAAAGTGTATCCTGAGCTGCTCTCACATAGATTGTACAGTTGAATGCCATACAGTGCCCTCTTACTGGGCAGGTATTGGCAGGATTAAAGCCTCATTTTGAAACTAGAAACACAGAAGATGTCACACTGAAGTGGTCAATAACTGGCCTGACTTTGAATAGGGGGTTAAAGTTGGGGACATCTTCGGGGGCACTATGCATTATCGTTATAATGCAGAAATTTCATTGACCCGGTAATGGCTATTTGATAGATTGGCGTGTTTTATAAAATATCTGTACTCCAATACTGTCTAATACTTATTTGTTTTTTTTTTACTATTCCCATATGCAGTACAAGACCCCTGAACATTTTCATCTCTGCTGCATTTACAGGGGTAATAGTATGGTGGATGTTGGATATTTAAATATGGCGGTCACTCGGTAGAGACCTGGCACTAGTGCCCTCAGTCAGTGCCCACACTAGTCAAAGGCATTATTCCCCCCCATACCACGGAGCAAGATCTGGGGCTGGCATACCATTGCCATGACAGCCGGAAGGCAGTTGAAAGCTCTCAGGCTTGCCTGCCATTCATTTTTGTTTCACATTGTCTTTTGAATTGTTCACAGGAACACTTCGTAACCCATTTATGCTGGAGGTTGAAATTTTTGAGTTGTGTGCTATGAGGCTGCGGTTCCAATAATCGAACTCTAGGCAGAAACAGGTTAAATCCTTGACCTCCAAATGAGGATAATTTTCCTGCAATCTCATGCAGACTTAGGTTAGTCCATGGAACTGTTTCGGTAAATGTTGTAGTTGTTATTTGAAGAGCGTTTCTAGGTAGCCAATCTTTTATCATTTCAACTGAGGTACCAATTTGGCATAAATTATCTTTTTATATCTAATACGATCCCCACAATGTTATTTCTATCTTATGGGCTTCTATCTACCTTAGGTACATACACCAAAATTGTGGAATCCACTTAAAAGTTGTCTTTAAATTTCTTCAAAGAAACTTCTTTCATTTTTTCAGCTGATCTTTTCAGATGTTTTGCAGCATTTTCCTTTTGAACTTTAAAGGGCCTCTATCAGCAAAATTATGCTGTATGAGCCCCACATATGCGTGAATAGCCTTTAAAATGGCTATTCAGGCACAGCTAATGTCATTTTAAACCTCCCTCCCGTTTTAAAATAAAACCATAAAAATATATATGTAAATCATACCGATCGGGCACACTGGACGGACCTCCATGGTCCAACGTCCTCTTGCTGTCACGCCTTCCTCTTCTTTCTTCTTCCAGCGACGCCCTCCTGTCCTCGCTCTTCCCCGCCTTCATCTTCTTTTTTCTTCCTGAATGAAGACGTTTGCGAGCGTACTGTGCATGCACAATACACTCGTGTAGTTCTAAGGAGTACTTAGATCTACATCAAAAATGGCGCCGGGGCATGTGCAGTAGAGCTCCGGAGGGAGCACTACTGCACATGCGCAGGATTTGAACACAACCCGCGTTAAGAACAGAAGATCAAGGCGGGGAAGAACCAGGTCAGGAGGACATCGCCGGAAGAAGAAAGAATAGGAAGGCGGGATCGAATATGACGTTGGACTGTGTAGAACCGCCCAGGGTGCACGATAGGTATGATTTACAAATATGTTTTTATGATTTTATTTTAAAACGGGGGGGGGGGGGGAGGTTTACAATAAGATTAGCGGTGCCTGAATAGCTTTTTTAAAGGCTATTCACGCATATGTGGGGCTCTTACAGCATAATTTTGCTGATAGAGCCCCTTTAATGTTCTCTTCTTTTTGGCATAAATAGCATACAATTTTCGATCCATTTCCTTCAAGGACTATTGTTGTATTACCTACTCTACATGTAATAATGCTGCTTTACTAAATAAATACTTTTCAGATCTAAACTCTGGACCAAGAGTAAAGAGCTGCAGGTAAGCAGACACCGGGGAGGGAGGGGGTTAATCACTACACAGTGTGGGGTCCAACAATTTTTGGACTACATTCTGTGTAGTGTATAGGATCGTCTTTAAAATCCCAGCTCTGCTTCATCGCCCACTTAATACTGCACACTCAGCTCAACTATTCCGGATGTAGAAGAGCTGGACTGCTAACATTGACAAGCTCTGCACTACACCCAACCATCCCTCCATCTACTCCTCCTGTCACACACATCTCGTATGTAGCAAAGCTCAACACACACTCAGCTCTACTACATCTCTACAACAGAGTGTATAGATGTAGCAGAGCTGAGTGTGTGCTGAGTTCTGTTACACCAGACATGTGTGTGACAGGAGGAGGAGCTGGAGGGATGGTTGGGTGTAGTGCAGAGCTCTTTCATCTCCAGTGTCCGGAGTAGCTGGGCTAACCGCACGGGCTCTGCTATATCTCGCTATAGAAATGCATTGACCAGCGTTGATTGGCCACTGTACGGGCATTCGGCCAATCAACGCTGGTCAATGCATTCCTATGGGAAATAGTTAGCTCCGGCATATCGCAAGCTGACGGGGATCCCGACATAATAAAAGTACTTGATGCCCCTGCTGTCCCAGTTGCTTTCCAGGGTGTTGGCATCATTTCCTGGGGTGTCTTAGTGGACTTAGTGACTCTCCTGAGTCGAACGATGGGATCCCCTGTAGCGAAGCATTTTCTCCAATAGACTATAATGCGGTTCGATATTCGTTCAAATAGTTGAATATTGAGATGCTATTCGTAACGAATATCGAATATCGAACATTTTACTGTTCGCTCATCTCTAGAAATGACCCCACAGAGTTGTTATTTTAACATCTTCCGTGAATTGATCAAATCCCCAGTTTCATCATTTCCCGGCAACATATATATACCTGACTCTCTTACCTGCAGGCGGTCAGACGATTTCACCGTTCATTATGATTTTAATAGCAGCTTTTTTAATCCATTTGTTGAGGAGACGCGTAGGGTTGTGTTGTAGTATCTATGAAGTGGAGTGTTTGTAAGGGTGCTCTGTTGGCTTTATTCCAGTGACCCATTAGCAGATTGTCTGCTTCTCTAACCCCTGTTGGTGTGGCAATAGACCACTAGCCTCAGGAAGGAGGGGGGCACATCATCTGCAATTTGAAGGAGTCCTGGTAATAACATTTCAATAGCCTCTAAGCAAAACGTCTCACTCTTGATTTTGGTGATGGAGTCGAATATATATATATATATATATATATATATATATATATATATATATATATATACAGTGCTATGAAAAAGTTTGGGCACCCCTATTAATCTTAATCATTTTTAGTTCTAAATATTTTGGTGTTTATAACAGCCATTTCAGTTTGATATATCTAATAACTGATGGACACAGTAATATTTCAGGATTGAAATGAGGTTTATTGTACTAACAGAAAATGTGCAATATGCATTAAACCAAAATTTGACCGGTGCAAAAGTATGGGCACCTCAACAGAAAAGTGACATTAATATTTAGTAGATCCTCCTTTTGCAAAGATAACAGCCTCTAGTCGCTTCCTGTAGCTTTTAATCAGTTCCTGGATCCTGGATAAAGGTATTTTGGACAAACAATTCAAGTTCAGTTAAGTTAGATGGTCGCCGAGCATGGACAGCCCGCTTCAAATCATCCCACAGATGTTCAATGATATTCAGGTCTGGGGACTGGGATGGCCATTCCAGAACATTGTAATTGTTCCTCTGCATGAATGCCTGAGGATTTGGAGCGGTGTTTTGGATCATTGTCTTGCTGAAATATCCATCCCCGGCGTAACTTCAACTTCGTCACTGATTCTTGAACATTATTCTCAAGAATCTGCTGATACTGAGTGGAATCCATGCGACCCTCAACTTTAACAAGATTCCCGATGCCGGCATTGGCCACACAGCCCCAAAGCATGATGGAACCTCCACCAAATTTTACAGTGGGTAGCATGTGTTTTTCTTGGAATGCTGTTTCTTTTTGGACGCCATGCATAACGCCTTTTTTTATAACCAAACAACTCAATTTTTGTTTCCAAAATGAAGCTGCCTTGTCCAAATGTGCTTTTTCATACCTCAGGCAACTCTATTTGTGGCGTACGTGCAGAAACGGCTTCTTTCTCATCACTCTCCCATACAGCTTCTATTTGTGCAAAGTGCGCTGTATAGTTGACCGATGCACAGTGACACCATCTGCAGCAAGATGATGCTGCAGCTCTTTGGAGGTGGTCTGTGGATTGTCCTTGACTGTTCTCACCATTCTTCTTCTCTGCCTTTCTGATATTTTTCTTGGCCTGCCACTTCTGGGCTTAACATGAACTGTCCCTGTGGTCTTCCATTTCCTTACTATGTTCCTCACAGTGGAAACTGACAGGTTAAATCTCTGAGACAACTTTTTGTATCCTTCCCCTGAACAACTATGTTGAACAATCTTTGTTTTCAGATCATTTGAGAGTTGTTTTGAGTAGCCCATGATGCCACTCTTCAGAGGAGATTCAAATAGGAGATCAACTTGCAATTGGCCACCTTAAATACCTTTTCTTATGATTGGATACATCTGGCTATGAAGTTCAAAGCTCACTGAGGTTACAAAACCAATTTTGTGCTTCAGTAAGTCAGTAAAAAGTAGTTAGGGGAATTCAAATCAATAAAATGATAAGGGTGCCCATACTTTTGCACCGGTCAAATTTTGGTTTAATGCATATTGCACATTTTCTGTTAGTACAATAAACCTCATTTCAATCCTGAAATATTACTGTGTCCATCAGTTATTAGATATATCAAACTGAAATGGTTGTTGCAAACACCAAAATATTTAGAACAAAAAATGATTAAGATTAATAGGGGTGCCCAAACTTTTTCATAGGACTGTATATACTGTATATACTATGTAGGGAGAGACTAGCTGAACTACTGAATTCCTGCCCCTTACATGTGGTATGTATTAGTCATTCAATACATTCAGCAACCTTTGTGGAGTGAACTGCGGCTTAGATTTGAGGTTGTCAATTGGATTTTACTAGTTTCCACAAGTATTCATGTTTTTTTAGATATCATTTAATAAAGTTTTAGCTTTATGATTTTCTATGGTGGTCTCTCAAAAGGGAAAAGTGTTTTCTCGTCTGTGATTTTTACGTTGGGGAAATAGTATCATTTATCTCAGTGAATTTTAGTTTAACAAGCTAACAAACAATAGCAAACTATTCTAATATACATGTACGGATCATGAAGGTACAAAGTCACAAAAATATAAATAAAAAAATACATCACTATTAATATCTATGCATAATAAATTTATTATCTTTGTAAAGCCTCAAGATGTCATTGGTATTAAATTAAAGATTAAAAAAAAACATTTTGTCATTAAACTAAACACTCCCCCCCCACACACACACACACACAAACACACACACCAACTTTATAAATGACATTCATTATGAAAACTGCTTATTTACCACTATTGCTGGGGCGGTCCCATGACCACTCCAGGCACATCTTCATAATATCCTGTGACATTCCGTTTGGTCGCTTCCGGAAATAGAGCGTCACAGGCTCTATTCCCATCCACCTCCCTTCCTCCAATCCTCTCCTCCCCTCCCGTCCACACGTCTTTGGGGGACTTTGGGGAGCTGCTGGAATCTAAAAGGGGGCTCAGGGGTCTATGGAGTTCTGCTGATATCTAAGGGGAGAGGCCTTTGGGTTGCTGCTGATATCTTCAGGGAGGCAGGGATCCTTGGGGTGCTGCTGGCATGTAATCAGGGGAGGTTTGGGTCCCTGGGGGGCTGCTGCATGTGTCTGTATGGTATCCCTGGGGTATTGATTTTGTATGTGGAGGTTATTTCTTGTGTAAGTTGGGGTTCTGAAGGTGGCTCTGTATGGGGGTCCCTGGGGTGATACCTGTGTGTGTGAGGAGGTGCTGGTGGTGGTCCCTTGGTAATTCCACTTTTGTGCATATTGCGTAGAGTCCGAGGGGTGCTGCCGTGTGGTGTGCGTGTCCCTGGGGTACTACCTTCATGTACGTAGGGGATTCCTGTGGTGTTGCCTGTGTTTGCGTGGGGTTTTATGGTGGTGGTCCCTGGGGTGCTGCCTGTGTATTGGAGGGGTCGGGCCCCTGGGGTCTTGCCACCAGTGGCGTAACTAGGAACGGCAGGGCCCCATGGCAAAATTTTGACATGCCCCCCCACCCCCGCCAAAGACCCTGAACATCTCCCCCATTCCTGCGCTCTCTATTATGTCCCATAGTGACCCCTACATACAGTACTATGCCCCATAGTGCTGTGAATGCACACAGTATTATGCCCCATGGTGGCCCCTACACACAGAATTATGTCCCATAGTGGCCCATACACACAGTATTATGCCCCATTGTGGACACCCATGAACAATTATTATACTCTGGGGTCTTTTCAGACCCCAGAGTATAATAATCGGAGACTGAAGGGGATACCAACATAAAAAATCAATGTTACTTACCTATCCCCAGCTCCACTGCAGTCCTCAGCGGTATCAGCCATCTTCAATGATGTCCGGGACGGCACATGACCCGGGATGCAGGCCCTAGTCATGTGATGTCAGGGAGAGTCACAGAAGCCTGCCCAAAGAGAAGCCTGCCCAGAGAGGTAACATGGTTTTTTATGTTACTTTACCTCCCTTGGACCTCTGATCATTATACTCGGGGGTCTGAAAAGACCCCCGAGTATAATAATGATGTTTGTGGGGCCCGCGGTGTGACTTACCGATCCCAGCCCCTTCCAGGATTGTTAATTAACTCCAGCCGGTAACGGCCTATTAAGAAAATTTAAAAAAACATAGCGGTAGCGGCTGTTGCCGAGCCCCTAATGTCCCGGGCCCTGTGGCAGCCTCTACCCCTGCTACCCCGGTAGTTACACCACTGCTTGCCACCTAAGTGTAGGGAGGAGGAAGGGCTGCCTGCTTTGTGTTGTGGGGGTTGGACGTGGGCTCCAGTCCCTGGAGGACTTCCGGGGGCTGCCGCCTGTATGCTGTTGTGAGCTGAACATTGCGGGGCTGCTACCTATGTGCTGACTTTCACAGAAAGCACCAAGAACTAGAATGGAGTTGTTGTATGGAGGACCTACCTATAGTAACTACAGAATACACTGAGACCATGAACCTACCTATAGTAACTACAGAATACACTGAGACCATGAACCTACCTATAGTAACTACAGAATACACCTGGACCGTGAACCTACCTATAGTAACTACAGAATACACCCGGACCGTGAACCTACCTATAGTAACTACAGAATACACCCGGACCATGAATCTACCTATAGTAACTACAGAATACACCCAGACCGTGAACCTACCTATAGTAACTACAGAATACACTGAGACCATGAACCTACCTATAGTAACTACAGAATACACTGAGACCATGAACCTACCTATAGTAACTACAGAATACACCCAGACCTTGAACCTACCTATAGTAACTACAGAATACACTGAGACCATGAACCTACCTATAGTAACTACAGAATACACCCAGACCGTGAACCTACCTATAGTAACTACAGAATACACTGAGACCATGAACCTACCTATAGTAACTACAGAATACACCAAGACCATGAACCTACCTATAGTAACTACAGAATACACCGAGACCAGGAACCTACCTATAGTAACTACAGAATACGCTCAGACCATGAACCTACCTGTAGTAACTACAGAATAAACCCAGATCATGAACCTACCTATAGTAACTACAGAATACACTGAGACCATGAACCTACCTATAGTAACTACAGAATACACTGAGACCATGAACCTACCTATAGTAACTACAGAATACACTGAGACCATGAACCTACCTATAGTAACTACAGAATACACTGAGACCATGAACCTACCTATAATAACTACAGAATACACTGAGACCATGAACCTACCTATAGTAACTACAGAATACACCCAGACCGTGAACCTACCTATAGTAACTACAGAATACACTGAGACCATGAACCTACCTATAGTAACTACAGAATACACCCGGACCGTGAACCTACCTATAGTAACTACAGAATACACTGAGACCATGAACCTACCTATAGTAACTACAGAATACACCGAGACCAGGAACCTACCTATAGTAACTACAGAATACGCTCAGACCATGAACCTACCTGTAGTAACTACAGAATAAACCCAGATCATGAACCTACCTATAGTAACTACAGAATACACTGAGACCAGGAACCTATTGTACCTGCAGCAACTCCATTTTAGTCAGGTCTGTAGTGAGATGACTACATTGAAGCTGTTTGTAGGGACTAAGGGACTACTAGCCCCACCGGATCAGGGGCCCTTTTGGGAAATCAAATATTCCCATTTGGGACAGTCTAAGCCTGAACCAATCTATAAATGTATGTAATAAGAAAATCCATGCTTGACATGAAAGGGATGTGTCCTGTGGTGCTCTCTATTGCGCTTATTTACAACTATAGCAATCATTATTGTACAGAATAAGCATATGAAAAATGGAAAAGAAGTAGTTGCAATACCAATAGTTTTTTTAAAGAATTTCAATCAGAAAAATGTTATAAGAAATGTGTTTACATTTGTAAATAATAGTAGATATAACATAATAAACACAAGTGTGCTACAAGGGTCAGTTCACAGAGAGGAATTCGCTGCAGATTTGGGGGTGGATTTCGCTCCTGAATCTGGAGCAGATTTCTTCTGAATCCGCTCCCCCATTGTTTTCAATAGGAGGTAGAGATCGCAGTAGGACGCAGAAAAAAGAAGTGCTCTGCTCGATCCTGCTGCGGATTCCGCAGCTCGAGACTCCCTCCTGATTAGGCCCATTTATCTGGAGCGGGGTGCCGCGATGGAATGCTGATGCATTCTATCGGCATCACATCACGGCTAGCCATGTGAAAAAGCCGGCGGCGGAAAATGAAGAGGATTTTTTATTTACATAATCTTTATAATTGCGAACGCGTTCAACTGTGTGATCGGGAAACCATTGGTTACAGTTTTTTTTTTCCCCTTGTATTTTGAAAGGCTTCTTTGCGTTTGTTCACAGCACACAAGATGATAGTAGTACTATGTCCTGGGGAAAAAAATACGGGAAGGTAGGCTGAACAATGTGATGTAGGTGGTCAAATCAAAATGTCTACAAAGCAAAAAGAAAATTGATGAAATCTTGATGTTGTATGCAATATAAGTCATGACAGTATCTATTTATGGATTTTTGTGGTTACTGTGTGACATAAAGGATTTGTTAACTATGGATTAGACATAGAAAACAAAATAATCTTGAAACCGGATTGTGAATTGATGAGATGATGACGGTTATAGACGCTCAGGTCACCGTGACATGAAAAACATCAACTACATTGCCGAGATCAGTATAAACAGGGACATTCAAGCCACAATGACATTGTGTCCATAATGTGAATTAGTTACATCAGGGAAAAGCAAGTTTGGATCTACAGCGGATGTGGAACTACTACTACCAGCATACATATTTCACTTCTATGGTAGTTTATGAGAGAGTTGAACAAGTGTGTGAACTATGACCTGTGGCTTTGCAACATCACATACAGTGTTGGCCAAAAGTATTGGCACCCCTTCAATTCTGTCAGATAATACCGTTTCTTCCAGAAAATGATTGCAAGCACAAAGTCTTTGGCATTAATATCTTCATTTATTTTGCTTGCAATGAAAAAACACAAAAGAGAATGAAAAAAAAGTCAAATCATTGATCATTTTACACAAAACTCCAAAAATGGGCCGGACAAAAGTATTGGCACCCTCAGCCTAATACTTGGTAGCACAACCATTAGACAAAATAACTGTGAACAACCGCTTCCGGTAACCATCAATGAGTTTCTTAAAATGCTCTGCTGGAATTTTAGACCATTCTTCTTTGGCAAACTGCTCCAGGTCCCTGAGATTTGAAGGGTGCCTTCTCCAAACTGCCATCAAGAGATCTCTCCACAGGTGTTCTATGGGATTCAGGTCTGGACTCATTGCTGGCCACTTTACAAGTCTCCAGTGCTTTCTCTCAAACCATTTTCTAGTGCTTTTTGAAGTGTGTTTTGGGTCATTGTCCTGCTGGAAGACCCATGACCTCTGAGGGAGACCCAGCTTTCTCACACTGGGCCCTACATTATGCTGCAAAATTTGTTGGTAGTCTTCAGACCTCATAATGCCATGCAGACGGTCAAGCAGTCCAGTGCCAGAGGCAGCAAAGCAACCCCAAAACATCAGGGAACCTCCACCATGTTTGACTGTAGGGACCGTGTTCTTTTCTTTGAAGGCCTACAGGGTCCTGGAGCCGCAGCTATACCAAGCTGCCTACACACATCACGGAAGAGGCTGCTGCACCCCACACTACACATACAGGTCAGTGCAGCGGGGGGAGGGGGTGTCCCGGGGGAAGTTCCGGGGGGCGTGTCCCAGGGGGGGAGGAGGTGTCCCCAGGGCGGTGTCCCCAGCTTCAGTTTCCCCCGCTGCTGTCTGTGTCCTGTATGAAGAACAGCGAGCTCCGGCGTCAGGTTGCTATGACGCCGGGCCTGCTCTGCTACATAAACGCCGCAGGGAGCAGCACGAGAAGTGTGTGCAGGCAGCCAGCAGACACAGGAGCAGAGGAGAGAGACAAAGGTGAGAGCTACTACACAGGGGACGATGTAGGGGGTGGGGGCAGGGATGGGGGAACATGAGACTGGGGGGCAAGACACTGGGGGCACATGAAGTGAACTGGGGGCAGAGAAGGGGGGACATGAAGCTGGGGGCAGAGATGGGGGTGAAGAAACTGGGAGCAGAGATGGGGGGACAAGATACTGGGGGCAGAGATGGGGGGGACAAGATACTGGGGGCAGAGATGGGGGGACAAGATACTGGGGGCAGAGATGGGGGGACATGAATCTGGAGGAAGAGATGGGGGACATGAATCTGGGGGCAGAAATGGGGGAAGAAACTGGGGGCAGAGATGGGGGGGAAGAAACTGGGGGCAGAGATGGGGGGACATGAAGCTGGGGGCAGAGATAGGGGGGGAAGATACTGGGGGCAGAGATAGGGTGGGGACAACATACTGGGGGCATAGATGGGGGGACAACATACTGAGGGCCGAGATGGGGGGGACTAGATACTGGGGGCCGAGATGAGGGGGGGACAAGATACTGGGGGCAGGCTCACTCTGGCCACAAGTAGAGGGGCGTTGGGGGTTTGCGCAGGCATCAGGGGGCCGCCGCCGAAGTCACGGGTTATAGCTAGTATATATATATATATATATATATATATATATATATATATATATATATATATGTGCGTGTGTTGACAATACTGGATTCATGTATATGCACATATATTGATAGATAAAATGAGTGAGATATACTGGTATATAGACACGTATAAAGGTTTTGAAGGACCTATGACACAAGAGTAATGTAGAAAAACATATGTGTAAAACATATTATCTAAGTCCTTTTTCACACAATGGTAAAACCAGCTATGCTAGACGTTCATTGAATCCATTTTTAATAGATGATTTGACATCTGAGTTATGGCTGTTAAAAAATAATTGGTGAATTGAGTAAAAAAAGACTTCTTATTTTTTATTTATTTAATTTTTTAAGTGCCTATTAAAAATAGATGCTAAACTGATAAGTCCCTGTTCACATCTGCATTTGGCAAATCCATTTGAAATCAGTATTTGACATCTTCAAAAAACTGATTTCAAATGGTCCAGATTAAAACTGTGTGAGGGCGGTTTCACACCAGCGCCCGACCTCCGTTTTGCAGGTTTCCGTGCCCGAGAAACTGGATAGGAGACGAAAACCTGCAGTCAAGTTTCCAAACCCATTCATTTAAATGGGTTTGGAAAGTGTCTGGCCGTGAGCGCCTGTGAGCATTTTGTACTTTGAGCGGCGAAACCGTTTTTCTTTAACCGGACACAAAGTTGAACATGCAGGACTTTGTGTCTGATTTTTAAAAAAACTGTTTCGCCGCGGAGAGCACAAAACGCTCACAGGTGCTCACGGATGGACACTGAAAGTGGAGGCCAGGGCACAGATGTGAATGTGAAAGTTTGTAATCAGTTTTTGACCAGCCAGTTTTTGTTTTGTTTTTTCTCCCCTCTTCTTCATTCTGAGGAGGCGCAAAACGGACACAAACTGATTGCTATCAGTATGTAAGGGCGGGTCCACATCTGCGCCCCGGTTTTCACTTTCAGGTTTCCGTCTTCTGCCTACAAGAGACTGTGAGCGTTTTGTGGTCTCCACAGAGAACCCGTTTTTCTTTAAACCGGACACAAAGTCCTTTGTGTCCAGTTAAAAAAAAACCGTTTTGCCGTGGAGACCACAAAACGCTCATGGGTGGACACTTTGCAAACCCAATCAAAAGGATGGGTTTGAAAAGTGACTGCTGGTTTCCGTCTTCTGTCCAGTGTCTCGGGCAGAAGACGGAAACCTGAAAGCGGAGACCAGGACGCAGGTGTGAACCCGCCCTAATCAATTTCTAATCCATTTTCCATAGTCCTTGATTAAGAAAAAAAAACACCCCATGGATTGGTTGCTGTCCATCTGGAATCCTTATTTTTTGGCCTGGTTTACATCTGCATTCGGTATTCTGTTCAGAAAGTCCGCTTGGGGACCCCCTAATGGAATACCAAATGCATAGACTATAATTGGTTTGTGTGTTTTCTGCGCGGTGTCCGCACGAATCGTGCGAAGAAAAAAGTGCTACTTGCAGCTAACAGTGTTTTAATGCGTTCAGTATTCCATTCGGGGAGTCCATAAGCGGACTCCCCGAACGAAATACTGGACGTAGATGTGAACCAGGCCTTATCCTCATGATTGTCCACAGGGAGAGAGTTCAGCAGGAACGTTGTAGATCTATATATATATATATATATATAGTAGATCTACATATATATCTACAGTAGATCTATATGTAGATCTACTATATCTTGAATGAGCCTATGTGCTTGATTGAGAACAAAGAGTCTGAAAAGGGCAGCTGAGGGTGTAGTGGGTGGGATAGCTAGGGAAACAGGGAGGGGGGAGTGTGTGAGAAAGGGAGAAGAAGTGAGGCGTGATGGAACTTGTGGGAAACAAAGTGCAGGAAGTTATGGATGTAAGCAAACACAGAGGATGCAATGAGCTCACTGAGAACCCAAGAAATCACTCAAAACACTGCTAAAGGTATTTGGTGGCATTTATTAACCCATTAATAGCTCTAAGTTTTTTTGATAAATGACTTTTTGCCCAGAAAACTCTTTAATCATGTTAATTAGAGATGATCGAATATTATTCAAAACTCTAGTTTCAAATACCTCGCTCCATAGGAATGAATGGGAGTGGCTGGCGCGCTGCAGGCACCAGCGGCCGGTGCTTAACCCCTTCGCGTTGGCCGCTCCCATTCATTCCTATGTGAGCAGTGGTATTCAAATCTAGGATTCGAATACTATTCGCTCAACACTAATGTTAATGCATCTGAGGTTAAACAGGTAATGTCTCAATGTAATTAATATTAGATATACATATTAATACATCAAAAGTAAATATACCATCTGAGATATACAAAATAAGCAATTCAGACTAACCTACGGTACCAAAGTATAAATGATTATAAGATAGAATACAATTGGTAACAGTTCAGTCAATATTAGATGATCCAATCTTGATCCACAAAGTCCACTATGTGGTGGTGATCTCCTCAAGTAGCATGTTGAAAATAGGTATGTAATAAGGTGAATAAGGCAAAGAGGTTCTGTATAGCAATATTTGCATAATATAACTAGTCTCCCGGGTAATAAAAGTAGTAGGAACAAAAATATCAGGTAATAAGTTATAGTCTCATTAGTTCTCATGCAAGAAGGGTATCAAAAATTAATAAACCATCACTCATATTGTTCTAAAGGAACTTTAATATGCGTTGCTTAATTTTGTAAATTGTAGTACGTCTAATAGCTCTTTTAAAGAATTTTACATCATTTCAGCATTCAACATCTCTATATTTAATGTTGAAGTGATTTTCCCATCTCAGTGTCTCAACACTCTGCCTGCAGTGTCTGCTTCTCACTTCCTGTACTTCTCTCCCCCCTCCTCCCTCTTGCTGAACGGGACACAGAACACTTAGATAGATCAGATAATATGCAGATGCTTGAACAGAATGGACTCCATGTTATTTGTGTGATTATATAGAGAGAGAACAGACTCAGCTTTATCGGCAAACTGCAATTAGCTGAACGATTGTCCTGACGGCACTAAGTAAGTGACGTCACTTGTCCTATCTCCCAGATCCGTGGTTATAGCAACCAGCATTGTGTAAACAATGGAAGAAATAAGGTCACATACTAGGCAAACAAAGCAGCATTTCTAAAGCAATATATTTAGGAAAAGTCTTCAATTTACATAAGCTACCAGTATAGATAGGATCCTTGAGATAGGAAAACCCCTTTAATAATCTCCTTTTGTAAATACTCAATATTAAGGAGCAGCAAGTCCATGGAGTACTGATATGAGTTTGATATTTGTATACAGTTAGTACAAAACAACTTATCTTGAGAAAATAAATTAAGTCTAATACGCGACCTCTGGGTATACAATGATTTCTATATTCATCCAAGGTTAGCAAATGTAATTGAAAAAGTCATTAGACGTCTAGATTCCAGTTCCAGCTTCTTCCTGAGTTCAAATGATGATGGAGTGGTCAAAAGGCAGCGTTTCCCTCCAGTTCAAGTAAGATTCTCTCCTTATCTTTCTCTGTGTAGGCAAAAACTTGGAACAATTCCACATCCATAACCTCCAAAATAGGAGAATCTTCAACATAATGACTCAAATATATAGTTTTAATGCCAATGATCCAAAAAACAAGTAGAGGCTAGAGCAGTACCTCCGGAGCTACTGCGCACACTCTGGCGCCATTTTTCTCCATGGCAGTGCCGCCGGAGCGTGCGCAGTAGCTCCAGCAGATAACGGGCCCTATTAACTTACCGAACCCCGCACCTGCTCACAGCTGCCTCCACTTCCCCTTCTACGTCCCATATTATGTATGTGGGACCACCTGGATGGCAGAAAGGGAAATGGATATGGCTGTGAGCAGGAGTTGGGTTAGGTAAGTGAGGCTGCGGGCCCACAGAAACAGTATTTGTTGGAGAGACCCCCAAAAAAACTGCTATTATTATAGAAAAAGACCCCGGAGTATAATGACCAGAGGCTCAGGGGAGTTGACCGACCATAAAAAATAATGTTCCACCATTATGCGTCGTGACGCTGGCCTGACCCACATTACTTCTATGCCAACATTGAAGAGGGCCAAAAGCAATAGGGAATGTGCCAGAGAGTGGCACATCACTAGAAGAGGTGAGTAACACTTGTTTTTATGTTTGTCACCTCCCCTGGGTCTCCGATCATTATACTCTGGGGTCTGAAAAGCACTAATCAAAAGACCCTGTATCAAATTATTGTACAGATATCGTTCACAACTTGAAAAGACCAAAAATATATTTGTGAACAGATAAAATAGTATTTTATTCAGGGTATGTAGCCCTCTAGAAAATAAATAGATAATAAAAACGCTTGTGTGGTGTTGTCATTTACGATACACCATAAAGCAGGGTAGTGGTAACTTATTAACCTGCAGTAAGGGAGAAAGAATAGAGATGGCAACTTTGCCAAGCTAGTCTCCTTTACAGCTTACTTACCTGTATTTATGTCCAATTGTAGACAGGTTAGGCAGGGTAAGGCCGGGTTCACACGATGTATTACGGCATGTAATGTGGTACGTAGACGGCGCTGGAGGTTTTGCGGGCCGTATATGCTCCCATTGTTTTCAATGGGAGCCGGTACCATATACGCGGCGCTATTTTGCGGCCGTGATTTTGCGGTGGCCGCAAAATAGCACCGTGTATACGGTATCGGCTTCCATTGAAAACAATGGGCGCGTATACGGCCCGCAAAACCTCCCGCGCCGTCTACGTACCACATTACGTGCCATAATACATCGTGTGAACTCGGCCTAATACAGTACTTAGTATTAGCAGATTCTTGAGAATAATGTTCAAGAATCAGTGACGAAGTTGAAGTTACGCCAGGGATGGATATTTCAGCAAGACAATGATCCAAAACACTGCTCCAAATCGACTCAGGCATTCATGCAGAGGAACAATTACAATGTTCTGGAATGGCCATCCCAGTCCCCAGACCTGAATATCATTGAACATCTGTGGGATGATTTGAAGCGGGCTGTCCATGCTCGGCGACCATGAAACTTAACTGAACTTGAATTGTTTTGTAAAGAGGAATGGTCCAAAATACCTTCATCCAGGATCCAGGAACTGATTAAAAGCTACAGGAAGCGACTAGAGGCTGTTATCTTTGCAAAAGGAGGATCTACTAAATATTAATGTCACTTTTCTGTTGAGGTGCCCATACTTTTGCACCGGTCAAATTTTGGTTTAATGCATATTGCACATTTTCTGTTAGTACAATAAACCTCATTTCAATCCTGAAATATTACTGTGTCCATCAGTTATTAGATATACCAAACTGAAATGGCTGTTGCAAACACCAAAATATTTAGAACTAAAAATGATTAAGATTAATAGGGGTGCCCAAAGTTTTTCATAGGACTGTATGTGGTTTTTGGTTGGATATCGATACTGCTTAAACAAAAAATCCAAATAGATAAACACTGCCACTCACCATGTAATGGATTCCAAAGGGTGCACGACCTTCCAAATCTCTGGACTCCAAAGAGAAAAGCTTTCATGTGAAAATAACAAATTGTTGAGGTCCGCAATGCTTTGGTCCAGTTAAAATTCAACTTTTAATGAATCCTCTTAAAAATCCATAGTAACGTGCATGATATAACAGAAGAAAAGACAAAAAATAAATAAAAAACGCTGACGCGTTTCGAGGTCCCCTACCTCTTAGTCATGGCATAAAAAACAAATAACATTTACTTCCTTATAAACATGTCTGCAGTAATTGGTCCACCTGGGTTTTCCCTTCACAGTATAACCCAAAGAGAGGCAGCACACCAGTCTAATTAATTTTAACCACTTTATCCCCAGCCATCTACATACCAATCCGCAATAATCCATTGTCTTTCACTTTGAATAATACAGTGTAGAGGTAAGGAATGTGGAAAGATATAAAAAGAATATATTAACAGCAAAAATACCATAGACATAGCACTAAATTCAAAAACACATTGATGGTATTCATTGGATCTATAGTACAAATAGACCTTGAATCGCACAATTTCCAATATCTCCTGCCTTGCTATATCCCATTCTTATTTGCCCATCTAGTGCTATTAATACCCAATAACTTTGATTCCTCGGAAGATATTCAGTACACCGTAACTAAACCTGTAACGGTATATCATATAACCCTTACTAAATCGACAAATAATGTAACCTCCGCATGGCATGAAACTAGAGGATGTTACTTACTTTTCGTTGTCTCAAGATTTCACAACTTGCCAACCACCAGTCCGGCAAAACAAAAACATAGGCATATACGTTCCTCATGATAAGATTACGTAGTTACGCTAATCACAAGGTCTAGGGAACACCAATGATATTGAGGATACACCCACAAGGCGGAGTCATATCTTACATTCAACAGATTAGTGCCACTACCCACTGTTCTGTTTGTACATGGTCACATGACTCCAGCAGACCAATGGGCAGTTGGCAAATCTCCTCTATAAGAAAAGAGGAGAAAAGGAAATGAACCTATAATCCAAATAGAAGGACATATATATATCCATCCATACCCGTGGCAAACCACCACCAAAATATGATAGTAGATGAGTACAATGTCCATTAATATATCATATTGAATTAACATTTAGAGAGTACACATATATAAAGGCATGGTACCCATGTCTGAACAATGCCCAATACTCAATAAATGTATGTAAGGTCTGTTCTAATATTGAGACCTGATGGGAATCTACAATTGAATTTCAATATGTAGTATGCCTCTCTTTTTAACAGAACATCTTTTAAATTACCACCCCTAATAGATTGATGTACTTTTTCCAATCCAATGAACCGCATGATAATGGTGCTACCCTCATGTTCCTCCAGAAAATGTCTAGAGGCGCCAGACATATATTCCATCCCCTTCATACAACTATCTCTAACGTGTTCCTTGATCCTAGTACTTAATTTCCTACTTGTGCATCCTATGTAGTCTAAACCACAGAGGACACACCGTATACAATAAATAACACACATAGAGTTGCAATCTAGATGTTCCCTGATTTCCAAGTGAAAGTCTGAAGCATTGCTATATATTTCTTGTGAGGAAATAACCTTAGCGCAAACCTTGCATTTTGGTGAACCACACTTGAAAAAACCTTTTTGTTTTTTATGAATTGTTGGGGTTTCTCTGGGCAGATAACTGGGGGACAATATGTTACCTAATGTTTGGCATCTTTTTTCAACAAACTGTACCCCATTTTCCAATAAGTTACTGGTGATTGGGTCCAATTCGAGAATTGGCAAATTTCTTTTGACCATTTTTTTGATCTCATTAAACTGTGGGCTAAAAGCCGTGCTGAACACCAATTTATTCTCTTTATTACCAGATGTTTGTTTGTCCATAAAAAGCTCATCTCTATTTCTCGATTTCACTTTAACCTCTGCCCTTTGTAACATCCAAGTGAGATAACTGCGTTCCTTGAGTCTAGCTAAAGTAAGGTTACCCAGGATATCAAAATCATCCTCCCTACTGCACGCTCTCCTAGTTCTCGTGAGTTCTCCAACAGGAACTCCTTTCAGAGTGTACAGTGGGTGACAACTATTGCCTCTGAGGATACTATTGCCTGCACTTGGCTTACGGTATAGTGAGGTGTGCACCCTCCCCTCCTCCACATCACCAATCAGCGTAACATCTAAAAAGTCGATGGAAATCCTCTGATATGTAAACGTGAACACGAGCCCGTGTTCATTGCCATTCAGGTAGTCAATGAACTCTGGTATGGGCGCTACATTTCCGACCCACACAATGAGTAGGTCATCAATGTAGCGCCCATACCAGAGAAGAGAGGACACAAAAGGGTTACTGTCAGAAAAGATAAACCTTTCCTCCCAATGAGCGAGGAACAAGTTTGCCAGAGACGGGGAAAACGGGGCACCCATTGGTGCCCCGCAGATCTGTAAATAAAATGCCCCCCCCCCCCCGATACTGCTAGTCTACTCCAAGTCTAGAGTGGAATACAGATAAGTATGATGGGGGGGGGGGGTTGTGGGATAGCATAGGTGATGTTTCCCCTGTCCTGGAAAATTGCTTTACCGGAAGATTGGAAAATGAGCCTGGGGTGGTCACAAGATTGCCTGATGATCTAGGTAAATATAGGTTTTTGGAACACTGAGTAATTTAGTAGGTAGAAAGGAATAGGGTGTTAAGTTTAATTCGTAATTATCTAACTCCTTTAATAGGAGGGTTTTTGCATATCGTGAAATGCATTACTTTTGTAGAGACTACTATTATATATGTCGGTAAATTGTTTAGTATATTATATTATAATAGTATAATTGTTTGGAAGACTGTGCTGATATTTGCTTTTTTTTGTTTTTGGGAAGGAGCAGATCATTTGTTCTAATCCCAAACAATCCTTTGAATAACATATAGCTCTTTGCTTAGCTGCTTCTCATTGAAGTCCTGAAAACCTTTCCTGTTTTTTCTGTTTCCTCCAGGTTCAGCTCTTGGCAGAGAGATCTGAAGCCATACGTGCAAAGATATCCAGGATGGTTGTAGTGATAGTTCTACTCTTCACCATCTGTTGGGGCCCCATTCAACTTTTTATTTTGTTTCAAGCCTTTGATTCAAAATTTCAAAAAAGTTATGAAACCTACAAGCTAAAAATTTTTGCACACTGTATGTGTTATTCCAACTCCTCTGTCAATCCTATTGTGTACGCTTTCATGGGGGCTAACTTCAGAAAGTCATTTAAGAAAGCATTTCCTTTCATATTCAAGCCAAAGGTTGAGTGCATCACTGGTGCAGAGAGGAATAGGGAGATGCACTTTATGTCATCAGGAACCTGAGCAACGCAATAACCACTTCTTAAAAACTGCAGTACGCATTTTGCACTTGTGGTAGCCAAACATATTGAATTCTATGTTTCTGCTGTTTAAGGTTTTATTAGTCGTGTTTGTCTATGTTATGTATATTCTATGCATTGTGAGTATTTTGTTTGTTTGTTTTGAATCTCTAGATTAAATTAATTAATTAATTTATTTATTTAATTAATTAATTTTCTATTTATTTCCATATGTTGTACACAAGACATAATGATAGGAGTAAACTTCATAAAAGCTCTCAAAAATGAATTAATACTGGTGTTTTTATTTACAGTGCCAGCAATTGTACAGAACCACTAACAACACCTGTCCTATACAAAATATAGGGCCAGAAGCAGATAACTCCATCCCATGTATAGCGTCCAAGCGCTGTCACTGCAACTCAGTGCCCGTTGATGTGAATGGGAGCTTGGGGAATGGAGCTCTCTGTTTCTGGCCTAGTGTTGTGCATAAAATGTGCACTGGAAGCCAGATTGTCAAACAGCATCTGACACTGTAAAACCGGTTAAAGTTTAAAGCCCACCTTTCACCACAACCACCAGATGCAAACCTTTGCATCCCTCAGTAGATACTGCTTCATACTAATTTCTCTAGCCCCACCTTTCCTGAGCTAATGGTGCTGTTAGTTTCAGTAACCAGAAACAGCCACATTACCAGAATAACATAAAATAACAGACTGTTAACTTTGGTATAATGCCTAATAAGCAGGGGTTAGTATATACACTCTCTACCAATAAGTATTTGGACACCAAGTAAAGTTCTGTGGAGGTGGAGTTATGGACATGGTTATGGTCATGGTAAACTGAACGCTGACGCCTATTGCACTATTTTAGATAGGACTGTATGGTGAGTCGTTTTTAGGAGGAGGAATTTGAGTCAGTTTCCTGACAAAATTCCTAACCAAAAAAACTCTGTGTGAACTCAGCCTAACAGTGTGCTTCCTACATTACGGCAGTTCTATGGGTCAGAGCAATGTTACTTCCAGGATGACAACGCCAGCTGTCATGTAGCGAGGTTTACCATGGCTTGGTACAGTAACAGTCAGGTTAACCGACTGGACTGGCCTACCCAGAGCTCAGACTTGAACCCTATCGAGCACCTCTGGGACGAGTTGGATCGCCGAACTAAGGGGTGCAGCAGCCGACCATAATCGGTGAAAGAACTTACCTGTCTTCTCCAAGCCGAATGGAATAAAATACCACTAGCCATCATACAAGGACTTGTGGAAAGCCCTGGAGGGTTGAGGATGTAATTGTCGCTCATGCCGCTCAGACCGCAGGTGTACAAATACTTATTGGTAGACAGTGTATATCAAATGATGAAATATAAGATATAACCCATTTAATCCCAAGTGACTAAAGTATTTTAGAAAGCCCTAGTTGTCCAAATTAACATGACTATTACATACCTAACTAATAACATGCAGAATGGATTTTATTTACTCGCTGTTTATTAGGCAACCAGGGTTCCAAATGCTAGACATGATATTCTGAACTCTGGCTTGTCTTTTGAGTAGGGTGTGATTCTTGCCATTATTACAGTATTATACTGGAGTCACACAGGATGAACATGCTGCAGTTTCTGCAAGGGAAATTCTGCAACGTGTTCTTCTGCAAAATCATCCATGTGTAATGAGTGATATCATCTTGAATGTGGAGAAGACCAAGGAAATGACTGTTGATGTGAGAAGAAAATTTAGCTTGATATCTGGTAGAGGAACAAGTGGTATGTTATAAATATCTGGGAATCCATACGGATTATAAATCGGATTGCAGGGTGAATACAGAGAAAGCCTAAAAGAAATCCATGAGTCATATTTATTTCCTGTGGAGATTAAGGTCCTTTAATGTATGCACTAAATTATTATGAATGTTCTATGAGACTGTCTTAGAAAGTTTTTTTGGGGGAAGCAATATGATGGGGGTGAAATCTATGTAAGATGGATGTGAAAAAATTCAATAAATTGTTAAGAATAATGCTGGTGAGTAGTGAGTTCTAAATTCTCTCCTTTTGAGGATATGTTAAAAAAGACAATGACTAGATTTGGGGCTACTGGGGGAAAATGGTGACAACTGATTTTGTTTTTAACCACTTTCCACAGGTGACTCACCGCCTTTAAAACCCCATAACTTTATTTTTCCATTCACAGAGCCATACAAGGGTTTAATGTTTGCGGGACAAATTGTTCTTTATAATGGTATCATTTATTAATCTGTACAATGTGCTGGGAAGCTGGAAAAAAAATTCCAAATGGGGGAGAGAATTGGAGAAAGAGTACATTTGTGTTACAGGCATCATTATGGTGTTCACTCTGCAGCCAAAATCACCTATCATCTGTATTCTATGCTTTGGTACGATTCTGGGGATAACAAATTTATATAGTTTTATTTACATTTTAACCCCTTAACAAATATCTAAAACTTTGCAAAAGAAAATGTTTTCTAAAAGTTGGGACGCATAACACGATGCATAGGGCGTATATTTTTTTTTGCAGTACCAGGTGTTCTTTTTAGTTTTGGAGAATGTCTATTGCTTTGATCAGATTTTTTCCAAATTTTTATCAGACGCAAAACAGTGAAAAAAATGGCAGTTCAACACTTTAGATTTTTTTTTCCCGCTATGATGTTCATAATATAGAAAAAAATATTTTTATAGACATATATACATATTATTATGTTTTTGGACACAAGCATACCTAATCTGTATGTGTTTCCCATTATTGAAGTACTTTTATATGTGGTCTAGGGAAAGATAAGATAATCCTTTAATAGTCCCACAGTGGGGAGATTTCAGCATGTTACAGCAGCATAGTAATACAGATACAGGATAATACACAGTAATATATTACAGAAGCAGACACACATATACTGAGAAGAGAAGATATACTAGGAGTCCATAGCAGCTAAGGAACAGAAGAAGAGAGAAGGAAGACTTCAGAATCATAATCATTATTAGTTTTCTGTGCGGAGTGATCTTCGCTTGGTCTGATGTAGATCAGCCTGATCGCGGTTGGAAGGAAAGACTTGCGAAAGGGGATGATTTGAATTTTTTATATTTTTTTTCCACTTTTTTTATTACACTTATTAAACCCCGTAGGGTTCTTGAACTTTGATCATTAATGCAATACATTGCACAATAATGCATAGAAGTTTGACCCCCAGCGCCGGAAGAAGACGCGTGAAGAGGCAGTTCCTGAAGAAGATGGAGGCAGCGCTGGAGAGAACTCATTTGCATACAGAAGAAAACCGGGATTTCTACCGAATGGCGGACAAGAGAAGACATCTAAAGGTAGGAGAATAGCCTTTCTTAAAGCTATTCCTATGTGTTAGTCACAAAAACCTGCGTTTTAATGATAGGATCCCTTTAACGGAAATGTATAAATCATAGGACTGGTTTTCCATATAAATCCTCCAGAAGTAGTGTGGGAGTGAACCGTGCATTGGGGCAGGCAGTTATGGTCTGTATATGTCAGAATATGATATACATTTATTCCATCCTTGTACTTCTATTGTATATGCATGCGCTTTGCACAGCTCCTGTGTAGTTAGCATTGTTTGATATTATGTGTTGGTAGTTTATGCAACTGTCTTGTTACACTACAGCCTCAGCACCTTTTTATGTGACTTTTCACCATTTTACTTTTCTTTACCGTATATAATTTTATGACTAATATTTAAATAAAGATCTCTATTTTATTGGATTTCATTTGTCTTTTTTCGGTGTTTTGATATTCTATATAGTCAGGGTCACAGAAGTGTACACTGGTTTTCTACACTGTATTTTTAAACAGGTTAATTCAAAGATGGAAAAAGAATGACTATATTCACACCAGAATATGATAAAATAATAAGTGTTTAATAAATGAAAAGAGATATTCGGCTGTGGTCACAAATGATATAATAGCTTGCTGGATGGGGACCCCATTATATATCATGCACTGGTATATACCCATCGTTCGATGACTTCCAGAGGTTCTGGACATCTTTCTTTCTCATGATTCCAGCCAAGACTAATTAAAACAATAGGCATATAGTGAACCTTCTACAGATATATGACAAGAAATACAATTTTTCTCTTCCATCCACGTACAGTGAGATTAGTTACTGTGCCATGGGTGGAAAACTTCTTGATTATATTGTACACTATGGACAAAGGAACATCAAGATCTCAGGAGATGGACTTGTAACTTTGAGATTGCTGATATTTTTCCACAATTTTTGGATTTCACACAGTTCTATTCTCCTCTTTCTGTTCTCCATGCTTAGTATAGTACACACAGACATACGATACAAAGATTGAGTCAAATTCTCTCATTTTTATCTGGTTATGTGTATAACAAAACGTGTAATTGCAATAATTTTCTGGGAGAAAAACTTCATTTTTTAGAAAAATTTCAGGAGTGCCAACACTTATGGCCATGACTGTATATAACCCTCATTGGGAAGCTGCAGGTGCTATTGGTTATGACCGTAAAGATCATCTTGGTTCAACTGCACCACTGCCTACTGAGTTATTCCTGCGCTTACCATCAGGGCCCTTCTGAACACCACCACACAACTCAGTAAGAGAGGATGCCTCTCCAACTGGAAGTGCCCAGAGGATTATACCCACAGTGCCAGAACGGAAGGACCATTATAAGGCAAGTTAAGGGAGCCTTCACATGATGTAACGCTGCTCTCATTCTGATCGTAAAAACACGTTCAGAATGAGCGCGTGAAAAGAAGCTCCCATTGACTTGAATGGGAGCCGGCATACGTGCGCTCCCCATTGAAATCAATGGGAGGCTTTTTTCCCTATGCTTTCAATGTATTATGCGCGTATTTAGTGTATATATATATATATATATATATATATATACTGTATATATATATATTTATATATGTGTGTATATATATATATATATGTATATATATTTACAGATATATTGCTAGGTGCTGATATGTAATAAATAAGATGTCTGTTTTTTTCTGCAGACTTAAAAAATGTATGACACATGGATGGCACAAGGATTAGCTAATGGAAATGCACTAGGACGTACAACATTTTTTTTTATAGCCCTGAAAACAAATTTTACCATTAAATGGATATTTTATATGACTGTGTTTTTTTATCTAGAAACTGTGCAATGTTTGCTGATTTTTGAATTATATTATGCTACATTAACAAACATTGTGGTGATGGTAGACACAAAGAAATGAATGACTATGAAAGCTTGTCACATATTCATTAATACATTCTTATTCATTTCCTATCATTTTGCTGCACACGTATATAAACAACTTTATTACAAATGAGAAAGATTCAAAACAATTATAGTAAGCCATAATGATATTAATTGCTTAACCCATTTTTCATGGCCGCTTTGCACCTAAGGGCATTTGTTTTCACTAGGGTGGAGCCGATCTTGAGATTTCAGGATCGATTTTAAACTCCAATTTCCGATCATTTTCCATTCGAACCCGATCTCGATCCCAATTCCGATCCTAATGCAAGTCAATGGGATTTTTTTTTTTCTAAGATCGTTTTTAAAAGCTAAAAAAAGTTACCCAAAAACACATACATGTTCTTAGAATGCATAAAAAGATCAAGGGAACACTTAAATGGCCATAAAACATTGTTTTTTAATCACTACACAGCGTGGAGTCCAAAAATTGAAGCACATGAGCCTCAGTCATATGAGTGACCTCTCCCCAAGGAAGCATAGGCCTTAAAATAAGTTTTTTTCAGTAGCTGGGAGTCCAAAAATTAAAGCACATGAGCCTCTGAAAATTTGTAACCTAAAAAAAAAAAGTATGTGCAGGAGGAGCTACAGAAAATCAATGAGACATATTGTAACAACATCGATTTCTTTATAATGCCAATGGTGTATTATAGCCCTTCTCAATCCAGGACCTGTTGATCTTTATGAAAGTCAGGCGATCAACATTGTCAGCAGAGAGTCTTGTCCGAAGCTCTGTGACAACACCAACAGCAGTGCTGAACAGTCGTTCTGAGAAGATGCTAGCTGCAGGACAGGAATGTAACCCCAGGGCATACTGGGCAAGTTCAGGCCACATTTCCATCTTTGACACCCAGTAGTCCAGCAGGAAAGACTCTTGTGGTAAGAGGTCTATGTGCGTTTTCATATAGTCTTGCACCTGCAATAAAAAATGCTGTCTCCAGTCTGATACCTCTACATTTAATGTTGGTGTAGTAGGCCTCAACAAAGACAGCCAAGCACTAGCCATTATGCCCAGACTTCCCTTGCAACGGGCTGTGCTTCTGTCTCTGGGACCACGGCATTGTGAAAGGTGTGCAGTAGTTGGAGATGATCTTGACTCACTGCTTTCTGTAGGAAATGTGTCCATTAAGTCGTCCAACAGTTTCTGATAGTACATATCGACATATTGATATCCCTATATGCCTGTGGTGTGATGGAAATGAAGGCCAGAACTTTATCCCTGAAGCAAGGATCAAGTAGGGTTGCCACCCAGGATCTGCAAGCATGTTTTTCACACATTTGTCTTCCAGAAGACAATTTAGCATGAAATTACATGTGTGCCAATGTACCTGGTGGCGATTCATGACTGTCCAACTCATCTAAGCTGACTATAGTCTCTTCTGCATCCCCCCATCCACACACAATGCCTGTTGACTGGGACTGCTGGAATGACTCCTCCTCCGTGACATCAATCTCCTGATCCAAATCCTCCTCATCCTCCTCCTCTGAATAAGTACCCACAGAGGCTATTCGAGTCTGTGACCCAGTCTCCAACCATTGCCTGATCCGCCCAGCCCTGGAGTCATGGTGGCCATGGTGGTCTTCCAAGTCCTGGCTGTCTTCAAAGAAAATATCCTCTTCCTCCTCTGTTGCACATACTTGATTCCTCAAAGTTATGAGGCTGTCCTTCAATGTGCACAAAGTCATGCTGATGCTGATGTTGTTTGCACTGACCACTTTTGTGCAGTATTCCAGACACTGAAGAACCAAATAGACGTCATGCAGTTGTGCCCACTCCACAGCCATAAGATGGAGCTTTAAGGGAGCAACATTTGTACGTCGGGCTCCTCTCGTCATCAAAAGATCAATTACTGCTAGCTTCTGTTCGATAAACCTCTGCAACATATGCAATGTCGAATTCCACCTGGTGAGGACATCACATACAGTCCTATGCAAAAGTTTGGGCACCCCTATTAATCTTAATCATTTTTAGTTCTAAATATTTTGGTGTTTGCAACAGCCATTTTAGTTTGATATATCTAATAACTGATGAACACAGTAATATTTCAGGATTGAAATGAGGTTTATTGTACTAACAGAAAATGTGCAATATGCATTAAACCAAAATTTGACCAGTGCAAAAGTATGGGCACCTCAACAGAAAAGTGACATTAATATTTAGTAGATCCTCCTTTTGCAAAGATAACAGCCTCTAGTCGCTTCCTGTAGCTTTTGATCAGTTCCTGGATCCTGGATGAAGTTATTTTGGACCATTCCTCTTTACAAAACAATTCAAGTTCAGCTAAGTTTGATGGTCGCCGAGCATGGACAGCCCGCTTCAAATCATCCCACAGATGTTCAATGATATTCAGGTCTGGGGACTGGGATGGCCATTCCAGAACATTGTAATTGTTCCTCTGCATGAATTCCTGAGTCGATTTGGAGCAGTGTTTTGGATCATTGTCTTGCTGAAATATCCATCCCCGACGTAACTTCAACTTCATCACTGATTCTTGAACATTATTCTCAAAAATCTGCTGATACTGAGT
Organism: Leptodactylus fuscus; assembly: GCF_031893055.1. Classification (NCBI taxonomy): domain Eukaryota; kingdom Metazoa; phylum Chordata; class Amphibia; order Anura; family Leptodactylidae; genus Leptodactylus; species Leptodactylus fuscus. Next base: position 144,016,420 of record NC_134265.1, read on the forward strand.
GGAATCCATGCGACCCTCAACTTTAACAAGATTCCTGGTGCCAGCATTGGCCACATAGCCCCAAAGCATGATGGAACCTCCACCAAATTTTACAGTGGGTAGCAAGTGTTTTTCTTGGAATGCTGTTTTTTTTGGACGCCATGCATAACACCTTTTTGTATGACCAAACAACTCAATCTTTGTTTCATCAGTCCACAGGACCTTCTTCCAAAATGAAGCTGGTTTGTTCAAATGTGCTTTTGCATACCTCAGCCGACTCTGTTTGTGGTGTGCTTGCAGAAACGGCTTCTTTCTCATCACTCTCCCATACAGCTTCTCCTTGTGCAAAGTGCGCTGTATTGTTGACTGATGCACAGTGACACCATCTGCAGCAAGATGATGCTGCAGCTCTTTGGAGGTGATCTGTGGATTGTCCTTGACTGTTCTCACCATTCTTCTTCTCTGCCTTTCTGATATTTTTCTTGGCCTGCCACTTCTGGGCTTAACAAGAACTGTCCCTGTGGTCTTCCATTTCTTTACTATGTTCCTCACAGTGGAAACTGACAGGTTAAATCTCTGAGACAACTTTTTGTATCCTTCCCCTGAACAACTACGTTGAACAATCTTTGTTTTCAAATCATTTGAGAGCGGGCTGTCCATGCTCGGCGACCATCAAACTTAACTGAACTTGAATTGTTTTGTAAAGAGAAATGGTCCAAAATACCTTCATCCAGGATCCAGGAACTGATTAAAAGCTACAGGAAGCGACTAGAGGCTGTTATCTTTGCAAAAGGAGGATCTACTAAATATTAATGTCACTTTTCTGTTGAGGTGCCCATACTTTTGCACCGGTTAAATTTTGGTTTAATGCATATTGCACATTTTCTGTTAGTACTAGAGATGAGCGAACACTAAAATGTTCGAGGTTCGAAATTCGATTCGAACAGCCGCTCAATGTTCGTGTGTTCGAACGGGTTTCGAACCCCATTATAGTCTATGGGGAACAGATACTCGTTAAGGGGGAAACCCAAATCCGTGTCTGGAGGGTCACCAAGTCCACTATGACACCCCAGGAAATGATGCCAACACCTCTGGAATGACACTGGGACAGCAGGGGAAGCATGTCTGGGGGCATCTAACACACCAAAGACCCTCTATTACCCCAACATCACAGCCTAACAACTACACACTTTACACACTCAATACCACCTCTCTGACAGTAGGAAAACACCTTGAAACATGTGTATTTGGCACTTGCAGTGAGGAGAGCTTGTCACCAGCAGTGAATTTGGCCCTTGTAGTAAGTTGAGGTTGGCACCAACATTTGTTTTGAAAATCAGGGTGGATTGAGCCTCTAACCAGCAGAGTTTGGGCAAATTCATGGTGGAGGGAGCCTCTAAACACCCCAGTTTGGGCAAATTCATGGTGGAGGGAGCCTCTAAAAACCCCAGTTTGGACCAATTCATGGTGGAGGGAGCCTCTAACCAGCCCAGTTTGGGCAAATTCATGGTGGAGGGAGCCTCTAACCAGCCCAGTTTGGACCAATTAATGGTGGAGGGAGCCTCTAACCAGCCCAGTTTGGACCAATTAATGGTGGAGGGAGCCTCTAACCAGCCCAGTTTGGACCAATTAATGGTGGAGGGAGCCTCTAACCAGCCCAGTTTGGACCAATTAATGGTGGAGGGAGCCTCTAACCACCCCAGTTTGGACCAATTCATGGTGGAGGGAGCCTCTAAACAGCCAAGTTTGGACCAATTCATGGTGGAGGGAGCCTCTAAAAACCCCAGTTTGGACCAATTCATGGTGGAGGGAGCCTCTAACCAGCCCAGTTTGGGCAAATTCATGGTGGAGGGAGCCTCTAAACAGCCCAGTTTGGGCAAATTCATGGTGGAGGGAGCCTCTAACCAGCCCAGTTTGGACCAATTAATGGTGGAGGGAGCCTCTAACCAGCCCAGTTTGGGCAAATTCATGGTGGAGGGAGCCTCTAAACAGCCCAGTTTGGACCAATTCATGGTGGAGGGAGCCTCTAAAAAACCCAGTTTGGACCAATTCATGGTGGAGGGAGCCTCTAAACAGCCCAGTTTGGGCAAATTCATGGTGGAGGGAGCCTCTAAACAGCCCAGTTTGGGCAAATTCATGGTGGAGGGAGCCTCTAACCAGCCCAGTTTGGACCAATTAATGGTGGAGGGAGCCTCTAAACAGCCAAGTTTTGGGAAATTCATGGTGGAGGGAGCCTCTAACCAGCCCAGTTTGGACCAATTCATGGTGGAGGGAGCCTCTAAACAGCCCAGTTTGGGCAAATTCATGGTGGAGGGAGCCTCTAAAAAACCCAGTTTGGACCAATTCATGGTGGAGGGAGCCTCTAACCAGCCCAGTTTGGACCAATTAATGGTGGAGGGAGCCTCTAAACAGCCAAGTTTGGACCAATTCATGGTGGAGGGAGCCTCTAAAAACCCCAGTTTGGACCAATTCATGGTGGAGGGAGCCTCTAACCAGCCCAGTTTGGGCAAATTCATGGTGGAGGGAGCCTCTAAACAGCCCAGTTTGGGCAAATTCATGGTGGAGGGAGCCTCTAACCAGCCCAGTTTGGACCAATTAATGGTGGAGGGAGCCGCTAAACAGCCCAGTTTGGACCAATTCATGGTGGAGGGAGCCTCTAAAAACCCCAGTTTGGACCAATTCATGGTGGAGGGAGCCTCTAAAAAACCCAGTTTGGACCAATTCATGGTGGAGGGAGCCTCTAACCAGCCCAGTTTGGACCAATTAATGGTGGAGGGAGCCTCTAAACAGCCAAGTTTGGACCAATTCATGGTGGAGGGAGCCTCTAAAAACCCCAGTTTGGACCAATTCATGGTGGAGGGAGCCTCTAACCAGCCCAGTTTGGACCAATTAATGGTGGAGGGAGCCTCTAACCAGCCCAGTTTGGACCAATTAATGGTGGAGGGAGCCTCTAACCACCCCAGTTTGGACCAATTCATGGTGGAGGGAGCCTCTAAACAGCCAAGTTTGGACCAATTCATGGTGGAGGGAGCCTCTAAAAACCCCAGTTTGGACCAATTCATGGTGGAGGGAGCCTCTAACCAGCCCAGTTTGGGCAAATTCATGGTGGAGGGAGCCTCTAAACAGCCCAGTTTGGGCAAATTCATGGTGGAGGGAGCCTCTAACCAGCCCAGTTTGGACCAATTAATGGTGGAGGGAGCCGCTAAACAGCCCAGTTTGGGCAAATTCATGGTGGAGGGAGCCTCTAAACAGCCCAGTTTGGACCAATTCATGGTGGAGGCAGCCTCTAAAAAACCCAGTTTGGACCAATTCATGGTGGAGGGAGCCTCTAAACAGCCCAGTTTGGGCAAATTCATGGTGGAGGGAGCCTCTAAAAAACCCAGTTTGGACCAATTCATGGTGGAGGGAGCCTCTAACCAGCCCAGTTTGGGCAAATTCATGGTGGAGGGAGCCTCTAAACAGCCCAGTTTGGGCAAATTCATGGTGGAGGGAGCCTCTAACCAGCCCAGTTTGGACCAATTAATGGTGGAGGGAGCCGCTAAACAGCCCAGTTTGGGCAAATTCATGGTGGAGGGAGCCTCTAAACAGCCCAGTTTGGACCAATTCATGGTGGAGGGAGCCTCTAAAAAACCCAGTTTGGACCAATTCATGGTGGAGGGAGCCTCTAAACAGCCCAGTTTGGGCAAATTCATGGTGGAGGGAGCCTCTAACCAGCAGAGTTGTGGGAAAGCAGGGTGGAGGGAGCCTCTAACCAGCAGAGTTGGTGGAAATCAGGGTGGAGGGAGCCTCTAACCAGCAGAGTTGGGGGAAATCATGTTGGAGGGAGCCTAGTATTAGCAGAATTGTGCAACGCTTATGGTGGATGAGTATGAGGATGCGGAGGAATTGGAGAGGTTGAGTACAGACATGGAGTTTCATGTTGGGGTGCTTTACACAGGTGGGCACAAAAATGAAGGCTCTATCCAGTGGTGGTTCATTTTTATCAAAGTGAGCCGGTCGGCACTCTCAGCTGACAGACGGGTGCGCTTGTCAGTGATGATGCCACCGGCTGCACTGAACACCCTCTCAGATAGGACGCTGGCGGCAGGACAGGACAGCACCTCCAAGGCATATAGGGCAAGTTCAAGCCACAGGTCCAACTTCGACACCCAATACGTGTAGGGCGCAGAGGGGTCGGAGAGGACAGGGCTGTGGTCGGAAAGGTATTCCCGCAACATGCGCCTATACTTCTCACGCCTGGTGACACTAGGACCCTCCGTGGCGGCACTTTGGCGAGGGGGTGCCATCAAGGTGTCCCAGACCTTAGACAGTGTGCCCCTCGTTTGTGTGGACCGGTGAGAACTTGGTTGCCTACTGGAGGAACTGCCCTCCCTGCCGCCAACGTCACATGCTGGAAACATCTCCATCATATTCTGCACCAATTGCCTGTGGCAAGCATTGATGCGATTGGCCCTCCCCTCTACCGGAATAAAAGACGAGATGTTGTTTTTATACCGGGGGTCAAGGATAGCAAAGATCCAGTACTGGTTGTCCTCCATGATTTTGACAATACGCTTGTCGGTTGTAAAGCACCCCAACATGAACTCAGCCATGTCTGCCACAGTGTTAGTTGGCATGACTCCTCTGGCCCCACCGGAAAGTTCAATCTCCATTTCCTCCTCATCCTCCATGTCTACCCATCCGCGCTGCAACAATGGGACGATTCGAAGTTGCCCGGAAGCCTCCTGTATCACCATCACATCATCGGACAACTCTTCTTCCTCCTCCTCCTCCTCCTCCTCCATTAAACGCAGTGAAGCGGACAGATGTGTGGACCTACTCTCCAGCTGTGACGGATCGGATGCTATCCCTAACTCCTCTGTGTGATCTGAGTTATCCCTGATGTCAATCAGGGATTCTCTCAGAACACACAAGAGCGGGATTGTAAGGCTCACCATCGCATCCTCAGAGCTCACCCTCCTTGTGGACTCCTCAAAGACCCGTAGGATGTCACAAAGGTCTCTCATCCATGGCCACTCATGGATGTGAAACTGAGGCAGCTGACTTTGTGGCACCCTAGGGTTTTGTAGCTGGTATTCCATCAAAGGTCTCTGCTGCTCAACCACTCTATTCAACATCTGAAACGTTGAGTTCCAGCGTGTGGGGACGTCGCACAAAAGCCGGTGTTGTGGCACATGCAGGCGTTGCTGGAGAGATTTTAAGCTAGCAGCGGCTACTGTCGACTTGCGAAAGTGGGCGCACATGCGCCGCACTTTCACCAGTAGCTCTGGAACATTGGGGTAGCTCTTTAGGAAACGTTGCACCACTAGGTTGAAGACGTGGGCCAGGCATGGAACATGTTGGAGTCCGGCAAGCTCCAGAGCTGCTACCAGGTTCCGGCCGTTATCACAAACGACCATGCCTGGGCCCAGGTGCAGCGGCTCAAACCATATTGCCGTCTCATCGAGGAGGGCATCCCTCACCTCGGAGGCAGTGTGCTGTCTGTCCCCCAAGCTGATCAGCTTCAGCACAGCCTGCTGACGTCTACCAACGCCAGTGCTGCAACGTTTCCAACTCGTAGCTGGGGTCAATCTAACAGCGGAGGAGGAGGCGGTGGCGGAGGAGGAGGCGGTGGCGGAGGAGGAGGCGGTAGAGGAGGAGGAGGAGGGGGGTGTTCTTCTCGTGTCCCTGCCAGGAATGTTAGGCGGGGAGACGAGGTACACCGGGCCAGTTTGGGAAGCAGTCCCAGCCTCAACTACATTCACCCAGTGTGCCGTCAGTGAAATGTAGCGTCCCTGTCCGCATGCACTTGTCCACGCGTCGGTGGTCAAGTGGACCTTTGTGCAAAGCGCGGAACTAAGGGCCCGCCTGATGTTGAGTGACACGTGCTGGTGCAAGGCGGGGACGGCACACCGGGAGAAGTAGTGACGGCTAGGGACGGCATAGCGAGGTGCCGCAGTTGCCATCAGGTCCAGGAAGGCGGGAGTTTCAACAAGCCGGAACGCCAACATCTCCTGGGCCAGCAGTTTAGCGATGTTGGCGTTCAAGGCTTGCGCGTGTGGGTGGTTAGCAGTGTATTTCTGCCGCCGCTCCAATGTCTGAGAGATGGTGGGTTGTTGTAAAGAAACGCCTGATGGTGCCTTTGATGGTGCAGGAGAAGGAGATAAGACAGGACCAGGGGAGGATGAGGTAGAAGTCAACAAAGTGGCGGAGGCAGATGAAGTGGTGTCCTGGCTCGTCCTCTGGAGTGCATCGCCAGCACAGTCAGCAGTGGCAGTGGCAGAGGCAGAGGCAGTGGCAGAGGCAGTGGCAGTGGCGTGAACGGCAGGCGGCCTTTGTCCTGCCGTTGCTGCCTGCCACTGATTCCAGTGCTTGGATTCCAAATGACGGCGCATTGAAGTGGTGGACAGGTTGCTCTTCTCAGAGCCCCTAATCAATTTCGAGAGGCAAATTGTGCAGACAACACTATATCTGTCCTCGGCGCATTCCTTGAAAAATCTCCACACCTTCGAGAAACGTGCCCTCGAGGTGGGAGTTTTTCGGGGCTGGGTACGAACTGGAACATCTTGGGAGATTCCGGGTGTGGCCTGGCTTCGCCTAAGCTGCTGACCTCTGCCTCTGCCTCTAGCTACCCTTTTTGGTGCTGCACCTGCCTCAACATCCACACTACTTTCCCCGCTTGACATCCCCCCTGTCCAGGTCGGGTCAGTGTCCTCATCATCCACCACTTCCTCTTCCAACTCCTGTCTCATCTCCTCCTCCCGCACAATGCGCCGGTCAACTGGATGCCCTGACGGCAACTGCGTCACATCATCGTCGATGAGGGTGGGTTGCTGGTCATCCACCACCAAATCGAACGGAGATGGAGGAGACTCTAGTGTTTGAGCATCTGGACACAGATGCTCCTCTGTTAGGTTCGTGGAATCGTGACGTGGAGAGGCAGGTTGAGGGACAATGAAAGGAGCGGAGAACAGCTCTGGGGAGCAGGGACAGTTTGGGTTATTGTTCTGTAAAGCTTCGGAATTTTGGGAGGAAGGAAGACAAGACTGTTGGGTAATAGGAGGAGAGGAGGCAGAGTCTGACTGGCTGCTGGACAATGTGCTGTAAGCGTTCTCTGACAGCCATTGCAAGACCTGTTCCTGGTTCTCGGGCCTACTAAGGTTTGTACCCTGCAGTTTAGTTAATGTGGCAAGCAACCCTGGCACTGTGGAGTGGCGCAATGCTTGCTGCCCCACAGGAGTAGGCACGGGACGCCCTGTGGCTTCACTGCTACCTTGCTCCCCAGAACCATTCCCCCGACCTCGCCCACGGCCTCGTCCACGTCCCTTTCCGGGAGCCTTGCGCATTTTGAATTCCTAGTTAGAAATTGGCACTGTATACCAGTAGTAAAAATTGTGGGTGCACGTAACCCCAATATATTCTTTGAATTCCCAGTCAGACACTGGCACTATATGGCAGTAGCAAGAAATGAGGGTATTTGTATTCCCAATATATTCTTTGAATTCCCAGTCAGACAATGGCACTGTATACCAGTAGTAAAAATTGTGGGTGCACGTAACCCCAATATATTCTTTGAATTACCAGTCAGAAACTGGCACTATATGGCAGTAGCAAGAAATGAGGGTATTTATAACCCCAATATATTCTTTGAATTCCCAGTCAGACAATGGCACTGTATACCAGTAGTAAAAATTGTGGGTGCACGTAACCCCAATATATTCTTTGAATTCCCAGTCAGACACTGGCACTATATGGCAGTAGCAAGAAATGAGGGTATTTGTATTCCCAATATACTCTTTGAATTCCCAGTCAGACAATGGCACTGTATACCAGTAGTAAAAATTGTGGGTGCACGTAACCCCAATATATTCTTTGAATTCCCAGTCAGACACTGGCACTATATGGCAGTAGCAAGAAATGAGGGTATTTGTATTCCCAATATACTCTTTGAATTCCCAGTCAGACAATGGCACTGTATACCAGTAGTAAAAATTGTGGGTGCACGTAACCCCAATATATTCTTTGAATTACCAGTCAGACACTGGCACTATATGGCAGTAGCAAGAAATGAGGGTATTTGTATTCCCAATATATTCTTTGAATTCCCAGTCAGACAATGGCACTGTATACCAGTAGTAAAAATTGTGGGTGTATATAGCCCCAATTCTATTGCTAGGGGACTTGCAGGGTATTTCTGGGGTGAAGGTGGGGGGGCACACCGTTGGAACGGGTATCGGGGTATATATCGGGTATACGGGAATACACTGACAGTGTATTCCATTCAGGATCCTGGGAAAGCTGGGTTGCGGCGATTGAGCCCGTCAGTGCCACGTTACACTGACAAGCTTCTCCCTGGAATTTAGCTCTTACAAGAGCTGTTGGTTGTCTTCTCCTTCCTATCCTAGCCTGTCCCTGCCTACCCAGAATCTAAGCCCTAGCTAGCTGGACGGAAACCTCCGTCCTCGGTGAATTGCAAGCTCAGAATGACGCGAACCTGGGCGGCGCTGTTCTTTTAAATTAGAGGTCACATGTTTTCGGCAGCCAATGGGTTTTGCCTACTTTTCTCAACGTCACCGGTGTCGTAGTTCCTGTCCCACCTACCCTGCGCTGTTATTGGAGCAAAAAAGGCGCCAGGGAAGGTGGGAGGGGAATCGAGTAATGGCGCACTTTACCACGCGGTGTTCGATTCGATTCGAACATGCCGAACAGCCTAATATCCGATCGAACATGAGTTTGATAGAACACTGTTCGCTCATCTCTAGTTAGTACAATAAACCTCATTTCAATTCTGAAATATTACTGTGTCCATCAGTTATTAGATATATCAAAGTGAAATGGCTGTTGCAAACACCAAAATATTTAGAACTAAAAATTATTAAGATTAATAGGGGTGCCCAAACTTTTTCATAGGACTGGATCTAATAACTGATGGACACAGTAATATTTCAGGATTGAAATGAGGTTTATTGTACTAACAGAAAATGCGCAATATGCATTAAACCAAAATTTGACCGGTGCAAAAATATGGGCACCTCAACAGAAAAGTGACATTAATATTTAGTACATCCTCCTTTTGCAAAGATAACAGCCTCTAGTCGCTTCCTGTAGCTTTTAATCAGTTCCTGGATGAAGGTATTTTGGACCATTTCTTTCTACAAAACAATTCAAGTTCAGTTAAGTTTGATGGTCGCCGAACATGGACAGCCCGCTCTCAAATGATCTGAAAACAAAGATTGTTCAACATAGTTGTTCAGGGGAAGGATACAAAACGTTGTCTCAGAGATTTAACCTGTCAGTTTCCACTGTGAGGAACATAGTAAGGAAATGGAAGACCACAGGGACAGTTCTTGTTAAGCCCAGAAGTGGCAGGCCAAGAAAAATATCAGAAAGGCAGAGAAGAAGAATGGTGAGAACAGTCAAGGACAATCCACAGACCACCTCCAAAGAGCTGCAGCATCATCTTGCTGCAGATGGTGTCACTGTGCATCGGTCAACTATACAGCGCACTTTGCACAAATAGAAGCTGTATGGGAGAGTGATGAGAACGAAGCCGTTTCTGCACGTACGCCACAAATAGAGTTGCCTGAGGTATGAAAAAGCACATTTGGACAAGGCAGCTTCATTTTGGAAACAAAAATTGAGTTGTTTGGTTATAAAAAAAAGGCGTTATGCATGGCGTCCAAAAAGAAACAGCATTCCAAGAAAAACACATGCTACCCACTGTAAAATTTGGTGGAGGTTCCATCATGCTTTGGGGCTGTGTGGCCAATGCCGGCATCGGGAATCTTGTTAAAGTTGAGAGTCGCATGGATTCCACTCAGTATCAGCAGATTCTTGAGAATAATGTTCAAGAATCAGTGATGAAGTTGAAGTTACGCCGGGGATGGATATTTCAGCAAGACAATGATCCAAAACACCGCTCCAAATCCTCAGGCATTCATGCAGAGGAACAATTACAATGTTCTGGAATGGCCATCCCAGTCCCCAGACCTGAATATCATTGAACATCTGTGGGATGATTTGAAGCGGGCTGTCCATGCTCGGCGACCATCTAACTTAACTGAACTTGAATTGTTTGTCCAAAATACCTTTATCCAGGATCCAGGAACTGATTAAAAGCTACAGGAAGCGACTAGAGGCTGTTATCTTTGCAAAAGGAGGATCTACTAAATATTAATGTCACTTTTCTGTTGAGGTGCCCATACTTTTGCACCGGTCAAATTTTGGTTTAATGCATATTGCACATTTTCTGTTAGTACAATAAACCTCATTTCAATCCTGAAATATTACTGTGTCCATCAGTTATTAGATATATCAAACTGAAATGGCTGTTGCAAATACCAAAATATTTAGAACTAAAAATGATTAAGATTAATAGGGGTGCCCAAACTTTTTCATAGGACTGTATGAGCCTGTGAATGGGCAAGTGGTGTTTGCACTGAAACTGAGCCATGAGAGCTGAAGCTACCTTGGACCGTCATATATGGGCACACAATGTTCGTACTTTGTCAATCAGGGGTGCAAGATTGGGATAGTGTTTCAAGAACGCTTGCACCACCAAATTAAATACATGAGGCAAGGCAAGGTATATGCGTCAATGGGAACAAATTCAGGGCCGCCACCAAATTTCAACCATTGTCGCAGACTACGTTGCCTATTTTGAGGTCTAGCAGACCAAACCATAACTCAGTTTCAGCAATTATCGTATCTTTGATGTTTTCGGCAGTGTGACTCAAACTAATTAATTTGAGTACTGCTTGCTGCCTTCGCTCGCTAACACGCCAATACAAATGAGGTGCATTTCCAGCCCCATGATTTGGTGGAGGTTCTGGTGTGGAACTCATTCTGTCCCCAGAACTCTCAGGAAATGAAGTTTCAGAATTTGTTGAAGGGGAAGTTGGAACCCCCAATGACTTCTGAATGACCCTCCTTCGTGTTGGAAGAACAGACGACAAACTGCCGTCAACATTTTGACAAGGGTCAAACATGTTGACCCAATGTGCAGTCAGAGATAGGTAGTGGCCCTGCCCATGCTGGCTAGTCCACGTGTCCGTTGTCAAATGCACACATCCACTAACAGATTGCTTTAGGGCACGCTTGATCTGTTGCTTGACATGTTCCTGCAAATCAGGGACCGCCTTTCGTGAAAAGTAATGGCGGCTGGGTACAACATATTGGAGCACAGCATAGGCCATCAGGGAGACAAAAGCCTTTGATTCCGCAAAACGGAAAGGGACCATTTCCAAGGCCAGTAGTTTTGAAATACTGGAGGTAAGCAGCTTAGCACGCTCATGTGTGGCTGGATAGGTTTTTTTCCTTTCCAATACTTGTTGGAGGGTGGGCTGAATATTAGAGCCAGAAAGAGAGGAACATGTTGGAGCAATTGGCATGCGAAATTCAGACGTCGCTCTTTGGCCAGTGGTTCCTGTAACTGTTTTAAGCCAATTGCTTGACTGTTGCTCAGCACTGCTGCCTGGCGCACATGACGTTGGTGTGTTCGTGGCACTGGCATTGGAAAAGTAAGTGGAAGAACTCGCCAAAGCTCGTGGTGGATCAGCGTTCACAGGCACATCCCTGTCTTTACTTTCTTGTTTATTATACATTTTAAAAAGTGATGGGTGTACAGATTTCAAATGCCTAGGCGTAGCATTTGTATTGAAGTGCCTAGTGTCCTTTCCTCGGTTAAGTGACTGCTTGCAAGTCTTGCAGATCACCCTCGTTGGGTCATTTTCATCTTTGGTGAAATATAACCAAGCAGTTTGTTTGGAGCCTTTCTTTTTTTGCATTAGCACTTTTAGGTGCTTTGGGTAGCAGAGTGCCAGCAGGAGAAGCGTTTACTGGTGTGCGTGTTATAACTGGGATTTGTGCATTAATTGGATGACGCTTTGGTGGCACTGGCAAACGAACTTGAACCTCATCATCAGAACTAGTTCCCTGATCCTCTTCACGTGTTTTGTCAACATAGTCATCATCCACTGGCTCTTGTGAACAATCTTCCACACTAACACATGGACTGGCCTGGATGCTGGTAAAGGCAGCCACATCTGGAATTAGTTTTTCATCTTCGTCAGATGACAGCAGTATGTCTGTGAACTTGGACATTGAATGATCAAATAATGCAGCTTCTTCCAAATTTGTTGGACAGGTTAATTTAGAAGGGGGTGAACTGGATCCCCATTGAACATTTTGAACAGCAGATGACCCAAAGCTTCGTTCAGTGGAATATGAGGAGGAAGTCCATCCAGAAGAAGATGCTTCAATATATGAAGTAATTAGTTGTCTGTGGACTGGCTTATCAGCATTCAGAATACCGGATTCGCCACACACACGCAATGCTGACGCCTGTTTTTTCCCTTTCACGGCAGGTGGTTGAGCACTGGCCAGAGCACCTCTGTTGGGTCCTTTTCCTTTTTTAGTTTTGGGGGGCATGTTTTTTTTAATAAAATAGTAACTTTCAAGTGATAAAGCAGTTTTTATTTAGCTGAGTGACTGGAGAGTTCCGCTTTTTGATGGGAACAGCCTCTCTGTTTTTTAGAAAAAAAACGTAAATTTTCCTTTTTTTAAAAAAAGGTGAATATAGTTTGACGACAGAGCTGCCTATTGGATGTAGACAGCCACTGGTTTTCAGAAATGAACGGATGCCTTTTTGTGAAAGGTACCGTATTTTTCGGACTATAAGACGCACCTAGGTTTTAGAGGAGGAAAATAGGGGAAAAAAATTTTGAAGCAAAAAATGGTAAAATATTTAATATATGGGAGTTGTAGTTTTGTAACAGCTGCAAGGCCACATTGACAGGTGACCTGCAGCTGTACGGGGATGCATAGAGTGGTTTTTTTTGCGGGGCCAGATGTACTTTTTAGTTATACCATTTTGGGGAATATCTATTGCTTAGATCACCTTGTATTGAAAAAAAACCCGGTGGTTTATGATATATGATTTTCTACTTTTATATATATTCTAGGGAAAGGAGGTGATTTAGAACTTTTATTTATTTCATTTTTTTATTATATATTTTTAAAGCTTTTTTTTTTTTTTTACTATTTTATTCCCACCTCGGGGGCTTGAACCTGCAGTCACTTGGTTGCAAGTCCCATAGACGGCAATACAACAGTTGTATTGCCGTCTATGGGACATTCTGTATATTAGAATTACGGCTGGTCATAGACCCAGCCGCAATACTAATATAGCAGTGACAAGCCTGGGAGCCTTCATTAGGCTCCCGGCTGTCACCCGAACAGGTCGGCTCCTGCGATATCGCCGCGCAGGAGCCGGCCTGCAACTTCACAGGTATGGGGCTGGTGGGGACCGGCCCTGGGGGAGAAGGGGCTGCCAATACAGACCCGGCATCCACTGTACTAGAGAGGCGGATGCCAGCATGGGATAGACGCTGGCACAGGTGCCGGGGCCTGAGACATCGCTACGCTCCTCTGCCCTGCATGAAGCCAGCAGCGGGGGGACGGAGGAGCGGAATAGCATCGCCCCTGCCGCTGCTGGCTTCATGCAGGGCAGAGGAGCGCAGCGATGTCTTAGGCCCCGGCGTCTATCCCTCGCTGGCATCCTCCTCTCTATTACAGCGGATGCCAGGCGCCACATTCGGACTATAAGATGCACCCTTCTTTTCCCCCCAAATGTGTGGGGGGGGGGGAAAGTGCGTCTTATAGTCCGAAAAATACGGTATATATAAATCTGAGGACAGAGCTGCCTATTGGATATGGACAGCCACTGGTTGTCAGAAATGAACGGATGCCTTTTTGTGAAAGGTATATATATATATATATATATATATATATATATATATATCCCTCATGCATTGTAGTGTAAGGAGGGATCAATGACAATGTAGAAAAATAGAGCATGACCTATATTTTGATGTTCCATGGCGCAGACCCATACCGCCCAACTTTCTAAGCAGAGAAAGAGGGACAGAATGTGTATCGCGCAAGATGGATTTCTCTATCCATCTTCCCGATTATAGAATCCCCTAAAACCGACAACTGCAACTGCCTTGTTCTACCTACACTACCGTCCCTGTCCCCCCACACTACTAGCGGGACTGAAATCCTGGCCATTAGAGAGAGCAGTATCCGCAAGGGCTGCCATTTCTGACACTGATATTCCTCACATCATGCCCCAACTTGGGAATTTTTTTTGGATGAACAGAAACAGGAGTGGTCTTCCTTTTCTTTGATCCTTTTACTCCCTTTCTCTGTATTAACCCAGGTCTTTGGCTGGTCTTCCTGATGTCTCTTCAGGTCTCCAACCTCCATATCTAACTCACTGACTGCTTGCTCAGTGATCATGCTCTATTCAAGGTTGTTGACCTCAGTGTTGCATTCTACTCTTTCAAAATTGAGCTTCCAGATGGGCAACATGCTCAGATCTGCCACAGTGGTATTCACCCTGAACTCTTGCTCCAGTACTTCATACTACACTAGCTAAACAGAACAGATAACCTAACTATACGTGTAGCTTACTTCCAGCCACATGAACAAACCAGGTGCAATATAGTCTCACCAGACTCAGTGTTACAGGACAGAACCATATATCTCCTTTCACCTCATGGAACTGCAATGGAATACAGGAGGTGCGGCCTTTTTCTGGCCCAGTAATGAACCAAGGATCTACACCTGGGCTGAGGCCTACTCCAGATCTGCGCTGGACCACACATGTGTCAGAAACCTGGGGCTGATATATCTGGACTCCAGCACTCTGCCTGTCACCTTCTCACAATACATATAACATACGGTACTGTTCACTGAAGTAAAAGGGCCAAGCTTGCTAGCCATTATCCAAATTACAACAAACAGTAAAGTAGTTAAATAAAGTAAGTTACTTACAGGAATGTTCACTCCTGCTCTTCAACTTCCCTTTTTAACTCCGCATAGCGTGCAGCCACTTAGTGAAGCAAGCCCAGAGTAAGTGTTTGTTTGTTTTTTTTTAATTGGTGGTTATGTTTTTTTTACGTTTTCTATGTCACAATACTTCTATTAATATATAAATATAAATCCTGTAATATTCTTTCTGATATACTAGAGTAATAGACTGACACTTGCCAATTCTGTAAGGGTTTTCTTTGCAGCAGCTAACTTATTTATATCACAGACAAGACAGATAGTATTAGAAAAGAAGCTAACCCTTCTAGACATGACCGAAGTAAACCAATCACTGCATTCACTATTGACAATGGTCAACGTCAAGGCATACCTACTTACCTCATGCTCCAACCTGATTTCAACTGTCTTTCTGTTATTAGTTTTCTATTTTTCAGGTGAATCTAAAGTACTTTAGCTTAGTGGTTAGAAATTGGATTATGTTAGATTCTGTATGGATTAAAGTGCCCTAGAGGTAGATTCATAGACCTTCCATTGAATATCAGAAGAAGATTTAGAGCCTGAGTTGTGTAGGAAATGAATGCTAATGAGTAACCTAAAAAAATATATATTATATATTAGATATATATTATATATAGGGCCAGCTCCAGGTTTTTATGGGCCCTTGGGCGACAGAGCCTCAGTGGGCCCACTTGTGGAGGAGGCGGGGGAGTCGGGACACTGCACGTCGCAGATGAAGCGAGTGACATCACGCAGGAGTGTGGCGTCACCAACGCCATACCTCCCAACTCTTGAAGAGTGGCAGCAAATTTAGCTCTGCCTACTTTCATGTTGACTCCGCCCATTCTCATTCATTTTTCGTGTCTTCCCACACAGTATAATCCTCCTACAGTCATCCTTAAATTATATGCCCCCCCTCCATCTCTCCCCCAGTTTCATATACACCCTTCCTCTGCCCCCAGTTTCATGTCCCCCCTCCATCTCTGTCCCCAGTTTCATGCCGTTCTCCCCCTTCTTCTGCCCACAGTTTCTTGTCCCCCCATCTCTGCCCCAGTGTCATGCCGTTCCCCCCCTTCATCTGCCCCAGTGTCATGCCGTTCTCCCCCCCTCATCTGCCCCAGTGTCATGCCATTCTCCCCTCCCTTCATCTGCCCCAATGTCATGCCATTCCCCCCTTCACCTGCCCCAGTGTCATGCCATTCTCCCCTCCCTTCATCTGCCCCAGTGTCATGCCATTCTCCCCTCCCTTCATCTGCCCCAGTGTCATGCCGTTCTCCCCCCCTCATCTGCCCCAGTGTCATGCCATTCTCCCCCCCCCTCATCTGCCTCAGTGTCATGCCGTTCCCCCCCCCCCCCCAATCTGCCCCAGTGTCATGCCGTTCCCCCCCCTCCCCTTCATGGGCCCCCTTCATTATGTTCCACCTTAATGTTTGACACAAAAAAAAAAAAAAAAAACACTTACACTCACCTTCCATCGCTTCCCCGACGCTCCTCTCTCTGCTCTCACGCCATTCACATAGTTGTAGGCGTGATGTGACGTCATCACATTGCGCCTACACACGCCGAAGCCAGGCCACAGCGTTAAAGCAGGAGTTGAGCTGTCACAGCTACTGCTTTAATCGCCTATGTATTCAGCTCATCGGCGTCCGTCGGACGCTGATGAGCTGAAATAGGGACAGGCAAGTGCTGGGGCGGGCAAGTGCCGGGGGCCCCCAGAGGCTCTGTGGGCCCCCGGCACTTGCCCGACTACGCCGTGCGCTGACGCCGGCCCTATATATATAAATATATATATATATTTCTCTACAGTTTAATAAGTGGGGATGGGAATAGCAGAATAGCAGATAAGGTCTTTCTTCCAGCAGTAAGCAAGTCCCCTGCAACAAGAAGGATGCCTTCTGGTGGGAGCAAATAACCCTGTTAAAAACAGGAGAAAATATTGGTCTGGTGATGGTTAAGAGCAATGTATGAAACAATTGTCAATTCAATGTCCAAAAGCATTATCCTGTAGGCAGTGGCGTAACTACTGCCGTAGCAGCAGAGGCAGCTGCCACAGGACCCAGGGCATTAGGGGCCCGACGACAGCCACTACCGCTGCGCTTTTTTCTTAATAGGTCATTACCTGCTGGAGTTACTGCAGCTGGTAATGGGCTCTATTTACTTACTGATCCTGCCTGGCTGGGCTGGGATCGGTAAGCGACACTGCGGGCCCCACAAAGACTATCATTATACTCGGGGGTTTTTGCAGACCCCGAGTATAATGATCGGAGGCCGGAGAGAGCTAAGAAACATAAGAAACACTGTTACTTACCTCTCCATGATCCGGGCAGGCTTCAGGCCTAGTTGTCTGACGTCTCTGACATCACATGAACACGGCCTGTGTCCCGGGTCATGTGACGTTCGACATCCTTGAAGAAGGACGACAGCAGACAACTGCAGCGGAGACAGGGAACAGGTAAGTAACGGTGGTTTTTATATGTTTTTATTTCCCCTGGGTCTCCGATTATTATACTCTGGGGTCTGAAAAGACCCCAGAGTATAATAATTGTTTATGGGTGTCCACAGTGGAGCATAATACTGTGTGCAGGGGCCACTATGGGGGATAATACTGTGTGCAGGGGCCACTAAGGGACATAATACTGTGTGCAGGGGCCACTAAGGGCATAATAGAACACGCAGAAATGCGGAGGAGGGGGTTGGTCGAGGTGTTCGGCGTCGGTCGGGGGAGGGGCCCCGTGTCAAAAGTTCGCCATGGGGCCCCGCCATTCGTAATTACGCCACTGCCTGTAAGGTCTGCCACTTCCTGCAAGAAAAAAAAAGGTGATTTTTCATGAAAGCATTAAGGACACATCTGCAGTTCTTGGTAGAACATACTTAGAAGATAAGAATCCTTTAATAGTCCCACCGTGGGGAAATTTTGGTGTGTTACAGTAGCATGATAATACGGATACTGGATAATAACAGTAATATATTACAGAAGGAGACACACGTAAGCTGAGGGAAAAAAAACACTAGTAATCAATAGAAGCTAAGGAAGAAAAGAAAGAAGACTTCAGAATCATTTAACTCTCTCTCTTCGCTTGGTCTGATGTAGATTATACAGCCTGACCGCAGTTGGAAGGAAGGACCTGCGATAGCGCTCCTTCTCACACTTACAGTGAAGCAATCGGTCACTAACAGTGCTGGCAAGGTCTCATACATGGGGTGGGATTTATTCTTCCACATGGAGCTCACCACAGACAGTATCCTTCTGTCACCCACCACCTGTACTGGGTCCAGGGGGGCTCCCCAGGACAGAGCTGGCCCTTCTAACCAGCCAGAGAAGTCCATTTCTGTCCCTGGTTGATATACTGCTCCCCCAGCAGGCCACACCGAAAAAGATGGCTGAAGCAACCACAGAGTTGAAAAAGGCCCTAAGAAGTGTCCCCTGGACTCCGAAGGCCCTCAGCCTCCTGAGCCGGTAGAGCCTCAGAAAGTCTTGGTCTTAAACAGGAATCTTTTTTTTTTTGTTTAATCAAAGTTTATTGGGTTTTATACTTTAACAATAACATAACTCCATACAGAGAAGTAGAAAGAACAATCATCTAGTTCACTGGAGTAACAATATCAGACAAAACAGACATAAGTGTAACATATAATAGTTCAACAGAGAAACAGCGATCTGATAAAGTGTTAAATAGGTAGATAATGGATTATACAACAATGCATAGAACTTAGAGTCAAAGTAAATGTACATCAGTTGCATATGTGAAAAGCATAAAATCTTGCTTTGCAGGCAGCAGTAGGTTAAGTAGGAGGTTAAATAGCAAGCAATAATTGGTTATAGAACAAAGGGAAATAGAGTAAGAGGGGGGGGGGTGAGGGGTAAGGGTTCCTTTGCCAAAATTAGTTGCTGGCTCTCTTCCACCACCTAGACCAAATTTTCAAATACCTATCATGGGCCCCTTCTTTCCAGCTAACTAATTCCTCAAAGCGTGCCAGTTGACACACTTTTTCGAACCATAGTTGTACTGTTGGGGGAGTGCTGTCCAACCAAAAAAGGGGAATAAGTGATTTCGCTGTGCCTATCAGATTGAACCAAAGATCCAGCTTATGTCCACTCAATAAACCAAATGGTCCAGTGAGGAGAGCACTATCTGGGAAGAGAGGTATCGTAACATTCAGAATTCTATTTATCTGGGTCTCAATGTCCTGCCAAAAGGGTTGTATCAGGTCGCAGCTCCACCATATGTGTAACATCGTACCCTTGGATTGGTGACATCTCCAACATGCATCTGAATCCTTCAAACCATGACGGTATAGCCAGTCGGGTGTGCGATACCATCTGGTGACAATTTTATAGTGGAGTTCCTGCAACCTAACACACCTGGAGCGACCATGTGAGTGTCATAGTATATAATTCGTGTCGTCCTCTGAAAAGGTGAGTGTTAGCTCTTTTTCCCAAGCATCTATAAAAGGAGGTTTAGCTCCATCCATATCACGTGTCAACATTGCTTTACAGGTTGCCAATCTCCTTTGAGAAGGCAAGAGAGATACCATACCCTTTTCAAAAGGAGTAAGAGTTCTACAAGGAGAAGCTGAGCTCATGATTCTCTTCATTGTGCTCTGGAATCGGGCAAACAACAGAAAATTGATAGGGATCTGTGGAAGCATAGCCTGTAAGGCTTGTTGGGAGATCGGTGAGTTATTTTCGATCAAGTCTTTTAGCCGTTTGTACTGCAAAGCATGCCAAAGAGTGAGACATATGACATCCATTGTGCTAGTTGTATAGCTTTATAATAAATATACATGTCAGGGAGTGCTAAGCCTCCCTCAGACTTCCTCCTGATGAGAAGAGAATATGATAACCTAGGTGTCTTATGTCTCCATAGATAAGTAGAAAAGAGCCTTTTCAATGACTGGAAGAAGCTTTTCTCCAGGTAGATAGGTAGCATCCTTAACACATATAGAATTTTTGGTACAATGTACATTTGTAATAAATTCCGTCTACCTAGCCAGGATAGATAAGGTAAGTCATAGTTTTGTAGTATCGATTTAATATCCTTGAGTAGGGGAATATAGTTCAATTCAAAGACAAGTCGCGCATCAAAAGGCTATTGAACCCCCAGGTACCTTATGGACTTCTCTTTCCACAAGAATGGAGCTAATCCCTTCAAATGGGGAATTTGTGTTGTCGGGATTGAGATATTTAGTATCTCCGATTTGTTCTCGTTAATTTTATAATTAGAAAGGGCACCATATTCTATGATGAGAGATTGCAACGCTGGTAATGCTTGTGCTGGATTGGACAAAAGAAAAAGGACATTGTCCGCAAATGCCATCGTCTGAATAAATTTGCTACCTACCGAAAAACCTTGGATCGTAGGGTTCTGACGGACTGCGTGAAGGAAGGTCTCCAAGGTCAGGACGAATAGGGTCGGGGATAATGGGCATCCCTGTCTAGTACCGTTCGAAATATCAAAATAGTCCGACAAAGAGCCATTAATCTTCAGTCTGGCGTGGGGCTGTGCATAAAGCGAGAGAATTGCCTGTATAAAGAGGGTTGGGATACCGAATTTTGCGAGGGCCATCGACATATATTTCCAATTTACTCGGTCGAATGCCTTTTCGGCATCGACACTCAAGAGAAGAAGTGGGCGACTCGACTTTTTGGCTAATTCAATAATGTGGAGCAGTTTGGAGGTATTTACTCTGCCTTCTCTGTTCTTAACAAAACCTACTTGTTCTTCAGCTATTAACTTTGGGACAAGATCTCTTAAACGGTTTGCCAATAACTTGGCCCATACCTTCAAATCAAAGTTTAAAAGGGAAATTGGTCTATAGTTACTGCATTGTGTCGAGTCCTTTCCCTCTTTGTGTATAAGTGTAATGTGTGCCTCTTGGGTTTGTCGCATCATGGGACAACCTTGGAGTAAAGCCGAGCAAAAATCAGTTAAATGAGGTAGCAATTGCGGGAGAAATGTGTTATAATAAAGAGAAGTAAGCCCATCAGGGCCTGGACTTTTGCCACTCGGGAAGCTCAAAACAGAGGATCTCACTTCCTCAACTGTGATAGGTAGTAATAATTTAGCCTGGTCTTCCTCTGTAAGAGAAGGAAGGGCTATATCCTTTAAGAAGTCGTGTATATGTTGCGCGTCCGCGGTTGGAGTCTGAGCTCGTGTCTCGTGATCCAAGTTATAAAGAGAGGAATAATAGGCATGAAATGCGCTAGCAATACCGGGAGTATCATGTACTAAAGTACCATCTTGTCATCTAATTGCGGCGATATGTGCTCTTTCCCTTTCTTTCCTTAGCATTGAAGATGAGCCTGCCTCCTTAATTGCCGTGGGCATATAGGCGTGCTTTTGAACGTAAAATGGCTTTAGCGGCTGAAGCATTTAACATCTGTTTAAGTTTCTCTCTAAGAATAGTTAGATTATCATGTGCAAGAGAATATGTCTGTCTTTTCTGAAGCCTCTCAAGGGAGGCGATATGTGACATTAAGGTATCTATCTCTTTCTGCTTCTCTTTTTTCAGGGCAGTGGCTTTCGCAATTAGCAGACCCCTGATGTACAGCTTGTGCGCCTCCCAGAGCAGCATATGTGAAGTGTCAGGTAAGCTATTAATTGTGAAGAATGAATCTAATTCTTCTGCAATATGTTGTTTAACATCTGGATTCGATAGCAATGTTTCGTTTAACCTCCATGTCCACGCTTTAGGCGTGAGGTCTGGGAGGGTGAAAGAGGTGGATATAGGAGCATGATCTGAAATGCTTATAACACCAATCCGTGAGTCAGTCACAAATTGGGATAGTGACTTGGAGCACAACACATAATCCAGTCGTTAGTGCGAATTATGTGGATTAGAGAAAAAGGTGAAATCTTTCTCTGTGGGGTGCAACAGTCTCCAGGAATCCAATACATTGAGTTCTTGTAATTTTAAGTGTAGACGCCGAATAGCTTTTTGCGACATTGTGGATCTCGCAACCGATGAATCTAACAGTGGGTCTAACAAAACATTTAAATCCCCTCCAAGAATAACTTCACCTTCAGCAAAGTGGGAGAGATCATGATTAGGGGCATACAAGGACGCTAAGGTGACTGGACGGTTTGTCATCCGTCCTTTGATAAAGACAGCTCTGCCTTCCGCATCTGCATACTGTTGGGAGAAAACAAATGGAAGTGACTTTCTCAGCGCAATTGCTACACCTTTAGAAGCAGATACAGAATGTGAGGAATAATACCATCTATCATAAACATATTTGTAAGGCTTAGGTACATTCGAAGCCTTAAAGTGCGTTTCTTGTAACATTAATATGTCAGCTTTCAGTTTTTTGGACAATGTCATAATCCAATGCCTTTTATTTGGGGAGTTCATCCAATTGACATAGAACGATGTCACCGCTATAGTAGGTGGAGGAGACATAGTCAGGTACACAATACAGCAAGTCAGTAGAAGAATCTATACATTCCGGGGGGGGGGGGGAGGGGGAGGGAAAGAGATAAGAGAGAACGTAGAGTACGACTGCAATAGAAGTCTAATCAAAGTAATTAGGAGATGATCTCAAGTGAGAGCAATACTTGTACTTAACCTTCAGCAAAGAAAAAATACGGTTCTATGCAAAACTAGAGTAAGTAAACAAACCTAGCAACAGTGAACAAGTGCGGGAAAGAGTAAGTCCTGATCGGATGAAGGACTTTGGGCCGTCCAATATAAACATGAAACAATAGCGTGAGAAATAAACCCACCGATAAACATGGGATAAACATAGAACAGGTTGAGTATATGTAAATGGCCAATATGTCCATACCGGAATATTAACCTGACCGAAAATAATTTCACATAACTAAATTAGCACATAGCGTCTTCGATATGAACGCGTCTGAAGGAAAGGTCCAATAAAAGCAACAAAGCTCAAATAAAATGATCCTAGACCAGAATGACGACTGCCTTCAAGATTTCTTGATGGACGTAATCTACAGCACACGTCCTTTGAGAAGAGACTTTTTCGATTTTGGCGAGCGATACTTAGAAGTTTCTGACCAGGTAGGGAGAGCAGGGAGTGGAGAGATGGAATCCATGCCCTGTGAAGGCAGCCACGATGGAATATCTAATGGTTCTATATCCAGGAGAGACCAAACAGCTGCTAGATCTTGTGGGGTATGTACTACCACCCGCCTGCCGCCTTGCAGAATGGCAATCCCGAAAGGGTAAAGCCATGCATACTGTATATTTTGGGATCTGAGCTCGTCTAATAGGGGTTTGAGGATCCTCCGTTTCGCCAAAACCAATGGTGCTATGTCTTGGTATATAGAAACCTCCGTACCATCGATAGAAACCTGTTCCTTACCTCTCGCTACAGACAAAATAGCGTGCGTGTCCTGAAAGGAGAGGAGGCCGCAAATGATATCTCGGGGAAGATCCCCCTGGCGTGGCTTAGGACGCAGTGCCCTATGGATTTTTTCTATGATCACCTTAGCAGCCCTCTCAGGGCCCAGGAGCTCTGCAAAAAGACCAGCCGCCATCTTGGGTAAGTCTTCTGGCAAATAGGTTTCAGGTACCCCCTTAAGGCGTAAGTTCTTTCTGCGGCTACGATTCTCCTGGTCTTCAATAAGCAGGAGGGAGCGATCAAGAAGCTCCCTATGTTGCTGCAGATGTTCCGATACAGTCTCTGAATGATCCCGAACAGCCGTGTGTGTGTCCTCCAGAGCATGAACCCTGTTAGCCGTTGACTTCATCTCCTCCTTAATTTCAGCTAGTTCTGTCATAACGGGACTTAAAGCTTTAGATAGAGCTTTTTCTAGTGTTTTGTATAAAAAGTTACGGGCGATTTGAGTGTTCCCTTGGTCCGTACGCTCACCGTCTGTCATGCTCTCCATTTCAGACTCGTCACCGGATTCCTGTTCCTGAAGCGACTCCAGCGCCATCTTAGGAGGGCCGCGTGGTGAGTGAAAATTCTTCTTTTTAAGAAAACGCTGCATGTCCCCCTGCTGCTTGGACAATCTGGGGGTGCCTGGGGTGTCCCCCTGTCTGTCCTTGCTGGATTTTACCATGTTTGGGCGGTGGGTTCAGTCAAGACGGCCTCACAAAGTCCTAATAGTGTGGAGCTCTAGTGATAAGCAACCACCATGTTCCGCGGTCAGGCTCCGCCCCCCTTAAACAGGAATCTTATAGTTAACTATTAGGAATTTTGGGGTCCATGTAATAGTTTAGTTTAATATACTACCCAAAGTTAATTCCTCTAAATGAATTTTGTTTCTTCCTTTACCATCCCCACCCCACTGCAAGAGTGGTAAAGTGTGGGCTCGAAATAATATATGTCTAAGAATTTATTAAAAATAAAAAAAAGCAGTTTCTACCTTATTAGCCAGTTGAAAAAATGCAGTATTGCCCTCAATAGTATTAACAAAATAGCACACTTGCAGTTCTAATCCCTTTCAATGGTTAACTAAAATAAAAGATATTGCAAGGCTACACAGCTCTCTTCATCAGGCATGGTACAATAAAGCATTTAAAGAAACAAATTTGTGTTTATGCTGGGGAAATAGGTCAGCCTGGGTAAAGTCTCATTGCCACTCTATTAACCCTTTCCCAACATTCACCGTACTATTACTGTGGATGTCGAGTATTTAAATATGGCTGACACTTATACCGTGGAGACCCAGTGATCGTAGGATTTAAACCTAGTAAAACTTTGATCAAACATAAGTGAGGTGCCATTTTCCTAGCTTGTGGGTCCTGAGAAAGAGACAAGGGGTAACTGATTTGTTACGAAGACAGCTAGAAGCCTATTGATGGTTCCAAGGCTCTGTTATCAGATAGATTCAATTACAGGCTTAGTTTTTGTCTGAAAATTCCCAGTCTACAGAAATATAAAATATATATTTTTCCATAAGACAAACTGTTTTGTCTCCAATAAAAATTTGGATAAAGTTATCAAAACAATGAACATTCCCCAAAATGGTTAAAAAAAAAAAAAAAAAAAAAAGTTACCTTACGTATGGATATGGCAACTCCAAGAAATGTTTTTCTTTCAAAGTTTGGGATATTTTTAAAGGGTTAACACACACGCAAAAAAAACTATATAAATTTGGTTTCAACGTAATCATACATAACATGTTATATTGTCAAATTAAGCCTCATACAGTTCTGTGAAAGGAAAAAAAAAATTTTAAATGATGGCTTTTGAAAGGTAGGAAGTAAATATTGAAGATCCAAAAATGACTGTCGGAGGGGATTAAAGAAAAAAATTAAACATCTCCTTATGGCTAAACATTTCTGCTTTCCTGAACATAGCATGACAAACTTGAAGGCATTGATAGTTAAAGACCATTTCAAAACCGAAAAAGACAGAAGATACTTTACACAGGACTGAATTTATTCCAGAAGTTTTATGCTCTACTACATACCTATTCTAAGAGTTATATAGATTCTAAGGAATCCATTACATAGATAGTGGGGCAATTAACTCTGTGAACATCAATTTAGAGAGAATAAAACCTTCCCACTGCTTATCTGGGAACTAATAAAGAAGTCAACCTCCAAGTTCATTTTCAAGTGTTTATTTACCATTATTACTTCAATTGTCTTATCTTTTGTGTATATATTTGTGTTATGCTTTTTTATGCCATGCCTGGTGAAGAGACCCGAGTAGTCTTAAAAGCTTGCCTTGTAACATCTTTTATTTCATTTAGCCATTAAAACATAAACTTTTATTCATGTTTTTTCATAAAATCATAGTGCAGATGAAGGGAACATATTTTGTAATGCACTTCACTTAAGAAAAGTGCCTGTATGGTAAACAGTACCTCTAGTTATAAATAACTCTCATAAATGAATAGTACTTGTTGCTATAATAAACTTTAAGGAAAATGTTTGTTTTGTACCGTGTTAGCCAGTGGGTAGGAAGTATAAAAAACAAAAAACTTGAGAGTCTTCAGTAGTTGATACCGTTTTTAATGGCTAACTCATAATGATGACAGATTACAACATTTCAAAGGTCTCGGCTTCTTCTTCAGGTAGATCTAAAAACAATTTCTGAAGAATGTATATTTATGTACAAAAGGTCACTAGGAGTAGAATTTTAGGAGGGAGGGGGGAAGGGGGAAAGAAGCTTATTGGTATGTACAAGTAAACAATTCCACAGTTCCCATGTTCTTATCAGTTCACAGACTGTTTTTATGGCTGGATCAGTTCAGTGATTTCTGTAGGATGCCATGAACCCATGTGACAGATTCATCCCTTTCTCCAGTGTTTGAAGCAGAGTCATAAACTTGTACTGCTAAATCCATCGCTCTTTCCTGGATTTAAAATTCCCTCTTAAAACCAAAATTTTCATGTCATTGGTGATATTATGATCTTCATTGCAGAAATGTTTTGGCACAGGAAGGTCCATTCTTTGTTCTCTATTTGTATGGCGATGTGAGTTTATCCTCATTCTGAGCTTCTGACTGGTCTCTCCAACATACAGATTTTCAGTGGAACATTTGGTGCACATTATTAAATTCACTAGAATAGGTGTGTTACAGGTGAACGTACCTGGGATTTTATATTCCCTGTTAGAGTTTGGTATCTCTATCTTGTCAGTGGTCAGTATGTGAGGGCATATTTTGCACCTTTTCTGTCTGCATGGAAATGTTCCTGTGTTAGTTGGGGGTGACAGTGAGCTGCTAACAACCATATTCCTGAGGTTTGGTGGCTGTCTGTAGCACAGGAGAGGGGGGTCTGGAAATATGGATTTTATACGGTGGTCTTTTTGCAGTAGTGGATGTAATATGTGTGTGATTTCTCTAAGCATCTCCAGGTGTGGGTTATATGTGACGACCAGGGGCACACAATTGTTTTCCTGTTTGGTATTGTATTTTAATAACTCCAATCTTGGTATTCTGGTGGCCCTGGTGATTTGGTTATCAATTGTTCTTTGATGGAAACCCTGCCTCAAGAATGTGTTTTTGAGGCCTCCAAGATCTGCAGGGTCTGAATATATGCGATGGTATCTGATAGCCTGGCTGTAGACAATGGAGTTCTTTATGTGTTTGGGATGAAAGCTATGCCATCTTAGGTAGGTAGGGCGGTCAAATGGTTTCCAATACAGTGATATCTCAATTTTGTTGTCCTGTATCTTGATGACTTTGTCAGAGGAGTAATTGAGCGTCAGGTTGATGGTGGGATGGAACTGGTTTTAAGAGGGAATTTTAAATCCAGGAAAGAGCGATGGATTTAGGAGTACAAGTTTATGACCCTGCTTCAAACACTGGAGAAAGGGATGAATCTGTCACATGGGTTCATGGCATCCTACAGAAATCACTGAACTGATCCAGCCATAAAAACACTCTGTGAACTGATAAGAACCTGGGAACTGTGGAATTGTTTACTTGTACATACCAATAAGCTTCTTTCCCCCTTCCCTCCTAAAATTCTACTCCTAGTGTACTTTTGTACATAAATTTGCATCCTTCAGAAATTGTTTTTAGATATACCTGAAGAAGAAGCCGAGAGCTTCGAAACGTTGTAATCTGTCATCATTATGAGTTAGCCATTAAAAAATGGTATCAACTACTGAAGACTCCAGTTTTTTGGGGTTTTTTTTGTTGTTTTATTTTATATATAATAAACTTTGTAATATATCTTGTAAAGGATCTATTTTTCCTTCAGCATTTAAGCTGTTCTCCTGCTCCTTATATACAATCTCACTGCTTGTTTACATTATATGTCTCTGTACTTGACCTCACACAATTCACTGCTGGGCTTGCTTCAGTAAGAGGCTGTTGTCTAAGCGGAGTTGGTTTGGTTTAGTGTGATTTGGTGATTGTATATTGAGTATAGTATCTTTGTTTGCTGTGTGCCGTTTGTGTTAGAACTACTGACAATATAAAACACTTTTTTTCCCCTTGCGCCTAATTGAGGGAACGGGTTATTGTGCCCAGGGAGTAAATAGGGCCCGTTATTTGCTGTGGTTACTCCTGCAAATAACGGGCTATTTAAAAAAAAAAAAAAGCTACAAAGGCCCATCAGGCTCCCTAATGTCCCAGGCCCTGTGGCAGCCATTCCTACTGCTACCCCGGTACTTATTCCACTGGGTACAGGCTGTTTTCCACCAACAACTTGTACTTGAATAAAATGAGGTCTTCTGTACTGGGAGAGAGAATTCTAGTGGGGGTAGCAGAGGAATTAAATTAGGAACGAGCAGGGAAGGTCAGGCAGATCTAGGGGTAGATAGCTTAGAAAACAGGAAAGACTTTCGTGGTGGGAGCAGAAGTGGATTTTGGTGGTAGAGGGGGGGTGGGGGTGAAATTAGGTTAATTGATAAGGAGATCCATTTATTACAACCAGGGTCGGACTGGAGTGTTTAGGGACCACCAGTGGAATTGTTTCTAGGGGCCCACTGCCAGGATCTTGCAGATCAGCAGTACCAAGTCAGGGAGGCTAAAGGTAACAACATGTTGGGAGCCATGCTGCTCATGCACGATACTATGTGCACTACATATACCTACTGCTACAGCCTGTATGGCGAGTGAACAGCTTGGCTCCTAGAAATGTTACCATTACCCGTAGCTGAAGTGTCCTGGAAAAGCTGATCTGCAGAGGTCCTGGCTGTTGTATCATCGCAGATGTAATATTGATGGACTATCCTAAAGACAGGCCATCAATATTAGAAAGATGGATAAATCCTTTAAAGTGGTTGTCCAGGAATTGGAGCAACTCATGTGCCGGGCGGGAGGTGTAAAATAAAAAAAAAATAAAAAAAAAGTACTCATCTGTCCTTGGTGCTCCGTTGTCCGCCGTTAGTGTCCATTTGGTCTCGTGCTGGCGCTCACTCCTTGCTGGCAGTCCTGCACCTCATGTGATTGCTGAGACCAATTAGGTACAGGATTTCCAGAAGTGAAGCCCAAACAGACACAGGCGGGGGACAACAGGGTGCTGGGGACAGGTGAGAAGGCTTTTTTAAAAAAAATAAATAAAAATATTTATATTTTTAGCCACCACAGTGGCCACCACAGTGATTACTCCAGTTTATAGACAACCTGTTTTAAGGGGTTATCTGGGCCAAATATTTTATGGCCACTTCACTGGTCCCCCATAATGTATGGGGAACAGTGATGGGGCCATTATATTGTGTGGAGCACTAATGGGGCTGACATCCTGTGCAGAAGGGTGACATTAAAATGTGTGGAGCATATTAAAGGGGTTGTCCAGGGTTAAACTTTTTATGGCCTATACTCAGGATAGGCCATAAATACCTGAAGCTTCACATTGCAGAAACATAACGTCTTTGGCTACTACAGAAAAAAAAAAAAAAAATATGTGTTTTACGGAACCAGCAAAGTGAATGAAATTTAGTCAAATTTACCTCATCCACACACTGCAGGAAAAAAAGATGTGGAACAGCCGCAAACTCTAAAATGTGAGCGCTTCTAAAAACATGGCCGGTTACTTTCAGTTGCGCAATTGGGAGACAGTGCGGGGAAAATGCATCAAAAGCTCAATGAAAAAAACACTGTGGAAAAAATACATTGAGATTCGCTGCTATTTTTTTCCACAGTGTTTTTTAGCTGCATCTTGCTGTTGTGCTTCATCCTGATCATCTCAATATACTGAGTAGAACACTATAAGGCTAAGTTCACACAGAGTTTTTTGGTCAGGAATTTGGTTCTATTGGGAGGCTTTTTTGGAGGCTGATTTTGAGGTGGATTTCTGACCAAATAACTCCGTGTGAACTCAGCCTTAGGCTAAAGCCCCATGTAGCAAGACATAGCAAAAAGCGCTATGGGAAAAACACATCAGTTTTTCCTGCAGCGCTTATTGCAGAATCTCCACAGAGGTTTCCTCTGAGGACTTTCTGTTTTCTTTAGGGTAAGTTCACACGGGGTTTTTTGGTCAGGATTTTGAGGCCGTATCCGCCTCAAAAGCCTGATAAAAAAGATGGCTCCCATTCCGTTGCGGTTTTGGCTCCTGATCGGTCATGTCTAGCTAGCTGTTACGGTTCTGTATGTGTATATATATATATATATATATATATATATATATATATATATATATATATATATATATACATACACACACACACACACAGTGCCGCACCTCCCATGAGGCGACCTGAAGCGAGCGCTTCAGGCGGCACTATGCCAGGGCCTCAGGGAGGGCGGCATTTTTGCTTCCCTAAGCCAGTCCAGGACAAGCTGTCCTGGACTGACTTATCACCGAGCGGTGGTTTGGGGAGGCCACTGGAGCAGCGCTGCTCCAGCAGCCTCCCCTCACGCTCAGGCAGAGAGCAGGCAGTCTCCGGGCCTACTCTCTGCCGGCGAACGGCACTAAGCCCCGCACACTTCGCTCGGCCACGCCCCCGACCCACCCGGCCACGCCCCCGCTCCACCCCCTCCTCCCGGCAGGGGGGGGGGCGGCTTTCTGCAGTTAGCCTCGGGCGGCGAAAGGAGCAGGCTCACCCCTGTATATATATATATATATATATATATATATATATATATATATATTTTTTTTTTTTTTTTTAACTACAGAACCTCTTAGCTGTAGAACACTACAGCGAGGTCCACAGGCCCAATGATGGGCGGCTGTATGTCTGAACTCAATGTCTCAATCAATGTGAACTACTGCAGAACACTGCAGCCTGGACTAAATGTGAACTACTACAAGACACTGCAGCCTGAACTCAATGTGAACAGTGTGTACTGTGCGACACTCCATGTCAACATACACTCACCGGCCACTTTATTAGGTACACCTGTCCAACTGCTCGTTAACACTTAATTTCTAATCAGCCAATCACATGGCGGCAACTCAGTGCATTTAGGCATGTAGACATGGTCAAGACAATCTCCTGCAGTTCAAACCGAGCATCAGTATGGGGAAGAAAGGTGATTTGAGTGCCTTTGAGAGTGGCATGGTTGTTGGTGCCAGAAGGGCTAGTCTGAGTATTTCAGAAACTGCTGATCTACTGGGATTTTCACGCACAACCATCTCTAGGGTTTACAGAGAATGGTCCGAAAAAGAAAAAACATCCAGTGAGCGGCAGTTCTGTGGGCGGAAATGCGTTGTTGATGCCAGAGGTCAGAGGAGAATGGCCAGACTGGTTCGAGCTGATAGAAAGGCAACAGTGACTCAAATAGCCACCCGTTACAACCAAGGTAGCCAGAAGAGCATCTCTGAATGCACAGTACGTCGAACTTTGAGGCAAATGGGCTACAGCAGCAGAAGACCACACCGGTGCCACTCCTTTCAGCTAAGAACAGGAAACTGAGGCTACAATTTGCACAAGCTCATCGAAATTGGACAATTGAAGATTGGAAAAACGTTGCCTGGTCTGATGAGTCTCAATTTCTGCTGCGACATTCGGATGGTAGGGTCAGAATTTGGCGTCAACAACATGAAAGCATGGATCCATCCAGCCTTGTATCAACGGTTCAGGCTGGTGGTGTCATGGTGTGGGGAATATTTTCTTGGCACTCTTTGGGCCCCTTGGTACCAATTGAGCATCGTTGCAACGCCAAAGCCTACCTGAGTATTGTTGCTGACCATGTCCATCTCTTTATGACCACAATGTACCCAACATCTGATGGCTACTTTCAGCAGGATAATGCGCCATGTCATAAAGCTGGAATCATCTCAGACTGGTTTCTTGAACATGACAATGAGTTCACTGTACTCCAATGGCCTCCACAGTCACCAGATCTCAATCCAATAGAGCATCTTTGGGATGTGGTGGAACGGGAGATTCGCATCATGGATGTGCAGCCGACAAATCTGCGGCAACTGTGTGATGCCATCATGTCAATATGGACCAAAATCTCTGAGGAATGCTTCCAGCACCTTGTTGAATCTATGCCACGAAGAATTGAGGCAGTTCTGAAGGCAAAAGGGGGTCCAACCCGTTACTAGCATGGTGTACCTAATAAAGTGGCCGGTGAGTGTAGGTGCAACTAAAACCCTGCCAGTTTAGCTCACTAGCCAGGTGCACCAGTACAAGTGAAACACAAACGGCTGCCAAGGGTTAACACTCACCCCAGGCCAGCAAACACACACACTTACCCCTGCGACAGCTAGGGGCCACCACGGAAGTTTAGAACATTCTCCTGCACACAGCTTGGAGTCCCCAGGGGGTTGCATGCTCCAGCACACAGCTTGGAGACATCACACCCACGTTCCGCACACAGCTTGGAGCCCCCAGGGGGGTTTGCATGCTCCGGCACACAGCTTGGAGACATCACACACCCATGCTCCTGCACACAGCTGGGAGCCATACATGAAGTCAGACAGTACACATAGGCTATCTCAGAGACCATACCTGCTGCAGATCTATAAGCTGGAACGGCATCGACCACTCCTAGCCCTGGTGTAGATCTAGCAGTTCAGGGTTTACAGGTCCTAACTAACAGCACCCAGATTGAAGCAGAGAAACCCCACACAGAGGCCTAGTCTGACAACCTGCCTGAATACTGGAGCCTATCCCCGACTACTGTCATTCACTCCGTGGACTTTGAGGAAGTTTTGGTGGAAGGGTGAGCACCCGGCGGGCGTTGGCTCACACTATTTAAAGGGAAGTCCCCGCCCAATAGGGGCGGTAGTGATGACCTCACCGCTCATGCTCAATAGGGGAGAAATGGCACTTAGCTTGTGAGCAGCTCCAATAGGTCTGAGCATGTTCAGTAAGGTGACAGCTGGATGGTTAGACTGACCCGCAGGTGGCACTGTGCGATATGATAGTAACCTGCGGGACCCAATCCTAACACTAGCTAGTAGCGGAATAAAGAAGCGAGCGGCTCCCATTGAAGCCATTTTTTGCAGGCGGATTTTGAGGTGGATTCAGTGTCAAAATCCGCCTGTAAATAAACTCAGTGTGAACATACATACAGTTTCCAGCAGGTTTTTCTGCCTCTTATATCTGTCTTTATCTATAGTAATGATTTTTGTATAATCTTCATTATTTCATATTTTTGGTGACATTCTGGATCTTCGGAACCCATTACTCGTTTCCCATAGAGTAAGTGTGTTTCAACTTACAATGAAATTTAAAAAAAACAAAAAAACTTTGCAAGTTTTTTTGTTTTTTTATATTTCATAACCACTGGCTAACTTGGTACCAAAACAAACATTTTCCTTTTATCAACTTACAATGGTCACCAGAGAACCAATATTGTAAACCTGAGGTACTACTGTATACATATATATATGTAGTCATCTTCAACTTGAATCTGAAAACTTTCTGCACTGTGAAAAAAATCACAACAAAATCTATCGAAAGCAATGGAAAAAAAATTGAGTTAAGCTGAGGCGCCAAGTTGCCAAAACTCAACTTTTTTTGTTGTTGTTGATGTTGCTGGGGTTTTTTGAGCCAAAGGCAGGATTAACTTGGGCAACAGGTAGAAGTATAAATCCATCCTATATATTTCTCATTCCTTTTGTAGCTTAACCCCCCTCCCCCCGCCACAAAAAAAAAAAAAAATCACACACATCGGAATCTGCAACAAAGACCGCTATATTTCTTAGCCTTAACGTGATTAACAACTGTTTACTTAACATGTTAAACTTTGCTACAGCTATATCTAATATCAATCTACACTGCTCAAAAAAATAAAGGGAACACTGCAATAACACATCCTAGATGTGAATGAATGAAATTGCACCACAGACTGTACACGAGTTGGCAGATGCTTTAGTCCAGGTCTGGGAGGAGATCCATCAGGAGACCATCCGCAACCTCATCAGGAGCATGCCCAGGCATTGTAGGGAGGTCATACAGGCACATGGAGGCCATACACACTACTGAGCCTCATTATGACATGTTTTAAGGACATTACATCAAAGTTGGATCAGCCTGTAGTGTGTTTTTCCACTTTAATTTTGGGGTGACTCCAAATCCAGGTGTCCAATGGTTAATAAATTTGATTTCCATTGATGATTTTTGAGTGATTTTGTTGTCTTCACATTCAACTTTGTACAGAACAAAGTATTCAATGAGAATATTTCATTCATTCAGATCTAGGATGTGTTATTTGAGTGTTCTCTTTATTTTTTTGAGCAGTGCATTTTAAATGTATACACTATACAATATTACCAAATATGTTGTTTGTGTCAGATAATGAAATCTGAAACATTCATGGAAAGGTTGAGTAGGCACATTTCCTAAGTACTGAATCGTCCGTTTTCCATGAAGGGGTGCTCCTATCAGATGAATTACATTAATGATAAAAATAGCAAGTAGCTTTTAGGCAGACAATTAAATTATATATTGGCTAAGCAAGTCCATGTCTAGATACTAATAGTGAATGCATGAATAAATTATGTACAAATAAGCCAGCATCTGCAGATATAAAAAGGGAAATAAGATAAAGCCTACATCCACTTGGGTAATGAAAAAATAAGTAAGCACTACCCTAAAGTCAATAGTGTTTTCAAAGAAGCTAAAAAAACAATGGTTTCCCTTTTTCCTCCGCACTTGCAATTATAGCTGGGTCTTCAATAAGAGCTACCGCTGAATGCAGTGACCTCAGTGCTGTAGAAATCAAGAAATAGATTTATCTGCCAACATTTTTAAGGCAAAGAAGCAATTTTTAGCCGGTTTTGCATTTATTACTAGAGATGAGCGAACACTAAAATGTTCGAGGTTCGAAATTCGATTCGAACAGCCGCTCAATGTTCGTGTGTTCGAACGGGTTTCGAACCCCATTATAGTCTATGGGGAACAGATACTCGTTAAGGGGGAAACCCAAATCCATGTCTGGAGGGTCACCAAGTCCACTATGACACCCCAGGAAATGATGCCAACACCTCTGGAATGACACTGGGACAGCAGGGGAAGCATGTCTGGGGGCATCTAACACACCAAAGACCCTCTATTACCCCAACATCACAGCCTAACAACTACACACTTTACACACTCAATACCACCTCTCTGACAGTAGGAAAACACCTTGAAACATGTGTATTTGGCACTTGCAGTGAGGAGAGCTTGTCACCAGCAGTGAATTTGGCCCTTGTAGTAAGTTGAGGTTGGCACCAACATTTGTTTTGAAAATCAGGGTGGATTGAGCCTCTAGCCAGCAGAGTTTGGGCAAATTCATGGTGGAGGGAGCCTCTAAAAACCCCAGTTTGGACCAATTCATGATGGAGGGAGCCTCTAAACAGCCCAGTTTGGGCAAATTCATGGTGGAGGGAGCATCTAAAAACCCCCAGTTTGGACCAATTCATGGTGGAGGGAGCCTCTAAAAACCCCAGTTTGGACCAATTCATGGTGGAGGGAGCCTCTAAAAACCCCAGTTTGGACCAATTCATGATGGAGGGAGCCTCTAAACAGCCCAGTTTGGGCAAATTCATGGTGGAGGGAGCCTCTAAACAGCCCAGTTTGGGCAAATTCATGGTGGAGGGAGCCTCTAAACAGCCCAGTTTGGGCAAATTCATGGTGGAGGGAGCCTCTAAAAACCCCCAGTTTGGACCAATTCATGGTGGAGGGAGCCTCTAAAAACCCCAGTTTGGACCAATTCATGGTGGAGGGAGCCTCTAAACAGCTCAGTTTGGGCAAATTCATGGTGGAGGGAGCCTCTAAACAGCCCAGTTTGGGCAAATTCATGGTGGAGGGAGCCTCTAAAAACCCCAGTTTGGAACAATTCATGGTGGAGGGAGCCTCTAAACAGCCCAGTTTGGACCAATTCATGGTGGAGGGAGCCTCTAAAAACCCCAGTTTGGACCAATTCATGGTGGAGGGAGCCTCTAAACAGCCCAGTTTGGACCAATTCATGGTGGAGGGAGCCTCTAAACAGCCCAGTTTGGGCAAATTCATGGTGGAGGGAGCCTCTAAACAGCCCAGTTTGGGCAAATTCATGGTGGAGGGAGCCTCTAAAAACCCCAGTTTGGGCAAATTCATGGTGGAGGGAGCCTCTAAAACCCCCCAGTTTGGACCAATTCATGGTGGAGGGAGCCTCTAAAAACCCGAGTTTGGACCAATTCATGGTGGAGGGAGCCTCTAAAAACCCCAGTTTGGACCAATTCATGCTGGAGGGAGCCTCTAAACAGCCCAGTTTGGGCAAATTCATGGTGGAGGGAGCCTCTAAAAACCCCCAGTTTGGACCAATTCATGGTGGAGGGAGCCTCTAAAAACCCCAGTTTGGACCAATTCATGGTGGAGGGAGCCTCTAAACAGCCCAGTTTGGGCAAATTCATGGTGGAGGGAGCCTCTAAACAGCCCAGTTTGGGCAAATTCATGGTGGAGGGAGCCTCTAAAAACCCCAGTTTGGACCAATTCATGGTGGAGGGAGCCTCTAAAAACCCCAGTTTGGACCAATTCATGATGGAGGGAGCCTCTAAACAGCCCAGTTTGGGCAAATTCATGGTGGAGGGAGCCTCTAAAAACCCCCAGTTTGGACCAATTCATGGTGGAGGGAGCCTCTAAACAGCCCAGTTTGGGCAAATTCATGGTGGAGGGAGCCTCTAAACAGCCCAGTTTGGGCAAATTCATGGTGGAGGGAGCCTCTAAAAACCCCCAGTTTGGACCAATTCATGGTGGAGGGAGCCTCTAAAAACCCCAGTTTGGACCAATTCATGATGGAGGGAGCCTCTAAACAGCCCAGTTTGGACCAATTCATGGTGGAGGGAGCCTCTAAACAGCCCAGTTTGGGCAAATTCATGGTGGAGGGAGCCTCTAAACAGCCCAGTTTGGGCAAATTCATGGTGGAGGGAGCCTCTAAAAACCCCAGTTTGGGCAAATTCATGGTGGAGGGAGCCTCTAAAACCCCCCAGTTTGGACCAATTCATGGTGGAGGGAGCCTCTAAAAACCCCAGTTTGGACCAATTCATGGTGGAGGGAGCCTCTAAACAGCCCAGTTTGGGCAAATTCATGGTGGAGGGAGCCTCTAAAAACCCCCAGTTTGGACCAATTCATGGTGGAGGGAGCCTCTAAACAGCCCAGTTTGGGCAAATTCATGGTGGAGGGAGCCTCTAAACAGCCCAGTTTGGGCAAATTCATGGTGGAGAGAGCCTCTAAAAACCCCCAGTTTGGACCAATTCATGGTGGAGGGAGCCTCTAAACAGCCCAGTTTGGGCAAATTCATGGTGGAGGGAGCCTCTAAACAGCCCAGTTTGGGCAAATTCATGGTGGAGAGAGCCTCTAAAAACCCCCAGTTTGGACCAATTCATGGTGGAGGGAGCCTCTAAAAACCCCAGTTTGGACCAATTCATGGTGGAGGGAGCCTCTAAACAGCTCAGTTTGGGCAAATTCATGGTGGAGGGAGCCTCTAAACAGCCCAGTTTGGGCAAATTCATGGTGGAGGGAGCCTCTAAAAACCCCAGTTTGGACCAATTTATGGTGGAGGGAGCCTCTAAACAGCCCAGTTTGGGCAAATTCATGGTGGAGGGAGCCTCTAAACAGCCCAGTTTGGACCAATTCATGGTGGAGGGAGCCTCTAACCAGCAGAGTTGGTGGAAATCAGGGTGGAGGGAGCCTCTAACCAGCAGAGTTGGTGGAAATCAGGGTGGAGGGAGCCTAGTATTAGCAGAATTGTGCAACGCTTATGGTGGATGAGTATGAGGATGCGGAGGAATTGGAGAGGTTGAGTACAGACATGGAGTTTCATGTTGGGGTGCTTTACACAGGTGGGCCCAAAAATGAAGGCTCTATCCAGTGGTGGTTCATTTTTATCAAAGTGAGCCGGTCGGCACTCTCAGCTGACAGACGGGTGCGCTTGTCAGTGATGATGCCACCGGCTGCACTGAACACCCTCTCAGATAGGACGCTGGCGGCAGGACAGGACAGCACCTCCAAGGCATATAGGGCAAGTTCAAACCACAGGTCCAACTTCGACACCCAATACGTGTAGGGCGCAGAGGGGTCGGAGAGGACAGGGCTGTGGTTGGAAAGGTGTTCCCGCAACATGCGCCTATACTTCTCACGCCTGGTGACACTAGGACCCTCCGTGGCGGCACTTTGGCGAGGGGGTGCCATCAAGGTGTCCCAGACCTTAGACAGTGTGCCCCTCGTTTGTGTGGACCGGTGAGAACTTGGTTGCCTACTGGAGGAACTGCCCTCCCTGCCGCCAACGTCACATGCTGGAAACATCTCCATCATATTCTGCACCAATTGCCTGTGGCAAGCATTGATGCAATTGGCCCTCCCCTCTACCGGAATAAAAGACGAGATGTTGTTTTTATACCGGGGGTCAAGGATAGCAAACATCCAGTACTGGTTGTCCTCCATGATTTTGACAATACGCTTGTCGGTTGTAAAGCACCCCAACATGAACTCAGCCATGTCTGCCACAGTGTTAGTTGGCATGACTCCTCTGGCCCCACCGGAAAGTTCAATCTCCATTTCCTCCTCATCCTCCATGTCTACCCATCCGCGCTGCAACAATGGGACGATTCGAAGTTGCCCGGAAGCCTCCTGTATCACCATCACATCATCGGACAACTCTTCTTCCTCCTCCTCCTCCTCCTCCTCCATTAAACGCAGTGAAGCGGACAGATGTGTGGACCTACTCTCTAGCTGTGACGGATCGGATGCTATCCCTAACTCCTCTGTGTGATCTGAGTTATCCCTGATGTCAATCAGGGATTCTCTCAGAACACACAAGAGAGGGATTGTAAGGCTCACCATCGCATCCTCAGAGCTCACCCTCCTTGTGGACTCCTCAAAGACCCGTAGGATGTCACAAAGGTCTCTCATCCATGGCCACTCATGGATGTGAAACTGAGGCAGCTGACTTTGTGGCACCCTAGGGTTTTGTAGCTGGTATTCCATCAAAGGTCTCTGCTGCTCAACCACTCTATTCAACATCTGAAACGTTGAGTTCCAGCGTGTGGGGACGTCGCACAAAAGCCGGTGTTGTGGCACATGCAGGCGTTGCTGGAGAGATTTTAAGCTAGCAGCAGCTACTGTCGACTTGCGAAAGTGGGCGCACATGCGCCGCACTTTCACCAGTAGCTCTGGAACATTGGGGTAGCTCTTTAGGAAACGTTGCACCACTAGGTTGAAGACGTGGGCCAGGCATGGAACATGTTGGAGTCCGGCAAGCTCCAGAGCTGCTACCAGGTTCCGGCCGTTATCACAAACGACCATGCCTGGGCCCAGGTGCAGCGGCTCAAACCATATTGCTGTCTCATCGAGGAGGGCATCCCTCACCTCGGAGGCAGTGTGCTGTCTGTCCCCCAAGCTGATCAGCTTCAGCACAGCCTGCTGACGTCTACCAACGCCAGTGCTGCAACGTTTCCAACTCGTAGCTGGGGTCAATCTAACAGCGGAGGAGGAGGCGGTGGCAGAGGAGGAGGCGGTGGCGGAGGAGGAGGCGGTAGAGGAGGAGGAGGAGGGGGGTGTTCTTCTCGTGTCCCTGCCAGGAATGTTAGGCGGGGAGACTAGGTACACCGGGCCAGTTTGGGAAGCAGTCCCAGCCTCAACTACATTCACCCAGTGTGCCGTCAGTGAAATGTAGCGTACCTGTCCGCATGCACTTGTCCACGCGTCGGTGGTCAAGTGGACCTTTGTGCAAAGCGCGGAACTAAGGGCCCGCCTGATGTTGAGTGACACGTGCTGGTGCAAGGCGGGGACGGCACACCGGGAGAAGTAGTGACGGCTAGGGACGGCATAGCGAGGTGCCGCAGTTGCCATCAGGTCCAGGAAGGCGGGAGTTTCAACAAGCCGGAACGCCAACATCTCCTGGGCCAGCAGTTTAGCGATGTTGGCGTTCAAGGCTTGCGCGTGTGGGTGGTTAACAGTGTATTTCTGCCGCCGCTCCAATGTCTGAGAGATGGTGGGTTGTTGTAAAGAAGCGCCTGATGGTGCCTTTGATGGTGCAGGAGAAGGAGATAAGACAGGAACAGGGGAGGATGAGGGAGAAGTCAACAAAGTGGCGGAGGCAGATGAAGTGGTGTCCTGGCTCGTCCTCTGGAGTGCATCGCCAGCACAGTCAGCAGTGGCAGTGGCAGAGGCAGAGGCAGTGGCAGAGGCAGTGGCAGTGGCGTGAACGGCAGGCGGCCTTTGTCCTGCCGTTGCTGCCTGCCACTGATTCCAGTGCTTGGATTCCAAATGACGGCGCATTGAAGTGGTGGACAGGTTGCTCTTCTACTTCTAATCAATTTCGAGAGGCAAATTGTGCAGACAACACTATATATGTCCTCGGCGCATTCCTTGAAAAAACTCCACACCTTCGAGAAACGTGCCCTCGAGGTGGGAGTTTTTCGGGGCTGGGTACGAACTGGAACATCTTGGGAGATTCCAGGTGTGGCCTAGCTTCGCCTAAGCTGCTGACCTCTGCCTCTGCCTCTAGCTACCCTTTTTGGTGCTGCACCTGCCTCAACATCCACACTACTTTCCCCGCTTGACATCCCCCCTGTCCAGGTCGGGTCAGTGTCCTCATCATCCACCACTTCCTCTTCCAACTCCTGTCTCATCTCCTCCTCCCGCACAATGCGCCGGTCAACTGGATGCCCTGACGCCAACTACGTCACATCATCGTCGATGAGGGTGGGTTGCTGGTCATCCACCACCAAATCGAACGGAGATGGAGGAGACTCTAGTGTTTG
The DNA here is from genome assembly GCF_031893055.1 of Leptodactylus fuscus. Lineage (NCBI taxonomy): Eukaryota > Metazoa > Chordata > Amphibia > Anura > Leptodactylidae > Leptodactylus > Leptodactylus fuscus. Next base: position 144,056,707 of record NC_134265.1, read on the forward strand.
AGCATCTGGACACAGATGCTCCTCTGTTAGGTTCGTGGAATCGTGACGTGGAGAGGCAGGTTGAGGGACAATGAAAGGAGCGGGGAACAGCTCTGGGGAGCAGGGACAGTTGGGGTTATTGTTCTGTGAAGCTTGGGAATTTTGGGAGGAAGGAGGACAAGACTGTTGGGTAATAGGAGGAGAGGAGGCAGAGTCTGACTGGCTGCTGGACAATGTGCTGTAAGCGTTCTCTGACAGCCATTGCAAGACCTGTTCCTGGTTCTCGGGCCTACTAAGGTTTGTACCCTGCAGTTTAGTTAATGTGGCAAGCAACCCTGGCACTGTGGAGTGGCGCAATGCTTGCTGCCCCACAGGAGTAGGCACGGGACGCCCTGTGGCTTCACTGCTACCTTGCTCCCCAGAACCATTCCCCCGACCTCGCCCACGGCCTCGTCCACGTCCCTTTCCGGGAGCCTTGCGCATTTTGAATTCCCAGTTAGAAATTGGCACTATATACCAGTAGCAAAAATTGTGGGTGCACGTAACCCCAATATATTCTTTGAATTCCCAGTCAGACAATGGCACTATATACCAGTAGCAAGAAATGAGGGTATTTATAACCCCAATATATTCTTTGAATTCCCAGTCAGACAATGGCACTATATACCAGTAGCAAGAAATGAGGGTATTTATAACCCCAATATATTCTTTGAATTACCAGTCAGAAACTGGCACTATATGGCAGTAGCAAGAAATGAGGGTATTTGTAACCCCAATATATTCTTTGAATTCCCAGTCAGACAATGGCACTATATACCAGTAGCAAAAATTGTGGGTGCACGTAACCCCAATATATTCTTTGAATTACCAGTCAGACAATGGCACTATATACCAGTAGCAAGAAATGAGGGTATTTATAACCCCAATATATTCTTTGAATTCCCAGTCAGACAATGGCACTATATACCAGTAGCAAGAAATGAGGGTATTTATAACCCCAATATATTCTTTGAATTACCAGTCAGAAACTGGCACTATATGGCAGTAGCAAGAAATGAGGGTATTTGTAACCCCAATATATTCTTTGAATTCCCAGTCAGATAATGGCACTATATACCAGTAGCAAAAATTGTGGGTGCACGTAACCCCAATATATTCTTTGAATTACCAGTCAGAAACTGGCACTATATGGCAGTAGCAAGAAATGAGGGTATTTGTAACCCCAATATATTCTTTGAATTCCCAGTCAGACAATGGCACTATATACCAGTAGCAAGAAATGAGGGTATTTGTAACCCCAATATATTCTTTGAATTCCCAGTCAGACAATGGCACTATATACCAGTAGCAAAAATTGTGGGTGCACGTAACCCCAATATATTCTTTGAATTCCCAGTCAGACAATGGCACTATATATCAGTAGCAAAAATTGTGGGTGCACGTAACCCCAATATATTCTTTGAATTCCCAGTGAGACAATGGCACTATATACCAGTAGCAAAAATTGTGGGTGCACGTAACCCCAATATATTCTTTGAATTCCCAGTCAGACAATGGCACTATATACCAGTAGCAAAAATAGTGGGTGTATATAGCCCCAATTCTATTGCTAGGGGACTTGCAGGGTATTTCTGAGGTGAAGGTGGGGGGGCACACCGTTGGAACGGGGATTTGGGGTGTATATATGGGGTATACGGGAATACACTGTCAGTGTGTTCCATTCAGGATCCTGGGAAAGCTGGGTTGCGGCGATTGAGCCCGTCAGTGCCACGTTACACTGACAAGCTTCTCCCTGGAATTGAAGTTATATGTAAGCCCAATATATTCTTTGAATTCCCAGTCAGACAATGGCACTATATGGCAGTAGCAAAAATAGTGGGTGTATATAGCCCCAATTCTATTGCTAGGGGACTTGCAGGGTATTTCTGGGGTGAAGGTGGGGGGGCACACCGTTGCAACGGGTATCGGGGGTATATATCGGGTATACGGGAATACACTGTCAGTGTATTCCATTCAGGATCCGCGGAAAGCTGGGTTGCGGCGATTGAGCCCGTCAGTGCCACGTTACACTGACAAGCTTCTCCCTGGAATTTAGCTCTTATAAGAGCTGTTGGTTGTCTTCTCCTTCCTATCCTAGCCTGTCCCTGCCTACCCAGAATCTAACCCCTAGCTAACTGGACGGAAACCTCCGTCCCCGGTGAATTGCAAGCTCAGAATGACGCGAAGCTGGGCGTCGCTGTTCTTTTAAATTAGAGGTCACATGTTTTCGGCAGCCAATGGGTTTTGCCTACTTTTTTCAACGTCACCGGTGTCGTAGTTCCTGTCCCACCTACCCTGCGCTGTTATTGGAGCAAAAAAGGCGCCAGGGAAGGTGGGAGGGGAATCGAGTAATGGTGCACTTTACCACGCGGTGTTCGATTCGATTCGAACATGCCAAACAGCCTAATATCCGATCGAACATGAGTTCGATAGAACACTGTTCGCTCATCTCTAAACACCACTAATAGAAGTTGAGTTTACCCATCAAGACCCTGTAGTTTTTTCTTCAACTTTGTATGAAAACACAGGTACCCTTTAGGGTGCATTCACACTACTGATACGCTGCCTGATTCTGAACGTTAAAACACGTTCAGAATCAGCGCGTATAAAGCAGTTCCCATTCATTTCTATGGGAGCCGGCATACGAGCGCTCCCCATTGAAATGAATGGGCTGCTTTTTTCACTACGAGCGCTCCCATTGAAGTGAATGGGAAGTGCTCGTGTGTACGGCTAGCTCTGCTCAGTCCGAGCCGTACACGCGAGCACTTCCCATTCACTTCAATGGGAGCGCTCATAGTGAAAAAAGCAGCCCATTCATTTCAATGGGGAGCGCTCGTATGCCGGCTCCCATAGAAATGAATGGGAACTGCTTTATACGCGCTGATTCTGAACGTGTTTTAACGTTCAGAATCAGGCAGCGTATCAGTAGTGTGAATGCACCCTTAAAAAGGAATTGTTGTTTCAGACCCCTCTAATAAGGAGAAGTGGTCACGGCGAGAAATGCATCAATCCATTAACTTCAATGAAAGTGCCAGAGACTGCTGAAATACAGTTCTCAGCTATCTCAGGCACTCCCATTGAAATTAATGGAGTGGTATCAGGTAGGGACAGAATATATTACAAGAATGTTCCTCATATGTACAGTCATGGCTGTAAGTGTTGGTACCTCTGAAATTTTTCAAGAAAATAAGGTATTTCTCCCAGAAAATCACTGCAATTTCTCATGTTTTGTTATACACAAGTTTATTTCCTTTGTGTGTATTGGGAGAACACAAAAACTGCCAAAAATATAATTTAACACAAAACTGCATAAATAGGCCGGACAAAATTATTGCCACCCTCAACTTAATACTTGGTTGCACATACTTTGGAAAAAAATAACTGAAATCAATCACTTCCTATAACCATTAACAAGCTTTTCACACCCATCAACTCGATTTTAGACCGCTCTTCTTTTGCAAACTGCTCCAGGTCTTATATTTGAAGGATGCCTTCTCCCAACAGCATTTTTTTTTTTCCCCATTTTTCTCCACAGATGTTCAATGGGATTTAGATCTGGACTCATTGCTGGCCAGTTCAGAACGCTCTAGTGCTTTGTTGCCATCCACTTCTGGATGCTCTTTAAAGTATGTATGGGGTCGCAAATTACGCGTGTTATACTCCCGTAATGGTACATTGAAATGAATGGGATCTGTTTTGAGCGCTCACATTCTGACACGTGTATACGTGCCAGAATGCGTGCGCGTTAACTCCGTGTGAACTCACCCCGAGTCATCGGCTAACTTTCTTTTCAAGCTTCAATCTGGTGACCAGAATCAATCCTTGGATTAATACACCAATACCAAAAGTTTAATAATAACCTGTACTGTCATGAGGCAAGATGCGCATCTCATCTCAGATGGCATATTGCCGAGTACCTGAGGCAGCGGCACTAACAGTATTTGTTGATTGAATCTTGTGAGATTAGTCTTGCAAGATTCACCCAATGGTTTTGACTGCACATGTCCTAAACAGAATTGCTATTATATTCTGGAGTATCTTTCAAATTTTAATTTGGTCCTGAATATTTTCTATGCTCTGTACTCCAGGAGCGTACTGTGCATGCTTGCGTAAGCGGCCACAAAAACATGGCCGCTGGCATGGGCATTCAGCTCTGCCTGCGGCCCATGGCAGAGCCAACTGCGCAGGCGTACAAGTGTGACCCCAGCGTCGGAAAAAGAAGCATGAAGAGGACGTTCCAGAAGAAGATGGAGGCGGCGCTGGAGAGAGTTTTCTCACAACATTGGGGACACCCCCAGTGCTGTGAGAGAACTCATTTGCATACCGACGAAAAACAGAATTTTAACCGTACGGCGGGCGAAGAAGACATCTAAAGGTAGGAGAAAAATAGCCTTTCTTAAGGCTATTCCGACGTGTCAACAAGAAGAAAAGAAAAAAAAGTTTTTACTGTGTCAGTGTCTGGGGTTGCTAGGTGGGGTGGGATAGACACAAAAGTCCAGTTTCTTTTAGTCCAAAACAAAGGTAGAGTTTATTTTCACTCAAAAAGGTAGTGCAGCAACAAAATACAAAAATAAATATCTGCCCGGCTAGGCTCTAACTAAACATAGAATAGGTTACCTCACTTACAATAACAGAAATCCAAAAGCCAGTAGAATCATTCAGGACACAACTCCAAAAATATGACCTCTCTGTCAGCTCTCCAGCCAAACTCTGCTGCTGGAGCTGACTTCTTAAGCCTCCTTGACGAGGAGACTTAACAGCTGAGCCGCTGCCGGAACATCCCCAAAGTGTCGACTGGAGGGGGGGGGGAATGACAGGTCCCACTACCAACCTAGCAAAAATGTAGCAGTATTCAGCTCACCCTGTAAACTTGTAGTGAAGATCTCCTGGAGAGCTTGGTACACAGGTGGACTCCAACCCGTTAACACATGGTAGTGAAGGAAGTAAAGGAAACCAGCTGCATCCAGGAAGATGGTCAAGTAAACTCCACAGTAATTAAAATTTAACTTTTATTTTCCATACATGAATAAAAAAGTTACATAGTAACTATTGCGGTTAGTCAGTCAAGAAAAGCGACGCGTTTCGGGAACACATGGTCCCTTCCTCTTGGCTCAACTATCTGGCTACAATGCAAACCTTATAAACATACATGTCTAACTAAACCACTCCCACCATTAGACTAGTTAACTCTTACATTTCCAATACGTCCACATTAAATGAAATAAAACATCATAAATATCACATTACATTATATGAACATTTCCAATTGTGAACAATATTAATACAAACATAGTCACATGTAAAACATATCTATTATGTATTGTCTACCGTGTAGAAAACCTGCTGAAAAAACGCAGCATGTGTACAGTAACCAAACTGATACCTGAAAGAAAAAAGAAAAAAAAACAAAACCTCCATTCTATATAACACTGCTACAAATCAACACAAGTAATAACTATGTATGCCTGAATGGAGAACTATAGCTGACTTTAAAGGATCAACTATGGAACATGCTGAAAAAACCTGCTCAAAAACGCAGCATGTGAACTGTGACCAACATGATGCCTGAAAGGGAAGAAAAACTTCCCTTCTATATGTCATATAGTCATCAATCAACACAAATAACCTGCTGCAAAAACCTGCTCAAAAGCGCCGCATGTGAACAATGATCAGCATGATAGCTAAAAGAGCAGAAAAACTTCCTCTTCATATATCACATAGTTACCAATCAACACAAATAACCTGATGGAAAAAACTTGCTCAAAAACGCATGTGAACAATGACTACCATAATATCTGAAAGCGCAAAAGAACTTCCTTTCCATATATCACATGGTTATTAGAGATGAGCGAACACTAAAATGTTCGAGGTTTGAAATTCGATTCGAACAGCCGCTCACTGTTCGAGTGTTCGAATGGGTTTCGAACCCCATTATAGTCTATGGGGAACATAAACTCGTTAAGGGGGAAACCCAAATTCGTGTCTGGAGGGTCACCAAGTCCACTATGACACCCCAGGAAATGATACCAACACCCTGGAATGACACTGGGACAGCAGGGGAAGCATGTCTGGGGGCATAAAAGTCACTTTATTTCATGGAAATCCCTGTCAGTTTGCGATTTTCGCAAGCTAACTTTTCCCCATAGAAATGCATTGGCCAGTGCTGATTGGCCAGAGTACGGAACTCGACCAATCAGCGCTGGCTCTGCTGGAGGAGGCGGAGTCTAAGATCGCTCCACACCAGTCTCCATTCAGGTCCGACCTTAGACTCCGCCTCCTCCGGCAGAGCCAGCGCTGATTGGCCGAAGGCTGGCCAATGCATTCCTATGCGAATGCAGAGACTTAGCAGTGCTGAGTCAGTTTTGCTCAACTACACATCTGATGCACACTCGGCACTGCTACATCAGATGTAGCAATCTGATGTAGCAGAGCCGAGGGTGCACTAGAACCCCTGTGCAAACTCAGTTCACGCTAATAGAATGCATTGGCCAGCGCTGATTGGCCAATGCATTCTATTAGCCCGATGAAGTAGAGCTGAATGTGTGTGCTAAGCACACACATTCAGCACTGCTTCATCACGCCAATACAATGCATTAGCCAGTGCTGATTGGCCAGAGTACGGAATTCGGCCAATCAGCGCTGGCTCTGCTGGAGGAGGCGGAGTCTAAGGTCGGACCTGAATGGAGACTGGTGTGGAGCGATCTTAGACTCCGCCTCCTCCAGCAGAGCCAGCGCTGATTGGCCGAATTCCGTACTCTGGCCAATCAGCGCTGGCCAATGCAGTCTATTAGCCCGATGAAGTAGAGCTGAATGTGTGTGCTAAGCACACACATTCAGCACTGCTTCATCACGCCAATACAATGCATTAGCCAGTGCTGATTGGCCGAATTCCGTACTCTGGCCAATCAGCGCTGGCCAATGCAGTCTATTAGCCCGATGAAGTAGAGCTGAATGTGTGTGCTTAGCACACACATTCAGCTCTACTTCATCGGGCTAATAGAATGCATTAGCCAATCAGCGCTGGCCAATGCATTCTATTAGCTTGATGAAGCAGAGTGTGCACAAGGGTTCAAGCGCACCCTCGGCTCTGATGTAGCAGAGCCGAGGGTGCACAAGGGTTCAAGTGCACCCTCGGCTCTCCTACATCAGAGCCGAGGGTGCGCTTGAACCCTTGTGCACACTCTGCTTCATCAAGCTAATAGAATGCATTGGCCAGCACTGATTGGCCAGAGTACGGAATTCGGCCAATCAGCGCTGGCCAATGCATCCCTATGGGAAAAAGTTTATCTCACAAAAATCATAATTACACACCCGATAGAGCCCCAAAAAGTTATTTTTAATAACATTCCCCCCTAAATAAAGGTTATCCCTAGCTATCCCTGCCTGTACAGCTATCCCTGTCTCATAGTCACAAAGTTCACATTCTCATATGACCCGGATTTGAAATCCACTATTCGTCTAAAATGGAGGTCACCTGATTTCGGCAGCCAATGACTTTTTCCAATTTTTTTCAATGCCCCCGGTGTCGTAGTTCCTGTCCCACCTCCCCTGCGCTGTTATTGGTGCAAAAAAGGCGCCAGGGAAGGTGGGAGGGGAATCGAATTTTGGCGCACTTTACCACGCGGTGTTCGATTCGATTCGAACATGGCGAACACCCTGATATCCGATCGAACATGTGTTCGATAGAACACTGTTCGCTCATCTCTAATGGTTATCAATCGACACAAATAGCCTTATAAAAAAAAACTGGACACAAAGCCCTAGCCCCAACTATAACGCCTGGGTTATGGATATCTTATACGTCATCGCCCACTAGTCTTGACATCACAAATCAGAACATATAATGAAAACCATGATCTCACCAGGATTGCATAATCACTATCAACATTACCCATATCCTGGATTGACATAAAGTGTAGCTTGGATGTTTAATGTTCCCACTCTCTCTGCTCTATGTGTTTACACACCCCTGAACCGATCATGTGTTAGGTCACCTGACTCAAACCAAAATCACATGACCACTATCTGCTGACAGAAAAAAAAAAAATAATAATAATAATAATATAATATGGTAACAAATCATAAATCAATCATCCAGGTAAAAATTCAATCTATAGACTAGACATACTGGCATGTAAGTACCCAATAAGGATACTACCGCCTATTAAACCCTAAACATGCAGCAATAATTAAGACATCCACTGTGTATCTATATAAATAACTATCTGGACAGGTCTTATATACTTCATCATAAAGTGCAACGGTACACAGTCACACATATGAGAGTAAATGAGTTTGTCACATGTATACATCTTATTCATTACACTGGATACTTAATAGATATATGCTAAATCAGACCTAACATTAAGACCCTTCGGATAGCGCGTATTAAGCCGCTTAATCCAAAAGGCTTCTCGCAAGAGGACTTTTTTCCGCCATCTCCTCCCCTAGGTGGACTAGAAACATATTCGATAGCATAATATCTTAAGCCAGATACATCCCCCTGATGTTCCTGAAAAAAATGGCGTGATACACGAAGCATTGATGTTATCTCTACTACTACTAGTGATATGTTCAGAGATCCTGGGTTTCACTGATCTTATCGTGCATCCTACATACATGAGTTTGCACAAAGTACACTCTATAACATACACAACATGATCCGTAACAGTTCAAAAAAAGATGAAATATGGAAGGTGCAGGTATTATCCAAATTATGAAAGGTAGTAGTTTTGTGTACATATAGGCACATGTTACACCTGCTCATCCCGCATTTGAAAAAAATCTGAAGATTGAGCCACGTGGAACAGTTTTTATTTTTATTTGAGAACATACTCGGGGATAATTTATTGCCCAGACTACACCCCCGTCTTGCTACTATTTGAACACCATCTTTTAATATGTCCCGGGTAATCGAATCTTGCAAAATAGGCAAGTTCTTATAAATAATTTCTTTGATCTGAGGAAATTGTTTGGAAAATGGGGTAGAAAAAATCTTATTACCAGAATCAGTATATTTTTTATTGTGAACTTTGGAGTTCTGTAACAAGGACTCACGTGTTCTCATATCTGCAATATCGGATGCTCTTTTCAAACTCCAATCTGGATACCCCCGTTTCCGCAATCTCTCTATAGTGTACTCTTTTTGTTTGACATATTCGGCTTGACTGGAACAAGCCCTACGCGTCCTAAGTAACTCGCCCAGTGGCACAGATTTTAATGTATGTCTGGGATGCAGACTGCTAGCCAACAAAATATTATTCCCTGCAGTCAGTTTGCGATATAGGCTAGTTTCTACTCTTCCCAAACTAACATTGCTGCATAGCTCTATATCCAAAAATGAGACTCTAATAGCATCAGTAGCATACGTAAATTTCAAATTCATATTGTTATTATTCAAATATGTAATGAAATCTGGAACAATGTTAGGGTCACCTTCCCAGACACACAACAAAATTTGCCCCAGAAAGCTATCCTTTTAACTACAAGTCTCCACGCAAGATAAAGTAGACCACACAAGAAAGAAAATGTGGAGAACAAGTCATAAATCACATATTAAATCATCAAAATTAGAAAGGATGGACAATCCTCGATATATAAAAAAATATATCAAATTTATTTAATAAATATAACAAAACATAAAAAAAGAGCAGCAGGGCAAGATGTTACAAAAAACAAGGAGAATGATACAGAATATATCACACAAGCGTATACTGCACCCAGAACAAAGGCACCAATATATTCTTAGAGGTATAAGTGTTCTGATGGGCAAAAAATAAACACCCTAAATACGGTGCCCAACACTACACATATATATTAAACCCCTTATGTCTGACTAGGGCAGCAAATACCATACATATATAAGGCAGGACATATGTAGTATAATATATGGCAATACACAATTCCTAAGTGTTTAAGGGTGAAAGAATTTATAACCCTACACATATGTCCGCCACTCACTGACTAAGGGCTAGTTCACACGTGAACTGCCCGCGCGGGTTTTGACACAGAGAGAGAGACGCGGCGAGCCGCGTCCTCTCTTGTCAAAACCCGCCCGCCGCGACCATCGCTGTCGCGGCTTAACCCTCTGCTGTCGGCTCAAATGAATGAGCCGACATAGGAGGGAGCTGCCGGGGGCGAAAGCCGCGCGGCTGAGCCTGCGCGGCTTCCGCCTGAAGAGAGGACATGTCCTTTCTTTTCTCCGCTAGCAGCAGCTCGCCGCTAGCGGAGAACAGAAGCCCGGCGGTCTCCATAGACCACCATTATAAGGGGAGGTTTTGGACGCGAAATCCGCTGTCAAAAACCTCCCCTTATACTCACGTGTGAACTAGCCCTAAAAGTCAATTGTAGTCTGAAGCAAACAAATAGTATGCACACAATAGCCTAATCACTGTGACCCATGTATATAACAAGTGAAAGATACAATGATTGCTAGCAGTAACAACACAGGGCAAGGCAATAGAACAGTCTGGATGGAGACATATCAGACTATACAGACGCTACCTGTAGTCATGGTGGCAATTGTAGCTGGTGCAGAGCTCATGACCGAAATGGAGTACTGGGACACCCTCGACGCGTTTCACCAGAAAGGCTTCATGTTTTGTTATATTTATTAAATAAATTTGATATATTTTTTTATATATCGAGGATTGTCCATCCTTTCTAATTTTGATGATTTAATATGTGATTTATGACTTGTTCTCCACATTTTCTTTCTTGTGTGGTCACCTTCCCAGACAACCAGAAGGTCACCCACTACCAACCTACCTGTCATTCCTAAAAATCCAGCCCAGTAACCGGAACTCTGAAATAACCCTCAGCAGACAATAGTTATCTGCTGAGAAATGTTCTTTCTGGAGTTTTCTCATCTCACCCACTTTAGTAGTCTGGGTGAGATGTACACCCCTTCCATTACCTGACCAGCCATCGGCTTACAACTGGTAGAATCCCTTTAAATATCTCTGTTAACCAAGCAGTAAAACAGTTATAGGTGTCAGCATGCGCATGACCCCGCATTGAAAAATCGTTCATTTTTGAAGTGTTGTTTTCTTTCTAAAAATCTGTAAAAGCTAATAAAACCAATAGAAATCTAGTATCACCATAACTGCAATGACCTGCTGAACAAAGTTGCCATGTCATTTTTAATGCAGAGTGAATGCCTTAAAAACAAAATGCAAAAAAAATGATAAAATTGTGGGCTTATATGACCAAACAAAAAAGTTAATAAAAAGCTAATCAACATTATACGTACCCCAAAATTGTGCAAAAAGCATACCTAGTCACACAAAAAATAAGCCCTCACATAGCTAAGAATTTTGGAAGGTGGGTAAGCTGGAAGCGGGGCTTGTCCAATTAGCAGCTGAGGAGGTATGCAAGAATGCCTCCCTTTCTGAACCAGGTTGCCTCTAATTTGTCTCTAAACCCGGATCATACGTATTGAACTGTGTTTCTGATCCTAGGCTTGTTTCTGGTTATTCGTTTGGCCTCCAACATAAGCTTTTAATTCAAAGGCAGAATCTGTGGTTCAAGACACCTTGATGATTCAGTTCATTCATCTGGGATAATTCGTGGAAGCATTCTGCAGGGCGGAAGAGAGCGGGGAAGGTCAGAACTTCCAGCCTGGAAACCACTGCACTGGCAGGAAACTTACTTCAATAACTCTTACTATGCCATATTACTTTGGGGCACCTTGGCTCCCACGTTATTAAGGAGAACCTCATTCACTCAGGGAATTCCATGATAAAATGTTGGCCACGTTTAAACTATATCCAGTAGCTCAGGACCAGAAAGTGGAAATCCTGATTGGCTAGTTACAGGGCGCTGCACTCCGGGAGGTCAAGTCCTGGCCTCAGCCAGTGCGCAAAATAGCTGACGCTGGGTTAACACCTGCGTTCAGCTTCTCCGTTCTATAGTTTCCGTCTTCTGCATGCCAGAAGACGGAAACCATAGACCGGGTCCGGCCGTGAGCGTTTTAGGCTCTCCGCCGTGAAACCGTTTTTTTTAATCCGGACACAGAGTACTGCATGTCCGACTCTGTGTCCGGATTATAAATAACTAGCTGGTACCCGCGACTTCGTCTGCGGGGATTGTAGAAGTGGGTATATACAGGCGCGGGTAAGGTTTTCGTACTGTGTATAAGGTATGGGATATGAAATGTAATTTTGTATCTTGTTTTTGCTGTAATTCAGAGAATACATGAGACTTTTGTGTTGAAGTTAATTTGTATTTGAGCTGCTATACGGTGTTGTGAGAAACTTTACATAGTGACTTTGGGACAGAGGTATTTGAAGTTAACCCTTTCCCGCCGATGGCATTTTTTGATTTTCGTTTTTGACTCTCCTCCTTCTAAACCCCATAACTTTTTTATTTCTCCGCTCCCAGAGCCATATGAGGTCTTAATTGTTCTGGGACAAATTTTTCTTCATGATGCCACCATTATTTATTCTATATAATGTACTGGGAAACAGGGAAAAAGTGCAGAATGGGATGGATTTGAAGAAAAAAATGCATTTCTGCGACTTTCTTACAGGCTTTGGTTTTACGGCGTTCACTGTGCAACCAAAATGACATGTCCCCTGTATTCTGTGTTTCGTTATGATTCAGGGGATACTAAATTTATATGGTTTTATTTACATTTTGACCCCTTAAAAAAATCCCAAACTATGTTAAAAAAAATTTTTTTTGAAAAGTCGCCATATTCCGACAGCCGTAACTTTTTTATACGTCCGTGTACGGGGATGTGTATGGCGTCTTTTTTTGCGGGACTGGGTGTACTTTGTAGTTCTACCATTTTCGGGAAATGTTATTGCTTTGATCACTTTTTATTCAAATTTTTATCAGAATCAAAACAGTGAAAAATCGGCGGTTTTGCACTTTTGACCATTTTTCCCGCTACGGCGTTTACCGAACAGGAAAAATATTTGTATAGCTTTGTAGAGCGGGCGATTTTGGACGCGGGGATACCTAACATGTAGGTGTTTCACAGTTTTTAACTACTTTTATATGTGTTCTAGGGAAAGGGGGGTGACTTGAATTTTTAATCCTTTTTATTTGTTTTTATATTTTTTTTACTTTTTTTTACACTTTTTTATTGCATTTATTAGACCTCCTAGGGGTATTAACATGGGTGGGCAGTGTCGCGGATTGTCAGAGCGGTGGGGGTCGGCAAACATGGCTGCTCCGGAGTGTTATAGAGCGCCTCCTGGAGTATCGTTAAGGTGAGGGGCAAAGTGGTAAAGTATATGTATATGAGATTGTGTGGGGGTTAGGGGCGAGGCTATAGAGGGCAACAGGAATTTTGGGGCTTGCTATGGTCCAAAGTGTGTGAGATTGCAGAAATGGTGGTGTGAGTTTGGGTTTTGTGGGGTTCCTGGCACAAACGTATGTGCGCTATTGTGACGAAAAGTAGCCTATTGCACAATCGGGTGTATTAACTATATTTGTGGAAACTTTCAGCCAAATCGGTGGAGCGGTTTTTCCGTGATTGAGGAACAAACATCCGAACATCCAAACTCACAAACCCACAAACTTTCACATTTATAATATTAATAGGATAATAATAATAATACATTTTATTTATATAGCGCCAACATATTCCGCAGCACTGTACAATTTGTAGGGTTCAGATACAGACTGATACATAACAAAGAACTTAATTTCACACAATGGGACTGAGGGCCCTGCTCAAGAGAGCTTACAATCTATGAGGTAGAGGGGGTGACACAAGAGGTAGCAGGGGTGGCATTGCTTATACAGTATTCAGACAATTCTGTAATAGAGGTTACTGTCATTACACAAATAATACTGTATGAGCCGTCACTAGTGGTGACCTTTAACATGTGGATGGAGATTGAACAAATAAGTTAGGCTGGAAAGGCATCATATCAAGTGGGGTAGTGTTTGAGCGGGAACAGAGGAGGGTTAAAATGTAGGGATTCTAATTGTAGTACGGAGGGGTTGACATTAGGAATTGTGATAGGCCTGTCTGAAGAGAGGTGTCTTTAGTTTGCGTTTGAAACTGTAGAAATTGGGAGTTAATCTGATTGTCCGGGGTAGAGCATTCCAGAGAAGTGTTGCAGCTCAGGAGAAGTCTTGTATACGAGTGTGGGAGGTTCTGATGATAGAGGATGTAAGTGTTAGGTCATTGAGTGAGCGGAGAACACGGGTTGGGCGGTAGACAGAGATGAGGGAGGAGATGTAGACCCGGGAGGAGATGTAGAAAACCCGGTTTCGCGGCGGAGAGCCTAAAACGCTCACCGCCGCTCACGGCCGGACAGCTTTCTCACCCATTCAAATGAATGGGTGAGAAAGCCTTCTGCAGGTTTCCGTCTCCTGCCTCTGTTTTATGCAGGAAACGGAAACCTGAAGTACGGAGTCCGGGGTAGAGCATTCCAGAGAAGTGTTGCAGCTCAGGAGAAGTCTTGTATACGAGTGTGGGAGGTTCTGATGATAGAGGATGTAAGTGTTAGGTCATTGAGTGAGCGGAGAACACGGGTTGGGCGGTAGACAGAGATGAGGGAGGAGATGTAGACCCGGGAGGAGATGTAGAAAACCCGGTTTCGCGGCGGAGAGCCTAAAACGCTCACCGCCGCTCACGGCCGGACAGCTTTCTCACCCATTCAAATGAATGGGTGAGAAAGCCTTCTGCAGGTTTCCGTCTCCTGCCTCTGTTTTATGCAGGAAACGGAAACCTGAAGTACGGAGTGCCGGCGCAGATGTGAACGAGCCCTGAGCAGATCCTAGACTGACTCAGTACCACCTTTGAAACTAGGACCGCCTCTGAGCTCAAGATGCACTTCTTTGGAAAGCGACAGCAGTCAAAGGAGACTTTGAGAGACTTTGCCCTGTCCCTGCAAGAAGCTCTGAGGGCTGTTATCCACATAGATCATCGTGAAGCTGAGGGACAAGATCAGACTCTCAGAGAAGTTTATTGAAGGTGTCCTTGATGAACCCCTCAAACGTCAGCTGAAGATGCTGTCAGCTCAACACCCAGATATCGCTTTCTTGGATTTTAAGGAATTTGCTATTGGCATTGTTGAGGTCATAAAAGCCCCAGAGCTTATGTTGTTGTAGTTTCAAATTAAATAACAGGCCAAGATCAGCTACAGCCGATGTTGGACCTGGAGAATCACACAGACACATGGTGGTAGTGTATCAAAATGGATTCTGATTTATTGTTACAGAAAGTTAGCATTTATACAAACAAAAGCAGGTGGGACTTTGACATGATTGGTTATACATAAGCTGTGGCACATGACTATTGGATAAGGTCTGCATCTCATTATTATACTCCAACCTGGGATGACCTTTCTCATGACATACAGAAGAATTTACAATATTTATGTGTAAACCAACATCTTACACTAATTCTAGATGTATATATCACAGCACGAGAGATAATGATCACATGCTATCTGTCCAGTCCGGTCTGTGGCTAAGGGTCAACTGGTTATAGAACCTGTTATGAGATTCTCACCACAAACAGATAAGGAGTTATAACCCAACCATCAACATTCCACACGCCTTATCCCCTAAAGGGGTCTCTTAGACTCTAAACAGACATCCTTATGAAGCTTATATAAGAAAAAGGTTACAAGATGGCTGACAAAATACAAGATGGAGGATGTGATCCTAACAATTCCCCCATTTTGAGATAATTGGATACAGGAATTCATATTTAGGTACTTCAGTGACTTAACGTCTACTGCTGGACCTTTCCAGATTCCCCTCGTATATTCCTGTATTCCAAATTAATCTCAATCATAGTTCTGGCCTGTTATTTTCAGTCTGCTTTGTATTTCTCAAACAAAATAAACATAAGCTTATTACTGCAACTTTACTGACATTCACTTGCTTATACTGTGTATCATTACTTCAAACATTTCCTGTTGTGTTATGAAAACAGCTATATATAACATGACTGAGGCTAATATGGGGCTATGAGGACATATCATACAGTCTGACACATTCAGATCTTCATTCAAGATCATATGATGTTTAAAGAAAAAAAAAAACTTATTGTCCCACTCATTGTCAACTGTTCTATGCAGGCTTATCGCCAGAATAATCTATAACAGTAACATCAGGAGAATCTTCATCGCTGTTTGTGTAGAGACTTCTTTGCAATGTGAAGCATGGACACAGTTAGGCTTTCCGTCAAGTCTCATAGAAGAATTAGTAGTTAGCAGCACTTGGAGCAAATCATCAAATCTTGGTTCAAGAGGATTTCTCACGTGTCATCAATCTCTTGGCTTAAATGAATAGGTCCCGTCCACTTAACTTAAAATCTGAGAGTGAGGAGAAAACTCAAAACTATACATTAGTCAGATGTTTTTGTCAAGACATCACATAGTCAGTCAGTACACCATAATACAACCCTAACCTAGGGGCTGACCCAAAGAAAGTTTGCTATGGGCTAAAACCAATTCTTCTGTCAGGAGGGTACCTTACAGAAAATACAAATACAAGTGACACACTACATCTTTCAATATCTGCAGCCCACTTGTGATGGCTTTCTTCACCAGATATGCCCCAGGCCATCCTGAAGAGAAATCACTATACACACAAGCACGTACTTATACCGTCTCACCTTTAGTAGTTACTAAAGTTATAGTTATAGCATATAGTTATCCTGCAATCTCTGGAACAGGTACAAGGGCTCTGGGCATGGCTAAAAAAACACTTTTCACTTTTTGGCCTACTTTGCACTTACCACATGCCATGCAGGCTCACATATATATCTGTCAGTAGTGATACTAAATCCTGCAGCCGCCCATCCTCCACTCACCAGGTCACACATGGCTACTACTAAACAGTGCACTTAGAAATGAGCTGCTTATGCCATCAGTGGGGACAAACGCTATCAGTAAAAATACTTTCTTACCACCGGAGATCAGGACTTGTACATCCTCTTTCAGTCCTGGACCATTCTTGGTGCTTCAGTGTTGTAAAACATGAAAAGAGAGCTAAAAGGGGTTTTTGGGCCTAGTATAGTGACCAATTATCAGTAAAGCATATCCCCTAGGCCTCTGCAGCTGGGTTAGTGGCAGTGTCTGCCCACAAGTTACCTCTACTTTCTTTCATATCAGCCTTGGTGTGTGCCTTCACTTCTGACTATACCCACCTGTGTGGAGGCAGCAGCAGGGTCCATCACTATCTGAACAGCCTGGAAATCCTTTTAGGCTTAACATTAACCCTACAGAAAGCTCTCGCTCTCCAGATTGGACCATAGTCCCACTATATCAAACACCTACCCTCAGACATTGTACCCTGTCTCAGTGATGGCTTCTAGTTCAGCTTCATGAGCTGAGACCCATACAGTTCTATAATGGTTCTACTTGTGCTTGGTTTTACCCTTGGTTTACCTCATATTCAGTGACCATGACATATCTGGTGCAGAATCCACCATCATTCCTAAATCGAGAATCATCTAAAATGAAAGAACTCTCATCAGAGTTAACAATAGATTCATCATTTACATAACCAAATTAGCAAAAATAAAATTAATTTTTAAGTTATCTGACTTTTTCCTCCCCTGAAACTATTGTTAACAGGTTTAGATGGGACTTGTAGTGCAGCACAGAATGCAAAGCTTACATTAGAAGATATAAATAAGACACTGCAGTCTGAGATTGTTATCTTTGTTTCCACTGCAAGCAACCCTTGTGTCTTATCATGGAAGCAGCTGAGCTGGCTTTTCCCAAACTTGTTATACCTGTAGTACTACATATCCCAGCAGCTTGTTTAGACAATCCCAAGTAAATTCAGTTCTCTAAAACTTCTAAACACTCCAGAATTACAACTAATTCATTAATTAGATAAAACTTTTTCACAAAATAATTCCCGATTGTTAACATTCATAGATTTATAGTATAAACCCATAACCAATAAACATTGAGTACATAGCACATGTACAAGGTATATCAAGTACATCTCATATTCACCAGAAGACATATACTGTATATATATTCAACGATGGAAAGGAACTCATATCTACTTATCACCACCCTCTGTGGGGCTATCAATATCTTCATCTGCTCCCTGTGGAGACTGAAAATGTAACAATATAAACATGAACAAACAGAGCATGTACATGTAACACATATGGGCCCATTTACTTCCATACATACATGCAACCTTCACACTGGAGCTCCAGACAACACACATCCATCAAATCATAAAGAACTTGTCAATTTTCATATATTTTGTACAGTGATATCATCTTATTGTTCTTTTCCTACAAATAATCACAGGGTTAGTTATAATTCCTGCACAGCTGAATATTGAGGAAAAATAAACAAACAAATCATTAGATGGCTTCATCTTCAATGTGTATCACTGAAAAATAAACATAATAATGATTATCTAACATTTATGCCATTAATCCAATTCTAAAGACATTAAATATGATTTAAACAGCCAATACTGATACCAACATTACATATTAATATTTCTGTGCAGTCTTCGAATATTTCCATGGCAGACCCCACTCATCTAGTTGCTACAGATGCTCAGAAACTCTTACACTATATCTGAGATTTGCCTTGAGGGCTGACTGCAAGACTTTTTGACACTTTACTTTACAAGATTCCAATCAAAGTTTTTACCACTGTAACACATCACAATAATCTTACACAAAGTCAAATACTGGTTAGAAACAGCTTACACTATACAGTTCACTTATTATTAAACCATATATTCCTAATTCTCCATACATTATACCAATGATGTTACATAGTATCACTCATAGCTGAAATCTTAGTTACCTGCCGTGTCTCCCCTCCCCCCTTCTGTTGAATCCTAGCAAAACCTGTATCCTGTATACCTCTGCTGTGGATATACAGAGGACAATAGGAGGTGGTGGTGGGGGGGGAGGCCTGACCTTCATTGTGAATTATCCTGACCTCCATTAGAGACACACAGGAGCTTCTGATCTTTTTCTGCCATTTTTCCTTGCATAAATGCTTCAACAATCATGGTGTTTTTCAAAGCCTTATAGACCTGATTTCACCCAGAATCTACTACCTTGGTGAGTGGTCTGCCACAATATACTTCAGCGGACTCTCCCTATATCTTTATCTAGTCACCACTCATATATAGTGCTAACATCACAATGCAGACCACATTTAATCCTTTAGCTGGACTGTGAGTGGGGGCTCACTATACAGTCCCTTATACTAAGGAAAATATACAAACACTGAATACCTTATTTCTGTAACCATTCCTTACTTAATTTTTATCCAACTATCCAACATCTTATCAGCAGTTTATCACCTCCTTTTCTAACTGTTCTTTCCTTAAACTATCTCTTGGGTTGATTTCCATACCGGCTGACTCTGCACTCCTCCCATTCTGTTCTTCAATTAGAGCATATATCCCTTTGTAACTTTTGCTCCTGTATCTGTCCTGCATGATCTAATCTCCATTGGTTCCCAAAATTTACTATCAAACAATCCTGTTCTTAGGAACCCCTGCTCTCTTAAGGATTTTTTTTTTTTTTTCTCGGGCGGCAACTTTTTCTCACTCTCTCTCTCTATTAGTTCATATGGGGTGTACCCTTTCTCAGAGGGTCCCTTCCCCATACTAGCTAATGGCCAGTCAGCTGTGAGCTCCCACCCCTCTAGGGCAATTAAGACAATAGAGGGTCACTCATGACTACTCGAGGGTCATACATATTTCTCCCCAGGGTCACACAGATCGCTCTGGGGGTCATGCCGACTTCTCTTAGTGGGATCTCCCAAACAGTCACTCTGTTTTCACTGAACTAATCTCTAATGTACAAGTTTCCGGTATCTGTGCTCAAGGCAAAACCTATTCCGAACACCCCTGAATCTTTACACATACTTGCGCGGATTCTACTCAGTCCTTAGTGCTTAAACAAGGACTTTTCAATCACTCAGTATTAAGGATGGAGACTGACTCTCCCTTCTATGCCTCCCTATACACTTTATAACAGATGTATCAATCAAATCACAGCATGGACAGTATACAAAGAATGAGGTATAACATTTCCACCCCGCTACAACAACATAAACTATTGGTTCTTCCGAGCTATATAAAAATGGCGTTGATTTTAAACTGTATGCAGCACTAACCTCACTTATCAACACACAGGATCCGGGACACGTAGGAACTCAGATTAATTATTTGGTAAAGCAAACGCTTACCTTTCTTTCAGCGCTGATTTATTTATCTGAGGTCCTCCGGGCCCGTCTCCAAATCGGTTGGTGAGTGGATCAGTACACTATCGGCTGCACAAACGATCATCAACGCCCTCACGTTGGGCGCCAATTTCTGTTGAGGTCATAAAAGCCCCAGAGCTTATGTTGTTGTAGTTTCAAATTAAATAACAGGCCAAGATCAGCTACAGCCGATGTTGGACCTGGAGAATCACACAGCCACATGGTGGTAGTGTATCAAAATGGATTCTGATTTATTGTTACAGAAAGTTAGCATTTATACAAACAAAAGCAGGTGGGACTTTGACATGATTGGTTATACATAAGCTGTGGCACATGACTATTGGATAAGGTCTGCATCTCATTATTATACTCCAACCTGGGATGACCTTTCTCATAACATACAGAAGAATTTACAATATTTATGTGTAAACCAACATCTTACACTAATTCTAGATGTATATATCACAGCACGAGAGATAATGATCACATGCTATCTGTCCAGTCCGGTCTGTGGCTAAGGGTCAACTGGTTATAGAACCTGTTATGAGATTCTCACCACAAACAGATAAGGAGTTATAACCCAACCATCAACATTCCACACGCCTTATCCCCTAAAGGGGTCTCTTAGACTCTAAACAGACATCCTTATGAAGCTTATATAAGAAAAAGGTTACAAGATGGCTGACAAAATACAAGATGGAGGATGTGATCCTAACAGCATCCTCGGGGAAGGTCACCAGTCTGCACCTTCTGAAGACAAGAAGACCTGGCCTGTCCTCTGACCTGACGCCCACGGGCAGATAGACGATCGTGGGGCTCAGGCTCCTGTCCCAGATGCTCTCGCGGCCCTGACCGCTGAAGTCTCCCTCCTAGCTGAAAATATGGAGAGAATGAGGAAGCAGCTAGAACGATTGGAACAGCTGCCTATGACCGAGAAAGGGACTTCTGAACCAAGAGACCATCCTACACCCGGTCCACGAGAAGATCAGCATCAGCCGACTGGAAGGATGTCAAATCATGGGTATCGAGACACCAGGAAGCGTGTATGCCGGCATTGCCAGAGCGCTGGACACACAAAGAGGGACTACTGGCAGTTAAGAGTATCCCATGAGGCCCAGGACCGCCCCTCGGGAGAAAGAATACTAGGTCCCAAAGACCCAGCCTTTATGCCTAGATATATGGGCACACGCCCCGTGGTTGAAGTTAGCATCAACGGAGTAATATTTCCTGCTTTGGTCGATACTGGATCTTAAGTGACTACCATTCGTCAAGTCGCATTTGAAAAATGCCAGAACGGAGCTCATCTGACACAACCACCGGAATCCTGGCTCCACATAATAGCTACCAATGGCCAACTAGTGCCTATATTAGGCTATTAGGAACCTACCTTACAGATTGAAGATACCAAACTTCCACACCAAGGGTTAGTCGTGATTCAGGTTCCAGAAGATGACAAGTGCTTTGTGGTCTTCGGGATGAATGTACTCAGCAACTGTTACACCAAAGTGCTGGAAGCTTTGGAGAAAATCCTACTGACCGCAGCCCGTATTACTCAATGTGTCATAAACCAGACCCTCAAGGTGCTAGCTGCCTAGCAAAAATTTAGCAACCGACAGGGTGAAATTTGCCGTGTTCGCATCAAGGATGCTCAGCATATTAGACTCCATCCTGGAGCAGAGACCATGATATGGTGCAAGGCTTGCATCGGTGTCCAAGGTCAGGATTACCCGGCCCTTGTGGAACCCCTGCATTTACAAGATCATTCTCGTCCTAACCGCTAGGACAGGGGTCAGCAACCTCCGGCACGTGTGCCACTCTTGGCACGCGTGGCATATCTTGCTGGCACGGCAGACAGGAGCTGCAGCAGTGGAGCGTCCCTTCACTGCTCTCAGGACGCTCATCTTTCTCTGGCTGTTCTCTGCCCACCAATGAGAGGTGAGCTCAGGGGGTGGAGCTTATCACTACACTGCTCCCGAACCCTGCCTGCATTGAGAGCTCCTGCCCTCTGCATCCTTCACTCAAGAGAGAGCAGAGGAAGATGCGAGCAAAGTGAAAGTAAAAAAAGAAAATACCAGGTACATGCCTAGTAATGTCAGGCATTTGGAGTTATTATTTTAGTTTTAGTAACTCCAGGTGCCTCACATTAATAGTAATTAACCCTATCCATCACATTAACCACTGTGTGCTTCACATAAGGGTTACTGCTATGTGAGACACATGGGGTTATAATAAATGGACCTTAGTGATGAAGATACGTAATTATTACCATCATATATCTCACATATCAGTAATCCTTATGTAAAAGTACACACATGGAATTACTAAATTGTAATGCTCATGACCAGACTTTTTATCCACAATTGTGAATAATATATTATATTATATTTTAATGGGCTCATACATACGGCTGTTTTTGCGGACATGTGTCTGGGCCAAAATTGAAGAGCTGCAAATTATGGAGCAGATCCTATATGTGTCTGCCCTGTCAATTCATTTTTCATGTATAAGTCAGTGAAAACTACATCCGCCCTGTTTTTAAAAACAATGGCATGGGCGCATGCGCAGTAGCATGCTGCTTCTACTATGGCTACTGCGCATGCGCCCAGGCCATTTTTTTTTTTAGCAAATGTCAGTTCGCGAGCGCCGGAGGAAGATGGGACCCGAGGACATCGCAGGAAGAGGAGGCGTGGATGAAGAAGAAGGCGCACCCTGAATGCCCGCGCGTTCGGTAAGTTTATCACATTCTGTTTTAGGGTTTTATTTTAAAACGGGGGGGGGGGGGGAATGGGGGTGTTAGTTTAATATAGCATTTACGGAGCCTGAATAGCCTTTTTAAAGGCTATTCACGCATAAGTGGGGCTCTATCAGCATGATTTTGCTGATAGAGCCCCTTTAAGGGGCACAGCACACGACCATGATTCACATGTGAAACACTGTATGTCAGCCAGATTTACCGGCTCGAACTTCATACTGAGAGCGGGACTCCTGGCAGTGCAGTCATCTGATACTAGGAGTCCCTGCCTCCTAGCGACATACTGCCCTGTATCAATTACAGTACGGGACAATATGTCACTGGTCGTGTGCTGCTCCCCTAAGGCTGAGGCCCCATGTTGTGGAAACGCAGCATATTTGTTGCAGATTTTGCAGCATTTTTTTGAGCCAAAGCCAAGAATGGCTACAAAAAGAATGGGAAATATCTAGGAACCTTCTTATATATCTCCCTTCTGCTCAATCCACCACTGGCATTGGTTCAGAAGAACGCAGCAAAATCTGCAACAACAAAAAAAAAAAAAGCTGCATTTCTACAATGTGGAGCCTTAGGGTGCATTCATACGGAGGAAAATTGCACTGAATTTGGTGTGTAATCTGCATCAGATTCAGGAGGCTTTTTTTTCAGTGCTGAATCTGACACGGATTATACGCCAAATTCAGCCCCATTTTCCTCCGTGTGAGTTGGTGACACACTGTGTACCCAGATGCAGCTATAGCCAAATCTAGTTCCCAGGCAACAGTGCTGTCACTTTGAGATAAGTATGGTGTTAGAGTTAAGTCCTCCATCTTGTATTCTGTCAGCCATCTTGTAACCTTTTTCTTATATAAGCTTTATGAGAATGTCTGTTTAAAGTTCAAGAGACCCTTTTGGGTGGTTAAGGAATGCTGTGTAGATGAATCCTTATCTTTGTCTAGCTCAAGGGTCTCATCTTTTGAAGATGCAGCTGACTATTTGTATATCTCTTATCTCTTTTACTCGATGTATACACTTAGAGTGTGTAGAGTGTATATACTTAGAGTTTATGTAGCCTATTCGTTATCTTCAAGGTTGGAATTGATTGGCACCAGCATGTAATCTTCTCTATCTTGCCATGAAGTATTTTGAAACTTTCTGTGTTTAAGGACAAAGTCCATCCTAGTTTGGAAAGCTATAATGAGATGCAAATTACATTGGGCCTTTAGCCAATAGTCATGTGCCAGGTTTTACAATGTTATGTTATTAGAATAGTCCAACCTGCTTGTGTCTGTATTGTATTTAAACTGCCTTATTGCACTATTAAAATTAGAACTCACTTGATACACTATCAGCTGTGTGTGTGTGGCTTCTCCAGGCTAAAGGATGGGTGAGCT
The DNA here is from genome assembly GCF_031893055.1 of Leptodactylus fuscus. Lineage (NCBI taxonomy): Eukaryota > Metazoa > Chordata > Amphibia > Anura > Leptodactylidae > Leptodactylus > Leptodactylus fuscus. The sequence continues at coordinate 144,081,027 of NC_134265.1, forward strand.
CATCCAGGCCTGTTATTTAATTTGGAGCTCTGCAACATACTCTTATTATGGGGACCGCTTGATGTCTCCAACAATGGCATCTATTAATTCCTGTTACCACACTGCAAGGAATTAAATGTAGCTGATGTTTCACTTACAGAAAATGTAAGGTACTGCCGGCTGGGGAGTAGATGCAGCATCCAGGTACATTGTATGTCTCCCCCTACAGGGGTTACCTCACTCTGCTACCAGTCACATACATTTACCACTAACCACGGGTTACACATGTACTTACATTGCTTTTATTGAAAAAGAACATGTGTACCCAGGCAAATAGTGGTAAACATATGTGGCTGGGAGCACAGTATGACAGCACCCCTATGTTCTGGTTTGTGCTACTGTATATGACTTTAGTATAGGGGTCATCAGCCTTACAATTTTTGTCCGGCACTCCGGGGTATCTCAGCTTTGATTTTTTAATTCAAATCGGCACGTCGAACAAATACAAGTTGTCTACTACTGCGCTAGGAGCTTGGTAACTGTGTCGCATGGAAATGTACCCATACGCTTGGTCAAGCTAGGCAATGAAGCCGTAGAACTAAAGAAATACTCTCCAGTGTCAGTCTGCAAGATGGCCTGGAACCCCCTACTGCTGCTGCACAACAATCACTTCAAACAGCGGATGCAGCCAAAGACTCACTTGAGCAGCCCTGGTGGGCCGAAATACATATTGGAGATGCAACAACCCCTGCCGAACAGATCAAAGGTGTGCTGGACTTAGCCAAGGAGAACCACCAAGTCTTCAGCAAACATCCCTTGGACTATTGTCAAACTAGCCTAATACAACACACTATCTCAACAGGCACTCATTCTCCAATCAAAGATAGATACCAGCCGGTACCTCCAGCCTTATACCAGCAAGTGAAGAAGATGGTACAGGATATGAAGACAGCTAATGTTATCAAAGATAGTCACAGCCCCTGGGCTGCCCCTCTGGCCCTGTTCAAAAAGAAGGATGTACCCATCCGTTTCTGTGTGTATTACCGCAAGATCATCAACATTACGCACAAGGATGCATACCCCCTGCCACGAATTGAGGAGTCTCTAGCAGCCTTGGGATCTGCTGCTTATTTCTCAACACTGGATCTAACCAGTAGCTACTGGCAAGTCCCCATGGCACCAGAAGATAAAGAGAAAACAGCTTTCACTACCCCAATGGGTAGCGCCGCACCTCCCATGAGGCGGCCTGAAGCGACAGTTTCAGGCGGCGCTGTGCCAGGGCCCCAGGGAGGGCAGCATTTTTGCTTACCTAAGCCAGTCCAGGACAAGCTGTCCCGGACTGGCTTAGCACCGAGCCCTGGATTGGGGAGGCCGCTGGAGCAGCGCTGCTACAGCGGCCTCCCCTCAAGCTCAGGCAGAGAGCAGGTCCTCTCCGTGCCTGCTCTCTGCCTGCGAACACCGCTAAGCCCCCGCCCCCTTCGCTCCGCCCCCTCCTGGGGGGGGGGGTGGCTTTCTGTCGTCCATCTCAGGCGGCGAAAGGGGCAGGTTCACCCCTGCCAATGGGTCTGTTTGAATTTAACAACATGCCATTCGGGCTGTGCAATGCCTCTGGGACATTTCAGAGACTCATGGAGAGAAGTCTTGGATACAAAAACTTTGAGACCGTATTTCTGTACTTAGATGATGTGATAGTCCACTCCAAGACCTATAAAGAGCATGTAGAGCACTTGGCGGAGGTGTTCCAGACTCTGGCCCAATATGAATTGAAAATAAAGCCTTCAAAGTGCCACTTACTGAAGCCTCAAGTGAAATATCTGGGACATGTTGTGAGTGCGGAGAGCGTGAAACTGGACCCGGAAAAAATAGCTGCAGTACAAAGCTGGCCAGCTCCTAAGACCATCAAAGAAGTCAAGAGCTTTCTTGGATTTGCCAGTTACTATAGGAGATTTATTTCACACTTCGCTCAAATTGCAGAGCCTATCCAGGAGCTTTTGAAGAGTTATCCCAAAGGCTGTCAGAATGCTAAGATATCGGTAGAGTGGAACGAAGAACGAGAAGCTGCTTTCCAACTGTTAAAAGAAAAATTTACGGAGCCACCAGTCCTGGGCTACCCTGACTATAGCTTGCCCTTCTGCTTCTATACTGAAGTAATTGACAAAGGTTTAGGAGCCGTACTGTCTCAGACACAAGCCAGAACTGAAAGAGTCATTGCATATGCCAGCCGGTCTTTAGGAGAACCATAGTGGAATGACCAGAATTATAGCTCTTTCAAACTGGAGTTGCTAGCCTTGGAACCGGCTGTAACTGAAAAGATTAAGGATTATCTAGTGGCCACGTCTTTCACGGTCTACACGGATAATAATCCCCTAGCTCACTTGAACACTGTGCGCCTAGGAGCTCTAGAACAAAGATGGGCCTTTAGACTGGCTAACTTTGACTTAACCATTAAGTACCGGACTAGCAATGCCGATGCCTTGTCCAGGCTACCTGCCCAGAAGACTCTCACTCACTATTGGATGAAGCGGGGCTCCCTGATCATGTCTTTCTTTTCTGATCACAGCACAGGTGGGACGCTACTGGCACTAGGCTTCAATATCACTTCTCATGCCATGTTTCAAATAAATAAAATTCATTTTAAAAAGTGTGTGTTGTCAGTCAGTGCTTTTACAAAGTTCCAGCATGACACGTTTGTTATAGACAGGGATTTCTTTTCCAAACTATTTTTTCCTGTTTGTATTTTTCCAACCAGAATTAGGAATCATTACTGTAAGGCTCAGGCCCCACATTGTGTAAACGCAGCTTTTTTTTTGTTGCAGATTTTGCTGCAATTTTTTTTTTTTTTTGGGGGGGGGGGGGCAAAGGAAGGATTTTTTTTCCCTTTTTTAAATGTAGATTGTGAGCCCCACATAGAGCTCACAATGCTTTTTTTTTTTTTTTGAGCCAACACCAGGAGTGGATTGAGCAGAAGGTAGAATTATAAGAACTTCCTATATATAGGAAGTTCTTATAATTCTACCTTCTGCTCAATCCACTCCTGGTGTTGGCTCAAAAAAACTGAAGCAAAATCTGCAACAATTTGTGAGAGAGTGAAGGGTGTGGTCTGGGAAGACAGGTATATTGCAGCCAGGCACCTAAGGGGTGTATGGTAAAGACCCACACCAGGGAGGTCAGCTGATTAATTAAGGCCTGATAATAGTCTGTGTGTAAGACTGGGAGTGTGGCACCACACTGATAGAGTTGAACTGTCCAGACCGGACCTCCAAAGCAGGTACTGTGCCACCCGTTGCTGTTGCCAAGGTGGGAGACTGGTAGCCAGTCTCCTGTATAGTCAGGGAACAGTTTACTTACGTTTAAGTTAGTTTCTCAGCCGAGAAGGGTTTTGTTTTGTTTATTCTGTGCCTCTGCAAATGTAGTGTATGCGCTACAAGTGAATAAAGCCTGAACTTGTGTACAATCCAGTGTCTGTGTCCCTGTTTCCTGCACTGCTACAAGTATCTACCTGAGCGATTCCCCACAAATTAAAAAAATAAATTAAAAAAAAAAAAAGCAGCGGCGTTTCCGCAATGTGGGGCCTCAGGCTAAAGGAGATTATTTATAATATGGAGTTGAAATAAAATCCCAACAATCACGTTTATTTTTTTTTATACAAAAAGTATATTTTATTTTAGCATTTTTAAAATTGCAACACCTACTGTACTTAATTGAACAGAACTAGGTTTCTATATGGATATCTAAACTTACTTTAGTTCAGACAGAATACCATTATTTTGGCTTTTAGCCAGACTCACATGGCCTCCTGTGGTCCACACACACATACTGTCCTCTATTTATAGCATTGACACTATTTGTTTACGTTGAGATGACGTATTTCTACATCAAATTAATATCAAAAGGGGTACTCCTAAATAAAGCTAAAACATAACCTTTATTCATACCATTTAAAATTGATTTCTCATCATGTCCCACTTGTACAAATACATTTTTTTTAGTGGGACATGATGAGAAATCAATTTTAAATGGTATGAATAAAGGTTATGTTTTAGCTTTATTTAGGAGTACCCCTTTTGATATTAATTGTGAGCCCTGATACTAATCACCCAGTGTATACAATTTCTACATCAAAACAGATATGGTTACAGGTTTGTTGTTTTTTTTTTATAGCATTAATGTTTTTCACATAGTTGAAAAAAGCATAATGCCTTATGTCGTGCATCTGCTGATGTTATGTTTCCATTGTTAACAGTTGCCTTTTTCATTATAGATATATTTGCCATAAGAGTAATATATTATCAATTTATTACAGGTATATCAGAACATGTCATGGCTGAAAAATCCTGTGAATCACCTAAGGAAAAGGCTCTCCAATTTTAAAGACACATGGATGAAAGAGTCACGGCAAAGGAGTCTTATATGCTTTTTGTGACCTTTGTAGATTTCTCAGTGGGCCACGGTGGTTATAATGATATAACCAGACATATTGGTACCGATAGACATGTCTGATCAGCCAGAGATATTTCACAGGCTAAACCACTGCCTACTTTCCCGATTCTGATTCAAGATTAGCATAAAATACAATTAAAGCAGAAGTAACCGTGTCCTGTCCAGAATAAGAAGTGCTCAGAGTTCTGAACAAAAAAATTTATGCTGTGGGCTGTCCCTGCCACTTAGTCCATCTAATGGCTGAACATACAGCAAAACCTCTGAGTGTGGAAGATCTCATTATTGACATCTATTTTCAAAAAAGCTCAAAAAGGGTGAGCACCTTACAGGAGCACATGGTATTTTGCAACACTGGTATTCGAAAACTGGTGAAGCAGGTGAAGACTCGCTGGTTATTTGAAAAGTCTACTGAATGGACCTTATTCAATTGGGGTGCTGTCAAGGACTATTTTTTCAGCACATTTGTGGAAGACAGTGCTTCACTTGGTGCTAGGGAGAAGTGGATTCTCATCAACAAACAAAATCCAATTACAAAAGTATATCTTTTATTCCTATACTCTGTTTTACCCATATTCAATTCTAACAGGTTTCCAAGCCTTGACAGCACAACCTATATTGGCCTGAGGAAGACGCCAGCTCGACGTCGAAATGCGTAGCCATTCCTGTGCCATAACGGTCTGTCTTTTGGAACCATTAAATGAATAATTTATTTTTGGCCTCCTTGGACTTTGTTCAATGGCGCTCTCTACACATCCTGTTTTTCTTTTTTTTCACATTTATCCTCACCACCAATGGTTGGTCGTCCGGGTAGGAGCCGACACTGCATTCAATCCTTTTCCAACCTAAGACACTGAGGCGTCAGGTACTTTTCTTTTTTACTATTGTTACCCGTATTCAATTCTTTTAATGTTCTGCTGCAGACAGAAGCCCCAATGGTTCACCACTTAAACCCAGCAACGTTAAATCTTTACAGAGGTCTGCTGGTCAGATTTGTCCAGCCATCTGTTCTAGTTAAGACTAGAAACATCACGGAGATTGATTTGGCTCCATCTATACTGTACATCAGTCTCAGCAGGATATGCTTATTGGGTTTGAAACAAGAAATTATGCAGTGAGAGAGAACTTCATTGACACCTCCATGTTTCATAAATTTGCTAGGAAAACAATTGCCTTTTATTACAAGACATTGGAGTACAGAATTTGAAGAAAGCGATGCGTCTGGGGGACTCTGTACTTAAGTTTGTCATTTACCGATGCAGATCTGCGATTATCTTCTAGTATTGAGAACATCCAAATCATTACTAGATTTCCTAATGTGATTTAGTGATTTAGAAAGAAGAGCAGTGAGGTTCCAGTGAGGGGAGGTATCAGAATCGATGAATTTTGGCATCAGTTGTCACAAATTAAAGATCCTAAGACTGGAATTTTTCAATACAGTGTGATTTGCAAGTTGGTGAAATTTCTGCTTCTTATTCCCCACAGCAATGCCTCATGTGAGTGGTTACTCAGCATCACTTGAAAAATCCTCACAGACCAGCGAACAACTTTGGGAAAACGTCATACAACAGCCAGATCCAAATCTATATGAGAATGTGACTTCAGTAAGGAATATGCTGTGTGCAATATTAACAGCAAAATTAATATATTTTCCATAACAGCATGTCTCAAATGGCAGCCTTCCCAACAGCTGCTCAAAACCGCTAAATCCTGCACATCTGTTGCTTTATCCAGCAGAATAGAATTCAGTAGATGCGAAGAAGAAAGGTCTAGCATTGGTGCAGCTGGGCCTAGTAGACAATAAAATACAGAGTCCAGACCTGAAAATACTACTGTGACCATGCAAGCAATGGAAGCAGGTCCTTCATGTGAACCAACCATAAGCCAGGAAGAACCGTCTTTACCTGCCAAGAGAGCTACATCTTTCTTTACTCATTTTGCCACTATAGCATCAAGAAACACTTTCAGAATCTCATCAGCAAAGAGAAAGTCCACAACATCACAGAAAGAGCCAAAAATGTGCTGGTGCTGAAAAATCCACTTCTGTGTCTAGTAGCGCACAAGTAGATGCTGATGATGATATTGAGGTCCTTGAGTAGAATTTTTGCACAGCTGTTTTTCTGGTTTTATGACTTTTTTGTTACAGTAATAAGTTTAGTTATGTTTACAGTATAAAATTTAGGGTGCATTCACACTGAGTAAACGCTAGCTTATTTTGTAGAGTAAAATTACACTTGTAAATTTTGCTATCCCATTGACTTCAATGATATTTTTTTTACAAGTGTAAAAATACGCCTGTAAAAAATACGCCTGTAAAAATACGCCTGTAAAATGTCATTGAAGTCAATGGGATAGCAAAATTTACAAGTGTAATTTTACTCTACAAAATAAGCTAGCATTTACTCAGTGTGAATGCACCCTTAAAGTGTATTTGTCACCTAAACATTTTACCCTAAGGGCAGTATATAACAGGTACTGAATCACTTTCCCATATGAGGACAGTACATAACAGGGACTTTTCTCCTTAGCCAAAGCTGCATGTAAAATATTGAGCCATTTGTAATAGGAAAGGGAAATAACAGGATCAGCTCTGTATTCTCAGTGCTAAATATAGGTAAAAGAGAAAACCTGTCCCTGTAATATACTGACTTTACATAGAAGAGCGGAGAATATGCTGTTATAGTACAGTAGAGCTCAATATTCTGTTATGTAGGCTATTTAGGGGACAAATTCACTATAAAATATTGTTTTGAAATACGCAAGACTACAAGCAAGGCTGCTTTGATAGTTTCATGTACTTGTTGGAAATAAATATTTTTCTTCATCTCATTAATTTAGTCTCTATTAATGAAAATAACTGGAAAGAGCAAAAGCAAGTGTTATACCCAAGTTAGGAAATACATTATACGCAACCTGATCCTCACGGAGTAAACGCACGTGTATTTTGGCAAAATACACGTGTTAAAATTCACATTTAAAAATAAGTCCCATTGACTTAAATTACATTTTACACATGTAGTTTGACGTTTACACGTGTAAAAAAAATGTCATTGAAGTCAATAGGAGTCTTATTTTTACACGTGTATTTTGCCAAAATACACGCGCGTTTACTCCATGTGAACGGGCCCTTAGGAGGCTTTTTTTGGAGGCTAACTTTGGTGGATTCCTGACCAAAAAACTCTGTATGAACTTACTGTTTAGATTCTGGTGGTGAGAAAAAAAAAATTTAAAATCTTTGTGCACTGCAAATTACAACCTGTTCTCACATTTCCTAATAGCTCAATGTGTAAATAGATTGATTCCCAAGCAAAAGGTTCACTGGTTCAAATCAAGGATCGGCCATACAAAAGATTCACCAAGAAAAGAGAAACATCATCCACCTCATTGATAGCAGTCACTTGGGCAAGAAAATTGCCAAACTGCATCATGTCAGTGGCACGACAGAAGAATACGAAATGAAATCCATTCATCCATTCAAAAGATGGACATCCAGGCAAAATATTGGAGTCCGCTCATCACAAAGTTTATGAGTTCTGGTATGACAAACAGCAATGGACGTGGCTTGTATACTTTGTGATAATGAGATCACAGATGTCCATACAAGCACAGTGCAATGTACGTTACAGAAGTCTGGAATCATGGTCCGAAAAAAAACCCAAAAAACCTCAACTTCAACATCATTAGAAGCGTTGGCTCCAGTGTGCAAAAAAATGTACAAAAAGTTAACAGTAGACGATTCGGAAGCAGCGCCGCACCTCCCATAAGGCGACCGCTTCAGAAGGCGCTATGCCAGGGTTCCTGGGGAGGGTGGCATTTTTGCTTACCTACCGCTTTAGCGTCACTGAGCGGTGGATTGGGGAGGCCGCTGGCAGGTTCACCCCTGTTCAGAGGGAGGAGATGAAAGTCCGTAGACTAGGTACCATTTGCTGAAAAATGTAAAAAAGGGGCTAATGGATTGAGAAACTGAAAGAACTGTCAAATTTGGTGGAGGAAGCCTGATGAAAAGGATGAGTTCCACACCAAAAGGCGTTGGATACTTGACCAGGATTGGAGGTGGCCTCAATACTGAGCTATATGTGAGTATAAGACTAGTTACTTCATACACTTGAGGATGATAGTGTTCCAGCAGAACAACCACCCAAAGCAGATTAGTAGAGAAAAGGTTCAATGATCATGAAGGTGCTGGATTGGCCCCATAGTCCTCAGACCTCCTACTTAACTAGTTCCACGGACATTGTTACAGATTTTTTTTTTTATTCTCTCTTCCTCCTCTTCTTACACTTGTCATATTTCAAAACTTCAATAAAAATAGATTAAACATATTTGGATGCATAATACGATTAGTCACAGTACCTTTCCTTAAAAGATCAACGGCTCTTTTCACTGCCTCCATAAATGTATTAATGGCTGAATAACCTACAGTAGGAGTGAAAGAGCTCTTAGCCGACAGTCCAATTATCTTCAGGGATCTGATTGTTTTGGTTCGATGGGTTGCTGACCCTGAAACCAATACTTTAGCTTGATATTACGGAAAAAATTCAGCTTCAAACCAATCTGGATTAGAGCTTGAACAAACTCCAAGTTCTTTAGATAAAGCTGACAACTGTTGTCAATATGTTTCATAATAAGTTTACCACTAGAGTTTTCTCCGACTGGCCATTCCTGTTGGAACCAATTGTCAGGGTCTGGGGTTGCTAGGTGGGGTGGCATAGACACACAAGTCCAGATTTTTAGTCCAAAAAGGTAGAGTTTTATTTTTACTCCACAAGAAACAGTGCAGTAACAGAAAAAGAAAATAATACAAAATAAATACCTGCCCAGCTGGGCACTAACTACACACAAATAGGTTACCTCACCTATAATAGCAAATGCTCAGCAGACAAAAGCTGCCTGCTGAGAACACGTCATTCCAGGACTTTCTCTCATCTTGCCCATCTGAGTAGTCTGGGCAAGATGTACACCCCCATACCTCCCATCCGTCCCGATTTCCGCGGGACATTCACGATTCCGGTGACGTGTCCGGCGGTCCCGGTTGGAGGGAGGTATGTCCCGATTTCAACTCAGATCTGCGTCCAGAGGACGTAGATCTGAGTTGAACACATACGCGGCTGAAGCAAGGAGCTGTCACAGCTCAGCTCCTTGCTTTGCCGCCACCGCTGCTACTGGCTGTGTAGACGCGATGTGATGACGTCACATCGCGTCTACAACTGTGTGCGAGAGAGAGAGAGGCGCGCAGAGAGTGGCGAGGGAACGAGGAGAAGGCAAGTGTAATGTGTACACTGAGGTGGAACATGAAACGGGGCAGATGAAGGAGAGGACGGCATGACACTGGGGCAGAGATGTGGAGACATGAATCTGGGGGCAGAGATGGGGGGGGACATGAATCTGGGGGCAGAGATGGGGGGGACATGAATCTGGGGGCAGAGATGGAGGGGACATGAATCTGGGGGTAGAGATGGAGGGGACATGAAACTGGGGGCAGAGATGGAGAGGACATGAATCTGGGGGCAGAGATGGAGGGACATGAATCTGGGGGCAGAGATGGAGGGGACATGAAACTGGGGGTAGAGATGGAGGGGACATGAAACTGGGGGTAGAGATGGAGGGGACATGAAACTGGGGGTAGAGATGGGGGGACATGAAACTGGGGGCAGATTAAGGGTGTATATGAAACTGGGGAAAGATAGAGGGGGGACATATAATTTACGGGTGACTGTAGGAGGATTATACTGTGTGCGGGCACATGAAAAATTAATGAGAATGGGCGGAGTCAACACAAAAGTGGGCGGGGCGAAATTTGCCGCAGCGCGCTACGCACATTTTGTCCCTCTTTCAGTTCTTCAAAAGTTGTTAGGTATGCACCCCCTCCATTATTTTGCCGGCCATTGGCTTACACATCATATGCTGATATCTACAGATATCCCCCCCCCCCCCTTCCCCCCATCTAGCCCCGAGCTCAGTGTGACTTTCCGCCGTGGTTTAAGACCCAAGCAAGGTCCAGTCATCTTCTGTACTTCGTGTTGTTGGCCAGAAGGAGGCGCACTAATGTGTACAAAGCTGCCATTATTTGTGTACACTGTTTCACATTGAATGTCTTACAGAGTTCGCAGTACCTCAGCACCAAGCCGTATGTGACCGAGTCACCTCAGACCCCTGATATTTCTGCCTCCACCGAGGCACATGTGACGTGTGTGCCCGTCCTGCCCCGTACCTGAGCACACACCTACTACCAGCACCCGCCTTCTCGCATCCTCTCAACTTCCTCTTCCTCCCCGCCCCGCACTCTCTCTGGCTGGTTGACTGCAGGTTGCCAGGCAACGCCTCGGAGTACGAGCCCCGGCTGCACAGTCCTGGGGCAGAGAGTACACGTTTACATTGGTGGTGTCACTTACTTACAGAGCGCTGGTCCCTGAGGGAGTGTGTGGGGAGGAGCGGGCCGCCGAGGAGACCGGCCAGAGGTGAGTGCTGCCGGCTCTTCTGGGCTCGGACGCCCGAGCTTTGGAACTATAGAAAAAAGACTAAGAACTGGGGTCAGTGGGCATAATAGGCGGCCTATGTGAGGTGGGAGCTGAGGGACCCCCTCCTCTTCTGGCCTTACTCTGCACTGAATGGCGAGGGCACAGCAGGGCATGTCTTTGTAAGCGGCTCCACATACTGCCTATAGACCTGCAGCGTCTCCTCGGCTACTTATACCATGCACTTGTACAGGGTGTTATTGTTCCCTGTTATCAGCACATTCAGGTTGCCTATGGGATGCTAACAAGAAGTGCTGAAGTGGTGACTACATATAGTGTATGTGGCGACATGATGTGGCTGTGCGTAGTGGTGTACAGGTAATGGAGGTGTGATAACAGATACACAGGTTGGGGTCTAACTAAAGGGAAAGTTCTGCCATATACTGATCTGGTACCTGCAGTCACAGTTTACAGCAGGTTAATGGTTAACCAGGATATGGGTGTTGTTTCCTTGTTTATAGCCACTGCTGCCCAGTTTTCACTGTACTTGCTGTGTTATCATTACACCGATCTAACCTGATTGGCACTTTGTGCTTCTTTACAAGTCTATTAACTATCTGCAACTTCTCAGAAAAGACACACTATGAGATCAGGGTTCAGGCATCTTCTGGATTTTTAAGGCAAGGTTCCCACTAATTTGAATTCTGTTATGAAGGTATCCAAAAAAAAAAAAAAGACACACCTTTCATAACACATTAACGGACACTAAGGGCAGGTTTACACCTGCACCCGGTCTCTGCTTTAGGCAATCCGGCGGGTTTCAGTCATCTGCCCCGAGAAATCGGACAGGGAACGGAAACCCGGCAGTCAGTATTTAAACCCATTCACTTGAATGGGTTTGCAAAGTGACCGCCCGTGTGCATCTTGTTCCGCTCTACGGCACAAGTTGTTTTTTTTGTTTTTTTTTTTACCAGTCACACAGTCCTGCATATCCGACTGTGACTGGTTTAAAAAAAAAAAAAAATGTTTTGTCCCAGAGAGGCAGAAGATGCACACGGGCGGCACTTTGTAGGAATAGCCTTAAAGGGATTCTACCATTAAAGCAACTTTTCTAATTACCACATCGGAATAGTCTTAAAGGCTATTCGTCTCCTACCTTTAGATGTGGTCTCAGTCGCGCCGTTCCTTAGAAATACCAGTACTTACCGGTATGCTAATGAGGTCTCGGCCGCAATGAGGACGTCCTTCATCTGCCTCCTCCCCTTGTTTGTCTTCTTTCTTCGTCATGTCTGATGCCTGCGCAGTCGACCAGCGGCCATATTTCCAAGGCTGCAATTGCACACATGCGCAGTACGCTCATCACCAAACAGAGTGTACTCCACATGCTCAGTAAGGTCCATACAGCCCTCTGACGCACGAGTGAACTCATCCAGGCATCGGAGGGCTGTACGGACTTTACTGAGCATGCGCAGTACACTCTGTTCGGCGAAGACGTGAGGAACGTACTGCGCATGCGCGCAATTGCAGCCTTGGAAATATGGCCGCCATGCACAGTCAGCTCTAACAGGGTCTCGCTGTCAGAGCCGACTGCGCAGGCATCAGACATGAGGAAGAAAGAAGACGACAGACAAGGGGAGGAGGCAGATGAAGAAGGACGCCCCCATTGCTGCTGAGACCTCATTAGCATACCGGTAAGAGCCAGTATTTCTAAGGAAGGGGCACGACAGAGACCACATCTAAAGGTAGGAGACGAATAGCCTTTCTTAAGGCTATTCCGATGTGGTAATTAGAAAAAAAAAAGTTGCTTTAACCCCTTAAGGACCAGGCCATTTTTTGGTTTCGCATTTTCGTTTTTCCCTCCTCACATTTCAAGAGCCATAACTTTTTCATTTTTCAGTTCACAGAGTCACATGATAGCTTATTGTTTGCGGGACAAATTGTACTTTGTAATGGCACCATTCAATATGCTGTGCAATGTACTGGGAAGCTGGAAAAAAATTCAGAATGAGGCGCAATTGGAGAAAAAAATGCATTTGCGCCATTTTCTTATGGGTTTAATTTTTACAGCATTCACTGTTTGGTACAAATGACATGTTACCTGTGTTCTACGTGTCAGTACAAACGCGGTGATACCAAATTTATATAGTATTTGAAATTTTTTGATACTTTTAAAAAAATGATAAACTTTGCAAAATAGAAAAAAAAATTTGTGTCATCATGTTCTAACACCTGTAACTTTTTCATATTTCCATGTATGGAGCTGGTTGTGGTGTCTTTTTATGCGGGACAAGATGACGTTTCTATTGATACCATTTGGGGAAAGATCCGATGGTTTGATCACTTTTTATTCAATTTTTTATAGGAGGCAAAGTGTTGAAAAAAACGCTTTTTGGCTGTTTTTATTTTTTTTGCCGCTACGCCGTTCGCAGTACGGGATAAATGTTTTAATATTCTAATAGTTCAGGCATTTTGGAGCGCAGGGATACCTAATATGTTTATGTTTAATGTTCTTTAATTACTTTTATAGCTAATCTAGGGAAAGGGGGGTGATTTGAACTTTTATATTTTTTTAATACTTTTAAAAACTTTTTTTTTTCTTCTGTTACATTTATGATCAGACCCCTTAGGTACCTTGAAACCTAGGGAGTCTGATCGCTCATACTATTCACTGCAATACTACAGTATTGCAGTGAATAGGAAAATCGCAGCACTTCTATTAGACGATGCCTCTGGCATCGTCTAATAGATCTCGTGCAGAGACAAGCCTGGAAGCCTTCAATAGGCTTCCAGCTGTCATAGCAACCGATCACCGCCCTCTTGTGACGTTCAGGAGGGCGGCGATCGGCAAAACATGGCGGCGCCCATGCCGCCGACGCCGTTTACACACTGCGGTCACGTTTGACCGCAGTGTGTAAAGGGTTAACAGCAGCGATCGGCTCGGGCACCGACCGCTGCTGTTAGTGGCAGGTCCTGGCTGTATTATACAGCCGGCATCTGCCGTGTATGGAGCGAGCTCAGCGTGTGAGCTCGCTCCATACATCCCCATGCGACCCATGACGTACAGTTACGTCAAGGGTCGCTAAGGGGTTAATGGTAGAATCCCTTTAAGAAAGGCTATTCTTCTCCTACCTTTAGAGGTCTTCTCCACGCCACCGTTTGGTAGAAATCATGGTTTTCTTCTGTATGCAAATGAGTTTTCTCACAGCACTGGTGAGAATTGAGCATTTCTCAATGCTGTGAGAGAAATCTCCAGCACCGCCTCCATCTTCACCTGGAACGACCTCTCCGTGTCTTCTTTCGGGACTGGCTTCAAACTTCCATGCATGCGCAGACAGCTCTGCCCGACCAGACCATTTTCTTGTAGCAGCTTACTGTGTAAGCAGCCACAAGAAAATGGCTGCTTATCCTAGTTTACTCTGTAAGCGGCCGCAGGAAACCCCCTAAGAGACAGGGGTGCCTTAGAAACCCTCCAGAGGGCCATGACACTTACTGTTGGGAAGATGACCACATAACTTCATGCAACATTTTCTGTGTCTTAGGCCGAGGCCCCACGTGGTGTAAACACCACTGGAAAAAACCCAAAGACAAAATGCTGTGCTATACAGTCTCTGGTGAATCTCATCCACACATTTTTGAAAAATACAGGCAGAATAGATGCTGCGATTCCCAAAACTATTATGGTTTTGGAAACCGCTGCATGTCAATTATACCTACGGAAATGCCGGCAGTTTCCTTATAGATATAATTGAAGCAGAAAGGCTGCAGAGGTTTCTGGAGGAAAAAATGCAATGCATTGCTGCTGCTTTTTTCCTGCCGTGCTTTTTTTTTTTTTTTTTGCTGTGACCCGTGTGGAGTCGTAGACTTTTCATAAAAGTTATTTGATTAGGGTTGCCCTAAGGAATTCTTTTTCCAGGAGAGAGCCTGGCAAGGTTGGAAAACACTGCATTAGGTAAATGTTTTTTTGAGGATTGGCTGAATGACCTCTTACCAGAAGAAAGAAGCAGCAGATATGTTTGGTGTCACCATGCTCAATCCTTTCCCTCTCTCTACAAAAAAAACACATGGTAGATATTTTACAGCTATATACGTTCCAGAAATAGTGCACAATAAAGAATATCCTGACATTTTCACATGCATCATCTTTATTGCAGTGGATTTTACACAGAAAAAGTTTTGAATTTGCCCCGTAAGACTAGAATCTGGATTTTTTTTGTATATACAGATAGATTATGTGGAAATTTATTTTCTTATGTAAGGTCTGTGATGCATGACCCCTGCCCCTGCTGATGGTCATAGAAACAGTGTTGCTCACTGTTGTACTTTTTTTTTTCCTATAATGTGGCGCTGAATTTGTCAGGTAGAAAATTTCAGCTTCAGGAATTTAAAGAGGACCATTCATGGTTTGGGGCACAGGCAGTTCTATATACTGCTGGAAAGCCGACAGTGCACTGAATTCAGCGCACTGTCGGCTTTCCCGATCTGTGCCCCGGGTGAAGAGCTATTGGTCCCAGTACTGTAGCACTTCACAGTCAGAAGGACGTTCCCGACAGTCTGTCAGGACCATCCTTCTGTACAAGCAGCGTCAACAGCGCTGTGTTCAGAGACCGGGGAGGAACGCCCCCTCCCCTCCTGATAATACTAGTCTATGGACGAGCACTGTGAGCAGAGGGAGGGGGCGTTCCTCCCCGCTCAAACAGCACAGTGCTATTGGCGCTGCTTGTACAGAAGGATGGTCCTGACAGAGTGTCAGAAATGCCCTTCTGACTGTAAAGAGCTACGGTACCGGCACCACTAGATCTTCACCCGGGCACAGATCGGGAAAGCCGACAGTGCGCTGAATTCAGTGCACTGTCGGCTTTCCAGCAGTGTATAGAACTGCCTGTGCCCTGGACCATGAAAGGTCCTCTAAGCAAATATTGGAAGCAGATTTTGATTCTGAAAATCTGCTCCAAAATCTGCTTTATTCATTTCAGTTATAGCTTCAGGCACAAGAAGCTGTCACTTGAAGAATGAGCGGGACACTTTTCTACCAGCAGAAATAAAATCTGCCTCTGCCTCCCTTTGAAATGAGTAGGAAGCAGAATTCAGGCAGAATTTAGAGCGGATTTTGAGGTATTCAGCGGCAGGGAGCCAGCAGACGGAAAATGAAGAGGAATTCTTCCTTTTAGAGTCCGTCCACATGGTGGAAAAAGGAGAGGAAATCTGCTCCGGATTTGGAGGCAGAATCCGCAAATTCCTCCATATGAACTAACCCTTAAATTGCCATACAGATAAGTTGGCACAAAAATACATCGGCCTAATAGTTAAAAAGTGTATCTTTAAACTGTCTAGTCTATATTGAAAGGGGTTGTCCCATCTCAGTGTATCAGCCAGGCTGCAGGCATTGTCTGCTTCTCACTTCCTGCATTTCTCCTCCACCCCCATTCCCAGAGAGATAACAAATTCAGCTTTATCAGCAAAGTGCAATTAGCTGAAGGGATTGTCCTGCTGGCACTGAGTCACTTGTCCAATCTTACAGGTCTGTGGTTATGGTAATGCTGTGTAAACAGTGTTCATTGCAGGCAAAGAAAGCAGAATTTCTAAAGCAATATATTTAGGAAAAGTCTTCAATTTACATAGAATACAGTATAGATAAGATCCTTGAGATGGGACAATCCCTTTAATTTCTTGAGTTGAACGAGAAACTTATGGCAGCTTATCTGATGTTCGTCTGCATACTCATTTGGAGTCTATTCTCCTAAACAATGACTCTCTTTTCTCCTTTGGTTCTTCTTGCATGGCAATCTGGGTCCGATGAAGGTCTAATATAGACTGAAAAACGTTTCAGCCTATTTTATTGGATTGTATTTTTCCGTAATAAAGCTCAAATTTTTTTGCACAACTAAAGAATTCTGGTTGATCTTAAGTGCCTGATATTTTTCTACATAAGTCTGGGGTGAAACCCTATCATATTTACATAGTAGATGAGGTTGGATAAAGACATCAGTCCATCAAGTCCAACCTATAACCCTACAATCCCTACAGTGTTGATCCAGGGGGAAGGCAAAAAACCCCATGAGGCTCATGCCAATTGCCCCACTTCAGGGGAAACAAATTACCTGGCAGCCAGTATAAAAACGCTGGATTATCGTGACAAGTGCACAAAGTTATTAGGCGTGCCGTGGTTTTTTCTAGCGAACCAGAAACTTATGACAGTTTTGCAGCATTGTGATGCATTTAAGCCACACCCCTTTTCTGAAATTATTAAATATACAGACTAATATACTGAGTGAGCTCATTAACCTTTTCCCTGCCGAGGACGTAGCTCTTTGTCCTCCCAGGGTGGCACTTCTCTAGCCGAGGACGTAGCCTTACGTCTAATGCCAATATCTCTGGACTCGTTTTGGTAATGAAGATAATTGTTTAGATTCATTTTAAAGACGAGAATCTCATCTTTAAAATAATACCAAAGTCTTCATGTTAACCCTTACAGTGCCAAAGCGATTCGCTGTTGAAAATGCTATTTGGCATGGATATCCCATTGAAGATATCAATTTCTGGCAGCGTTTTTAACAGCGATTCGCTCCGTATCTGTAAGGGCTATTATGAAGACCATGGTATCATTTAACCAGTTAAGGACCAGGCCCAAAAGTATGTTAAAGACCAGGCCTCTTTTTTCAAAACTGACATGTGTCACTTTAAATGGCAATAACTTTGAGACGCTTTCACTTACAAAAATGATTTTGAGATTGTTTTTTTCGTAACACATTATACTTCATGTTAGTGGTAAACACTAATCAATATTTTTGCATTTATTTATAAAAAAACTAGGAAATTTGATGGAAATTTGAAAAAAATTGCAATTTTCAAAATGTGAAATTCTCTACTTTTCAAGCAGATAGTCATACCATCCAAATACATGAATAAATATTATCTCCCATATCTCTACTTTATATTGGCATCATCTTTTGATTGTCTTTTAATTTATTTTGGACGTCACAAGGCTTAAAAGTGTAACAGCGATTTTCCAGATTTACAAGAAAATTCTCCAAACCAATTTTTTAGGGACCACTTCAGGTCTGAAAGTAATTATAAAGGCCTGTATAATAGAAACCCCCATAAATTACCCCATTTTCAAAACTGCACCCCTCAAATTATTCAAAACAGCATTTGGGATGTTTGTTAACCCTTTAAGCATTTCATAAGAATAAAAATAATATGGCAGTGAAATTTAGACATTTCATTTTTTTTCACTAATACATTCATTTAGACCTAAAATTAACACATTCACAAAGGGTTAAAGGAGAAAATGCATCTGATAGTTTATTGTGCAATTTCTCCTGTGCACAGAAATACCCCACATGTGGGTATAAACTGACTTTTGGGCACACGACAGTGCATGGAAGGGAAGGAGCGACACTGGGTGTTTGAACAGCAGATTTTGCTGGAATAATTTTCAGGCGCCATGCCTTATTTGCAGAGACCCTAGAGTACCAAAACAATGGAAATCCCCCAAAAGTGACCCCATTTTAGAATCCACACCCCTCACAGAATTCATCAAGGGGTATAGTCAGCATTTAGACCCTACAGTTGTTTCACAGATTTTACTAACATTGGGATGTGTAAATGAAAAATTACTAAAATGTCACTTTATCTCCAAAGTTTTCATTTTCACAAGGGGTTAAAGGAGTAAAATCCCCCCACAGTTTGTTAAACAATTTCTCCTGAACACGGCAATACCCCATATGTGGCCATAGTATGCTGTATGGGAATATGGCGGGGCTTGGAATGGAAGGAGCGCTATTTGGCTTTTGGATGGCAGATTTTACTGGAATAATTTTAGGTGCCATGTCTCATTTGCAGAGCCCCTAGAGTACCAATACAGTGGAAACCCCCTAAAAGTGACCCCATTTTGGAAACTACACCCCCCACAGAACATATCAAAGGGTAGAGTGAGCATTTTGACCCTACAGCTGTTTCACAGATTTTATTAACATTGGGCCTTGAAAATGAAAAATTACTTTTTTTCCAACAAACTGTCAATTTAGCCCCACATTTTTAATTTTCACAAGAGGATAAAGGAGAAAAAGCTCCCTAAAGTTCGTTACACAATTTCTCCTGAACACAGAAATGCCCCATATGTGGCCATAATCTGCTGTATGGGAACATGGCGGGGCTCAGAATGGAAAGAGGGCTATTTGGCTTTTGAAGGGCAGATTTTGCTGGAATATTTTTCAGATCCCATGTCGCATTTGCAGAGCCCCTAAAGTATCAATACAGTGGAAACCCCCTAAAAGTGACCCCATTTTGGAAACTACACCCCTCATAGAATTTATCTAGGGGTAGAGTGAGTATTTTGGCCTCACAGGTGTTTCACAGATTTTATTAACATTGGGACGTGAAAATGAAATATTACTTTTTTTCCCAATGAATCGTCCATTTAGCGCCATATTTTTAATTTTGCAAATAGTTTAAGAATTAAAATCCCCCCAAAGTTTGTTACACAATTTCTTCTGAACACGGCAATACCCCATATGTGGCCATAATCTGCTGTATGGGTACATGTTGGGGCTCAGAATGGAAAGAGCGCTATTTGGATTTTGGAGGGCAGATGTTGCTGGAATAGTTTTCAGGTGCCATGTCGCATTTGCTGAGCCCCTAAAGTACCAATACAGTGGAAACCCCTCAAAAGTGACCCCATTTTAGAAACTACACCTGTCAAGGAATGTATCAAGGGGTATTATCATTTTGAGCCTAAAATGCTTCCCAAAAATTAATGTACAAAATGAAAATTGAAATTTTTAAAAATATGCCATTTCGGTGCCCAATACGTTGCACCCACTTTGTGTTGTCAGAGACCTACACTCCTAAAACTATTAAGGGGCCATCCCGAGGGGCACAAAATTATATATGTGGGTGTAAACTGCTGCTTGGGCACACAGCAGGGCTCAGAAGGGAAGGACCACTGTGCGTTTTAGCTTTTGGGGTAGAGATTTAGAGGGACCCTCTGGGCACCATGTTGTTTTTGCAGAGCCCTGGAGGTGCCAGTAAACTGGAATTCACCAAGAAGTGACCCCATTTTGTAGGGGCAATTTTAGGGTCTCTGCAAATGTGACATGGTGTCCAAAAACGAAGAATCTAAATCTGCACTCCAAAAGCACATATTGCTCCTTCACATCTGCGCCCTGCTGGGTACCCAAATAGCAGTGTATGCCCACATGTATGACACTGGTGTACCCCGGATAACGGACTTAATGCCATATGTGGGTATAAATGGCTGTTTGGGCACAGCCGGGGACAGAAGGAAAGGAGCGCTATATTGGTTTTTGGAGCACACCATGCCACTTTTGCAAAGCCCCTGAATTGCCAATAAAGTGGAATCTGCAGACATGTCACCCCATCTTGGACACTAGCCCACTGATGGGATTTATCAAGTGGTGTAGCGAGATTTTTTTAACCCTTGAGTGTTGCATTTATTTAGTTTCCAGAAATGAAATCGCAACTGATAGAGAAGTTAAAAATGAAAATTTTACTGATTTGCCATTTCAGTGTGCAACATGTTGTGCCCGACTTATGTCAGCAGAGACACTCCAAAAACTGTTAAGCGGGTATCCTGGGCACAACAGCTTTCAGAGCGTTCATCTCTGATACAAGTCGGGCATAACATATTACGCACTGAAAGGACGTATTCCTGGAAAAATGGTCATTTTCACCTTTCACAATCAGCTTCGTATTCATTTATGGATAATAAGTTATAGCAACACTTGGGGGTTAAAAATGCTCTCTGTACCCCTGGATAAATCCTTCAGGGGTGTAGTTTCCAAAATAACATCTCATATCAGGGGATTCCACGTTACTGGCGTTTCAGCTCTGCAAAAGTGTCATGGCATCCAAAAACCAAACCGTCTGCGCTCCAAAAACCCAATAACCCTTCTTCCCTTCTGTGTCCGGCTGTGCCCCAATATCAGTTTATACCCACATATGACATTACGTCCGATAGAACGGGTACATCAGTGTCATACATGTGTCATAAACTGCAGTTTGGGCGCACAGCAGGGCGCAGAAGGGAAGGAGCGCGATGCGGCTTTTGGAGTACAGATTCAGATGTTTGGTATCTGGACGCCATGTCATGTTTGTAGAGCCTGTAAGGTACCAGAAAAGTGGATTCCCCAAAGGAGTGACCCCATTTTGAAAACTGCACCCCTCAAAGAATGTATCAGGGGGTGTAGTGAGGATTAGTATGCCAGATGTGACTGCACAGCGGATGGCAAAGAGGGAATATATAAGCGGTGCGGAGGACATTGGGGACACCAAATTGTGTACTATGTCCCAGTAGCTCCTATAATTGGGGGAGTCACTCTGGGGGTCACTTTAGGGGTCACTTCTGGTGTCCGTTCCCTCATAAGCTGTAAATATGGGGTGTCCCCTGATATCCGCTCGCACAGCTTATATATTCCCTTCCTGCCGCAGCCAGTTGTGTTCTAATAATTTGGTGATTTTTGCGGACTTTTGTCTTCACATTATTAGATGCTATATTTTCTTTATTTTTCTGGTGACGCGGCCATATAAGGACTTGTTTTTTGCGGGATGAGATGCATTTCGTAATGACACCGTTTTTGGGTGTCTACATCTTATTGAATACATTTTATTAACCCTTTTTTGCTGGATTTAAAAAAAAAAAAAAAATCAATCCTGGCATTGAGTTTTACTTTTTTAGTTTTGTGCCATGCAGCGTACAGTATAAGTAACATGTGTCCTTTATTCTGCGGGTCGGTACGGTTACGGCGATACCTCATTTATGTTATTTTTTTATGTGTTACTAGTTCTGCAGAGGAAAAACACATTTGGGGACATAAATCAATGTTTTTTGCATAGCATCTTCTGAGAGGCGTAACATTTTTATTTTTCGGTTGACAGTGTTGGTTGAGGGCTTATTTTTTGCGGGACAACCTGCGCTTTTTATTGGTACTGTTATCGGATGCATATGACTTTTTGATCACTTTTTATAGTATATTTTGTAAGGTGAGACGGCGAAAAATCATTACTTCCGGCGAGTTTTTTCCGGGTTTTTTTTCCGGCGTTCGCTGTGTACATTAAATATTATTTCAGTTTTATTGTATAGATTGTTACGGACGCGACAATACCAAATATGCATTGTTTTTATTACTTTTTAGTTCTTTTTTTATATAATTCATTTTCTATAGAGAAAAAGGGATTTTTGGGCTTTATTACTTTATTAATTTTTTTTCATACACTTCATTTTATTTTTTTTTTACTTTTTCATGTGTCCATTTAGGACACTTCAATCAGCAATACTGTGCTGATATAGAATGCCATGTGAGACACAGCCTGCAGGTGTCCCACATGGCATTCCGTAGCAGGATGTCAGGCTGTGTAGACGCACAGCCTGACATCAGAAGGTCCTGGCAGGATCACCAGGTATGTGGGGGCTCCGGGCAGTCTGGGGTCACTGGCCAGACCCCAGACTACCTTTTACTGCTATCGGCACCCTCCGATCTCGCCGCGGGGGGTGCCGATCTGATTCAATTGCTGGCGGATGCCTTTCGATCGCGCCGTGATGTTTCACGGCGCGATCGAAAGGGTTAAAACGTCCAGTCGGACTCAGTTCCGACTGGACGTTATTGAGGAAGGGGTTAGGTGTTAGTAACACCTAACCCCTGTCCCCCCCGCACCCCTCCCCCCGCCAAGAAGGTACCTAAAGACAGGACGTATTTTGACAATAGTCCGGTCTTTAGGTACCTGGACCGCAGGCCGTAAATTTACGTACGGCGGTCCTTAACCGGTTAAAGATGAGATTATCATCTTTAAAATTAATCTAAAATTATCTTCATAGCCCAAACAAGTCCGGAGATACAGGACTCTAAAGTGTCCTCCCTCCAGTCGCAAAGTATCTTGTTTACTATAATAGGGAGGGGAAGTCCTGTAGCTTGCACAGAGATGAGGAATCCTTGTCATCTCTGTGCCTAACCTGTATGTGACCCCAAGAGGGGGGTTGCAGGGACTTCAGTCCCTGTTACCCCCTCTCCTATCAGAGAGCATTCTGTACTTTTGCTCTATGACTGTCACATACAGGTATAAGATAAGATATTCCTTTAATAGTCCCAAAATGGGGAAATTTCAGTGATACAGTTTCATAGATGGTACAGTAGTATATAACAAGAGAGACACATAGAAGCCCATGGCAGATAGAGAAATCCTAGGAATCATAGCAACTAAAAAAGAAAGAAACAGACACACTGCAGGATCATTTAGTGCAGATTGATGTTAATAATTATAATAATAATAATAATAATAATACAGCCGACTGTGGTTGTAGGACACGAGGAGGGGGGTCACAGCATGTGGATATAACAAGCAGAAATTTTTGCAGAGGTGGGGGACATATCATGATAACATGTGGTAGTTCCTTTGGTAGGTGGTGAGATCTCCTGCTCACAGCTGATAGTTCGGTATCTTGCATCAGCACTATTGTCCTTTTAACCACAAAAAATGCCCCAAATGTCCTTCATCACAAGCCCTCCTCCTCCTCCTCCTTTCTTCTTACCACAGTGTTTACTGCCCCAAGGAAGTCAGAGACCATCCAGGTATACATGGTGCTGCTCTCTTGCCAAGCTTCCATAACTCCTGGGGTAGGTGGGTGATGATTCCCAGGCTGTAACAGTGTCCCACGTGTCCACAGTAATAGAAAGAAATACCAGTCAGCTGCAGCATCTTCACACATCAGCAATTGACGCCAGAAATCATCTCCTTGAACGAAGAAGTCCACATTTCCATGTAGGTTTCTCTTCCATGCCGCATGTTGAGCCATGCTGTCCTAGCTGGGGGGATGGTAACAGGCACATGTGGAAACCAGCTGAACCAGGTCTTGAGTCCATGCTTTACAATGGAAACAAAAGGAACAAAAAAAAAAAAAAAACTCCACAGGGTCTTCCATTCGATTTATAGTTACTAAATTCATAGTGCTAGATTGCTTGGTTACGGGATTCTTGAAGATACAGAGAAAAAGAGTGAAAAAGGAAAGAAAAGTTTGCTCCCAGCTTGGAGCACTGCATCAAGGCAGCCAGCCTCTCAGGGGGCGGCGCCTAAAAGTAAAATAATGTAATCCCCCAGCCTTACTAGTGGGGTATTCTTATGTATTACTCTGAACATAACCAGGAAGTTTATTGGCGCTGTCACCCAGACAATTACCTTTGTCCAGGTCGCAGCGCCAAGAAAAAAATAAAAGTTGCACCAAACACTTACACAACATATACACAAAATCATGAATAAAGTTTACATTTCATACAATCCCTGTAATGTCCATACCTGAGCTTTCTAGAGTAAACTAAGTCTTTAGCGAATCATTTACATGCTAAAATAATAGTAATAATCACTAGAGATTAGAGATAAGCGAACACTGTTCGGCTCAGCCGATCCGAACAGCACACACCCATAGAAATGAATGGAAGCACCTGTGACGCCGGCCGGACGCCAGCAAAGTCAGCGTCACAGGTGCTTCCATTCATTTCTATGGGTGCGTGCTGTTCGCTCATCTCTACTAGAGATGAACGTATAGATTGCTAGAATTTTTATAGGGGGATAGAAAATACTTTTATGTAAAGTCCTATGTAATTTGCATGCGCAAAATTGGTTGGCGCATTCCTGCGATTTTGGCGTTTTTTTTTTCTTTTCACACATTGCAGTTTTTTGGAAAGAACATTTTGTTTGCAGAAAGGGATTGCTTGAGCTGGCACTTTAGTAACAAATTAGAATTTTTGTACAATTTTTTCTTGTAATCTCTGTATGCTGCAAAGTTGCATGAAGGTGGTTGTATATATGAAACATTAAGTTGTGTTTTTATATATGGTTAGATTTTGGTTTCTGTCACAGTTTGATAGGTGCAGTATAGTTTAACATATTAGTCAATAATAGCAAAATCTTGCCTGTCTTCTGTAGCACTTTTTTTGGGAGTCCGAGCTCTTGTTGTAATTGATGTTTGCGTTAGATATAGAGTGTGTGTATACACACTCACTGTCTACACCTTAAGCTATTATTATAAGTGTATTTTGTGTATGAATGTGAGATTGAACATGAATTTTAGGTGCAAATATGTGTTTTGGTGCATTTTTTCAAAAAATTATTTGTGTTTGTCACAAAGTTGCATGAAAGTGGATGTGGCTATTGACGACCCATTGAGACATGTGTAATCTTCAGGTTGTTTACTTTCAAAAACTATATAAGGTTTAGGCTGGTCTTACACGACCGTAGTTTAAGTCCGCAAATGGTCCACAATTGAGGGTTTTCAATTGCGGACACATTATACTCAATGCGGCCTCTTACACCACCGGATATTTTATCCGTGGTGTGCCGGGCTGCAACCAAGTTCTGTACTTTTTTTTTTAACAACTAATATACATTTATTTGCATATTTTTAATAAAACATTCACTTTAAATCAAAATTGCATGAAGGTGCCTCTTCGTACACAGTACCAAGTGGCATTCTGACAATGGTGCAGGTGTCTACTTTAAAAAAAAAAAAAAAAATTCTAGATAGATAGAGAGAGAGAGAGAGAGATGGGGGGGGGGGGGGGTTGGATGACTTTTTAATGTTGCAATTTAGGTTTCATTTGCCCATCTCAAAACTGTGAATAAAGCTCTGGCTACCGGTGGTGCAAAATTTTCAGAGACCCTTGGCAGTGAAAAGGTTAAGGGGCAGTCCGACAGGTTATAAAATTAACTTTGCCTACGACAATGAGGGTACCTTTAAGTCACTATAACATGGTCAATATTTGATTAGTATTGCAGCCAAAACAAAAAGTAGAATCTGCAGAAAAGCTATAATGTAAAGATACCGCTTCAATTTTCTGATTTTGTCTTACAGACACTGATGAAAAAAAATGGCAAGAAAGTTTTTGTGAAAGTACAGAATGAGACTTTTTTTTGGCTGTACCTGAAAAAGTGGTTTGACTTGTCAGTTTAGACCTATAAATACAGCATTGTGTTGTCAAACTACATTCCTGGCAGTTCTCTATAACAATAGGTCACATGTAGAAAGCCCAGACACCTGCCTGTTGTATGCGTTTTCTGTGCACTGCATACTGGAGCATATACCGTATTTTTCGGACTATAAGACGCACTTTCAACTAATAAATAGTTGAAAATAGATAAATAAAGCTTTAAAAAAAAATAAAATAAAAGTTCTAAATCACCTCCCTTCCGTAGAATACATGCGAAAGTAGAAAATTACTGTGAAACACATATACATTAGGTATCCCTGTGTCCGAAAATGCCCAGTCCACTAATATTTTTCCTGTACAGTGAACGTTAAAATCAAAAGTGCTACACCTGCTGGGTTTTTTTTTTTCACCGTTTTGCCTCTGATTTAAATAAAAGGTGATCTAAGCAATAGACATTCCCCAAAATGGTATAACTAAAAAGTATATCTGACCCCGCAAAAAAATGCTCTATGCATCCCCCGTACAGCTGCAGGGTTACCTGTCAATGTGGCCTTGCAGTTGTTGCAAAACTATAACTCCTGTATATTAAATATTGTACCATTTTGTGCTTCAAAATTTTTTTCCCCCTATTTTCCTCCTCTAAAACCTAGGTGCATCTTATAGTCCAGTGCGTCTTCTAGTCCGAAAAATACGGTAATCCTTACTTACCATATATACTCGAGTATAAGCCGAATTTTTCACCCCAGTTTTTGTGCTGAAAGCCCCCCTCGGCTTATACTCGAGTCAGCAAAAAAAAAAAAAAAAATTATTATTTTTTTTTTTTTTTGGAGGGAGGGTCTATGACCAGCCACAATAATGTATAGAATATCCCATAAAATAGTGCAAAAAAAAAATAGAGGAGATCTAAATAAAACAAAAGTTGTAAATCACTCCTTTACCTAGAATACATACAAAAGTAGAAAATGACTGAAACACATACACATTAGGTATCCCTGTGTCTGAAAGTGCCTGGTCTACTGAATATAGGGGATCTGCGGGGCTCCTGTTCCGTCGGGAAGGGGTTAATAGGAGCACTGCAGATACCCTATATTCAGCCAGGCTGAATTCCAATTGGGGGAAAAAACTCAGTTCTCAAGCTCAGGGAAGGGGCAGACAGACAACCAAAACACCCCCTCCCCTTTCCCAGCACCCAGCATCTACTGCACCCAAAAACTCTGACCATTTTAATTTTTGAAATTTTCCAGTAGCTGCTGCATTTCCCCCCCTCGGCTTATACTCGAGTCAATAAGTTTTCCCAGTTTTTTGTGGTAAAATTAGGGGGGGTCGGCTTATATTCGGGTCGGCTTATACTCGAGTATATACGGTATTTCTGATTTCTCATTGCACACACCCCTGTATGGCTAGTGTGCGTTACTTTGAGCTGTACTCTATTGTATCACTTTACAGCATGCACAATCCTTGGAATTCAGTGGTTTAACTGGTTTAGGAAAACCAAAGCTGGTTATTCTGATGGCCTTTGCTAATGTTCTTCCAGGCCAGCTAGTATCTCACTGGATGGCCTGCACAATAAGAAGTATCACTCTGCTTCATGTGTGTAAAGGGATCAAGACTGGAGGACAGAGCCACTGGGCATGTGTTCCCCAGTGGCATTGGACACATTGGTGGAAATCAAAAGGAATCCCTCATTATTTTGAAGTGACCTGTTCCCACTCTGCGCTGTACTATTATGTTGCGATGATGCTGTAATACCGCAGGCACAAAAGCTGTACCTGCGGCATTATATCCTGCTCTCAGCTGTGACTAGCAGTCAGAGTGTAGCTAACCCCCCGGGTGCTGTGATCAATAGCGATCACAGCATCCGTGGGGTCTGGCAGCAAAATCGACTAATCCAGATCACCAATTCCTTTAGCTTTTATACATTTATTTTGTTTTCATTTAGTCCCTTATACCTTTTTAAAAGTATACATCCTGAAAGATGATTTAACTACACAGCGCCCAATGCAATGTCAATGTTTTCCTTAAAGCGATCCTATCAGTCAGACACACTTTTTTTCTAGGTAACTGGTCGGAATAGTCTTAAGAAAGGCTATTTGTCTCTTACCTTTCGTCGTCTTCTCCGCGCCACCGTTCCGTAGATATCCCGGTTCTTGTTGGTATGCAAATGAGCTCTCGCAGCACTGGGGGCGGGCCCCAGCGCTCAGACAGCACTGGGGGCATCCCCAATGCTGTAAGAGAACTCTCTCCAGCACCGCCTCCATCTTCGTCAGCAGCGTCCTCTTCAGTGTCTTCTTCCGGCGGTGGCTTGTAACTTCTAGGCCATGGGCAGAGCAGATTGCACATGCCCACAGGCCACGAGAAAATACAATACTTTTACAATTTTTTAATGAAAAAAAAAAAAAAAATATTCAGAAGACTGGCATATAAAACATCATCTCTATAAAACCAAATTCTTCATTTTAAATGCATTCTTTAGGATTTCGTATACTTTGTTTCTCACTGTTCTTCCTCAAACCAAGACCTTTTTTTGTGAATGTTTACCAAATCCATCACATGTGCAATATTTTTCCAAACAAAAAATCCTGCATGCAGGACTTTTGTCTGTGAAAAATAAAAGTTTCCTGATGGACATTAAGCATACATTTATTAACATTAAAATCTTGTTTTTGTTCTTGCTTTTTTTTGCGCAGAAAAAAAAAAAACCTGACAGTAAAGCGGATGCATTTTTTTTTTTGCCCATGCTCAGAAAGCAGGAAAAAAAAACAAAAAACAAAAACGAAACACTAATGGACACTAACACTAACTGATGCTAACATTGGTTAGTGTCAGTTAATATACGTTATTATGGTTGTCCTATTGATTTTTTTTTTTATTTTTTTTTAAAAAGGACACTATCAGAGCTAACGCTTGGACTAAAGTCCAAGTATAGTCCAAGAATAGAGAAAACTGGGCACTCACCATTTGAAGTCTGTAGTAAAATAATCCAATATTTATTTAAAAAAAAAATCCATATTAAAATACATATGGGGGGAGGCACGCCTGGAGAGCTAGAGCTTGAAAAGTGCTATCCGCACTAAACAGCTGTCGCTCTTCCTCTCCAGGCGTGCCTCCTCCCGTATGTATTTTTTTAAATAAATATTGGATTTTTTTTTTACTACAGACTTCAAATAGTGAGTGCCCAGTTTTCTCTACTCTTGGACTTCCTACTAACTGTGAGCACCACCAGTGAACTGTTTAAAGTTTACCCCATTATCCATTACCATGTTGTTTGGCTGTATTCAGTAGTGCCACCCTACTCGTATTGACTATACTAAAGTCATCCACTACAAATTATAACACAGAAGTGCTGCCACGAGATGCTTCTGGATCTAAGCATTTACCTTTTTTCCTGCAGCTGTGCTTTCCCATTAGAATACAATGTGCAGCCCTCAATTAATGGTAAATGTATGGGCCCAAAATCATAATGTGCCAGTACCGTTAGGTTGGTGAAACGTTATGTATCTGGACTCCGCTATAGCTGTATACAGTTCTAGGCCACTGATACTGTCACTTCAATTTAAAGCTGCATTTTTGCACAATTTTGCTCCATTTTATGGAGTGGACCCTCCACATGGTATAATGTCCCATATTGGTCCCTCCACACAGTATAGTACCCCATAGTGGGCCCCAATGAATTTTTGGGGTTTTCCACTCACTTGATAATATACTCTAGGATCTTGGATGTGTTTGGTCTGAACGAAACCAGTGGGCTACAGTGCGAGGGAAATAAGTCTTGAATGACACTCTTGGTTGTAGACCCCTGTAGACCATTCAACAGATCTTGTTGCAAACTGCCAACATGGCTTGTTAATGTGGCCACCTAAGTTTCCATGCTGCATACAGGTCTAACCACACCTAGCTATTTGCTCTGTTTATTCAAAGGCAGTCACTCATAAACATACGTATAATACCAGGATGCGTTTCCTTCCTGACTCACATGTATTGCAATGTTTCATGAAAGAACTTTACATTGTGATTGTCAAGTGACCCATTAGATAGAAAGTGTATTGTGCTTGAATTCATGTTGATTTATAATTATCAGTACAAATATTGTTACAACTAAAATGGAGAGAAAAATAAAAATTAACTTGAAACTACTTCCAAACTGAGGTGGTGAATTTTACATAATTGTTATAAAGGCAAATCTTTACAGACTTCGAGAAGACTTGTTTGTCTACAGAGATTGCCCCATCAGATATGGTAGACTTCTTGGATTAAAGGGGTCTTCAACAGGGATGGAAAAGAAAGAATGAGCTACTTATGTGCTTAGTTCTATAGTGCCAACATATTTTGCAGAGCTTTATCAACCACTTTTCCAATATAATGCTCACAGTCTAAATTCCCAGTCAGTAAGTCTTTGGATTGTGGAGGAAACACGGAGATTTTTTTTTATTTATTTTTTTTTTTAATCCGATCAGTAGGTCTTTTTAGAATGGGAGAAAATCCATGCAAACACAGGGAGAACATACAAACTCCTTGCAGATGTTGTTCCTAGCGGGATTCAAGCCCAGGACTCCAGCGCTGCAAGGCTGCAGTGCTATCCACTGAGCTAACCGTGTTCCCTCCTGGGGGAACTTTTTAACATTAACAGACTTAAAGAGGACCTTTCATGTCCTTAGACACCTACGTTTTATAAACTGCTAGAAAGCTAACAGGACACTGAATTCAGCGCACTGTCGGCTTTCCCGTATGTGCCCAGTGCAAGAGATATCAGTGCCCTTACCGATATCTCTTCACTGTCAGAAAGGCGTTCCTGACAGTCTAGCTGAGCTGTGAGGAAACCCCTCCTGACAGTACTGTCCATAGCTATGTGTTGTCAGATGGAGCGTTCCTTACCGCCCAGCCATGACACCGAGTGTAGACTAGTACCTGGGGGGTGGTAAGGGTGCATTCACACTGAGTTTTTTGGTGGTGAATCCGTGTGAAAAAAAAAAACCCGCCTCTCCATAGAGTTCTATGGGTTCCGCTAGCTTTTTTTTCCCACTAGCAGAATAAAAGCTTCTTTCAGGTGAATTCTGCCTGCAAAAACCAACAATCAATGGGAGGCAGAAAATCCACATGGAAAAACAGCTACTGCTTTTTTCACGATCCATACACTGTGCTGGAGGAAAAAAAATCTGTGTGTTAAAATATTAAAATCGAAAACTTCTGGTCCAGGGACAGCCGCATCTAGACATTGGGCCTCAGCTGGGGGATTTAGTTTCCCATTCTGCTTTAAAAATGCAGAGAGAAAAGTCCTGCAAGCAGCATTTTTCTGTTTTACACCCTTTTTCGGAAACCCAACAGATAACTTTTTTTTTTTTTTTTTTAAAGTGGATTAGGTTTCTGTTTGGGGACTCTCCAAGCAGACCCCTCGAACACAAACTTGAACACAGGTGAGAACTGAATGTTACTGGTACATGGTTTGGCACAACCTTTACTGGCATAGTAGAAATGCGCTACTAAGGTGAAAAGCATTTGCTTATTATTGAAATTAAAAACTGCATGCTGTTTTCAGAAGAAAAAAAAAAACAAAAAAAAAAAACAACAACACACAAACCCAATCTAACTTCTCATTCACACCAAGTTTCAGCCATGAGACTGCGAGTGTGTTGGCCGATTTATCGGCATGAACAGCATGCTGGGAGAGGGACTCCTAGTAGTATAGTTATTAGATATGAGCGAACAGTAAAATGTTCGAGATTCGATATTTGTTTCGAGTAGCCCCTCAATATTCGACTACTCAAATCGAATATAGAACCCTAGTATAGTCTATGGGGGGGGGGGGGGGAATGCTCGTTTCAGGTGTAGGCAACGTTCAATCAAATTACACTTACCAAGTCCACGAGTGAGGGTCGGGCTGGATCCTCCGAGAAGTCTTCTCTGTGCAGCGTCCCCGCGGCATCTTCCGGCTCCGAATTCACTCTGCCAGGCATCGGGCCTGGGCAGAGCTCACTGCGCATGTCCGCACTACAAGCGGGCATGCGCAGTCGGCTCTGCCCAGACCCGATGCCTGGCAGAGTGAATTCAGAGCCAGAAGACGCAGCGGGGAAGCTGCACGGAGAAGGCTTCTAAAGGTAGGAGAAGAACCAGCGTTGATTGGCTGACTGTATAGCATTCGGCCAATCAATGCTGGTTCTGCATCGAACTTTTCCATTCGAATAGCGAGTGGTACTCGATCGAGTACGAGTATTTCGAATACTGTAGTATTCGATCGAATACTACTCACTCCTCTCTAATAGTTATCTATCACAGTCAAAGCAAAATGTTGCAAAATTTGTCTTATTTTGATATTCCTTTTTCTCCAGAATTCTGGAGTGCAATTCTTGATAAATTCTCTCAACCCCACGTCTAAATTTTCAATTCTCCATGAGCTGGTGGATGAAGTGAAGTGTAGAGGAGAGTCTGCTCTATAGCTAAACATCTGGTGGTTCCATTGTTATTCTCGTACAATAGAGCAGAACAGTGGAAACCTGCACAGACTTTAATATAGCATTAGTGGAGAAAGCATATTACAGTGTTTCTTATATTTGATTGTACTATTGATTTATGTAAAGGGAGTTGAAAAATTAGAGTCAATGTGGGGGAGGGGAGAGAATAAAGACCTGCACTCATCTGAGCAGGATCCTGGAAACCAAATGTGAATTTGCCGAAAGCTATTGTCATCACAACTTGAATAACCTCTTTCACAGCCTCTTTAGTCACATTCTTGCAGGATCAACAACCTGTTCTTGTCATATTTCTGGTGTTTTTGTCCTTTTAAAAAAAAAAAAAAAAAAAGAAGAGCTTGCATGTGGTTAATACACTTTTCAATTTATCTATAGGTTTGAGCAACCGTGCTTCATATTATGGGATTGGGGAGTGGTCGCAGAGCAATGAAGTCTCCACCACTTCTTATAGCTGTGCTGCTAGCATGCGTATTTGTCCTGGGTATAAACTACTGGATAACAAGTACCAGATGTGTGGAGTTACAGGTAGGATGTTTGCTTGTTTTGTATATATTTTAGGCTTTGGGGTTTTGTTTTTTTGATTCTCTTGTTTTTCACTCTTTAGGTTATGTGCATATTGCAGTCACATAACCACAAGTGTATCCTGCACTGTTAAGCTGCTCAATCAAGCTGCCAAAAGATGATGTGGCATCTGTACTATTCAGCACTGTTTTCTGTCTCAGTAGTTACATGCATCACAACAAAACAGGACATTGCACATATAAAGGAATGTACTTCTCTTTGGATTTTGTGCAAAGGGCGGCTTCAACATAGTGTACTAAAGAATTAAAGAGGATCTTTTAACAATCTCTACCAACTCCAGTTTTTTTGCTTATTTTAGTAGGGCCTGCTCTACTGATTCCTGCACAGTTGTAATTTTTTAGCTAACACCCACTATTCCCAAGCAATAAATGCTGATATTATTGGTGCCTTATATACACTACTTAGTCAAGTGGACACTAGCAGGCAGGAGCAGTGAGCTCTGACACTGTTCACCTCTGCTTGGAGCTCTGACTCACACCCTTTTCTTGCTCTTGCCTGACACTGCCCAGTGACAGTACAGATCCTGGTAACAGTTGGGGCTAGAGAAAAAATTCCAAGTGTGCTGGAATCAGTGGAACAGCTGTGTATAATTTATTCTCAGTATAAAAACAACTGTTCTGTGAAGGCCTTAGTGGTTTATTAGAGAACAGTAGTGAACAAACAGCATCATAAAGATCAAGGAACTCGTCAGACAGGTCAGAGATAAAGTTGTGGAGAAGTTTAAAGCAGGGATAGGTTATATAAACATATCCCAAGCTTTGAGAATCCCAGGGAGCACTGTTCAATCCATCATCCAAAAATGGAAAAAGTATTCTACAACTGCAAACCTACCAAAACATGGCTGTCCACCTAAACTGACAGATCGAGCAAACAGAGCACTGGTCAGAAAAGCAGCCAAGATAACCAGTGTCACTCTGGAGGAGCTTCAGAAATCCACAGCTCAGGTGAGAGAATCTGTCCACACGCATTCCACAAATCTGGCCTGTATGGAAGAGTGGCAAGACGAAAACCATTGCTGAAAGAAAGACATAAGTGCAGTTTGCCACAAGCCATATAGAGGACACAGCAAACATTTGGAAGAGGGTGCTTTGGTCAGATGAGACTAAAGTGGATCTTTTTGGCCTAAATGCAAAGCGCCATTTGTGGCGGAAAAGTAACCCTTCTCATCACCCTGAACACACCACCCCCACTGTGAAAAATGGTGGTGGCAGCATCATAGCACGGGGAGGCTTTTCTTCAGCAGGGATATGGAAGCTGGTCAGAGTTGTTGGGAATATGAATGGAGCTAAATACAAGACAATCCTGGAAGAAAACCTATGTGAGGCTGCAAGGTTTGAGACTGGGAAGGAAATTCATCTTCCAGCAAGGCAATGACCCTAAGCATACAGCCAGAGCTACAGTGGAATGGTTTCGATCAAAGAATATTCATGTGTTAGAATAGCCTAGTCACAGTCCAGACATAAATCCCATTGAGCATCTGTGGCAAGACAGATGACAGCTGAGGCCCAGTAGCTATGGGGACCACTCTACAGCAGCGGGGCCACCATCATCTTTACAGACCCGGCATCCGCTGTAATAGCACAGCGGATGCTGGGATGAGTTCACTGGGACACCCTATCCTCGCAGCCCAGGGCCTGCACATTATCCCACTCCTGTCTCTGCAAGAAACAGGCAGCTGCAGGAGTCCGAGCCACCACCCCTCCTTCCTCGCCAAAACAACCCAACATTCGCACTATAAAAATGCACCCCCATTTTCCTCCCAAATGTGGGGGAAAAGTGAGTCTTGTAGTCCGAAAAATACAATAACTGTTTGAAGTGCTCCTCCCCATTGTAATTCTCTACATATTATGCAACCCTGTACTCTCCATACAAAAACCATTTAGTGTGAGACAGGAATAGCTCAATACAGGAGCAAGAGATAGTGAGAAAATGACAAACTGCCAGAAACTCAAAAGTTGTCCTAAAGCTTAGTTACGCTTTCATTAGATCAGTCCACAGAAAGCGTAATACACTACATAAGTAGTAAAATATATAAATATAAAACCTTAATCCTCCCTCATACTAAAATGATTTATAAATAAAAAATAAAATAAATAAATAAAAAGCCACCACTATTAAATGCTACAGTCAAAAAAGTGTTTATTTTACAGAAGTAGTAAAACTTAAATACAAATTTGCTATTGACTCAAAGAATGGCATAAGTTTTAACTACTTCAGTATCGGGCCAATTTGTGGTCCAGGACCAGACACATTTTAGGTTTATTTTGTATGTGCGGTTTTGAGGTCTAACATTTTTCTCGTATGTCTCAGTCAACTAATTTTTGCGTCTTTTTTTCGGGGACACATAGGGCTTTATTTTTATGTTATTTTTATTTTCAAATGTGTTAATTTTTTTTATATCCAGGAAAATATAAACAAAATAGGAGGGAAATTGTTTCTGGTTTTCAATTTATTTATTTTTTTTTAATAACACAAAGTGTCACTGAAAAACTTTATAATATAGTTTTTCCTCTCCGTTACGGTAATTTTTATTTTGTATGGTGTCATCGGGGGTGGGGCTATAACCTTTAATAAGTGTTTTATTAGCGTATTTATTTTATTTACATTTTTTTAAACTTTTTTATTATATTTATATTTTATTTTTTTTCCAGATTGTTGTCCCCAGCGCCGCACCTCCCATGAGGCGACCGCTTCAGGCGGCGCTATGCCAGGGCCCCAGGGAGGTCGGCATTTTTTGCTTACCTAAGCCAGTCCAGGACACACTGTCTGGACTGGCTTAGCACCGAGCGGTGGATTGGGGAGGCCGCTGGAGCAGCGCTGCTCCAGCAGCCTCCCCTCACGCTTAGGCAGGGAGCAGGTCCTCTCCGTGCCTGCGATCGCTGCTAAGCCCCGCCCCATTCATTTAGCCCCGCCCCCTCCTTCCAGGGGAGGGGGGGCGGCTTTCTGTCGTTCGCCTCGGGCGGCGAAAGGGGCAGGTTCACCCCTGGTTGTCCCCATAAGGTGATAAGAGACCTTTGGGGACATCTGATCACTTTCTTTTTGTACTTGAGGCTGATTTCTCCTATAACTGGGGCTAGTACATTTAGCCTCAGTTGCAGGAGAAATCCAGCCTCCTGCACACTGTATATACAGCTCACTGAGCTGATCTGGGTCCTGTAGGAGCATTGCATTAGTGATCAGACCCCCTGGGGTTCAAGACCCCTAGGGGGTCTAAAAAAAAAAAAAAAATGTTTTTTTAAAAGTAGTATAAAAAAAAAAATATGAAAGATTCATATCACCCCCCCTTTCCCTAGGACACATATAACAGTAGTTAAATACTGTGAAACACCTACACATTAGGTATCCTTGTGTCCAAAAACACTCACTCTACAAATCTATAAAAAAAAAAAATTTGATGTACAATAAATGCTGTAGATGGAAAAAAAAAAATATATCAAAAATGCCAAAACTACATTTTTTTCTGTTTTGCCTCTGATAAAAATTTTAATAAAAAAAAAAAAAATCAAAGCAATACCAATTCCTCAAAATGGTAGAACTGAGAAGTAAACCCAGCCCTGCAAAAAAAAAAAAAAAAAAAAAAAAAAAAAAAAGATGCCCTATACATCCCCGTACTCGGAAGTATAAAAAAAGTTATGAGTGTCAAAAAATTTGACAGCTTTGGATTTTTGTTAAGGAGTTAAAATGTAAATAAAACCATATAAATTTGGTATCTCCAGAATTGTACCGAAACATAGAATACAGGTGACATGTCATTTTGGCTGCACAGTGAACGCCGTAAAAACGAATCCAGTAAGCTCCAAAACAATGCTTATAAAACACCTACTGCAATATACATATCCATCTTAACTTTGTTTCAATATACTCCTCTGTTATTGTTAAACCTAAGGGGCATATTTAACCTGTTCATGTGTAGATGTGAACCTAGCCTTAGACACTTTCTAACAGTTTCTGAGCCTCATCCAAAATGTGCACAGGGGCTTCTTTAAAGGGATCCTATCATTGGATACCCTTTTTTTCTGACTAACGCATAGGAATAGCCTTAAGAAAGGCTATACCGCCGTTCGGTAGAAATCCTGCTTTTCGTCTGTATGCAAATGAGTTCTCTCGCAGCACTGGGGGCGGTCCCTAATGCTGCGAGAGAAATCTCCAGCAACGCCTCCATCTTCTTCAGGAACGGCCTCTACCTGTAAATCTGCCAAATCTCCAGCGACGCCACCTTCTTCTGGAATGCCCTCTCCCTGTGTCTTCCTCTGTCCTGGTTTTCAATCTTTTAGGCATGCGCAGTCGAGACTGCCATCGGTCCTCGAGCAGAGCCAACTGCACATGCCCACAAGAAAATGGCCGCTTACACCAGCTTACTGTTTAAGCGGCCATTTTCTTATGGCCATGAGCATGTGCAGTTGGCTCTGCCCGAGGCCCGATGGCAGTCTCGACTGCGCATGCCTAAAAGATTGAAACCCAGGACGGAGGAAGACACGGAGAGGGCATTCCAGAACAAGGAGGCGTCGCTGGAGACTTCTCTCGCAGCATTGGGGAAGCCCGCAGTGCTGTTTGAGCGCTAGGGACTGCCCCCAGTGCTGCAAAAGAACTCATTTGCATATAGACAAAAACCAGGATTTGTACTAAACGGCGGTGCGGAGAAGACATGTAAAGGTAAGAAAAGAATAGCCTTTCTTAAGGCTATTCCTAAGTGATAGGCAGAAAAAAAAAAAGGGGTATCCAATGATAGGATCAATTTAAAAAGGGGCAGAGCTTAACATGCAACACTGTGCACTAAAAAAAAATGCATCAACATTTTGGAAAATGTGTCTGAATTTTGGATTTAAACCCAGTGCTACAAGGCAGCAGAGGAAACCACAACCTCTATTTACCTAAAACAGTTGTCTTACCTCAGGCATTTTATGGCAGATTCACAGGTTATGCTTTAAGGGCTTTGCTACATAGCCTTTGGTTCTGAAAATGAATATGCGAGTACGATAGACTGTTCTCCAGCATGGAGTCACAAACCTGGTCAATTCCATGACTTATATCCTGCGTATCCTGTTATAGTAGAGCCTGCAGAGGGGAACTATCTGTAGTTTGTATTTCTCTGAGCTGGTAGATTGAGACAAGTTACCATACACCGTAACTAGGGGCAAAATTTCTCCCTAACTTTGTATTAAGCTTTACCGGTTTCAGCTGACTTTTCAGGATAAGCCATTACTTGAGACGTAACACTTTGTCAATTTTATGATTTATATTTTGCAGTTTATAGCAGGTTCCTCTGTATACTACACAGTTTTTGTTCTTCTATTGAGGAATACAAACTGCACACCACAAATCCAGAAAAATGTGCTTTGTAACGGTCTCTTACTCAGCCTTAGTGCCATGCAGGACACACGGTATGTAAAAAAGAGGGATCAGAGATACAGGGGTCTCAGATGGACAAGTTTAGCAAGAGTTTTGGTAATATAACCAATATTTTGCGTTCTCAGCTGAGCATTGAGCTCTATGGACCCTGGCATCTGCCCTGGTTTGCCTGTTGCTGACACTGGCCCTGGTTAGGGACTAAAAAGAAAAAAAAAATCCTACTGGGCATAAATCAGTGGAGCAGTGACTATTAAAGCCTTCCTGCTCTGCATCATACTATTCTGTTACACCAGGGCTCAGCTACCGGGGCATTTATTTACATATAAAGATGTGCTAGTAACTTCTCTGGAGATATTAAAATCATTCCTGCGATAGGTTTGCTTTTCTTAATGAGTGAATATAAACACTGGCCACGGATTAAAATATTGTACATTGTGTTCTACTGTATGTTGCTAGAGCTTTACTTTTTGTTAATCTGGGTCTGTTTTTTAATCTTAGAGCCGAGTGATGGAATTGGAGAACAGGATTCGCCGGGCCGCAGCGGAGAGAGGAGCAGTTGAAATGAAAAAGAATGAATTTGAAGACATGTTGTCAAAGCAGAAAAAGCAAATTGATACTATTCAGTCTCTGCACAGCTCCCAGATGCAGAATATGCAGATGTTATGTAAAAGTGAAAAGGTAAGAAGGTTTGCTCTTTTCTTAGCTATACTCCTCTCCCCATGTACACTCAAAATATGTGAACCACAGTCATATGTTCTCTCTCAGCATTTGCTTTACTGACTATAGTTCTGATTTCTAATTGTACATAGAGTAATGTAGGCATTTGTAGTATAGTTTTTCATCCTAATAATGTCTGTGTTTTGCTGAAGGCTGCTTATC
This sequence comes from Leptodactylus fuscus, assembly GCF_031893055.1. Lineage (NCBI taxonomy): Eukaryota > Metazoa > Chordata > Amphibia > Anura > Leptodactylidae > Leptodactylus > Leptodactylus fuscus. The sequence goes on from NC_134265.1 coordinate 144,120,108, forward strand.
CGATTACTCCCATTTAAGTAGACTCCCAGTGCATGCATGCTTTTACCCTCCATTAAAATTTCTCATCACTCTGGTCAGAACTTTATTTTATATCCCATAAATAGGCTTTTTCTACAATCAGTGTTGAAGGCTAAGGCCCCACGTAGCGGGTGCTGCAAAAAAAACAAAAACAAAAAACACTGTGGGAAAAACTGTGGTGACTATGCATCGTGGTTTTTCACAGAAAGTCCGCAGAGGTTTTCTCTGTGGATTTTCGCTTCCATTGTACTTATAGGGGAACCGCCGGCAAGTATAATTGACATGCTGCGACTCCTGAAACAGCAAGGATTTTGAAAATTACAGCGTGCCCGCTGCACATATTTTTCTGCAGTGTATAGATAGGATTCGCTAGAAAACATCTCTCTCCCACTCCCGTGCTACACAGGAGGAGTCAAGGGGTGCGATTCTGAGCGCCAATAGCATATCCTGCACCAAAACTAACAGCACTTACTTGGAAACAGTGGGGAGTAGGGAAATTCCAATTGTACTAAAATCAGTGGAGTGATGTCTATTAAATGATGGGGAGTTGGTGTAAGATCCTATTTAAGATAGGGTTATATTGCTCACTGGTATGGATTACTTAGGGGGCGTTCACACTACCGTCAGTGTCTGACAGGTAGTGTCCGCTCCTAGTGTCCGTTCAAAATCTGGCACGGACATTAGGAGCGGACACTAACTGTGTCCGTGACACTTGTCATTCATTTAAATGGCGATCGGGTGCGTTCTTTTGCACTCCGTGCCTGTCCTTCACTGTCCGCGTGTAAAGATGTCTGACTTTTCAAGCTGACAGAAAAACCCGACATGTAGGTTTTTTTCTGTCCGCTTGAAAAGTCAGACATCTTTACAAGCGGATAGTGAAGGAAGGGCACGGAGTGCAAAAGAACGCACCCGATCGCCATTTAAATGAATGACAAGTGTCACGGACACAGTTAGTGTCCGCTCCTAATGTCCGTGCCAGATTTTGAACGGACACTAGGAGCGGACACTACCTGTCGGACACTGACTGTAGTGTGAACGAACGCCCCCTTAGATGCAGTATGTGATTTAGTGGTGATCAACCTGTCACATTATGGATTTCCTCTTTGGTTGGCCATTTGTTCCAAGTGATTGGAGGTGTATTACAGCCAATGATTTGCGCAGACGTGTGGCACTAGAGCTCCCGCACAATTATCCTGTGAGCTCCAGTTTTAACCACCCGAACCAGGCATTCTGACCATCAGTGTGCAGCAGTGGTTCCTGGTCTTCTGAGAGATTCCAATTATGACTCTGGTGCACGTCTGAAGATGGTGCAAAGGGGAAAGGGCAGGGGGATATTGCTGGAAGTGGAAGCAGCAAAGAGTCTGCAAGTGATATGCTCGCACTTTGAGAGCTTCCATGTCTGAGTAGAGAGGGGGTGGCAACTGCTGAGAGAATGTTTCCGCTACAAGCTTCAGGTACACTGTTCTGGCGGAGGACATGAGAGGCTGGCCAAAAGTGGGGGTAGCCAAGCTGTGAGAGGAGTGGAGGAACCTACTTTAGTGGATGTACTAACTGTCATTATACTTAACTCTTTTGTGCCGTGTGTGTATGGGAAGGGGGGGGGGGTTCTTAAAGGAGGTGAAGGAGGCCTTTTTTTTTTTTGCTCAGAAATGACTTGCATGCAGTTGTTGATTGCATCACAGTAATACAGGTGCGGCAGTTCCTACTAGTAAATAATCAGACAGTAGCAGTTCATGTAGGCAAAAGATCTGGTAAACCATCTACACTGGAATAATATCCACCTCGTGGGAGCCCTGAGAAACTGGAGGGCACTAAGCCACATGATTACTTTGAGAACTGGAAAGGAAGTTCTGACCCCCCTCCTATGCAGTGGAACAAGCACATAGTGTCTTCTAGACCCATTTGGTCTACTTGATAACTTCTTCCTATTCCAGCAGGACTGTCAGGTTACTTACTGTTTTGATGTAATTCAATGTTCAAAAGTCATGGTTACTATGATGGTTATGAGAGAAGTATCGGAGTATATCCCCTACGCTATCCCTTGATTCCTTATAACTGGAGATGTTATATCTGGCAGGAACATAGAGGGTGCTACTTCAATGGGTTGTACTGCTGCTAATTGGATAGGAGTTACGGAGTTACTTAAGATGCAGGTGCCCGTGGAAAATGCACGGAGGCAGCAGTATAGCTAGCAGTTACCCTGACCCTCTTCAGAGGGGGGCTTTATTGCATTTTCTGGTTGGTGTGGGAATGGTGGAGGGGTGCACAGCTCGTTCTTGAGGTTTGTGCATTTATGTAATTGATCAGATTGATGGGGGAATGGTTTAGATGTCTCTTGGACTGTCAAGGGTACAAAGGAGGAGAAATAGAGGTGGGTAGATGGCAGGGCCGGTTTTAGACAAAATGGACCCTGGGCAAAATTAAAAATGGGGCCCCAAATGATGAAATATTGTACATGCAACAGTCGCATTCCATTAATTCGATCTGAAACAAGGCATATGCCCTTCCCTATACACTAAAAAATATTTATATACATACAGAGTTATCAAATAGGACCACTATACCAAGTCTAAATACTGTCACATCAGCCACTGACCACTATACCAAGTCTAAATACTGTCACATTACCCACTGACCGCTATAACCAGGACTAAATACTGTCACGTTAGCCACTTACTACCAGATTCCCCTCTGACCTAATCATACAATCCACAAATAGCTGCTTTTACTGTATAATGTTCCCCTCACAGCACCAAACATTTCACAACTATCAGAGTTTCCTCCATTCCCCATATGAAGAACACAACCAGCTCCCTTTTGTTTGCAGATGCCCCCTCATAATGCCAACCAGCACTTAACCTCTTCCTGCCCTGCACTGTATTGGAACGCTGCAGTAAGCAGTTTGTTCCTAGGAGTCATGTACTCTTCACTTGTGAGAGCCAGCACCTTCCAATGACATACATTGCACCTCTGCAGATTGGACAGCAGTCCTGGACAGCAAGAAAACTGATGCAGGTGAAAAGTATTTAAAGAGAAACTGTCATGTCCTCAGAGATGTGCATTATTATATACTGCTAGTCAGCTCTCACCATGGTGGAGATATTGGTGCAGTTAGTTTTGGCATTGCTATCTCTCCACTGTCAGAAAGGTGGGCCTTCCAGCCTAGTGTCATCGCTGAGCTGTTAAAAACACCCCTCTAACAGTACAAGGCTATGGAAGAGTACAGCCAGGAGGGCGTTTCTCATAGCACAGAAATGACACTGAGCTATAAGACCCGCTCTTCTGACAGTGGAGAGAGATTGGTGCTGAAATTAATAGCACCGATATCTTCAGCACCAGGTTTATCTCCGGCATACTGTGAAAGCTGGCAGTGCAATGAATTCAGTGCACTGTCTTTCTAGTGGTGTGTAATATGTGGTATGTAATACCACCCATCTCTGAGACAGACACAGGAGTGGCTACAATAGGAATAGGAAATGTATAGAAATCTATTGTTATCTTTTGCTCAATCCACTCCTGTCTTTGGCTCAGAAAACCACAGCAAAATCTGAAGAAAAAAAAAAAAAGTTTTCAGCAATTTTGGAGCCTTAGGCTGAATCCCACATTGCAGAAAAAAAAATGACAAGTTTTAAAGAACCAGCAAAGTGAATGAAATTGATTCACTTTACCTCCATCCACATATTGAAGGAAAAAAGAGTGGAAGATGCTGCAAATTCATAAATGCGAGCACTTAAACCATGGCAGGGTAATTCTAGCTTTGTAATCGCAAGCATTTCCACATGTATTTAATACAGGGAGAAAGTGACCAGAAAAATGCATCAAAAGCTCAATCAAAAAAAAAAAAAAAACCTGTGGGGGAAAAAACCCCAAAAGCAATTGTGCATCTGGGTCAAACTCAGGAACAAGATTATTCCACAAATCAATTTAACAGTACAGCACCATGATATAAAGCTTAACATTTACTATAGCAATACAAAAGGTGCCCATATAAACTCCTCCTAAAACAGATTCAGTTAGAAGCTAAATTTCATAAATTCTTTAAATTGACAAACATGCTCAATCACATGGCGAAATCTCAAACATAATGCATGCAAGAAGAGTCATGATTGCAGCAAATGTCATACTCCGCAATGTCAGTCCAAAACCAAAAACTGCTCAATTGCCAGAGTCTGATTACACATACCAAACTGTAAAAACAGTGTGACTGTCAGGAAAAATAAATGGGTCAATCTCACCAATTTTACATACATATAGCAGTCCTTCTTGTCCCAGCAGGTAGGAGCAGATGATGTCAACTGTCCAGGGCTTTATCTTGTGCTTACTAAGCCAATATCCCTCACCCCCAAGGCTCCTGTCCTTACAAGGACAGTCCACAACTCACCCTTGTACCACTATCTTACCCTACATGTTGAATCATTGGTGGACAAAGACTCATCAGGGGATTTTTAGTACATATATCTAGTATAGCATCTAGTCTCAGACCACTTCCATTTTGTTAAATTAATGTTTTTAGACTAGTATCCTGCCACTAACAGTCTGCATGTCTCCTGCACACGGCATCTGTATAACACATGGAGTTTAAATGGACTGACAAAGAACCACATCCGGTGTCAGGGGGTCAGTTACCTGGCAGCTGATGCAGGGAACATTGAGCACATGGCTAATGGCGCTGAGTAGGGAGCAGTTACCACCCTACTTCCTGTATCCTCCCACCTCATACCAAATTCCTGGTGTAAGCACATCATTAGAAGCAGGTGTGGCCACCTACGACACCTCCATCTTCCAATAGGATGGGCTCCAGGTTCTAGAGCTCTGCCCACATCTCCACTGCCCCTAATATCAGGAGTGGCTTGAGAGGAGCACATGGAGACACAGCCTGGACGATGTATGTAGGTTACAAGCAGACTTGGACTAGGTAGAAATAATCTGCATGTACCCCATGTCCTAGGGCTGTGGTGGTAAACCTATGGAACGCATTCCAGGGGGGGCCTATGAGAGCCCTCTCTGTGGGCATGTGTGCTGTAGCCCTGTGAACAGGCCTGGAATTGGCCTCCACACAGTACAATCTATTCCACAATGGCCTCCACACAGTACAATCTGCTAACTCTACTACTGGTATGTGGAGGCCACTATTGAATCAGATTGTACAGTGTGGGATCCACTGTGGTTTGTATCACTGAAAGCCCCATTTCCATAATCGTATTTTACAGGTCCACAACTGTCTGCAATTGTGGAAAGTTACGGACACATTAATTTCAATGGGGGTGTGCAAAAGTCCTGTGGTTTTTTTGTTTGTTTGTTTGTTTTTTTTGTTGTTGTCTGGTGTTTCAGATGGCAAAAAAATAGCACGTCTTTATACAGACCACATTTGTGAAGCCACAGATACGGCCCAGCAAACATGGCTGCGGTTGTAAGTGGTGTTTTTATTTGTGGTTTTCTTTTAAGACAAAAGATGTTAATGTATGACAGGAAGACAGGTAAGTATGATGGGGTGGGGAGGAGGTTGAGAGACTGAGTTAGGTAGGTACAGCTACTAGTCTGCAGACTAGCTATGGATACGGGGGGGGGAGTGAGAGGGGGATCTGAGTGAACAACAATGCATCATGGTAGTTGTAGGCTAAGACAGCATGAAGATACCCATGTAAGCAAATGCAGACGATGCCAGGAGCTACCAGAGAAACTCAGAAATCACTTAAAATACTACTAAAGGTATTTAGGTGCACTTATTAATCCATTAAAAACACTAACAGACTTTGTTAAAAAAAAAAAAAAAAAAAAAAACACCCTTCCGGAATACCCATAGAGTAGCCTGGAAGCGGTTGCCTTGTTTTACCAATACGTCCTTGCAGTTTTCACCAGAAATGGGGAGCCGACTGTACCTACAGCAGGAGCTCCCCTAGAGAAGGCAGGGAAGGTTTATTGTGTTCACAACTATGGGCACTGCCATGATGTGGCTTCCCTGTGACCCTGGTGGTCACATGATCCGCCGGGATTGGAGCCTATTAAGAGCTGCTGGGTCCTACAGGACCCAGATCATCTCTATAGTAACATGTAGGAGGTTGTATTCCTCCTACAACTGGTGCTAAATGCACTAGTCCCAGGTACAGGGGAAATCGACCTCCCCCAACCAAAAAAAGTGATCAGATGTCCCTAAAGGTCTATTATAACCTTATGGGAACAAAATGTTGAAAATTTGTTTTTAAATAAATAAGTAAAAAAAAAATACATAAAATAAAATGCCCTTATTACAGGTACTAGCTTCACCCCCAATGACACCATACAAAATAAAAATTACCATAACTGAGTGTAAAAACTATTGTAAAAAGTTTTTTAGTAGTACTTTATGCTATTAAAGGGATTCTACCACTAAATCAGGTTTTTTTGTGCGTTAGACTTCGGAATAGCCTTTAGAAAGGCTATTCGTCTCTTACCTTTAGACGTGGTCTCCGCGGCGCCGTTCCTTAGAAATACCGGTTTTAACCGGTATGCAAATGAGTTCTCTCGAAGCAATGGGGGCGGGCCCGAGCACTCAAACGGCGATGGGGGCGTCCCCACTGCTGCCAGAGACCTCTTTCCAGCGACGCCTCCATCTTCAACAGCAACCGCCTCTTCTTCCGGTTGGGGTCACACTTTTGGGTTGCAGTTTGGGCACGCTGTCTCTAAAAGTTTTGCCATTACTGTCCTGGAGGGGGGCTGGGAGAGTCTATGGTAGAGAAGGACCTGGGTGTACTTGTAGATCATAGATTAAATTACAATATGCAATGTCAATCCTCGGCTGCTAAGTCCAAGCAGGATATTGTCATGTATTAAATGGGGTATGGACTCTGAGCATAGAGATGTAATATTACCACTTTATAAATCATTGGTTCGGCCCCATCTGGAGTATATAGTTCAGTTCTGGGCACCAATTCATAGAAAGAATGTCCTAGAGTTCAACAGAGGGCCACAAAACTGATAGGGGGCACGGAAGACCTCAGTTATGAGGAGATATGAAATAAGTTAAATCTGTTTAGTCTTAAGAAGTGGGGAGGGGAGATATGATAAACCTATAAACAATATATAGATGGCCCATACAAGAAATATGGGGAAAAGCTGTTTCATTCAAAATCCCTCAAAAGTCAAGGGGACACTCCTTCCGTCTGGAGAAGAAGAGCTCAAGAATAGCTTACCCCAGGTCACCGAAGCAAAATGTGACAGAGTTAAAAAGATTACATGCCTTTTTAGTGCAAAATGGAAATATGTCTCTTTTCAACCGTAAGAACTACCGTATGTAACTATGCCACCCTATTGCAGTTTTGGAGAAACGGATTATGCTGCTGTATGTTCCTCTTCTTTTAATTGGCGACCTAAATGCAGTGGTGGATGCCACAGATTCTGCAGTAGAAATGGGAATGCCCAGGGAACCTTTAAAGGGCTATTCTGGCTACACCAAGTTGCCCCCTATCCACAGGTTTGAGGGTAACTTGCTTATCGGTGGGTGTCCCACTTCTGGGACACCCACTGTTCACGAAGACCAACGTGTTTTGCACCCCAGTTATGACCAGGGCGGCCGGTCATACAATCCATGCTGCTCCACTGTGTGGGTCCCAGAGGTGGGGCACCCCTGATCAGAAAGTTACCCCCAGTCCTTTGGATAGAGGGTAACCTGCTGTAACCATAATACCGCTTTATCTCCGTTTGGGAAGTTGTTAGAGGAGGTGGGACTACAAGATTTTGTCAGTACGTTTGCGTGTTATCCACCTATAGGACTCTATTGCGGGTTGATGGCATACTGGGCTCAGACTGAGTCCTAACATTAGGAATATTATACAGTATATACACTGAGGGCTATCTCAGACCATTCCCCTGTGATAATTTACTTTAAAATTTAAGGAGAAACATCCTTAATTGTAGACAGTTTTTCAATAAATATCAAGGTTGGCCAGCAACTTTGTCAGTTTTTAATTTTGGTGCACTGTGTATTTGTGTTTGGCACTTTTGGTCCATGCAATGCTATAAAAATTTTTCTCTGGGTATATTTATCTGGGAAATTAAGAAGGTTAAATATAAGACAAGTGAACTGTGTAATGGCTGGGTAATATAGGTCATTACCTAGAGTGGAGAATGAAGCTCCAGCAGAAGCGCCCCTAAAACCCTTTTCACCTAATCTGCATAAGTGTGAAATGCTGATTTACATGAAAATGGAGCTGCAATGCAGAATGAGAAAGGCATTTTTAGATAGTACAGAAGCCGCTGTATAAGGTACTGTCATTACTTTGATACCAGTTTTCCTGCTGAGAGACTTCCTTTAAAATGTGATTTGGGCCCAAACTTCTCCGATGGGTGCAATTGTTGTATAAGGCTCTATAGCTATAGTGAGGGCGATTAGGGAATTATTGGTATGCTTTAGCTTGGCCAGAGGGACGAGGGATGGGTGCCCCCTATCACCAACGCTTCTTTACTGCTAGAGGTTTTTTGGGGGGGTTTTTTGTCTCTCTCTCTCAAATTCAGTTCCAAATTCCTCCTTTGTGAACAAATCTTCAACCCCCTACTGATAAAAATTAAAGTGGAGGTTAATATTGGTGTACTGCCAAAGCTGCGTGACAGGCATTATGTTGAGGATTGAACACTACACTACAATTCCAGTGTGGCAACCACTATATTATTATTATTATTATTATTATTATTACTACTATTACTATTGTTTATTTATATAGCACCACTAAAATTGAGCACAAATGAATGTATACTGTGCTGATCTCCCTTCTGGTTTTAGTAATTACCCATATTGGTCTGCATGAGGGATTAGTTTGCTATTCTTTGGTGGTGGTCCCAATCTATGCCGGCAAGTGGCAACTGCTGTTGATGTGCCACACTTATAGTCTCAGGTGAGCCTGAAAGTTAGTGCAAGGCATATTGTCACACAATGTCCCAGCACATCAGTAACATGAACTGTTGTGGCAGCAAGACCATTGGCAGGGTTTACATTATTCACATGTTATATTTCTTTATTTTGAGGAAGAAGTCATTCTCTGTGTGTTTTCTTTCACAGGAGAAATTACAGAACGACTTAATTACTAAAGACGGCCTTATACTAAATCTGCAAGGTAAATAGTCTCATACTTCTGTAGCTGTTTCTTTGCTTGCATTTTGTCTTGTACTCCAGCTGAAGCACATTTCCATGACTGGACCCCTCACCTAACTGTACTGCACTGTAATACCGACTTTTTCTGTGCATATTGTACTTTTTTGCACTGTATCCTCCTGTCTGCTTCTAAACAGACTCCATCTGGAATTGTAGACGACTCTACCGCCACCCCCTCCTATCAGTAACCAATATGCTATTGAAATGAAGGAATATGTTGCTACTTAAAGGGTCCTAGATATAGGTGAAGGCCCTATTTCTATCAGACATGTATGGCATATCCTGAGTACTAATCAGGAAATTGCAAGCAGTTCAAGCAGGCTGTTCCTCAGCAACGTTATATTTTAACCATTTATTGGTATTTGACGTCATAGATTAAAAAGTAACAGATGAGGAATAGCTCTGATGACATTGTGTATCTTATTAAAATGCCAGACACTATCCATGAACTTGTGATCAATGCATGTCTTATTTGTTTGAACTCCCATGATCTGCAACTTAGAGGATAGGTTGCATTGTTAAGAAAACCCCTTTAACCACTTCCGGACCGCCCATAGGCTATAAACGTCCGGGAATTGGTTGCCTTGTTCTGACAGGACGTGCCGGTATGTCCTGTCAGAACACAGCTATTTCACGAGATCGTGCAATTGCTGAAACTGGGAGCCGGCTGTAACTTCAGCCGGAGCTTCCAGAGAGATGGCAGGGAAGGTTCATTCCCGTCTCTGCCTTCTCGATCGCTGTGTATACAGCGCTCAATGAGCGCTGTATACACGGCTTTGGGCGCCGCCATAATGCGGCCGCCCTCTTACCCGGCAGTCACGTGATCTGCCGGGATCAGTGTCTTGCAAGAGCTGCTGAGTCCTGCAGGACCCAGATCAGCTCTGTATACTGTGTACACAACATGCTGGAGGCTGTATTCCTCCTGCAACTGGGGTTAAATGTACTAGCCCCAGTTATAGGAGAAATCGGCCTCCAGTACAAAGAAAAAAGTGATCAGATGTCCACAAAGGTCTCTTATCACCTTATGGGACACATTCTGGAAAAAAATAATAAAAGAAGTTAAAAAAATTTTTTTTTAATAATTTAAAAAATAAGTAAAATAATACGCCAATAAAATGCCGTTATTAAAGGTTATAGCCCCACCCCAATGACACCATATAAAATAAAATATTTCTGCAATGTGTGGATAGGATTCGCTTCCTATTAGCAGGTTGTCTTCGACCCTGTAGATAATTCTCAGTTGGCTCCAGCCTTTTCCAGCCATATATTTTTCTGTAAGGATAATTGAAGCATATTACAGATAGAAGGAAGAAATGGTTAAATGACGGGTGGAACTGGGTTATTTTCCAAAATTGTCATACACTGATTATTGGGAAGCTATTCTCTAGCCCCAAGTATATACTTCAATAAAGCATTATTCATGGAAGGTAAATGATCAAAAAAAAAAAAAAAAAAATCATAACTGCAGTTTCTTAGAGGTAAGCACAGTGGTGAGTCTGAATTATAAGTGCAATATCCTTCTTAAGGAGGGATTGTGATCTGTTTTTATAAAGAACAAATTAAAACTGCAGTGTGAACAAGGCCTTGAATAAAGCCTTGTGATGTTGAGAGAACTATGCAAATATAGCACCACACAAGCCCAGAAATCCCTGGAGGAGAAAAAAATTCTCAGGTGGTTGGTGTATGTTCACAAATGTAGTATCCTAAGTAAATACCATGTGTATATATAGGGAACCAAGAAAATTAGCCAGCACTGTTTGGCCACCAGGGATTGTTTGCAAACAAAAAAAATTCTCTACCTTTTTGTGTTCAGCTACTGCAGACCTTTTTCACTTTTTTTTTGTAAAAGACAGTTGCTAATCTAATGGTGTAATTTTGTCAGACAATCCCAACTCATCACCTATCACAAGGATACATAAGTGCCCGAACACTGGGACCTGCTAGGGACATAACTGTTCTCAGAAATAGGGAGCCCATGCCCTCCTTCTGAGTAGAACCATATGCATGCTACAAATCCATTCAAATGCTATGGGAATAACAAAAATAATCAAACTCTGTTCACCTGCTGTATCTGAGGCACTTAGAGATTGAATGGAACATCCGCTATGGTCTCCATGTTCACTAGTAAAAAAATTTTTTTTTTTTTTATTTTTTAAATTAATGGTGAGGTTTTTAGTGGTATGGTTCCCAATGATCAGGCATTTTATTACGTGTCCTGTGGTACTAGGGTCTAACTGTGAGACAACCCCTTTAAAGCTCTGTTAAGGACAAACAAAAAGAAATACAGGAAAAATCCTAGAGTGGAACTCTGGGTCCTGTTATTGGTGGATTACTGGAATTGCATTGTATGTGTCACTTTGTCAACTTTTTTTTCCAGCTGAACTAGATAATGTTCAGAAACTGTTAGAAGACTCTAAGCTGGAACTTAAAGAACTGCAAGAAAGCCAGACCAAGAAGCTGTCTTATGAGTTGTAAGTAAAACTAAATTGATCTACTTTGTGGAAACGGGTTGTTTTGAGGGGCTATGCCTTCTCACTTGGGCAGCTGGTCATAATTTATTTTATTTGTACCTCATTAATTATTATAAGCAGGCTCCTACGGGTACGGTAGGTAATTCTACGTCTACCTTTTGTCTAGAGGTTTTTTTTAACTACTGTGTCCTATTTTATGTTCTCTTTATGTTGCTCCATCATGTGTAAAGGTTTTGTTTCTTTTTTTTTTTTTTTTGGGGGGGGGGTGTTAACGTTTTTGTGAAAAGTTTTAAACAATTGCTTGAAATTATAAAAGACGTGTGGGGGGATTAAGATCTGGCAAGATGTTAGTCACTTAATTTGTCCTTTTGGTTGTCGCGTATGGGGAAGTCCATGGTGGCAATCTGTTGAGAGAGAGGTGGAAAATTTAGTTACATGGGGATACAAAATCATGATATCCCCTGGGGATTAACATTAGAGATTGTTGTGTGCTCTTGTGGTGCGTCCATTCCATTTTAGTTACCTATCAGCTGGTTGACCTGATCTGAAGCTTAAAAGGAATGTGTTGCCAGAAAATGACACTTATCCCTCTCTACTTTCATAACTTTTTATATTTTATTTCAGTGTAGTTTCACAAGACCTTGTATTATGTGGGTCATAAGATATTGACCAGTTTTTATTACGTTTTGTTTTTGAGAGTAAATAACAAATATGGCAAATATGGGGTGTGATATCATGAACAAGTTTTACCTTAAACATTTTTAAAGAATTTCTGGTAAGGATTTTAAAATGCTCCCACGGTATTATCCAAATTTAAAAAAAAAAAAACCAAAAACAAAGAAGAGAGGAAATTTTGATATTGAAAGTGGTTTTTTTTTTGTTTTGTTTCCTATTTCTTTGCAATAGTCACTCCACTGATGATCACAGATAGCATTATTTGTTGCATATGTAGATAAGACAAAGAGTCCATGAGTCACCATCGAGGATTTTACAACTTATCTACTTCCCTCTCTACAGAATGACCTCTACCCAGGTCACAGAGCATGCCAGAAAACTCTCCCATACAAGGATAGGGTCTACTCCAGGGCATTTTGTCTATGGGCCATGGTCCTTCTATAGGAAACAGGAAGTCACAGAATGTTTTAGGCTAAGTGGCAAATAATGGAAGATTTTTTGGATGGATATTTTTTTGGAAAATTTATAAACATCACCAAAAATTCTTAATTAATATGCTTAATATAAAAATGTGATTTAAATGGAAGTCATTCCCTGTGAAATATTTTATGCATTGCTCCAAGGCAACAAATGGTGGCACATGCACTTCTACACACCAGCTCCCTGCACCATCAGTGCGACTTTGAGTAGAGTGTGGGATGGATAGAAATGTCAGAAAAAAGTCACTTTGTCTGTGTAGTATTGCTTTAGCATGTTAATGCTATTAAACAAACTGAACTAAATTGCACTTACATTTTTGAAGAGTGTTGTGTACTATGTGCAATAGTCTGTTGGGGTTCTTGCTTCTTTTATGAGCACCTGCACCATTCACCTCAAGTGCTGACCATCATGTGAACTTACCCCTGGGAAAGACATCAGTGCTCTATAAAGATTACGCTATTCCCAGCGGTAGACCATTTATATATTCATTAGACATTAACTGGGAATTAACTTTTTTTCCCCAAAAATTATGGCAGTAGCACACAAGGCAAGATCTAGATTTACATACACATTTAGAAAGCAAGTCCAGCTCACCCCTCTAGCTTAGATTTCCTCCGGGGCTGCATGGATGAAGGCGGACTCAGCCAACGATAATCATAGAAGTACACGAGTGAAGAAATCCAGCATCCACCAGGCAGGAAAAATAAAATTTAACTTTTATTGCTTCATAGTAAAAACCATTACAACGTTTCGAGACCCCTAATCGTCCCTTCCTCATGGCAACGAGGGGTCCCGAAACACGTAGCTGTTTCTATGCTGTACCATCTGCAATCACCCTTGGGTATCCTGTAATGGTTTTTACTATGAAGCAATAAAAGTAAAATTTTACTTTTCCTGCCTGGTGGATGCTGGATTTCTTCACTCGTGTACTTCTAAGATCTAGATTTAGTTTAGTAACAAAATATATTTTTCTGCTTGGAGGGTCAAGTTGGAATATGTTCCAGGAAAGCTCCCAACACAGATGCACAACGTATATGTTGAACCATGCGTCCAACCTATCACAAAAAGAGAGTACTATTGGCATATGCTTTTTTCACTGCATAAGAAAACATTTTCTGCTCGGTTTTCCTATTTGCAGGACACATTTATATATTAAAAGAAAATATGCATTTTCCCTGTTGGAGTTTCTCCTTGTCCTAGTTCCTCTTTCTGTAAAATGGCCACTAACTTTTCAGACTACTTTCTGTACACTACACGTTTGGGGTGATCTGAGTTACTTCTTTCGGCCTTGATTGAACAGAGAGAAGTCTGAGAAGCTGGTGGCCATTTTAAGAAAATATAGAGGAAGTCTGCATTTCCTCCAATTCATAAAGGGGGTTAAAAGGTCAGCAGATATTTTAACTATGCAAAATGTATGTACTGTCAACTCATTGTGCACAGGAGGGCCTCTCTAACAGCAGGTGACATTATCCTTAGTGATTTGCCAGCTCAAGTCTCCCTTCCATCTATTACCATTCTATAATCTTATCTGATTTGTTTCCTTACTTATAACTGAAGCATCTTTACCTTTAGAATGACTTCCCAATTTCTATTTCAAGGACACAATGCAGGAATAAGATAGGAGAGGTGAATGAGCAGTGTGAAGAGAGAATTCGCAGGTTAACTGCAAATGGAGCTAATGAGGATGGAGAAAAAAACACCATTATAACCAAAGTGGAGAAGATAAAGGTGGGACAGAATCATGTTTGTTTTATTTCTATACAACATCTCATTTCTATGTATCCATACCTTTTTAGAAAGATATTACAGTGAGCTAGCATCATACAAAAAGTCTAACATTTTGTTCGGAATAATCGTAATAAAAAGGTCCTTTGCTCCTATTATCAGAGCTGTTTCGCTAAATCTGTCTGGTTCAGTCAGAGGCAACTAAACTTTCCACATTTTTTTCAGGTTACTGCAGCATTATGGGTGTTAGTAAAAAATGTAATTGATAGTCCTGAGAAAAGTGCCTAATAAGAAAAAAATCTGGTACTTTTGAAAATCTTAAAAAAATTAGACTAATACAACCTCAGATGGACAACAATATATGACAAATTACAGTGTCGTTATTTATGTAACACAAACTAGGACAAAATGCAGAAGCAGTGTGTGAAAAATGAAGCAGAACTTTGCTTAGGAATTAAGAGGGCAAGTAGCAGCCAGGTAGTGCCAAACAAATGCCGTAGACAAATTGATCATCAGCAAGTATGACTACCTCTATAAAAGTATCTGTTTACCAGATCTGTTTAACACATGCAATAAAACAGACACAAACAGATGGCCATCTATTCACATAGATCCGTAAAAGATCTGCTGAATGGATGTAAAAAAACATGATCTGCATAGAGCCTAAGGGCTAGTTCACACGGGGCACGGTTAGGCGTATTTTGGTCCTGATTTTGTCGCGGAAAGCCGCATCAGAATAGGGCCAAAATGTGCCTGCCACGACTGTCGCGGCTTCCGGCAGTCACGGCTTCCCGCTCCGGAGTAGGCCCAAATGAATGGGCCTAGTACGGAGGGTGCTGCCGTGAGGTGGACGCCGGAGCTGAATCAGCCACGGAATCCGCCTGAAGAAAGGGCAGCTCGTTTCTTTTTTCAACTTCTAAAAAAGTAGGCTAGTGGTCTACAAAGACCACAAATGTGAGGGGGCAGATTCTGACATGGATTCAGTGTCAAAATCTGCCTCCTCTTGCCCCGTATGAATGAGCCCTTAGTCTCTGCAGGCTCCAGGTAGCATGTAAAATTTTCAAGTTCGTGAAAGTACAAGTAGGAAAAGACTGAACAAGTATGACAGATTTTGAAGGGTTATTAGACGAGAGCCTCTTCATTCTTGTAGTTCACCATAAACTCCTCAAATATAAGGTAATTTATCCAACATGTAAAGCTTGGCCAAATTTGGGTCATGCAACATGACAATGATCCAAAGCACACCAACAAATCTACAACAAAAAGGCTGAAAAGGAAAAGAATCAAGATGTTGCACTGGCCTAGTCACAGTTCAGATCTCTACTCAATTAAAATGCTCCAGTGAGTTGTTAAGAGAGCTATGGATAGACAAATGCTCAGAAACTTCAGTGAACTGAAGAAACATTGTAAAGTGAAGGGGGGCAAACTTCCTAAATTAGTCCTAAGACTATGTCAGGGTCTGGGGTTGCTAGGTGGGGTGGCATAGACACACAAGTCCAGTTTGTTTAGTCCAAAACAAAAGTAGAGTTTTATTTTCACTCACAAAAGGTAGTGCAGCAACAAAGGAAACAATACAAAAATAAATACCTAGGAGTAAAAAGATTATTTGAAAGTTTTTTGTGCTGTCCCTTCATCTATTTGTACAATATTAGTTCTCTCTGTAGTGACTAAATAACCACAAGTCTATTAATATATCATTGTACTCCATTCCACCCAAAATTACCAACCTACAGTTTCCAGGCTCAGTTTTGCACACCTTTTTGAACATTGGCACCAAATTTGCTATGCGCCACTTGTTTAACACCTTAATCTCCCGATGCCTCTCCTGTGTGGCCCGTGGTACAGGTAGCATTTCTGAAAATACCACCTTGAAGGTCCTTGACTTCAGCTTGCTTCCTAGATCCCCAAAATCATTTTTAAGGACCTTCCCCTTATATCTAGTTTTATCTTTTGTGCCTAGGTGCACCATGACTGCTTTCACACCAGCCTCACCCAGTAATCTGTCAACCCGATCCACGATGTGTTGAACTCGAGCACAAGGAAGGCAACACACTGTTCGACTATCCCAGTCTTTGTGACAAATTGCGTGTCTGTTCTCCTAATGATTGAATTCCTAACTACCAGCACGTGTCTGGCCTACTTTGCACTCCTGTCCTCCATCTTACTGGAGCAGGCATTCCCCTGGTTCTCAGAGGAAGTGTCTTGCTGCACTGATGTTACCCCTGTTATTCCTGCCATCTGCCAATTTAGCAAACTTGTTTAGGAATGCCATTTCAGGACTAACCTCCGTGGCACTCTTCCCACTAACCCGCTTCTTTCACCCAGTCAGTTTTATCCTTTTCCTGCACCTTCATGCTACCATCACCTTCTGCACTTACCTCAGCGAGTTCCTGCTCTGTGAGCAACAAACTCCTTCACAAGTTATCAATGGATCTTAGCCTTGCAATTTGCTCATTTAGATCTATGATCTGGGCTTCTAAATGTGCAATGTGCTTACATCCTGCACTGCAATATGACCTCTCAAGCGGCTGCTCAAGCAGAGAATGCATGCTGTTAGATGTGCTCCATAGTGGACTCTGATCACAGGAATCAACTCCGGGTCTCCACTGTACATTACAACCATGACCCGGTATCTGTGGCAACTGCTCTGCAGCAGAGCGGCCGCCATCACCTTTACAGACTTGGCATTTGTCTTAATAGCACAGGAGATGTTGGGATGAGTTCACACCACCAGGCCAACCTCTCCTCCAAGCCCAGGGCCTGCAGGGCAAGACGTCCCGCCCCCCATTTTCCTCCCAAATTTGGGAGGGAAAAGTACGTCTATTTCTTGCAGTTCTGTGACTTAAAATTGTAGAGCACATTACATCTGTGCTAAACATTTCAACTTTTCAAGCTTTTCTCTGCTACTAAAAAGTAGCAAGAACAGTAGGTGGCATTTTAACAGGAAGAGGAAACCTCCCGACCAGCGTGTTTCCCATAACTTGTGCCTGAAATTATAGTGAAAATCTAGTTTTATATTTGTTTTTTTTCCTTTTAAGAAATTTTGGAGCATCCTGTCCCCAACGCTTGAATGTTGTTTGATTATATGCACTTGGTCATGATGCATCTATATCCTTTTGTTTCTATCCAAAACAAGAGCAATGTTTATCCATGAAAGTTGGATTATGTTGATTACTCACAAATTTGGTAGCCATATTATACAGTGTTCCAGATTTTTTGTGTTATACTACGGTCTTGTTATTACAGCGTTTGTTTGGCCTATAAGTTTTTAATTCTGTAAACCTTATCACTCAAAAGCCTAATAAAAAATAAATTGGTTAAGAAAATAAATTCCCTCCTTTATATATAATTTTTGTGTTTTTATCTAGTCTGTGACATCAAAACAAGATGTTAACCAGAAAGTGATTGATATCAAAGAAGAAGAAGAACAGAAACCCAAGGATGTTATAGCAACTGCTGAGAAGCCAAAAGAGAACGCTAAGAAGGAGGATGTTCCTCTGCCAGAAATTAAAGGTTTGCCTTTATTGAGAAATATATTGTTGCATACATTTTTTTTGTATCAATATTTTACCTCTAAGTTTGCTGGGGAATGTTAACATTACCATTAAAGGGGTTTTCCTCATTGAGGAACTCTATGTTGATATTGAGCATGAAAGCAATGCTGGGAGATTTCAAGAGAATCCTGAATTCAGACTGTAATACAGGCTATCGCATAGGATCGGCACAAGATAAATGATACACTGTACTTTCTACAACATTTTATGTTTGTTCATTGCATATGTAAATCATTGTTCAGAGTAGGAAAATTTCAGGCTTCCTATGTCTTCGGGTTCATTAGGCTATACATGCGGAGAGTTTTCTTATTTGTAGCCTACTTGCTGCAATAATGGGAATCTACCCAATATGGATTGATTTAGTGTTTACCCCGTGCTTTGTTCAGATTGCCTACAATGCATGACAGAGCTTCAGAATGAGGGAAGATGAAAGCAACCTGAGCCTAGAATAAGATAGAAGGTGCTGCACAGTCTGCCAGTCACGGATTAAAGTAGCTTTGTCCTAATGAAGTAGTGCTACAATGCAGCCAACACTAAAGATAAAAAATATCCACTATAGTAGAATAAATCGCACTCAATTGAAACTTAATATGAAATTCTTCTTTAAAGGGAGAGGGTGCTTGCCAATTGTGCTAGTATGTGTAACGTTAAAGGGGGTTGTCCAGGATAAAATCATACTTTTACCCCCAGCTAAACGCACCTAACTTCAGACTTACTTTACCAAAAATGTATATTTACCCAGATCACTGGGCAGTCATGTGACCACCCCAAGCACATTTTCTACCACCCCCCACACACTCATACACACTCCACATCCCTCCCCCGTTGACTTTCCGGTAATGGAATGTCACCAGGGAGCTGGCAGTGATCTCCCGTACCCAGAAAATCTGGATAGGAAGGCAGCTAAGGTGGCGGTAAAGGGGGTGCTGAGTTAGGAAGAGCTAGTAGTGAGTGGGCTAGCTAGGAAAACAGGTAGGAAGTGTGAGAGAGGGAGGGAGGAGGAGGTAGTGTGAGATAGGTCTGAGTGAAGAGCAATGCATCATGATAGCTGTAGAATAAATGAATAGGAATCTACAGCAAGTAAACAAATGCAGAGGATGTCAGGAGCTCCCGGAGAAATCCAGAAATCACTCAAACCACTGATAAAGGTATATGGGTGTACTTATTAATCCATTAATAGCATTGACTGACCTTTTTAACAAAAAAAAAAAAAAAATTCCCCGGAAAACCCTTTTAAATTTAGAGTAGATGGAACCAGACCTAAAAGGAACACTAAACCTGTAAATGAATGATTCATGATAACAGGAGATAATCTTGCTCCCAGTGTTTCAGTGTTTAGGATTTTCTTCATGGTCATAGTCTTGTAGGAGGGAATTCCTGCAGGGAACACAGAAATTAATCTCTTGATACCTTCCATTTTTAGCCAGTTACTGGGACAGCATAGGCTATTTGGGCTCCTGCTGCAGATAGCTGGCAGAGGGTAAACCTCCTGTTGCAGCAAGTTGCCATAAGCTTTATTCACATGGTTGATAAATAATTTGTCCTCCAGGAACAGAGTGGAATTCAGTGTGTAGTCCACAGAAAAAAAACAGAACAAACATGCACTAAGGGTCAATCTAAAAAACTGTGCATGGTCCCATTGAAATCAATTGTCAGCTTGCAGTCAGTCTAGTCCAGTGGTTCTTAACCTTGTTTGAGGTACCGAACCCACTAGTTTCATATGCACATTCACTGAACCCTTCTTTAGTGATAAATCAAATATGATTTATTTCCAAATTCAAGGCATACAGTAGATATATGTTTTTTTTACTGGTACACAAAATGAACCGTGCATAGGGCCTAGGGTTTGATCGAACCCTGGTTAAGAACCACTGGTCTAGTCCTTAAGGCTTGGACTGCACAACAGGCAACTTCCTTAGCCTCAGAACAAATATGCCACAGATATAAGTGGCACAGTGTAACTGTAAATGCTTAACCTCTTAGGGACCCATAGCAAAGCATTTTGTTTTTCTAAAGTTCTTGTAGAAATATTCTGTTATTGACAGATAAGTGATACATTTGTCCTGCATAGTGATGCTATCATTTACTTAATTTCCAGAAGAAATAAAAGTTAATGTTGCTGTGGAAGAAAAGAAGCCTAGTCTTCCACCACAAAAATCTGAAATAAAAGAAGAGCAGGATGAGAAAGAGGAGAATGGTGAAGCTAAACTTAACCTTGCAAAAGCAGATGGGAAGGATGATGAGCCCAAAGCAGAAGATGTTGAGGATCCTAATAAAGAACCTGAAAATTATGAAGTTGAGAGGGAAAGCCTAATAAATATGGATGGTCAGCCAGAAGATGAAAATGGTAAGCACTATAACTTCTATCAGTTAACAAATTGTACATTGATAATAGATATTGACATTAGGCCCAAAGTTACTCCCCTTTTTATATAGGCTATACTTTCATTTGTATTATGGACCTTTTCAGCCAGCTTAAACTGTAAATGGTTTGTCTGAGACTACATCAGCCTAGATATTAATGGGCTTACCTTGGGATAGGTCATCAATATGATTGATAGGAGTCTAACACACACTAGCTCCATCATCGATCAACTCATATCTGCATTGTGTAGAGTCGGAAGAAGACTGCTCCATAGTCTCTGTAGTGGTCAGAAAGTAGGTCCAGACCGCACACCACTGCCTCTTTGTAAAGTGGTAAGAGTGGAGTAAAAATCCCATTTGAGTTTAAAAACTCAAATTTTTATTTATTTATTTATTTATTTTCTAAAATAAAACTGTTGTAGGCCGGTAATAAATATGCCCCATTGAGCTTGTTTATTATCTACCGCCAAATTCAGAAACTTTTGCAAAACGCCCTTTTGTTTTCGATAGAAAACTTTTTTCTTTTAGAATATGTAAAAAAAATAATTTCTCCCTTTTAAGACTTGAAACAGATCCAGCAAAATGAAGAAAAACTAAATGACTATAATGGAGATGAAGCGAATGAAGCTGAACCCGAGAGGGAAAAGCAAGTGGAACTGAGAGCTAATGATCAGAACCTAAGAGGTTGGTGTATATCTTTTAACTAAATGACTAATAACAAGAGTATTGTGGTTTGTTTTCAACCAGACTGAAATCATTGCATACATTTGTATGTCCTCCAGGCATATAAACCCAGTCACATAGGAAACTTATAAAGCACTTGGGTGACTGGGCATCAGTGGGTCCCTTTGCGCCTTATGAGTTGGGACTGCAGTGTGGTCCTCTAAAAGCTTCTGCTGCTGCAAACATGCAGACTCTCTCCTACCACTCGCTGACATATCCTCACTCCAGGACACAGATGCCGCTGCTGCCTTCTACAATACCACCATCACCACAGCCCTTGATTCTGTGGCCCCCTACACATACACCAGAGCCCGACCGATCAATACACAACCCTGGCACACCGACCTGACTGAAAAACTGAGACGTGTCTCGCGGGTTGCAGAACGCCTCTGGAAGAAAAGCCACTCCCAGGAAGACTTCCTCAGTTACAAAGAGGCAGTCCTCACATTTAAGAACGCACTCACCTCCGCAAAGCAGGTCTACTTCACCACACTCATATCTGCACTCTCTTGCAACCCCAAACAGCTATTCTCCACCTTCAACTCCCTTCTCCGTCCTCCTGCCCCCCCCCCCCCCCCGACATCACTTATCTCAGCTGATGACTTTGCCTCTTACTTCAAAACTAAAATTGACACCATCAGAGACACTCACCCTACACCTCCGACAACCCCTCTACCCAACTACTTGCTGCTCCTCATCCCTGACCTGTTTCCCCACTATCACTGATGAAAAACTCTTCTCCCTAATCTCCAAATCCCACCTCACCTCCTGCGCGCTTGACCCGATCCAGTCACATCTCATCCCCAAGCACACTGAAGTCATTACTCCGGCCCTAACTCATCTCTTCAACCTATCCCTAGCCAATTGATCCTTCCCCTCTGCCTTTAAACATGCCACTGTCACTCCTATACTTAAGAAACCGTCCCTTGACCCGTCCTCTCCTGCCAACTATCGTCCCATCTCACTGCTCCCGTTCGCCTCAAAACTGCTTGAGCAACACGTCCATTCCGAACTCTCCTCCTATCTCTTGTCCAACCTGCTCTTTGACAGACTTCAGTGAGGCTTCAGACCCCGGCACTCCACTGAAACTGCCCTAACAAAAGTCACCAATGACCTTCTAACCGCCAAAGCCAAGCGCCATTACTCTGTCCTCCTCCTCCTTGACCTCTCCTCTGCCTTTGACACAGTTGACCACTCCCTCCTGTTAGAAATTCTCTCATCCCTTGGTATCTCAGACCTGACCCTTTCCTGGATCTTCTCATACCTCATCGACCGCACATTCAGCGTCTCCCACTCGCACACCACCTCCTCACCTCGCCCTCTCTCTGTAGGTGTCCCCCAAGGCTCCGTCCTAGGACCCCTCCTGTTCTCCATCTACACCCTTGGCCTGGGTCAACTCATAGAATCTCATGGTTTTCAATACCATTGCTATGCCGATGACACCCAAATATACATCTCTGGACCAGCCATTACCTCCCTGCTGGCCAGAGTTCTAGATTGCTTAGCGGCCATAGCCTCCTTCCCCTCCTCCCGCTTTCTCAAACTGAACATGGAGAAAACGGAGTTCATCATTTTCACCCCACCCCGTATGGCCCCTCCACCTGACCCATATATCAAAGTTAACGGACCCCACTTTCCCCAGTCCCACAGGCCCGATGCCTTGGGGTTACCCTGGACTCCGACCTATCCTTCAAGTCACACGTTCAAACCCTCAACACCTCCTGCCGTCTCCAGCTCAAGAACATCCATCGAATCCACTCCTTCCTCACCCCTGAAACTACCAAGATGCTCGTCCATGCCCTCATAATCTCCCAAAATCCATGGGTGAGACCAGCAGCTATAATTGACATGTTCTGGTTTTAGTTTCAGCATGTAGATGAGACTTGTAGAAATTCTCACCCGCAGTGTAGATGACAGCAGGCTAGCTGCAGATAGCTTTACAGCACAAACCTTATAGTGCCATACGCACACAGTATAGTGGCCCTTTTTTTCCCTCTCATGCAGTATAATGGCCCGATATGCTCCCCTTTTTAAGACCTTTCACTGATATTTGTCCAGAGCTGCAGTCCTGATGTGGCAGCAGAATGTCAAACTGATGGGATGCGGGAAGACAGTGTTCAATGGATGAGCAGGGTGTCAAACAACTAGGCTAGCAGAAACAGGGTGTGAGATGAACAGTTGGGAGGGGAGGCAGGAACAGGCTGTTGAATAGATGGGAGGTAGGAGCAGGGTGTCTGATGGATGGTCAATGAGTGTAAGAGAATATATGATCACAAAATAAATATATATATATATATATATATATATATATATATATATATATATATATATATATATATATATATATATATGAGCCAATAAATATTCTAAATGGTTTTTCCCCTCAATTGAGCCCTCTAGGAATTATAGTTCAGGAGGTTCTTCATAATGGAGTGTCTGCTGAACTGAATTGCATTTAGCAGCGAGCCAGTGCAGTGCCTGTGCAGGATGTAAGAGAGAGGCCATTATGGCTGGTGAAAGTGCAGGCAGCCGGTGTGCGCAGCAGTGCCAGGTACAATACAGTTCTGAAACGTACATTAAAGGGGTATTCCCATGTACATAGTCATATCTATACTTATAGATAATTAAAAGATAAACATTTTTGCAAATATAAGAAATTAAAAATTCTGCAGAGTTTTAAAGATTTCCTCTAACCATCTTAGTGGTGACAGTCTTTTATCTTGATCGGTTGCCATGGACACGACCACTAATGCAGAAACTTTCTATGGTCTGGGACCCAGCTCTGATTTTCTTATTGTACCTGGGTTATATCAGGCAGGGACACAACATGTATGAGAAGATATCCCGGCCACAATAAGGAAATCATGGCTGATTTTCTGACCTTAGAAAGTTTCCGCATTGGTGGTCGTATCCATGGCAACCGATCAAGATAACAGACTGTCACCACTAAGAAAGTTAGAGAAAATCTTTAAAACTCTGCAGAATTTTTAATTACTTGTATTTGCAAAAATATTTAACTTTTAATTATATACAAATTATAAAATAATTATGTAAATGGGAATACCCCTTTAAGGAGAAGAACACAGGTAATGGTTTTTAATTGGACCAGGTATACTAGTGTGGGTTCCCAAACAAAGTGGTCACTCAAGGGTGGCTCCCATCATCAAAGTTTGGGAACCAGTGCTCTAGCACAGATCTCTAGCACAATCCGTAGTATTTCTCTTTTATTACTAGAATCCTTTTTCCAGATTTTCTTTTTTATTCTCTTTAACAGAAGTCAAAAATGAATTGAATGAACGTGCAGTCAACCAACCGGCCGAGGAAGATGAGGATCCAAGACTAAAGTAACGCACTGTCCCCACTTGAGCTGCTTTACTTACCAGACTTTGATTGGTCCTTGGCATGTGATGCCTTAATGTGGACCAAAATGCAGATTATTTAGAGAACTGAAGATTGATTTAACACACTGAAAACTTGAAGACCATTTTAAATTTTTAGGTTTTGGTTTTGTTTGTTTTTTGTTTTAAATCCGAGTTTTTGTAACCTTGCTCTTCTACATTTTAACTTATCACAAACTGAATCATATGTCACTGCAGGTGTATAATGCCTTACAGAATCTTAGAACATTCAGATGGATTTGTATACCTGGACATTGGACTGGGAAATGTCTCTGGTCAATTTGCTGATGAACTTCTCATAATTGCTTCTTCAACGTGTTTTATGGACAGGACAAACGTGCACATAACATATTTCTACTCTTCACAATGCCCATAGCCCCAGGACCTAATAACTTGCTCACTTTAATTAGTCTAAAGCTATATAGGCTAATAATTTACAGATATATGGGCAGTTGTTTGCTCGCCATGCTCCTTTTTATATGTGCATTTTAATGTACTATTGTCTTCCCTGGTTTTTAAGCAATAAGCATACACATGGTGTTTGCGTCCCCAAAGTTAAGATATCCTGTCACGGTTTTTGGTGATTGTTTATAGTGTATGTGAAAGTTAATACTTTTGCATAATATGAGGTGAACTTCATTTTAGTAACATGTTTGTAGGTGGATCAGGTATGGGAGATTCATACAAGACAACCCTCAAGTTCAGCAGAACACCATACAATACACCTTGCCTTTATATCAGTGAGCTGGTCACCTTAAGGGGAATCTGTAACATTGAAAATGGCAGCAAGTTATAGAGCAGGAGCTGAGCAGTCTGTTCCTTTTTGTAGGAAAATATTTAGCATAACCTGTCATTTAGCTAAACTTCTGGCCTTGTCTGACTTCAGGAGTCCAGTGGGTGGGTCCTTTTTGGTAGTTAATATCTTTGAAACTAACAAGCTGCTCTGTATAAGTTTACATGCTAAGTAAAACTACCCCGTGAATTCCTAACGGAAAAAAAAGGCCATACTGTTGTCCATCAAGTTAAAAGGCCTTAGGATACAATATTTTTAACATACAACTGTCTTTTCTGGTCCACTGTATCTTGAAACTGGACCCAATATACAATGCTAGGCTGGAGGCTCCAACAGCTTAACAAGTTTATTTCACACTAGAGTAACACTGGCGCCTAGGTCTCCATCATTCAAGCCACTCCCCCCCCCCCATCCTTCCTGTGTAGGACGTTTTTCTCTGCTGATTTTCAACAGTTTCTATAACAGTCTCCAGTGGAGGATGAGCTATTCCTTTAAAGGGATTGTCCCATCTCAAGGATCCTATCTACACTGGTAGCTTATGTAAATTGAAGCCTTTTTTCTAAATAAATTCTGCTTTGTTTTCCTGCTATGTGAATTTATTCCTCCCGTTGTTTACACATCGTTGCTATAACCGCAGATCTATAGGACAAGTGACGTCACTCACTGCTCTTGCTGGCTTCAACTAATTGCACTTTGCTGATAAAGCCCAGTATGTTATCTCTCTGTGTAAACATATAAATAACACTAAGTCCATTCTGTACAAGAATTTGCATATTATCTGATCTGCAGAAGTGTTGTTTGTCCCATTTCAACAGGAGGGAGGGAGAGAAATATAGAAAGTGAGAAACAGACACTGCATGCAACCTGGCTGAAAGACTGAGATGGGAGAACCCCTTTAAGGTGACAGACGCCCCATGTTATTTTTCAGGAATATGAAAAATCTTCTGTCCCAATCCTAGAAAGTGATTTCCATCAGGTTTTTTTTGTTTGTTTTTTTAACTTCTGTTAAGATTTGCTATCTTAGAATTTTTTTCTTCTTTATTATTTTTAGCAACAATTTGGGGTCTTTGGAACAAATTGCTAGTTTCTCTTGGAGTTATTGCCTCAAGTTTATAGTGTACAGTAAACATACTTGAGACACCACTGTACTGATTATTTTTCTATATATAATATATTATATATGTCAGAAAGCAACTCCAGCTCATAACCTGCTGCCTGCAAACTGTGTTTTGTGGAGACCATTTTCTTTTAATCTCGGCCTGTACAGATGCTACAGCCATTTTGGTTCAAGAGTCCTGCTTTTGACAACCACCACATGCCTATGGCTGCTGCCACATTCACTACTGGGACCACTAGTGCTTTAAATGGGTTTTCCCATCTTCCTGTTTCAGCAGCTTTGCCTGCTGTCTCTTCTTCTAACTTCTGTCCCCACAATTCCCCCCATCCCCCAGCTTGTTGAACAGGACACTATGAAGTATCACAGTACTTATTACTAGAAAGCTAATATAAATGCTTATCAGATAATATGCACCTACTTGTAGAGATGGACTCAGTGTTATCTGTGTGTTTACATAGAGAGATAACAGATACTGCTTTATCAGCAAATTACAATTAACTGAACAGTAGAGATGCAGATAACAGTGAGAGCAGGGAGTGACATAACTTGTCCTATCTCACAGGTCTGTGGTTATGGAAATGGTGTGTAATCGATGGGAGGCACAATTTCACATAGCAGGAAAACAAAGTAGCATTTCTAAAGCAATATAATAATCATAAACTTGATATAGCGCCAACATATTCCGTAGCAGTTTACAAATCAGAGGAAACATGAACAGACAATATGAGCAATTACAATGTGACAAAGGAATAAACATATCAAACAATAGGCGTGAGGGCCCTGCTCAAAAGAGCTTACATTCTATGAGGTGTGTATATATATATATATATATATATATATATATATATATATATATATATATATATATTTAGGATCCTTGAGATGGGACAATCTTAGCCAGTAATAAGAAATAGGTGGCAGTGGCTACATCACTGATATCATATGGCCGTACTCTATGGCCCCTTTCACACTGCAGACAGTCATCTCCGATTCCTCATTATTTTCCACATGCTGGCTCTGTATTGGCATTCTGACGCAGCTTTCTCCCACTGAATGGCCAGTGGTAAGTCTTGCGTTGCGGAGTCCTTGGCAAGATCGGGCAGGGCACTTTTTTCTTTTCCCCAGCATCCTGCTGCGATCTTTCTTCCCAAAAATCAGTGGCGAATACTGCTGTTTGAAGGGTGCTATGGGCTCAGC
Organism: Leptodactylus fuscus; assembly: GCF_031893055.1. Taxonomy (NCBI): domain Eukaryota; kingdom Metazoa; phylum Chordata; class Amphibia; order Anura; family Leptodactylidae; genus Leptodactylus; species Leptodactylus fuscus. The sequence continues at coordinate 144,147,747 of NC_134265.1, forward strand.
AAATGGCAGTAATCATTTTAATAGAAATATTTTATTTTAATAACTTAATGTATGGGATTTGTCTGCTGCACGGCTGTTGAAGACCTTGTTTTCATGCTTATTTGCACATGGAGCAGTGGAAAGTGTAGTGATCATGACATGCCCATTGTTCCTACATTTTGGCTGAACCATTGGTCAGGAGACTGTTTACTAAATTATAGTGAATTGGTCACTACTAAGTATTGTGCTTGGAGCCAGCCACAAAAAGTTTTTGCCCCAGTTCATTGAAGTAAAACCAAATGGCTTTTGTTTTGCATTGATGATTGGATCAGCCTGATCTTGGGCCTCATTCAGCAGAAAGTTACCATATGGTGCACTATACCATAGCAGCCATGCTTTTGTGGCAGAATATCTCCTGTTGATGCCTCTGTATAAAAGTGGAAGCACACAGAGATGCCGTATGACCCAATAGACTGTTATACCGCTTGCAGCCAGTACATGAGGTCTTGTGTTTCATTTACTGAACAACCAATGTATGTTTTTTATGTAGATAAGCCAGTAGAGCAAATAATCCTAATGCCGACGTAGCCTTACTGTTAACAATTGCACACCATTTATGAACGTGGTAACCCCTAGGTACAAGTGTACTTACAATATTTCCTTTCTGCTATTCAGTGTGCCTTTGTATTACATCTATACCGTACTGCTGTGCAGCGGAGTCATTTCTTAAATAACAATTTTATATTGTAACCCCTAGTCTGCGTACATGAAACTGTGAATGTAGTTTAACTCAAGCCATGAAGAAAGTATGAAGGAGAATAAAGATCAATATATTTCTTGGCTTACACCAACAGCAATTTTTTTTTATTTAAACTTTTAACTGGGTTTGGTACTGTGTATTTATCTATAAAAATTAAATTGTACAGCAAACGTTTAATTTATGACCTTTTTCTGAATATTAAAGTAGATTACATTAATACAAAATATTGGTTTGTCTTTATTTGGGTAACACTTAAATGTGTCTTCTCACTTCAGATGTCTATGGCTGCTGACAGAAATTGCAATTGCATATGTAAAAAAAAAAAAATATCTATCTATCTATATATATCACAGTGTGCAGATTAGCATATTTTGCCTAAAAATAGCAATAAAAAGTCATAAGAGGGGGCAACACGGTGGCTCAGTTGTTAGCACTGCAGCCTTGTAGTGCTTGAGTCCTGGAGTTCGAATCCTGCCAGGAACAACATCTGCAAGGAGTTTGTATGTTCTCCCCGTTTTTGCGTGGATTTCCTCCCATTCTACAAAGACCTACTGATAGGAGAAAAAATATATATACATTGTGAGCTCTTAATGGCGCTCACAATCTACATTTAAAAAAAAAAAGTCTTAAGTACCAAAAATTGGTACCAATAAAACTATAACTTGCTCCGCAGAAATAGAGCCCTTACAATATATACGGGGTATTATAATTTTTTTTTCTCTCAGAAAAAAGGGCTTACTTTTGGGGTAGGTCTTAATTTTTTCCATTAAAAACAATCACACATTTGATCACTTTTGATTCAAATATTTATCGGAGACGAAACTGCAAGAACAAAGTAGTTTGGCACTTTTGATATATATATATATATATATATATATATATATATATATATATATATATTTTTTTTATTTTTTTTTCCCCACTACGGCATTCACCATATGGAAAAATATTTTTATAAGTTTGGAGACCGGACATTTTTGGACACAGTGATGCCTAATGGGTATGTGTTTCACAGTAATTTTTAGTTTTCTATGTATTCTAGGGAAATGGGGGTGATTTCAACTTGTATTTTTTTTTTTTTTTTTAAAGTAGACTCTGATTGCAAGCATTACAGTAGATCTGGGTATCTGCTTCTTTGCCGCCAGCAAAGAAGAAGATACGGAGCCAGTCCCATCTGGAAAAGTTGTGATACTTTATCACACTCAGCAATTCCTGTGATCAGAGTGGACGCTGATCGCAGGCATTAACTCCAGGCCTCTGCTGTACATTACAGTGGAGGCCTGGTACAGTAGCTATCTTTAAAGGGGAAGAAGATGGAGACATGTGGAGTCTGTCATAAAGTACTGAGAGATGTAAGGTGAGATGCAGGGTGGAGAGTGTGTGTGTGTGTCTATATGTGTCTGTCTATATGTGTGTGTCTCAGTAACCTAGGACAGAGATGGAAGGGGAATGTTATACTGGGGGGGGGGGCATGAAACTGGGGGAGATATGGAGGGGGGACATGAAATGGGGAAAATAAAGGGGGATATGAAACTGAGGGAGAAATGGAGGGGGGACATGAAACTGGGGGTAGATGAAGGAGGCACTTAGACTGGGGGGACATTAAACCGTTGAGGAAGCTGGAGGGGGACCTGGCTTCCTCTAGTTGCCCCCAGTTTAATGTCACCCTCCAGCTACCCCTACGGTTTAAAGTCTGCTTCCCGATTTTAATGTCCCCCTCTAGTTGCCCCCAGTTTCTTGTTCTGCTCCAGCTGTCAATTTATTGCCCCCCTCAAACTACCCCCACTGCTAATGTCCCCCTCCAGCTGCTCCAGTTTCATGTCCCCTCTAGTTTCCACCATTTTACACTGGGGCACCAGGAGAGGGACTTAATACTGTGGGGCAGTTGGAAGGGAACATTATAATTTTTTTTTTCTTTTTTGGTAGAGTTGGAAGGGACCTCAAGGGCCATCGGGTCCAACCCCCTGCGAGTGCAGGTTTTCCTAAATCATCCCAGCTATATGTTTATCCAGATTCCGCTTGAAGATTTCCATTGATGGAGCGCCCACCACCTCCCGTGGCAGCCTATTCCACTCTCTCACTACCCTCACTGTCAGAAAGTTTTTCCTAATGTCTAATCTGTATCTCTTTCCCTTTAGTTTCATCCCATTGCTTCTTGTACTTCCTTGTGCTAATGAGAATAGAGTAGATCCCTCTGCACTGTGACTACCTTTCAGATATTTGTAGACTGCTATTAAATCTCCCCTCAGCCTTCTCTTCTGCAAACTAAACAATCCCAGTTCTTTTAGCCGCTCCTCATAGGACATGGTTTGCAGACCTTCCACCATTTTGGTTGCTCTTCTCTGGACTTGCTCCAATATATCGATGTCTTTCTTGAATTGAGGCGCCCAGAACTGTACACAGTATTCCAGGTGTGGTCTGACCAGGGAAGAGTACAGCGGAATAATGACCTCTCTTGATCTAGATTCAATGCTTGTCTTAATACATCCCAGAATTTTATTAGCCTTTTTTGCAGCAGCACCGCACTGTTGGCTCATGTTGAATTTGTGATCTACTATTATGCCCAAGTCCTTTTCCCCTATGCTATCACTTAGTTCTATTCCTCCCATACTATATATGTTTTTTACATTTCTGTTACCCAGATGTAGAACTTTGCATTTGTCCCTGTTAAATACCATTTTGTTCGCCTCAGCCCATTGTTCCAGTGTGTCTAAGTCCTTTTGAATACACTCTCTCTCCTCTCTAGTGTTGGCTATTCCTCCTATCTTCGTATCATCTGCAAATTTTATGAGTTCCCCAATAATTCCATCGTCCAGATCATTTATAAAGATATTAAAAAGTACTGGGCCCAGAACAGAGCCCTGCGGCACCCCGCTTTTGACTTTCTTCCAGTTCGATGTGTAGCCATTTAGTATTACTCGTTGGGCCCGATCATTAAGCCAGTTGTGAATCCACCTAACTGATTTTTTGTCAAAGCCATACTTAATCATTTTTTCAATAAGAAGGTTATGTGATACTTTATCAAATGCCTTACTGAAGTCAAGATATACTATGTCCACGGCATTCCCTTGGTCCAACCATTCAGTGATTTTGTTGTAGAAGGAAATCAGGTTAGTCTGACAAGATTTATTGGTCCTAAAGCCGTGCTGGCTCTGGTTAATTAATGCCTTCCCATCCAGGTACCGAAGTAAATGTTCCTTGACAATTTGCTCAAAGATTTTTCCTGCTATCGAGGTCAGACTTACCGGCCTGTAATTTCCTGGATCGTCCCTTTTCCCCTTTTTGTAGATGGGGACAACATTTGCCCTTTTCCAATCTAAAGGGACCACTCCTGTTTCCCATGACTTACCAAAGATTATAGCAAGGGGTTCTGTTATTTCCTCTGCTATCTCTTTCAGGACTCTAGGGTGTAAATCATCTGGTCCTGGGGACTTGGTTTCCTGTAACTTGGCTAAGTGCTCTCTTACCAGACTTCGCTTATAGTTAGCTTGGAGTCCTCCTTCCCCTCATCTCCATCACCATTAATGTCGATATTTCCATTAGTTTCTTGGGAGAAGACGGATACAAAATATGAATTTAGTAGCTCCACCTGCTGTTCCACCATGTTAACTGTTTCTCCTTTGTCATTCTTCAGGACTCCAATGGTCTCCTTCACTTTTCTTTTGCTTTTAACATATCCCCAAAATCCTTTTACCTTACTCTTTGCCTCTTTTGCAAGCTTCAATTCGTGTTCAGCCTTAGCTCCTTTGATGCTTGTCTTGCAGAGTCTGCAGACTGCTGTGTACTCTTCCTTAGGTATAGTTCCCATCTTCCACTTTTTGTATGTTTCCTTTTTCCTTTTTAGCAGGTTATGTAATTTTTTGGTCATCCATCCTGATATTTTTAGGTGCTTCCCATTTTTCTTCCTTCTAGGTATTGTTAGTTCCTGTGCTTTAATGATTTCCCTACGGAAGATTTCCCACCCTTCATGTGCATTTTTGTGCTTAAGAATTTTGCACCATGGAATTCTGCTAACCCTTGCCTTCAGGCTCTTGAAGTCTGCCCTGCTAAAGTCGAGCCTTGAAGTCTGTGTCTTCTCAGGTCTTCTTCTTCTTGCAACCCCAAACTCAAGTATAGCATGATCGCTGAATCCCAGTGTCCCTGCTACCCGTAGTCCCTTAACCATGTGCTCTTTGTTGGTTAGGACTAGGTCCAAAATGGATGTTCCTCTCGTGTTTTCTTCTACTAGCTGGGCAATGAAGTTGTCCGCTAGAGAGGATAAAAATTTGATGGAGCCTTTACTCTTGGCTGTGTGGGTTTCCCAATGAATGTCAGGGTAATTGAAGTCTCCCATGATCACTATTTCATGTTTCTTTGAGAGCGTGGTCATTTGCTGTGAAAAAATCTCATCCATGTCTTCTGTCTGTCCTGGTGGTCTGTAATAAACGCCTAGTATGATGTCCTTATCATTGTTTTTCCCTTGAATTACTACCCAAATAATTTCCAGTAGATTATCATTCTGTAAAACTGTCATTTCTGTGGAGATGTGTTTTTTTTTAACATACAATGCAACTCCACCCCCTCTTTTATTAGTTCTATTCTTTTTGAATAAGTTGTATCCTTCCATCTGTATGTTCCAATCATGCATGTCGTTCCACCAGGTTTCTGTGATGCCGATGACGTCATAGTTTTCCTTGTGTATCATCAGCTCTAGTTCTCCTTGTTTGTTTCCCATGCTTTGTGCGTTTGTGTAAAAACATTTCAGATTGTGCTCTGTTGCATTCTTTTTCGTAATTTCCTTCTGAGTATCTTGTCTTGGGTCCTCTTTACCACATCTAGTAACCTTGTTTAGTATGTCTTTTAGCTGCATGTTCTTGTCTTTCTTTTTTCTTCCCATCCCCTCTTCTTCTAGTTTAAAGCCCTTCTGATGAGTGTGGCAAGTCTGCTGGCAAATATGTTTTTCCCAGGTTTTGTGAGATGTATCCCGTCTCTAGCAAGGAGTCCATCGTAGAGGTAATTCACGCCATGGTCCAAAAATCCAAATCCTTGCTCTCGGCACCACCGTCGAAGCCAGGTGTTTACCTCTAGTATTCTATTCCATCTCCTGATGCCATGACCATCAACTGGGAGGATTGATGAGAATACTACCTGCGCATCCAGTTCCTTCACTGTCATTATGTGGGGGCATATAATGTACGGGTGACTGTAAGAGGATTATACTTTGGGGGGGCACATGGAAAGATGATTGGGAACGGGCAGAGTCAACGTAGAAGTGGGTGGAGCTAAATTTGCCATGTCACGGCCCTCTAGCATAGTTTCAATTTCTTATGCGGCCCCATGGGAAAATTAATTGCCCACCCCTGGGTTAAACTAACTGTAACGAGGGCTTATTTTCAGGGTAGATCTTATTTTTGGAGAAATGTGGTATCTCTGCCAACAAAACAGCAAAAAAAAAAAAAAAAAAAGTTATAGGTGTCAATACAGTGATCCTAAGAAAATTGTTCATTTTCAAAAATGATGTTTTATTAGTAAACACTAAAATAATAAAATCAATATAAATACGGTATTGCCGGACAAAGTTCACCTGTCATTTTTAATGCAGTGTATGAACAAAATACATAACATGATAAAATTTTGCATTTTTACACCCCCTCCCCCCAAAAAAATGCATTAACAAAAGCTAATCCAAACACTATATGTACCCCAAAATGGTGCCAAATAAAAGTACAACTCGTCACGCAAACAATAAGCCCTCACATATCTAAGTTAACATATAAATAAAGTTATGTATTTTAGAAAGCAGAGAAGGAAAATATGTCACAAAGCATACAACATACAAACGACCCTGCGTCCTTAAGGGGTTAAACTGTTATTTCTCCAGAATGAAGGACTCCATTGCACAAACTGCACTTATATAGCAGCTGTTCAAAATAACTAGCATGACCTCTGGGCTGCCGGTCCTGAAGATGCCACCACCTTAGATTAAATGTCAGCTGTTTAGCTCCCAGAACAGTATGTATACATTAATAGAACACTAAACACAGAATCCAAATCAATAAGATAGATTAAAAAAATAAAAATCAATCTTGCTTTCCTTTTCTCTTGTATGAAAAAGAAAATAGAGAAGCAGCATATTCTCCATGGCGGCAGCCATTTTCCCCCTCCTCACTTACCCACCCTTATAATCCGTGCTTACGGTAAATTGGAAAAGATTTTTTTTTAGGGGGAACTCTGGAATAAAGGCTCCTCCCCCCTCCCCTGGCCAAACCCCACCCCCACTGCAACCCCACACACCCCTGGACACGCGCATTCCTGCACACAGTATTATCCCCCATAGTAGCCCCTGCACACAGTATTATTCCCCATAGTGGCCCTTGCACACAGTATTATGCCCCATTGTGGACACCCATGAACAATTATTATACTCTGGGGTCTTTTTAGACCCCAGAGTATAATAATCGGAGACCCGAGGAGGAAACAAAAAAAACAAACAAACCTGTAACTTACTTCTCCCTGGCTTTGTAGCACTCCCGGCAGATCAGGTCGGCTATTTTCAATGTAGTACATCGGGATTCCAGACGTAACGTGCAGGGGCTCATGCGATACCTGGGATGTCACCAAGTAGGCCCTAAAGCCTTTGCGTGCCGGGAGAGGTAAGTAACAGTGTTTATTATGTTCCACATTGTGGCTCAGTTTCTTAGTTTATACCATATAAATTATACAGTATAAATTAAGAAATTATACCGAAATTTTTTAATTATGTCGGAACTGAGTTCCGGCCAAATTTAACCACTGCTTATAATACTAGTGTATGTAAACCAGGATGTTTAGGGAATAGGCTGCACACTTTTTGTCTATACAGTGAGTGTGGCCGTTGTGCTGGAAGGAATCCCCCAATTGACCGTATGTAATACCAATAGTACCAGCAGTAGCATACAAATGGCGACAACAATACGACCCAGTACAGCTCCATGGGAAAAGTTGTCCAACTTTCCCAAACTGTTGAATTGCAAATATCTAGCTATGCTTTGATAATTCCCTATATACCGGTAATATTGTAGAGGAGGGGAGTGTAATGAGAGGAAGACCAATTTATCTATGGAATTGCAGTAGTCAAAGAGTGAATCAGCAGGGGCGGATCCAGGGCCGGGCGAGCCGGGCAACCGCCCGGGGCCCCGCGCTTAGCAGGGCCCCGCGGCCCGGCCCTAACAAAATGGTCCCGGTCAGCCTCGGCATAGTCAGGCAAGTGCCGGGGCCTACAGAGCCTCTGGGGGCCCCCGGCACTTGCCTGTCACGATTTCAGCTCATCGGCGTCCGTCCGCCGATGAGCTGGAATACATACGCGATGCAGGAGCTGTGAGATCAGCTCCTGCTTTAAAGCTCCGGCCCGGCTTGCGTGTGTAGGCGCGATGACGTCATCACATCACGCTTACACACGCAAGCCGGGCCGGAGCTAAGCAGGAGCTGAGGTCACAGCTCCTGCATCGCGTATGTAACTGGAGAGAGGAGCGTCGGGGGAACGATGGAAGGTGAGTGATAGAAGGTGAGTGTGTTTGTTTTGTATTAAATATTAAGGTGGAACATAATGAAGGGGGCCCATGAAACTGGGGGGCAAATGAAGGGAAGGGGGGGAACGACATGACACTGAGGAAGATGAAGGGGGTGGGGAGAGAACGGCATGAAACTGGGGACAAAGATGGAGGGGGCCCAAAGAAACTGGGGGGCAAATGAAGGGGAGGGGGGAACAGCATGACACTGGGGCAGATGGAGGGGGGGAGAACAGCATGACACTGGGGCAGATGGAGGGGGGAGAACAGCATGACACTGGGGCAGATGGAGGGGGGGGAGAACAGCATGACACTGGGGCAGATGGAGGGGGGGAGAACAGCATGACACTGGGGCAGATGGAGGGGGGAGAACAGCATGACACTGGGGCAGATGGAGGGGGGGAGAACAGCATGACACTGGGGCAGATGGAGGGGGGAGAACAGCATGACACTGGGGCAGATGGAGGGGGGGAGAACAGCATGACACTGGGGCAGATGGAGGGGGGAGAACAGCATGACACTGGGGCAGATGGAGGGGGGGAGAACGGCATGACACTGGGGCAGATGGAGGGGGGGGAGAACGGCATGACACTGGGGCAGATGAAGGGGGGGAGAACGGCATGACACTGGGGCAGATGAAGGGGGAGAGAACAGCATGACACTGGGGCAGATGAAGGGGGAGAGAACGGCATGACACTGGCAAATGAAGGGGGGGGGGGAGAACGGCATGACACTGAGGCAGATGAAGGGGGGAGAACAGCATGACACTGGGGTGGATGGAGGGGGGAGAACAGCATGACACTGGGGCAGATGAAGGGGCGAGAACGGCATGACACTGGGGCAAATGAAGGGGGATAGAACGGCATGACACTGGGGCAAATGAAGGGGGGGGGATGGCATGACACTGGGGCAGATGAATAGGGGGAGAACAGCATGACACTGGGGCAGAGACGGGGGGGACATGAAACTGTGGGCAGATAAAGGGGGAGAATGGCATGACACTGGGGCAGATGAATAGGGGGAGAACAGCATGACACTGGGGCAGAGACGGGGGGGGGACATGAAACTGTGGGCAGATAAAGGGGGAGAATGGCATGACACTGGGGACAGAGATAGAGGGGGGGACATGAAACTAGGGGTAGATGAAGGGTGTATATGAAAATGGGGAGAGATGGAGGGGGACATATAATTTACGGGTGACTGTAGGAGGATTACACTGTGTGGAATCACATGAAAAATTAATGAGAATGGGCGGAGTCAACATAAAAGTGGGCGGGGCCTAATTTGCTGCGGCGCGCTGCGCGTAGGGCCCTGCCAAAGTCAATTGCCCAGGGCCCCGCAAACCCTGGATCCGCCACTGTGAATCAGGGCAACAAGGAGGGTTATTGAGGTTTCCACAGTGAGAAAAGGAGGAATTCTAGAGATGTTTCTTGAGGTACAGGTGAGGCAAGTGTGACAGTGTCTTAATATATGGGGGGTGAAGGAGAGATCGGAATCCAATACAACCCCCGAGACAGTGGACCTCAGTGTCATAGTAAGAACACAGTCAGAAATGCAAATTTCAGGGTTAAGTAATTTGTTGGAAGAAACACAAGAAGTTCAGTTTCAGATAAAGAGAAGACATGATGCTAGAGACAGCAGAGAGAGTCACTGGTGTTCTGTAGTGGTGCGGGGGTGATGTCACGGGATGAGGTATATAGCTGGGCATCAGCAGCATAAAGATGACTTTGAAAGCCAAATCTGCTGATGGTTTGACAGCATGTTTGAAGGAGGACCAGGAAAGATTCCAGAAGAAAGACAGGTTAAAAATTTTAATAAGGTGAGATGTAACAGCAGGGAACAGAGACCCGAGAAGAGAGGTTTGGATTGGGTCGCTTGTGTAAGTAGTGAGGCAAGAATAAAGGAGCTGGGAGATGACTTCTTCTGTTACTGGGTCAAAGAATGAGAGTTCACAAGTAGGAGTAAGGGAAGGGGACTGGTGCTGCTTGGAGATTGGGTCATTTTCTGATGGAGGTTTTCGATTTTGTCTATAAAGTACGTGGCCATGTCTTGAGCACTGAGATAAGAGTCATTTAGGGTTGTTAGAGAGAGATGAGAGCGGGGAAGTAGATTTGTTTGGCTTGGTGTAGGGCAGAGGAAATCGGCAGATGTTTGAAGCGTGCTACTATTTCAGAGAGGTTTGAGTGTTTGCAGCATGAAGATTTCTGTATGCTTGGTAGGTGTTTTAGAAGGACCAGAGCCTTCCATAGTAAAGGAAAGAAGGTTGTGGTTCAAATTCAATGGGCAAGTGTTAGTAAAGTCAAAGAGAGAACAGAGCAGTAAGAACAGACCAAGGATATCACCATCTTTATGATTGTGTATGGTAGAAGTACGCTGTGAGATACCAAGAGGTGGTCGGCTATAGAAGCCGATCAGCTCATGAGGAGACGCGTGGTAAGGCAAACCATGCTAGATTTGCTTTTCAGGGTCCCAGGAAAGTTGGGTAGCATACTAGATAATGCTGTAATAGAGACTTCTGAATAATAAATGGAGTCATATAATATAAAAAAAAAAAAAAAATCTGATCCAAAGCATGTCAGACGTGCCTCTCAGACTTCTGAGAAAGCTGGGTAACAAAGCATATGGAGCTGTAATACTGAATACTATATGTATCTACATAAATTTAACTCCGCTCACAATAACCATACCACAGTTTGGCAGGATTTCATTTTCAGGATTCTGGGAACGTGAGTATACCAGGTAATGCAAACTACTGAATACTAACTATAACTAAATAAATACCCCTGCTTGCTCCCAAAAGCCTATTTGATTTGCATTTCAGGGTTCTGGGAAAGCTGGGTAGCAGAGAATGTGGAGCTGTGATAGGGAATACTGAACACTACATTAATCTAAATAAAATCTGTGTTGCCACATTATTTTGCTATACCATGTCAGATGTGATTTCCAGGATCCCACAAAGCTGGGCAGCATCGTGCTAAATATAACTAGGTAAACTCATCTCCTTGTTCTGTAATTGCTCCTTAATTCATTCAGGGAAGGAAATTCGTATTTAATTCCTTGCTGATTTTGTAAGTTTCCCCACTGACAAAAACATGAACAGTCTACAATTTTAAAGGGATTCTACCATTAAAGTCTAATTTTTTTCTTGTTGACACGTAGGAATAGCCTTAAAGGGGTATTCCCACGTTGCATACTCACCAGTATTCACTGCTGTAAAATGTTCTTTCTTCCTGGTTTCTTGCATCATTTGGTGGGCGGGGTTTCACATGCAACCTGCTGTTTAGCTCCACCCCCCAAATTAGCATGTAGCTCCGCCCACCCATGTTGGACTATGAAGTACAGGCAGCAGCAACTCCATTCTGTTTTACATACAGAGACTGCCTGTCTCTGCCATAATGAACACAATTGAATTAGCTAGCCTGATAACTGGGAGAACAGAAGACTAGTTCAGAAATGAAAGCAGCTCCTCTCCCCTATCTGATAGCAGGGACCTAGGTCACGTGGTGTAGACACAGGAATAGCTAGATACACAGGCTCGCTCCCGTGCACTTAGCCCCTCCTCCCTCCCCCCTGAGAGCAGCAGATACATCACTTGACTTGTGAGCAGATAAGTCAGGGCTGTGGCCACAAAGAATTGAATAAAGTAAGATAGTGGACAAACAAAGCAGTTTTGCTGAAGCAGTGTATTTAGGAAAAGTCTTACATCCGCATTAACAAGCAGTATAGATAGGATCCTTGTGATGGGACAACCCCTTTAAGAAAGGCTATTCTTCTCCATGCCGCCATTCAGTAGAAATCCCGGTCTGTAGTTATGTTACTACAGAGCTGAAAAAATAATGATTCAGTAATTAAGAAACTTTCATGACTTTTTTTTTTTTACTCCATTACTGTATGGACCTGGAAACTTCACTTTCAAAAAACACTAGCATTTTTTTCGTCTCCTATTGATTGCAATAGGTTTTCTCAAACGGAATCTGCCTGAAGATATGTCATGTTGCTTTTTTTTTTTTCCTTATTCTAGCTACAAAAAAAAAAAAAAAAATCTGCTGACTGACTCCCATTAAAATGCATTAGAAGATGTTTTTTTGAGGCAGATTCCACCTCAAAATCCTCCCGCAAAAAGAACTTACCCTTAAAACATCTCACCATAGGACTGTATGGTGAGACGTTTTTTAGTGGAGGAATTTGAGTCCGCTTCCTGACCAAAAAACTCCATGTGAACGCAGCCTTAGGGCCCTTCACACAGAGTATACGCTGGCTGATTCTGAACGTGTAAACATTCCGAATCAGCGGCGTTTAAAATAGATCCCATTGCTTTCTATAGAAAGCAATAAAGCAATGGGATCTGTTTTAAACGCCGCTGATTCGGAACGTTTACACGTTCAGAATCAGCCAGTGTATACTCCGTGTGAAGGGGCCCTTAAGTAAATGAGCCACAGCCAGAAGAAGCTGAGGACAAAAAAAAAAATTGCCAGTTGAAGTCCACCTGCAGCCAGAGGAGAGTAAGTAGGCCATTGTACACATTAGATCAGGGGTGCTCACACTTTTTCAGCGTGTGAGCTACTTTATCAGCTGACCAAGGCAAAAGATCTACATGGGTGGGGCCGGGCGGATCGTGACAGCAGGAGACAACGGCATTCTGTGGCTGCCCAGGGATCCCCACTGTCTGCTTGTTCACAGTGCAGGCTGAGAGTCTTCTCCGGACACTGGCAGGCTGGGGCTGCCGCAGCCCTAGCCTGCCAGTGTCCGGAGATGACTCTCAGCCTGCACTGTGAACAAGCAGACACCGGGGATCCCTGCATCCCGCAATCGACCCATATGTCCTTTGCGATCTACCAGTAGATCGTGATCGACGTATTGGGTACCCCTGCATTAGATAATTTGGCTGGGTTCAACTGAGACACAGCTAAAAAGTGGTCACCCTAATAGCCTTTTAGAAATAGTGAGAATTTTTTCTTCTGTTCTTTTTACCCACAAATTGGAAAAAGAAAACTAGTCCACACAAGTGAACATACACTAAAAAAACTAAAAAATCTGCAACAAAAACAAAGAGGGATGATGATGAGGCACATGTTTTGCACCACATGTGCGATCAGACTCAGATTTATTATAACTCACAACAGGTTTCTGCCATGAAATAAAATGTAAATATATGCCAGTTCCTGACTGGTGTAGATTTCCTTTCTGGCACAGGGACAGCAGACAGGTTTCTGAAGCAGCTGCAGGGTTCGCCAGTGATCTGAGAGGACAAATGAGTCACTGCGTTATAAAGCATCATGGGACTAGTACAGTAGCAGTTTCATAAGATGAGATGAGACATAAAAACACTAAGGAGGTTTTAAATATTTATTGGAAAACATTGGTGTCATAACACAAGATCCCACACAGCCAATTTACAAAGATTGTCCACCCTGTGGCTTTACAGAAAAGTTACCAGTGCACTAAAAAAATTAAATGAAAAAGTTTCCTATGTCCTGAACTCCGCACACATTAAACAGAACACGCTCTGTGTAAAATGTCTTACAGTCTCTTCGCTGATCATTTATACCAGTTTCACAGCAGGAAAATACTTGTGTGCAGAGAAGTCAAACTCAGGGGGAACCTGCAAGAAGAGAGAGATAAGATATTATGTATGTTCAGGTACAAAAGAAGAAGAAAAAAGTCTGGAGGTGTTACTGGAAAACGCAGCAGAGCTTTCCGAACAGAAACTACTCTATGGCACAACATTTAAGTATGTGAGTTATGTTACATGCTGGCCCTGGACAAAAGAACATGTCTAATACTCAGTGTAAAACTAGGAGCAAGCTCCAAAATACAGATCAGGGGCTAAAAACAAATAAAGATTGCAGCAAAAAAAATCACGGTAACCATTAATGAATGTACCGTATTTTTCGGACTATAAGACGCACAGGTTTTAGAGGAGAAAAATAGGGAAAAAAAATTTTCAGGCAAAAAATGGTAAAATATTTAATATATGGGAGTTGTAGTTTTGGAACAGCTGCAAGGCCACATTGACAGGTGACCCTGCAGCTGTACGGGGATGTATAGGGCGGTTTTTTTGTGGGGCCAGGTGTAGACCGGGCATTTTCAGACACAGGGATACCTAATGTATATGTTTCACAGTAATGTTATACTTTTATATGTATTCTAGGGAAAGGAGGTGAACTTTTATTTATTTTATTTTTTATTATATTTTTTTTAAGTGGTTTTTTTTTTTACTATTTTAATATCCCCCGCCTAGGGGGCTTGAACCTGCAATCATTTGATTGCAAGTCCCATAGACGGCAATACAAGTGTATTGCCGTCTATGGGAGATTCTATACATTACTATCGCGGAGGGTCATAGACCAGCCGCGATAGTAATATATACAGTCCTATGAAAAAGTTTGGGCACCCCTATTAATCTTAATCATTTTTAGTTCTAAATATTTTGGTGTTTATAACAGCCATTTCAGTTTGATATATCTAATAACTGATGGACACAGTAGTATTTCAGGATTGAAATGAGGTTTATTGTACTAACAGAAAATGTGCAATATGCATTAAACCAAAATTTGACCGGTGCAAAAGTATGGGCACCTCAACAGAAAAGTGACATTAATATTTAGTAGATCCTCCTTTTGCAAAGATAACAGCCTCTAGCCGCTTCCTGTAGCTTTTAATCAGTTCCTGGATCCTGGATAAAGGTATTTTGGACAAACAATTCAAGTTCAGTTAAGTTAGATGGTCGCCGAGCATGGACAGCCCGCTTCAAATCATCCCACAGATGTTCAATGATATTCAGGTCTGGGGACTGGGATGGCCATTCCAGAACATTGTAATTGTTCCTCTGCATGAATGCCTGAGGATTTGGAGCGGTGTTTTGGATCATTGTCTTGCTGAAATATCCATCCCCGGCGTAACTTCAACTTCGTCACTGATTCTTGAACATTATTCTCAAGATCTGCTGATACTGAGTGGAATCCATGCGACCCTCAACTTTAACAAGATTCACAGTGCCGGCATTGGCCACACAGCCCCAAAGCATGATGGAACCTCCACCAAATTTTACAGTGGGTAGCATGTGTTTTTCTTGGAATGCTGTTTCTTTTTGGACGCCATGCATAACGCCTTTTTTTTATAACCAAACAACTCAATTCTTGTTTCCAAAATGAAGCTGCCTTGTCCAAATGTGCTTTTTCATACCTCAGGCAACTCTATTTGTGGCGTACGTGCAGAAACGGCTTCTTTCTCATCACTCTCCCATACAGCTTCTATTTGTGCAAAGTGCGCTGTATAGTTGACCGATGCACAGTGACACCATCTGCAGCAAGATGATGCTGCAGCTCTTTGGAGGTGGTCTGTGGATTGTCCTTGACTGTTCTCACCATTCTTCTTCTCTGCCTTTCTGATATTTTTCTTGGCCTGCCACTTCTGGGCTTAACAAGAACTGTCCCTGTGCTCTTCCATTTCCTTACTATGTTCCTCACAGTGGAAACTGACAGGTTAAATCTCTGAGACAACTTTTTGTATCCTTCCCCTGAACAACTATGTTGAACAATCTTTGTTTTCAGATCATTTGAGAGTTGTTTTGAGTAGCCCATGATGCCACTCTTCAGAGGAGATTCAAATAGGAGATCAACTTGCAATTGGCCACCTTAAATACCTTTTCTCATGATTGGATACATCTGGCTATGAAGTTCAAAGCTCACTGAGGTTACAAAACCAATTTTGTGCTTCAGTAAGTCAGTAAAAAGTAGTTAGGGGAATTCAAATCAATAAAATGATAAGGGTGCCCATACTTTTGCACCGGTCAAATTTTGGTTTAATGCATATTGCACATTTTCTGTTAGTACAATAAACCTCATTTCAATCCTGAAATATTACTGTGTCCATCAGTTATTAGATATATAAAACTGAAATGGCTGTTGCAAACACCAAAATATTTAGAACAAAAAAATGATTAAGATTAATAGGGGTGCCCAAACTTTTTCATAGGACTGTATCTATGACAGGCCTGGGAGCCTTCATTAGGCTCCCGGCTGTCATCGGAACAGGTCGGCTCCTGCAGCCTCGCCGTGCAGGAGCCGGCCTGCATCACTAAAGGTATGAGGCCGGGGGGGGGCTAACTGACTGTCGGGACCTGCGGTGGAGGAGTGGGTTTGCAGCATGGCCGCGCTACTGCCACCGCTGGTTTTCTTCAGCGGCAGTAGCGCGGCAATCCGCAGGCCCCGGCAGCTAAGACACTCCCCGGGATCTGCTGTAATAGACCGGCGGATGCCGGGGAGTGTCTTAGCTGCCGGGGCCTGCAGATTGTCACACTTCTGCCGCTGAAGAAAACCAGCGGTGGCAGTAGCGCGGCAATCTGCAGGCCCCGGCAGCTAAGACACTCCCCGGCATCTGCTGTAATAGACCGGCGGATGCCGGGGAGTGTCTTAGCTGCCGGGGCCTGCGGATTGCCGCGCTACTGCCGCTGAAGAAAACCAGCGGTGGCAGTAGCGCGGCCATGCTGCAAACCCACATTCAGACTATAAGACGCACCCTCATTTTCCTCCGAAATTTGGGGGGAAAAAAGTGCGTCTTATAGTCCGAAAAATACGGTAATAATCAGTTTTTGCTATTGTGTTTCTCTGAAAATAAGGCAGGGTTTTATAATATTTTTTTTTTCTCTGAAAGAAGGCTAGGGCTTATTGTCAGGTCAGGTCTTATTTTTCGGGTAACAGAGCTCCGGATGATTCTTGTAAAATGCTTAGAGTTAGTAACCCGAACTTACATTCACAAATGATGGGGCAGGGTCAGTGGGTCTTAAACTTACTGGCACTCTCCCTGAACACTTTGGAATTGGTACCATGCCCTCTCTATCCCTTCTTTTTTTTCCAAGGGGGAGATGCTGTAGTGGAGTGGCTGCATCTCTGGAAGCGAGCAAGGGTGGCACCTGATGTCTGAGGTATCCAAGCCCACAGCATAGTGGGAGTTTTTTTCTATACTTGTTGGTGGTATATACTGTATATTTTCATATCATTGTAACAGTGGACCACTATACTATCAGTGACTTATACTACATATGATATAATAAGAGATATAATTGAGATACTACTTTGGTATTTGCTGTACTCTGGTTTGTACTGTTGCTGCGTCACTTGTGTCTTATATGTATATGTCTTAATTGTAATAATAACATTTGTATGTTTTTACTCAACAACTGTCATGGTTTATTGATATAGACTGAGTGTCCGTATACCTATGTTTTTTATTGATAAATGGTTCTTTTTGGTATAGACATGAAGTTAAATTTTGGACCAACTATTGGGATCACACTATGTGTATAAAACCTATGAGGTTGCTCCTGCTTTTGAGTGCTATGCTGTTTGTATAGCGTAGTGGGAGGACACGGGAGCAAGAGGTGGGACTCTGGACCGGGTGAGTGGGTTTTGCCATCTCGTGGTGGCAGGTATTAGTCCAGGATGGTTAGGCGGGGCATTAGTCCAGGATGGTTGAGAGCTGCGCTATGCTCCGCCTTGGTGACATCTTATGACATAACCTAGCACTGGAGGCGCTGACTGTAACTAACGCTTATTTTTGGAGTAGGGTTTATATTTTAAGCCTACTCTAAAAACCCTGCAAAAACAAGCTAGGGGTTATTTTTGGGGTAGGGCTTATTTTTGGAGAAACAGGGTATGTAAAATATGTCCATAGCCTTTAAAATAGTTGTTAAAGCAGAGATCACCCCTTTCAGACTGAAGCCTCCAATGAATGGCTCGAGTCTGTCAGAGATACTGCTACTGAGTGCTGACTCTAAGAAGGGGATTCCACTAATGCAATGGTCCCTATGTGACAGAATGGCTTCTGACTATGCATTTGTTAGGCATTCATGTGAACATATACTGTACATTCTACAATAGAAGGCAGACATCTCAACTTGGATGAGAAATCTGTCACTATGCTTTAAATTGGTTAAGGATACTTCATTCTGTCTGCTTACCTTAGAGTCCTTTTTATGGCCTCCAGCAAGCAATTTCATTACCACTATATTGTTTTTGGATACCTTCAAAATCTCATTGACCTAAATAAAAAAATAAATAAAATAAAAGGAACTATGTTAGTAAACAAAATAACAGTGTCTCAAAATGGCTTACAAATATTTACTAATCCTGAGTTACGATGGGTTCACACTAGTGTTTAATCTCCATTCTGTGGTTTCCGTCTTCTGCAAGCATGCAGAAAACGGAAAGCTGTCAGAGCGGGTCTGGCCGTGAGCGGCGGTGAGCGTTTTATGCTCTCCGCCGCGAAACTGGATTTTTTAAACTGGACACAGAGTACTGCATGTCCGACTCTGTGTCCGATTTAAAAAAAAAACGGTTTTGTGGCGGAGAGCATAAAACGCTCACCGCCGGACATCTTTCAAACCCATTCAAATGAATGGGTTTTGAAAGAGTCCTGCAGGTTTCCGTATCCTGCCTCTGTTTTGTGCAGGAAACGGAAACCTGCAGAACGGAGACCGGGCACAGATGTGAACGAGCCCTTGCAGTAGTAGAATAGAGGAATAGCAGCCAGCAGTAGTAGAATTATAAATGATTAGCGACAAGGCCCCCTTTGTCCAGGGGGAACACCTGCTCCCTGCACCATTAGACAACTCAAGTGTAGCAATGCCTACAAATTTACACAAGGTTGGGTCCTAGGCTATACTAGTAGTGCGTCAGGCTGTATAGCAGTAGATGGCTACACTGTAAAGAGTAAGTGCTGAGTCACATAGGGCACAGGCATCTGTTTAATCTGTTACCTGCAGAGTCAGCAGGCTTTCTTGAAGACTGCAGTGGCTAACTGGTGCGTGCCCCCCCCCCCCCACTATGCACTGCACATTGAGGGTACCATGTCATGTAGTACAATACAGATAAGACACGGCCATAGCATGTCTAAAAGCCACACAGCAGAGAAGTCCACGGATCTTTCAAATTTCATTAAAAATGTATTGTTGATTGAGAATGGCCGTTTGGTTTTGGAGATAAACCTATAAATCAACAGTCAATGAACTAAAACAGTCAATCTGAGAACCTTTATAAAGACATACTGAAGCATAAGAACTTTCATTTATTCTACTGCACAATTCATATGTATGAATAAATCTTACCTCTTGATCTTGATTTGGGATATTTTCTAAAATCATTCTTGCTTGCTGGAAGTGTTTGCTTGCAGCCAAGTAAAGGTCTGAAGACTGGGGAAGCGGGCTGTACTTATTTAAATCAGACATTTCCTACAAGTTTCAAAAAGTGAGCTTGTAAAGTACGTATGCAGGCAAAAAGCAAGCTAGTATAGAAACTATGCAGTACAGTCAAATGGTTAAAACATTGAAAAGAGAATGTTGTTCATTGGTAAATACAGTAGTGGCTTATGGGATCCAGCCGAAGAGATTAAAAGAGTTATGGTACAAGATGACAAGCTTTGAAACAAACACATTTTTTGAAGTTACACCATAGGACATGGCAACATAAAAGTTAAAGGGGCTCTATCAGCAAAATCATGCTGACAGAGCCCCACATATGCGTGAATAGCCTTTAAAAAGACTATTCAGGCACCGCTAAAGTTATATTAAACTGCCCCCCCCTCCCCGTTTTAAAATAAAACCCTAAAACAGAATATTTTCAACTTACCGAATGTGCAAGGGGGGGTCCGACATTCAGGGTCCAACGTCATCTTCAGCCACGCCTCCTCTTCCAGCGATGTCCTCGGGTCCCGTCTAATTCGCGAACTGACATTGATAAAAAATGGCGCATGCATAGTAGCAGAAGCAGCACGCTACTGCGCATGCACCTGCGCTATTTTTTTTTGTTATCAATGACAGTTCGCTAGTTAGACGGGACCTGAGGACATCGCTGGAAGAGGAGGCGTGGCTGAAGAAGACGGCAGACCCCCCTTGCATGTTCGGTAAGTTGAACATATTCTGTTTTAGGGTTTTATTTTAAAACGGGCGGTAGTTTAATATAACTTTACTGGTGCCTGGTCTCCTCCGCCACTCTCTTTCGGAGCTCTATCTGCTCTTGGTCTCCCCTCCTCCTGGTCACAGACCCCCCTTTCTAGCTAAATGGGAGTCTGACCTCGGCCTCTCTTTTTCAGATGCGGACTGTGTCAGGATTCTGGAGCTCGCCCATAAAAGCTCGGTGGCCTGTAAGTTTCAGGAGGCGGGCTACAAGATTCTCACCAGATGGTATCAAGTTTTTTCCCGCCACTTCTTCACTTTGCTGGCGTTGTGGCCTGGAGGAGGGGACCCTCCTACATGTCTTCTGGAACTGCCCGACCCTGAGAGACTTCTGGGACGGTGTTCACCGTTTGACTTCGCAAATTTTTCAGACCTCTCTTCCCAATACCCCGGCTTGCTTTCTTCTACACCTCTCTAATATTCCCCGCCGGGCATACCGCCGCTCAGCAATCCGCCACCTGATCAACACCGCCAGGGCTTGCATCCCGGCCCTTTGGAAATCTACCAGCCCTCCTTCTCTGCGTCATTGGCTCCGCAAGGTGGAGGACATCCAATCAATGGAAGACCTCACAGCGTCTCTTCGAGACAAGTATGATACCTATTTGAGGGCTTGGTCCCCGTGGATCCTATTCCAGGGTTCACAGCAGTACAGGGACCTGATGGGTCAACCTTGAGATCCGGTTTTGGTCCCGGTTCCCCCCCCCCTCCCCCCTTCTTTTTCTTTCCCTCTCACCCCCCCGTCCCCTCCCCCCCCCTTTATTTTTCATCCCCCCTCCTCCTTTACTGTGCTGTTTTCCCCTCGGGTTTAGTTGTGTGTTGATGTTGCCTTTTCGGCCTCCTCGTCCTCGGGAGGTCTAATCCTGGTAATTTTTGCTTTGTTTTTCATTTGGGGCCTTGTTGTTATTTGTGGCCCTCCTTGCCTCCTTATGTTTGATTTTGCAGATGATTTCCTCTTTTACCTATGTTTGTTTATAAATAAAGAATTTATAAAAAAAAAAAAAAAAAAAAACTTTACTGGTGCCTGAATGGCCTTTTTAAAGGCTATTCACGCATATGTGGGCTGTATCAGCATGATTTTGCTGATAGAGCCCTTTTAATAAAAAAATATATATATATATATATATATATATATATATATATATATATATATATATATATATATATATATATCTCACTATAAGGGTCCATTCACACAAAGGAAAATGGTGAGGAATTTGGTGTGGAATTTCAGCGCTGAAAAAAAAATGCTTCCCATTGACTTCAATGGGTTCCTTTTTCTGCTAGCAGAAAAAAAAAGCTAGCAGAACCCATTGAAGGAAGCCAAGAGGAAAGGTAAAGCTGGCTATCTTAAACTAACAGATATATCGCTCAACTTCCCCACAAACATACATGCTTGACTCGGCACAGTGGTGCAGGTCTCCTGAGCTTCTTTGACCAGGAGTAGAAGGATCAGAAGTTGAAATCCAATAGCCCAATCATTACCTTCAATAACATCTGCAGTGGCCGGCATACAGTCATGGCCAAACGTTTTGAGAATGATACAAATATTAATTTTTACAAAGTCTACTGCTTCAGTTTTCCTAATGGCAATTTGCATATACTCCAGAATGTTATAAAGAGTGATCAGCTTAACAGCAATTACTTGCAAAGTCAATATTTGCCTAGAAAATGAACTTTATCCCCAAAACACATTTCAACATCATTGCAGCCCTGCCTTAAAAGGACCAGCTAACATCGTTTCAGTGATTGCTCCATTAACACAGGTGTGGGTGTTGATGAGGACAGGGCTGGAGATCAATCTGTCATGATTAAGTAAGAATGACACCACTGGACACTTTAAAAGGAGGCTGGTGCTTGGCATCATTGTTTCTCTTCTGTTAACCATGGTTATCTCTAAAGAAACACGTGCAGTCATCATTGCACTGCACAAAAACAGGCCTAACAGGGAAGAGTATCGCAGCTAGAAAGATTGCACCTCAGTCAACAATCTATCGCATCATCAAGAACTTCAAGGAGAGAGGTTCCATTGTTGGCAAAAAGGCTCCAGGGCGCCCAAGAAAGACCAGCAAGTGCCAGGACCGTCTCTTAAAAGTGTTTCAGCTGCGGGATCGGGCTACCAGCAGTGCAGAGCTTGCTCAGGAATGGCAGCAGGCAGGTGTGAGTGCATCTGCACGCACTGTGAGGCGGAGACTCTTGGAGCAAGGCCTGGTCTCAAGGAGGGCAGCAAAGAAGCCACTTCTCTCCAGAAAAAACATCAGGGACAGACTGATATTCTGCAAAAGGTACAGGGAGTGGACTGCTGAGGACTGGGGTAAAGTCATTTTCTCTGATGAATCCCCTTTTCGATTGTTTGGGACATCTGGAAAACAGTTTATTCGGAGAAGACGAGGTGAGCGCTACCACCAGTTTTCTCTCATGCCAACTGTAAAGTATCCTGAAACCATTCATGTGTGGGGTTGCTTCTCAGCCAAGGGAATCGGCTCTCTCACAGTCTTGCCTAAAAACACAGCCATGAATAAAGAATGGTACCAGAATGTCCTCCAAGATCAACTTCTCCCAACCGTCCAAGAGCAGTTTGGCGATCAACAATGCCTTTTCCAGCATGATGGAGCACCTTGCCATAAAGCAAAGGCGATAACTAAATGGCTCAGGGAACAAAACATAGAGATTTTGGGTCCATGGCCTGGAAACTCCCCAGATCTTAATCCCATTGAGAACTTGTGGTCAATCATCAAGAGACGGGAGGTCAAACAAAAACCTACAAATTCTGACAAAATGCAAGCATTGATTGTGCAAGAATGGACTGCTATCAGTCAGGATTTGGTCCAGAAGTTGATTGAGAGCATGCCAGGGAGAATTGCAGAGGTCCTGAAGAAGAAGGGTCAACACTGCAAATATTGACTTGTGCATTAACTCATTGTAACTGTCAATATAAGCTTTTGTTACTCATAATATGATTGCAATTCTATTTCTGTATGTGATAAAAACATCTGACAAACACACATAAAAACCAGAGGGCAGCAGATCATGTGAAAATATAATGTGTGTGTCATTCTCAAAACTTTTAGCCATGACTGTACACATTAGATCAGGGGTGGGCAATTAATTTTCCCATGGGGCCGTATAAGAAATTGAAACTATGCTAGAGGGCCGTGCCATGACAAATTTAGCTCCACCCACTTCTACGTTGACTCTGCCCATTCCCAATCATCTTTCCATGTGCCCCCACACAGTATAATCCTCCTAAAGTCACCCGTACATTATACGCCCCCACATTGTAATGGTCCTTCCAACTGCCCCACAGTATTAAGCCCCTCTCCTGGTGCCCCAGTATAAACTGGTGGAAACTAGAGGGGACATGAAACTGGAGCAGCTGGAGGGGGACATTAAACAGTGGGGTTGTTGGAGGGCAGCAATAAATTGACAGCTGGAGCGGGACATGAAACTGGGGGCAACTAGAGGGGGACATTAAAATCGGGAAGCTGGAAGCAGACATTAAACCGTAGGGGTAGCTGGAGGGTGACATTAAACTGGGGGCAACTAGAGGTAGACCGGTCCCCCTACAGCTTCCTCCATGGTTTCATGTCCCCCCCCCCTCCATTTCTCCCTCAGTTTCATATCCCCCTTTATTTTCCCCATTTCATGTCCCCCCCCCTCCATCTCTCCCCCAGTTTCATGCCCCCCCCCCCTTCCATCTGCCATCTCTGCCCTAGTATAACATTCCCCTTCCATCTCTGCCCCTAGGTTACTGAGACACACACACACATATAGACAGACATAGACAGGCACACATATAGACAGGCACACATACAGACACACACACATACAGACAGGCACACATACAGACAGACACACATACAGACACACACACATATAGACACACACACACACACTCACTCTCTCTCTCCCCCCTGCAGCTCACCTTACATCTCTCAGTACTTTATGACACGCTCCACATCTCCATCTTCGGCCGGCACTAAGACACGCCCCCTAGACACGCCTCCCTAGTCAAAGCTGTGCGGGCCAGACTGAATCAGTCAGAGGGCCGAATATGGCCCGGGGGCCGGGCTTTGCCCAGGTCTGCATTAGATGGTCAGCTAGTTCTGTCAAAGCTGATTTGGCTATTATGCATCTAATGTATATGGACAGGTTATGACAACTTCATAGAGCTCTTTACTTTCAACTGGATTTAGCTAAAAGGGGATTCAATTTGACAACTGTACAGAGTGAAAGTGATTAGAGCAGTGAAACCAGTCATACAACCTACCTTAAACTGTAAATAGTGCACTGGTGGAGGGGTGATAACGCTGTTGAATGGTGCAAATCTGTGCTCATACCGAACTTGCTCACTGTCCAACTCAAACTTGGGTTTTCTTACTTTCCCATCCATGTCAAATGCAATCATTGTCTAAATAAATGAGAAAATAACAACTTGCTGAAGTATATATTAAGAATTCGGAATGACACTTAACCAATTAATACCATACAGCAAAGGTGGCATACTCTGGCCCGCAATGTAATTATATTTGGGCCATATAAACATGCCAAATATCTACTCGAGTGTCTAGTAGTGTCAGTGTAGCAAACTGGATTGTTATTTTCAATTTATGCTGGGTAAATCGGTAACTTATTTTATGCTAGAAAATTCATTTTTTGTGTATTTTTTCATCATTACTGGATTTTTATAGTGTTAAAAAGAAAAAAAACCATTCTATTTTATTTTATTCTAGCCTCCACAATTCCTAAGCAATCAGTGCAGTTAGTTTCACCATACAATATGATATTTAAACCTTTTACAGTCAGGTGGGTGGTCCTGGGCTACAGCAAACACTAGAGGGGCAACCCGTCTGACAATACAGGGTCTAATTAGAATATTAGCTGCTAAACTAACTGCACTCACTGCTAAGGAATGGTGAGAACTAAAGAAAAAAACTCCAACTGCGTCAGAATTGAGGAATGCAAAGAGTTGGATTTAGCAAAAAAATTAGATATTTGTACTCCCCATAAAATTCTTTATTCATTGTATCCATTGGGGAACACAGCACCAAGGCTATACCAGACTATACCCTCTCCTCAGACACAATGCTAGCCAGTTTTGTACCGCAACAGTAGGAAAGAGAACAACGTAAACAAGAAACCAAAGAACACAGAACCAACAACATGTGCAGAAAAAAGAATGGGTGGGACCTGTGTCCCCAAATGAGAGAGATTTTATGTCGAGTACATAAATCCAGAGGGTGAGAAGAAAAAAAAAAAAAAAAAAAAAAAACACCCATGTCAGCAAACACCAACTTTATGACCCAAACTGGCATTGGCAGAGGCCACAGAATGGATCTGGTAGAACTGGTAAACGTGTGGACAGAGGCCGAAGTGGTAAACATGAAGACATGGGCAGCAGAAGCCTCATGTCAGACTGCCCAGGAGACTCAAACAGACCTGGTAGAGGAGAGTACTCCCTTCCCCCCTCCCCCAAAGGGGTGACATCCTACTCTTAAAGGGGCTCTATCAGCAAAATTATGCTAATAGAGCCCCACATATGCGTGAATAGCCTTTAAAAAGGCTATTCAGGCACCGTAAATGTTACATTTAATCCAGGTCCCGTTTTTAAATAGAAGTATTAAAACATATATATAAAACTTACCTGAACGTGCACCATGGGCGGGGATAAAGGATGCGACGTCAGCTTCGGGCACGCCTGCCTCTTCTGTCTTCTTGGAGCGACGCCCTCTGGTTCCGTGTCTTCCGGCTTCTTCTCTTTAAATCCCGCGCCTGCGTAGTAGTGGATCCCTCCGAAGCGCTACTGCGCAGGCTCACTCGCGAACTGACATTAAGTAAAATGGCGATTTGCTGATAGAGCCCCTTTAACCCTATAGGCTTCCCTGATGACAGACCAGATCCATCTGGAGGCTGTGAGGACCCTCAGGGAGAACGAACAAGGAGTCCAAATGAAATTGTCCGGACCAGGGCAAGGCAACGAAGATAGTGTTCACGGGGGTGTTTGGGTCTGGACAAAAAGGACGGCAAGACTATGACCTTGTTCATGTGGAAGGAGGAAACAACCTTGGAGAGGAAAGATGAAGGAAGGATGAGAATGACAAGAGTCCTTGTGAACAATGTGCCAATTGTGCCATTCGCACCACCACAAGTAGGCCTTTCAGGTGCGATGAGAGATTGCGAGCCATAAGCATAGTCAGGATGACCGGCTCAGAGAAACCACAAAGATGAATGGACACACTGCACTGGAGGGCTCTGGGCGGAGAACCTTGCCCTGCGAAGTATCGATAATCATGCCCAAGAACTCCACGCAGTGGGAAGACACAAGGCAGGATTTTGTTGATAAGCCAAATAAAACTGACAAAGGAGATCCAAGGAGTTCCAAAGGCTGGTCAAGTTTGCTCTCTTGGAGGGGGAATTCACCAGGAGGTTGTCTAGGAATGGCATCATGGGAGCTCCTCATGGGAGTGAAAGATCGCCATGAGGGACGCCATGACATGGTGAAGATCTGGGGACCAAAGGCCAGCCCAAAGAGGAGCATGAAAAACTGGAAATGACCCAAAGCAGAGAATCTCTGACGGAAGGCGAAAATGGGAATGTGGAGTTAGGCGTTACAAATTTCTATTGAGGACAGAAATTCCATGCAAAACCTGCATGAGCAGATAGAGGAGCCAAGCAGATCTGGTCTTGAAAGAGGGCTGTTTGGAGCAGAAGTCTAGGGAAGACTGCCCTCCGGAGAGGGAAGTGGAGCCACAAAAAAAGCAAAAACTCGAAGGATGGTTGGCGCTTCGAACGGAGCTGGGGGAGGAGAGAACACTTTCCTTCAGTAATCTGAACTTAGCTTCTCAAGACCCTTCGTAGTGGCAGAGACCATGCAAAATAGTCTGCCCTATTCGTCCAAGGAGATGGGAAGAATGAGGACTACCTTTTTAAAGGCAGATTCTGCATTTCACGACTGAAACCAAACCGTTTAGCATATGACCACTGTGTTTTCCGTTGCTTTGGCTGACTGGCAAGCCACTTTCGGTGAAGTATCGCAGAGGTACTTTTAGACATGTAGGCTCTGAGAAACCATTAAGATAAGATAAGATATTCCTTTAATAGTCCCACAATGGGGAAATTTCAGTGATACAGTTTCATAGATGGTACAGTAGTATATAACAAGAGAGAAAACACATAGAAGCTCATGGCAGATAGAGAAATCCTAGGAATCATAGCAACTAAAATGAAAGCAACACAGACACACTGCAGGATCATTTAGTTCTCTGTGCGGAGTGATGTTAATAATACAGCCAAATGTGGTTGGAGGACACGAGGAGGGGGGTCACAGCATGTAGATATAACAGGCAGAAAAACATTTTTGCAGAGGTGGGGGACATATGCAGCTATCATGATAACATGTGGTAGTTCTTTGGTACGTAGTGAGATCTCCTGCTTACAGCTGATAGTTTGGTATCTTGCATCAGCACTATTAGCTTGTTATGCTGGGGGTACTTCTGAAGCGGTTTGATCCAGGCCACGCAAACCCAGGAGGCTGCAGAGCAAGGCTGAAGAGCCAATTCAACTGCTGCAAAAACTGCTTTGGAAAGGGAGTCCATTTTCTTGTCCAAGGGGTTATTGAGGTAGAACCATCTGGAGACGGACAGATCTGGGAACAGCGAAAGGACATCCTATCTTTGTGGAAGACAAGTGACGATATGGAAAGAGCCATTCCTTTTTCAACATCTGGTCAAAGGCTCAGTGGAGGGGAAGACCAGAAGGCGAAAGCAGTTGTGCCAGGCAGTGAGGCTGGGCTCTTCAGATCCATAATAGGTATCCCCAACCACCCGAGTGAGGTCCTGCATATCGGCTGATAAAAGATGTACCTTGCTGAAGCTCCAAATCAGATGCATCCACAGAAAAAAAACAGACCGAGCAGGGGGAGAGGTAGTTCCGCCTGTCAGAATGGACAACCCCTGTATGGGGAGGACTCAGAGGAAGGGGAGTAGGAGATAGACCTATATGAGGACTACCTGGTTCGTTTACAGGGATGACTGCTCATGCTTGAGGAGGGGGCCTGACAGAAATTGCCAAACAGAAATCTGGGAGAGCAGCCATTCCAAGGTCTTCTGGAAGGGAGTGGGGGGCCGGGGCAGCAAGCAATGGAAAAAGATGGGCCTAAGTTGGCCACATAGCAGCCTTCTAAATCAGTGGCGCATGAATAAAAATGTGGCAGCACCGGTGGGGGCCAGAGAGCAGTGGGACTCTTTGCAGGAGAAAGACACTGCAGAGAAAAAGGGTCCCCAAAGGAGAAGGGAAGTAGCCCAAGGGCAAGCCTACCGGCCACCAGAGCGCATCAAACTGCTGCAGTGGAAAAAGCTGCACAGAAAGGTTCCACAGGATCTGTACTCCCAAGCTGACTTAAGGTGCTGCTGCTGAGCTACTTAAGCAGGGGCACTGGAAGCTAGAAAAAAAGTGCTTCTTGTGGAGAGGGGAGAGACCTCCCACCAAGAATACCATGCAAGTGTATTGGAAAAGGTCTAAAAGTCCCCCACCCCTCCCCCTTGCCAAAAAAGAACCAGGAAGTCTGGGAAAAACTCAGGCATAGTCCCAGCAGAAAAGCTATACCAATGGTGCCATGTTCCCCCAATGATAAAAACGAGAACTTGTGTTTGTCTTTCTACTAAAGTTACTGCTGCCAGGGATCTGACTGCAGCTGCATGATTCCCCATTCAGCCACCATTCTGAAACACTGTTTTCACAGAGAATAACACCATTTACCAGTGACCATACAAGAATGTATGGGCAACCATTAAGTGGTTAAACTGTAACTTTATCTTACATTAACAAAATCAAACTCATTTTGGACCATAAAATAGATAAAACTTAGAATCTGAATGTATGGTTCTAAGGCTAATCATATACGTTAATGGCTTTCAGAAACCATAGAAGTGGTTTTAAAAAGTACCTTGTACATCCCTGCACACATGTTCTGGTATGCTTGGCTTAGAGTTATTTCTCTGCTCAGTGGACGAACTGAAAAATAAAGTAATAGCTGCTTTGCTAGGTCATTAGCTTAAACATATACAGTGTATATACTAGGACACATGCACATTTATTCAGGAGCTTGTCTCGCTGCCAGCTGCTTCTCTGCTGCAGGTCTGGCAGTGGAAATTAGGCAATTTCTTGTTATACGGGTGCTTTTAAAAACAGGTTGGGTTGAGATAGGTAAAACCACATTAAAACCAAATTGGAAAAAAACATTATTTAATTTTACTTTAGTTTTTGATGTAGTGGCAGTTTTTTGTTTGTTTTTTTTTTAAGTTGAAATATACAAAATAAAGGTTTTTTCATTTGTAACAACTTTAACTATACAGCAATGGAGTTGTCCAGAAATCTCAGTACTCGTACAGGAGGCCAGGGAAGGTTAAACATAAAAACCCTTCCTACTAATATTATTTATTATTATTATAAATAATATTATAAATGTGAAATATATATATATATATATATATATATATATTGTAATATACTATAGATATATTATACTAGAATATATATTATATTATACTACATTATATTTAATATATATATATAATTCACATTTATATTATTTATAATAAATAATATAATATTAATAGGAAGATAGAGATTATATATATATATATATATATATATATATATATATATACATACATACACACACACACATACACACTAGCTGGTACCCACGACTTCGTCTGCGGTGATTGTAGAAGTGGGTACGTACCGTATTTTTCGGACTATAAGACGCGGATGCCGGGGAGTGTCTTAGCTGCCGGGGCCTGCAGATTGCCGCGCTACTGCCACCGCTGGTTTTCTTCAGCGGCAGGAGTGTGACAATACTGCAGGCCCCGGCAGCTAAGACACTCCCCGGCATCCGCCGGTCTATTACAGCAGATGCCGGGGACTGTCTTAGCTGCCAGGGCCTGCAGATTGTCACGCTACTGCCGCTGAAGAAAACCAGCGGTGGCAGTAGCACGGCCATGCTGCAAATCCGCTCCTCCTCCACAGGTCCCGGCAGTCAGTTAGCCCCCCCCACCGGCCCCATACCTTTAGTGATGCAGGCCGGCTCCTGCAAGGCGAGGCCGCAGGAGCCGACCTGTTACGATGACAGCCGGGAGCCTAATGAAGGCTCCCAGGCCTGTCATAGATATATATTACTATCGCGGCTGGTCTATGACCCTCCGCGATAGTAATGTATAGAATCTCCCATAGACGGCAATACACTTGTATTGCCGTCTATGGGACTTGCAATCAAATGATTGCAGGTTCAAGCCCCCTAGGCGGGGGATAATAAAATAGTTAAAAAAAAAAAAAAAAAAAACAACACTTAAAAAAAATATAATAAAAAATAAAATAAATAAAAGTTCACCTCCTTTCCCTAGAATACATATAAAAGTATAACATTACTGTGAAACATACACATTAGGTATCCCTGTGTCTGAAAATGCCCGGTCTACTAATATTTTTATGTACAGTGAACGTCAAAATCAAAAGTGCTAAACTGCCGGGTTTTTCTCTCTGTTTTGCCTCTGAATTAAATAAAAGGTGATCTAAGCAATAAACATTTCCCAAAATGGTATATCTAAAAAGTACACCTGGCCCCACAAAAAAAACGCCCTATACATCCCCATACAGCTGCAGGGTCACCTGTCAATGTGGCCTTGCAGCTGTTCCAAAACTACAACTCCCATATATTAAATATTTTACCATTTTTTGCCTGAAATTTTTTTTCCCCTATTTTTCTCCTCTAAAACCTGTGCGTCTTATAGTCCGAAAAATACGGTATATGAAATGTAACTTTGTATCTTGTTTTTGCTATAATTCAGAGAGCACATGAGACTTGTGTTGAAGTTAATTTGTAGTTCAGCTGCTATACGGTGTTGGTATAAACTGTACATAGTGTCTTTGGGACAGAGGTATTTCAAGTGAATATACTTCGATATACGACATTGTATGATTTGTTATTTTCCGCCAGTACATGTAAGTTTTGGGCACAGGATACTCTTGAGCAAGCAACAAAGTCTGTCCCTGTGCATGACAGTTTAGTAACTCCATGCGCCTCTTATTAATAGCAATTAACCCCATCATGTCCCTCACATTAACCCTTGTGTAAGAGTTACTGATATGTGAGAGACTTGGAGGTAATAATTAAGTATCTTCATTACTGAGGTCTTTTATTATTACCTCCATATGTCTCACATATTAGTAATAGTTATATGAGGCACACAGGGGTTAATATGAGGGACATGATGGGGTGTGAGGCACATGGAGTTACTAAGACTAAACTAATAACCCCAAATGCCTGACATTAATGAGAACAGTAATCCTATGTACCTGTGTGTTTTTCAGTTTCACTTTGCTAGCAGCTTCCTCTCTTCCTCGGGGAATTTTTGCAGGATGCAGACAGCAGGATCACTATAGCAGGCAGAGCCCTGAGCAATTAAGCTCCACCCCCTGGGTTTCCTGCACCCCTCTCAAAGGGGAGTGTCCTTATGCCTCAGCTCTAGCAGAGCACTGAAGGGACCTCGGACTTCATTTAACTCTTGCAGGTCCTGTGCTGCTGGTGTGCCAGTGAAATATGGCAGGAGTGCCACTCTTGGCACGTGTGCCAGGGGTTGCAGACCTCTGCTGTAGAGGGTAATATGAATTTTGTGGCTTGCTATGGTCCAAAGTGTGTGAGATTGCAGAGATAGTGATGTGAGTTTGGGTTTTGTGGGGGTCCTGGGAAAAACGTACAGTATGTGCGCTATTGTGACAAAAAGTAGCCTATTGCGCAATCGAGTGTAGTAACTATGTTTGTGGAAAATATCAGCCAAATCGGTGGAGCGGGTTTTGCGTGATTGAGGAACAAACATCCAAACCCACAAACATCCAAACTTTCACCTATTAATAGGATAATATATTATTACACAATTATTATTTTTTATTATTATTATTATTATTATATAATGTGAAAGTTTGGATGTTTGTTCGTCAATCACGAAAAAATGGCTGAATGCATTTGAAAGAAATTTGGCACATAGATAGCTTGTAACCTCGATTAACACATAGGCTACTTTTTATTCCGGTAAATGACATGGCTTCACGGCTGTTATGAATTTATGGCTGTTATGAACATATTATATGGCATCCTAGCGAGCTGCTGAGATGCCGGAACAATCACGGGCACAGTGCGAGAAACGAGTTCAGCAGCAGGCCAGCTTGAGAGTTGCCGAAACGCCGGAGCAGGCGGATCACAGACATCAACAACATGCTCATTATATGGCGTTCCAGCAGGCTTTCTGAGATGCCGGATCAATCACAGAACCATCGATGGCAGCAATTTTCTAAATATAGGCGGATCATCAACACCAACAAAACGCAGTGAGGCCAAGTCGAGGGCAGAGGCTAGTATAATATATTTAGTTTTTTGAGCAGTTTATAGAGATATATATATCAATCATACTCACTTGTCCCCATGTTTGTGTTGGCGGAAGTTCTTGCCACACGTGACTGCTGAGGATAAATCATCGGCCTCAGGGGGCATGGGAATGAAACCAGACATCACTCACATATGTTACCAGTTCCTTTCCTTAGGCTGCTGTCCCTCAGACAGTGGAATTTGAATTTGTTTTGTGTGTTTTTTCATGTTTCTCAGCCTCCTGCCCAACTGCTGAGATTCTGGATAACTCCTTAAACGGTAACGCAATTTCTTACCCATAATAAAACAAGAAAAGTACCTTTCTTTTTCTTTTTAGTCTTTTTGCTGCTGCGCCCCTTTTGTTGTTCTTCCATAATGCGTTCTTCTGCCATTTGGGAGCTATCTGCGCGACTAAGTGTGGACATCAGCCAAGCATAAAGGAACTCAGAAAGATACCTACACACAGGAATTTAGGTGTAAGTAGACCGTAAAGAAGTAAAAAAACATATAACTTGCTTCATGGACCTGGAATCTATAGGAATTTTCTTAATAAAACATCATATTACGCTGATATCCATAGAAACATGGTAGATTGATGACAAAAAACAATACATGGTCCATCTAGTCTGCCCTCATGTTTTTACAATGTTATCTTAGGATAGACCCATTTATATCCCAGGCAGGCAGAAATTCACTTACTATAGATTTCCCAACTACATCTGCTGGAAGTTTGTAATAAGCCTCAGCTACTCTCTCAGTGAAATAATATTTCCTGTCATTGCTCTCTGATATTACCCCTTGATCGTTTCCCTTGTTCTTGTTTTTAGTTTTATTTTAATAAAAATACTTTGGCATGGCCTTCTTACAAACCAACACGTAGCAAAAATGTACACAAAGGAAAGTCAAGGGTTTGGCCTAAGTTTTAAATAGGCATTTCATACAAAGTAAGTGGTGGAGTACTTACTGGGATCCCCACCAATCACGAGAACAGGGGTGCTTTGCATCCTAGTTTTGAATGAAGTAATATAATGGTTGATTTGGAGCAATAACTACTGATAGCACTCCTTAGCTCCCCCCACAATGTAATTAATAGCTCTCCATGTATAAGTGTGTGTACACAGAAGGCTGCCAATCATCCTGCATGGGTGGAGTAATCAGAACTCTCTCCATTTCTTCAGGAAGTACAGAGTATGTTCACATGTATCAGTTGCATCAGTATCAGTTATTTTTTTGTCCCTTAGTCAGTCCATTACGTAAAGGCCTGAGGTGAATAGTAGCTGGACACAACCAGTATTTTCAGTATAGACAAGAAAGATTAGGATTCGGGTGGTGACTAACGAGGCATTATACTGCATGTGTGTATTAACGTGGCATCATACTATGCAGAGGGCACTAACGTGGCTTTACACTATGCGGATGGCACCAACGTTGCATTAATACTGTGGGAGGGTGAGCATTAAGGAGCACTATACTATGGAGGGGCACTAATAGGACATCAGAGAGTCCCCCTACAGTAACAAAATAATAAAGTAAAAAATTTAAATATGATTTCCAATCACTCCCTTTCCCCCTAGATCTCATAAAAATAAACTCTAAAAAAAATGGCCAGTCCTCCACTTTATCGTTGTTTTCTCTCCTCACAGAAATTAAAAAAAATAAATAAATAAAAAAAAATCAAACAAAATGTCAGACAAAACCCAAGAGGGAAAAAAGTTCTAGGTGTCAATACAGAGACAAAGTTTTGGATTTTTCTAAAAGTAAATTTTTTTTTTAAAAAAACCAAAAAACAACTATATATTTGGTATAGCCATGAACATAACGATCTGCAGCATAGATAACATGTAATCTTGGATGTATAGCAGCATAAAAACAACACCCATAAAGAAATGGTACAAATGAAGGTTGTTTTTTTTTTTAATACCACCACATTTTTCCAGTATTAAATGGCATCATTACAAAGTCCAATTTGCCAGACAATAAATAAGTCTTCATACGGTGCTGTGAATCAACAAACTCCGACTCTGTAGCAATTTCTGACAAAACTGACGGATGGAAAAGTCCTGCACCTACGGCTTTTTCATCCACTACTTTCAGATTAAAAATAGACACCTGACGGACCCAATTCCAGTCAATGGGGCTCTGTATGTAAGCACTATTATTGCAGTCCACCTAGCCATTGTTCTGGTACTGCAACAGCAGATGCTAGTGTGAACCTAGAGTCACAAATAAGTTATGGCTTCTGGAAAGCAGGAAGTAAAAAAATGAAAATGCAAAAACGAAATGACTGTGGTGAAATGGTTAAAGGGACTGTATCTATCCTTTCAAAGGCTTTTGTTCTAGCTCACCATTATCAGCTACAAAATGAATAAGAGCTGTCAAAGTTCACATTATTATAGGAGACTTTTGTGCCATCATAAAGTATTTGCAGACACTTTATGATATCGTTATACAAATATGTTTTATAAGAAAAAAAATGACTCACCAATAGATGTAGTAGTATTCATGCATGCTATAAAGTTCCAGTTCAAAGCCACTCAGTAAATACTGAATCATAATCCGTAAATTATGATAAAGCACCCAGGTTCCCAAGCATGCCAAATGTTGCCTCTGTGGTTCCTGTTTCAACAGCATGCTATGGAGAGCAGCATCCACCTTCTCTGCCTAGCCCAAATCATAAAAGAGAAATCGTAAACAGCACACAAAGGAGTGCCAGCTATCATAACATGACAATATTAAAGCCTATATTGTACAATTACCCTTTGCCCATCCTGAACCTTTTTATTTGTTCCAATTGCTCACAAATATAAATGTATCATTGTTCCCTACCTGAGCTGTGTATTTAGAGCCAGGGATGTCATGCATGTCAGCCTTCACAGTGACAAAAAGACCATCCCTCCAAAAACTCACTGGTTTGAATTTACGAAGACTGGCATTACTAACGCCCATATTAATAGCCTCTGAGTCAATGGAGAGTGCACCTCATATATGACGAGGTGCCCCCTCCCCGCACACTTTTTTTTTGGGGAAAGTGGCAAAGCCGACGCAAAGCTTTTAAAAATAAATAAATCAATCACTTTTTTGCGCCAAATGTGACCTTTATGCCTTGTATGCCAGGAAACAGGCATACAAAGCATAATGAATCTGTGCCAATGACTCCAGTTTAATTTTTGCTTCTCACATTTTCTAATCACTGGAAACAGAGCTCAGTGGTGCTGGTATGTGGGCTATGGCACTGAAGAACTGCATTAAAGGAGTTGTTCCCTTTCAGCAAATAAATGACATTGTTTGTATAATGAAAACGTACACGGTTTTCCAATATACTTTCTGTATAAAATTCTCTAGATTTCCAGATTGTTGTTTACGGTCAAATTCAGCTTACATCCAATGGATAAAAATGAGTCCATGATCATGTGACGCACAGTCCATGGTCATGTGACTGACACAGGTGCACAGCTCATGAGATCATATCTAAATTACTGAGCTGTGACTGTAACAAGCTGTGCACCAGTGTGTGCATCACATGACCATGGGCTGATTTTTATTCCCTGAAAATAAACAAAGAATTACAGCACACAGATATCTAAAAAAAACAAGAGGAATTCATACAGAATGTATATTAGAAAACTGTAGTGCTTTTCACTATACGACAACTTGTATTTGCTGAATTTACTTTGAGGTTAAAATCACACAGAATTTTTGAAGGTAGATTTTGATCTGAAATCTGCCTCAAAAAAAAAAATGTTCCCAATTTACCCATTCATTTCAATGGGAGTCAGGAGCAGATTGTTTTTCCTCTAGCTGAGGCGGATTCTGTCTTGCAAACTTTCCAAAAACCGCTATGATTTTTTCTGTATCCCACCTCAAGATAGGTCATAACACTTTTTTCCCTCTAGATGAAAAAAAACAGCTAGACGGAAAAAAAACTGCCGACTCCCAGTAAAGTTGCTCCAAAACAGATGCAGAGGGATATAGGTGCTTATTACCATGTAATGTATACCTAAAAACGGAACTGTTTAACTGCAACAAGCAAATTTGTTTTCTTAAAACCGAATGCAGTTCAATGTCAACTTCTTTTGCTGCATAATTTGAGAAGATAAAAATAAGCAGAGAATTGCAAAACAAAGCAACCCTCGTAATGTATTGTGGGGCTTTCTAATAGATGTCATATTCTGATGGCCTCTAATAAGTTTATCAGGAAATACGCCATGTATTTTGCTGCAGCTCAGTCCCATTTAAGTTAACAGGTTGTAGATGGGTGCAGTAGCTGATTGACAGGGGTGTCCGAAGTTGAATCCCCATGATCTGATAATGATGGCCTATCCTAAGAATATGCAATATCCATCATAAAAACTCTTCCATTTCTTCAATAAGGCAATTTACTTATTCTATCTAATGGTTTTGTGATAATACTGACTTAAATTTAGTTATAAAAAAAAAAATAGACTGAACTCAACAATACGTAGGTCTAATAAAGTTACGCATGTGAGAAACGGATTGACTTTATTCTTTGTGGCACATCTTATGGTTCAGGTATAGAAAAAGGGTACAATATTTACCAAATAGGATACCCTGAAAGAGATCCATACTATAGTCAATGATAACTAAAGAAAAAAAATACCTCATCTTGTAAGGTTGCAAAATCTTCCAAGATATGACCAAGTTTGTCCCTCTGTCGAGCTCTGTTGTGACCATGAATCTGAATTAAGCTACAAAAAGGCTAGAACAAGATATCTGGAATCAATGGTCTATCTTATATTTCTTATAAGCTTTAAAAAATGTATTTATAAAGATGAAGTTTTATAAACACACACTAACCCGTACACAGTGGGTGACAAATGAATCTATGTAGTCTTTAGCCTGATGATTATTATATAGGCAGCATCTACAAGAAAAACATACTATAAGCAAAACAGGCAAATAAAGGTGTAGCTGTTAGATATATGCCAAATTACATACTTTGGAGACAGGACAGGCGGGCTCACAAAGGACCGCAATGCATCTTTTATCATGTCTTGCATTAGATGAGTTCCAAAAACTTTTTTATTGTCTACCAAAAACGTGGTCTAATGAGAAGAAAGAAAGAAAATGTTAGTATCAGGAATTAAGAAAAAACAAAACATATCATATAAACAATTTTTTATATCATATTCATCCATGTATCTCTTGTGTTTTGTGCAACTGGAAACTGAGTTAACACCCCACTGATGGGATTATAAGTAGAGGTATGGAAGAAAGAAGAGTTAACAACAGTTAGAATTACTTCTGGTGTTCTACTCATTGGGTGACTCCGTTGAGACCAGCACCTAAAGCTAAGCAAAGAGAAAATCCCCTGTCTTAAGGGACCAGAAGAGAGCCTGGAGGAGGATTTGACGTCTGTAGGAGTAGTTGTTGCAGCCTACA
The DNA here is from genome assembly GCF_031893055.1 of Leptodactylus fuscus. Taxonomy (NCBI): domain Eukaryota; kingdom Metazoa; phylum Chordata; class Amphibia; order Anura; family Leptodactylidae; genus Leptodactylus; species Leptodactylus fuscus. The sequence goes on from NC_134265.1 coordinate 144,185,783, forward strand.
ACCCCTGAGAGAGAGGCCTGGAGAGCTAGTGGACTGCCATTCATTCCCTGTGAGTCCTCTAAGGCGACTGTTTTCGTTCACAGTTGGTGCTTTTGTATGGACTACGTTCTGCTCCAGTGTGGCATGTACCCTTATGTGTAATCTTTTGTTGAATAAAATAGTTGAGCTGCCCAGTTATCTCTTGCTCTGTTGAGTTGTGTGAACATCTACAATGAACCCTCCTGGACAACAAGGATCAAATCTGCATTTTCAGAAGCAGCTAAACCCTTGTCCATATGATCTATTAAGGCAAATGAAAGTCATAGAAAAGAGGTCCCTGCCAGAGATCCTCATGCCAGAAAGGAGAGCTGAAATAGGTCAGCCTCTACGGTTAGATTTTGGTTGTCCACGTAATAAATGTAAATCTGTAAATATAAAACTATAACTGGCTGCAGTGAAAATGACCCAGCATAATCATCTGTGGCAGCTCCAAACTGATAGTGGTTGATTTTCTCTGTTGAACATAATTTATCCATAACAACCCAATCTGGTGCTGACTTTGAGGCAGATTCCACTTTCCATTATTTTCAAAGGGAAGCAGAGATCGAAGCCATGGTGCTGAAAAAAAAAACAAAGCTGAAGCCCTACATTGCGGAAACGCAGTTTTGTTACAGATTTTGCTGAGTTTTTTGAGCAAAAGTCAGAAGTGTATTGAGCATAAAGGAGAAGTATAAGAACTTCCTATATATTTCACATTCCTTGTGCAGCCATTCTTGCTCAAAAAACCGCAACAAAATCTACAACAAAAAAAGCTGCATTTCCTCAATGTGGAGCCTCAGCCTAAGCATCCTGCTTAACTCCACAGCTGATTCAGCCACAAAGTCTGCGGCATGAGACACCCCATTGTTTAGGCCCATTCACCTGATCCCAAACCAGCAGGGAAAACCTAGAGAATAGCTTCAGCATTCTGCTAGGGAAAAAGTGGAGGGCTGGAAAATGGAGAGAAATTTGAGGGATGTCTGCCTCACAATGCATCTTTATTTTCTACAGCTTGAACATACCTTTAGGTTACACATGACTATATAGTTTGTGACACAAATAGGATAATATTTACCTGCAAGAGAGATCTCGAAAGCACACAAGGGGATTGCTCACTAAATTCACAGAAGAAATCCTGCAAAACATTAACGCATAATTCAACATCTATTACATGTACGAAGAACAAAAACAGTTACTTTGGAGAATACTTATTTATTACAAAATGAAGTTAAAGCTACTAATTTTCCATTAACCAATAGCTTTGGAGACCAAAATGGGTAATAAAAGAATGAGGTGAATAGGATTAAATTCTAAATATAGTTTATGACACAGACTGCATAGAAAAAAAAAAGAAGAAGCTGTGGTGAAAGCTTTTTTTCTACTGTCTCCATGACTGGTATCTGGGAGAGCAATTTATGAGGAATTACCATTTCTGTTCTCCACTGTTTGGGTAAGTTCACACAGGGTTTTTTGGTCAGGATTTTGAGGCCGTATCCGCCTCAAAATCCTGACCAAAAAGACAGCTCCCATTGAAATCAGAGGAGCCAGTCAGTTCTTTTTTTCTGGGAGCCGCTTTTTCCAGCTCCCAGAAAAAGCAGCGAGATGCTCATTCTTTCAAGCGGATTCGCCTCGCGACATCCGCCTAAAGACACTCCCTCCCGACTAGGGCCATTCATGTGGGCCTAATCCGGAGCAGAGTGCGCGACTGGATGCCGATGCAGTGCACCCTGTGTGAACTTACCCTCAAAGGTATTCCCATCTCAAGGATCCTATCTAAAGTGCGAGCTGCGAGAATAATTTTTTTTGTGGATATGACAGTATATTGTGGTTCTGTAACCTACATGGTCTACCAATGAAAAAGCCACAATGCACAGAAAAGTAAAAATAAGTTAGGATGGACTTGCAGGTAAAACTTTGTTATATTATTCTAACTACTTCATTAAAGGGGTTTTGAAAAGGCTGTGGTGCTTGGACAAGCATCACTTCTTCCCTGTAAATCAAGCACAGTACTTTTTGTATCAGCTGTGCTTGGTATTGCAGCTCAATTCCATTCATATGAATGGGACTGAGCTGCAGCATGACCACGTGCCCAGTGAACATTACATCACTGACCTTTTCAAACAGCTGATTGAGCGTCAGGTTGTCGGACACAAACCGATCAGATACTGAGGATAGGTAATCAATATTATAGAGTCTCATCCCGCTTTAAAAACATGTAACAGCACAATATGCTGAACATGGGTCAAATGAATAGCTCCTTAATAAACCATAAACTTACCAATATACTGTGAAGGTTAGCTAAAGTGACAACATCACACACAGTTTTTATACGGTCGATTAACTTATAAAAATAAGTCACCATTTCTTCTTTTTTAATTATTTTTGCATATCGAGGAAAAGTTGGTGGAAGCAACCTCTGGTTAACCAAAGGCTCAAAACCCATCATAATTGGATGATCTAAGGATAAAGAGACAAGTTTTGTAAACAGATCTAACGGCACAGATGAAGAACCTTCCTAAAGAATACAAGAATAAGTTTAAGACTGGGATAAAAAAAGCATAGCATAACATGATCTCCTTTATTTCTCTATGGCCATTAATACAGTGAGCTCTTGTCAGCACTCTCTACTACTCTGTAATCCAGATATCCCCCCCCATCTACTGCTTAGAAATAGATAATATAGAGTCCATGACACCGGAGTCATCTATGATGAAGGTTACAATACTGTAGAAAAGCTGGTTTCTAAAATACATGTATAGATCATTCTGCTCACATATCTTCCTTTTACTAATCATTAACTCTGTCTCTAACAGAATAATGGTATAGCCCACACCTTAATCCTGTGTAATGCATCCATGGGCTAACCAAATAGGACTAAGCACTGGGATAGTTTTACTAATACTGTCAAAAAGTTAGTGTAAACAGACTAGATAGTCTTAAACTGTGCCAGATGTATCAAAGTTTCTAATACCGAATGATAAATCTATCTTTTTTTAAGACCGTTTAGTCTAATTTTACACCCATTAGTTGGCTTAATTTACGCCAAAAATAAGTGTCAAAATTTTGGATATTAAACCACCGTGTCGCAGGTTAGGCCGTGCCCACATTTTGCAATTGAAAAACCCCTTGGCAGTACAAGTTGTAAAAGGGTGTAGGAAGTACAAACAACCTATTTTGACCTTCTGTTATCTCAATTTTCCAGTTTTTTGTTTTTTTAAAGAAATTAATTATAAAAATTCAGTGAACTGGCACTGGAAAAGCCTGATCTATTTGATGCAGGCCTCCTCGTTCTACCACCTACCGTATTTTTCGGACTATAAGACGCACTTTTTTTCCCCAAAATTTGGGGGGAAAAGAAGGGTGCGTCTTATAGTCCGAATTTGACGCCTGGCATCCGCTGTACTAGAGAGACGGATGCTGGCAAGGGATAGATGCCGGGGCCTGAGACATCGCTGCGCTCCTCTGCCCTGCATGAAGACAGCAGCGGCAGGAGTGATGCTATTCCGCTCCTCCGTCCCCCGCCGCTGGCTTCATGCAGGGCAGAGGAGAGTAGCGATGTCTCAGGCCCCGGCACCTGTGCCAGCGTCTATCCCTCCCCGGCATCCGCCTCTCTAGTACAGCGGATGCCGGGTCAGTATCAGCGGCCCCTTCTCCCCCGGGGCCGGTCCCCACCGGCCCCGTACCTGTGAAGTTGCAGGCCGGCTCCTGCGCGGCGATATCACAGGAGCCGACCTGTTCGGGTGACAGCCGGGAGCCTAATGAGGCTCCCAGGCCTGTCACTGCTGTATTAGTATTGCGGCTGGTCTCTATGACCAGCCGTAATACTAATAGACAGAATGTCCCATAGACGGCAATACAGTCTATGGGACTTGCAATCAAGTGACCGCAGGTTCAAGCCCCGGGGGGGGAATAAAATAGTAAAAAAAAAAAGCTTTAAAAATATAAATAAAAGTTCTAAATCACCTCCTGTCCCTAGAAAATTTTTATATATATATATATATATATATATATATATATATATATATATATATATATATATCATAAACCACCGGTTTTTTTTTCAATACAAGGTGATCTAAGCAATAGATATTCCCCAAAATGGTATAACTAAAAAGTACAGCTGGCCCCGCAAAAAAAACACTCTATGCGTCCCCGTACAGCTGCAGGGTCACCTGTCAATGTGGCCTTGCAGCTGTTGCAAAACTACAACTCCCATATATTAAATATTTTACCATTTTTTGCTTCAAAATTTTTTTTCCCTATTTTCCTCCTCTAAAACCTAGGTGCGTCTTATAGTCCGAAAAATACGGTAACTACTGACTACAGTGAAAGGGATAGGAGGAAGTCTGCACCGAATATATAATCGAGTTGTAGGCAACCTCTCTGATGGAGGGACTTAAAGGAGTTGTGCCATTACTTATTCTCATGTGTGGGTGATAAGTGTCCAATTGTTTGGGGGCCCAAGGATTCAAAGTACTGTTAGGCTGGGGCCCCACGGACTGGAAACGCTTCAATTTGCCCGCAGCGGAGACGCTGCGGGAAACATCGCGGCGTTATACGGTGCAGGCAAAGTGGATGGGATTCATGCGAATCCCATCCCCACTTTGCAGAAAAGATCACAGCGCGGACACACTGCGATTTGCAAAGTCATTGCAGCCTTGCAAATCACAGCATGTCAATTATATCTACGGAAATGCCGGTGACTTTCCCGTAGATATAATGTTAAGAGAAAATCCGCAGAGGAAAACTCTGTGAACTTTCTCTTAAACGCGCAGCGGAAACAATCGCAATGCGTTCATGCAGCGGTTCTTCCTGCAGCGCTTTAGTGCTGCGGATACGGCCCGTGGGGCCTTAGCCTTAAAAGGATTTTCCAGTAGTTAAACATTGATGATCTATCTTTACAATGTTACAAATATATCTTTCCTGGGAAGATGCTCTGTTCACTTATTACATGTCTGACCATTTGTTTGTCAGTAAGTCCGCAAGAAGCAGAGAACAAAATTTGCTTGTATATTGTATCAATAAAGAATATTTGCTAATCTTGTTTTTCTTTTCTACACAGTGAAACATTCAAAAAATGGTGCTAGGGTGTACATAGCCTTTACTACAAAATTTTAAACATTTCTGTTTAAGCTGTTCTCACCGCCTTTGGTGGTGTCATTCTGAGCTTGAATGCCTAGTGAAAGAGAGTTCTGAATAGCAGAGAGAAGGTCAGTCGCTTGGCTTATTAACTTTGATGCCTCCACCACTGCACTTGTCTAGAAAATAAAGAACAAACATTTACTAATACAACGGGAATGCCATTTCTTTAGTACACACTTACTGGTACTCACTGGTACTTAACCTCTAACTGAAATCCTACTTACCTCTTTCTTTGTAAAAGCTATTAATACAGTAAGCAAAACACGAGTAAACTTGACTCTGCTAAATAATGCTAAGCACTGCTGGTGCTGAAAAAAATAAACAGAAAAATATATAAGTGATATGAAATAGTTATAAATAGAAGTGATATGCTACCTTATTGAACAGATGTATATATGTAAATAAATACAGTGAAAACTCTAAGACGCCCATCCAAAACTAGATTAAAAAAAGTGATCTAGAGAGAAGGTAGCTAGTATGGAAAACTAAAAACCTATCACAGAAAATATAGTCTAGTTAAAGAGGTGGTATTTTGGCGGGGTTCAACGGTAACCATTAACAAGCTTATCACAATTCAGCAGTAAATTTAATTTATTTTGCTGACTTTGTTACTAAGGCCTCCTTAAGGGAAATCCAAGGGCAAGTTCAAATTGAGTTTTTTGGTCAGGAAAAATTGGTTTCAGGAAAATTCATGAGGAGTTTTTGGAGGAGTTTTATGAAGCATTATTTGAGGCGTTTCTGCTTAAAGAAAAAAAAAAAAATCAATGCAAGCCAATGGGAGGTGGAAAATCCGCCTGGTGTTTTTTGCAAAAAAACACTAGCGCTTTTTCCGCCTCAATTCCCTCCTTATTGATTTCCTGAGGCGGAATCCGCCTGAAGAATGAACATGTCGCTTCTTTTTTCCGCTAGCAGAAAAAAAAAAAAAAAAAAAAAGATTACATACTGTAGGACTGTATGGGAGGCGTATTTTGGTCAGGATTTTGAGGCAGATTCCTGACCAAAAAACCCTGTGTGAACGTACCCTAAAACCACAAACATTGTTTCTCAACCACATACAAATGTGCAATTTGTAGCACAAAAAATATTTTTTTAATCCACATCCAAATGAACTGTGCACCCAGGTGCAGATGTGATTTTGGTGGCAATAAACTTTCTTGAAAGTATAAGGAGTTAATAAGCTCTGTAGGGCCATGATGAAAATACATATTAAGTCAGCCATAATACCTCAAGCTCTACTTCAGGATCTCTTGCTTCGCCCTGTCGACTCCTGGTGCTCTAAAATATGTGAAAAATCAACTTATTAAAGCATAATTTCATTGAACTTTTCATGGAAATCTGTTATGCACATGTACAATATTTCTGGCTATTGTATACTTGGGGCTTGCATTATTTAGCAGCCTCTGCAGGACAGATCTGTATTTTGCAGTTCTCATTAAAGTGGTGCGTAGAGCCTAGCTGCCATACACTATACCCAGTAACTAGATGAAAATTTGCCCTATAGCTCGCTCTCATATTCAGAAACATTCAAGATATATATATATATATATATAGATATATATATATATATATATATATATATATATATATATATATATATATATATATGAAAAATACATGTGACCTGTAATGATGTAACTAAAGCACTACAATAAGCTTGCTTTCCTACTCTCTTTTCACCTCCATTTCCGACTCATTCCTCCCCCTCCTCTCTTTATAGACCTCTAGAAACGTGTAATCTGTGTCATGAGACTTGCAGTCTCAAGGCAAAGCAGAATTTGGAAAATTAACAAAAGTTTAGCAGTTTAGCAGAGGGTAGGGGGAGCAGAGAAAGTAGAGTAAATTACTTATGCCATTCAATGGAAAAACAAAGTAGCAAATTTGATGTGTTTTTTTTTTATACTTCCCTAAAAAAAAATTCTAGAAATCAGTCAACAAATTATATGTACCCCAAAATGTTATCTATCCCACACAAAAGAACATAAAAGCGCTCATACATCTGCATCAACAAAAAAAAGGCTAAACTGCAACATTTTGTAATGCTATGAACTTATTTTAAAGGGTTTGCACAGGATTACAAAACACAGCGGCTTTCTTTCTCAGGAAGTGATCTCACGTTAGTTGGCCACATGGCAATGTTACAGCTGAATTCCATTAAAATGTGTGGGACTAAGCTGCAGCATGGCCAGCTGACCAATGAAAACAATGTCACTTTCTGAGAATAGAGCAGGCATGTTTTGTAATCCTGCATGACAGTGACGTAAGTACTAGTTTTGCCCTATTTACATACTAATACTTGCTAATCCTTATGGCCGCCTGCAGTCCCATATCATGTTGCTGGGGTCCCGTGGAGGGCAGAAGGGGAAGCGGAGGCGGCTGTGAGCACAAGCAGGGATCAGTAAGTGAGGCAACAGCCCGCAAACCCCAACAAACACAGCTATCATTATACTCTGAGGTCTTTTCAGATCACAGAGTATAATGACCAGAGGTCCAGGGTAGGCGACAAACAAAAATCAGTGTTACTCACCTCTCCTACGCTCCAGCAGTCTTCAGGCCTCTTTGGTGACGTCCCAGACGTCACGTGGGCCAGACAGGAATCATTATGCATCACAACACTGGCCTGGCTCACATGACATCTGTAGCAACATTGTAGAGGGCCGAAAGCAGTAGGTAGTGCACCAGAGATCAAGAGAGTCAAGTAAAATTATTTTTTATGTTTGTATCCTCCCGGGGTCTCCAATCATTATAATCTGGGGTCTGAAAAGAGTGTAAACAACTGACCCTTGTGAGTGTTGGATATGAGCAAATGTATGGAAGCCACCAACTTCCTACCATAAGCTTTGAGTCTCCGTGAGAAAAGCGTATTTGTTACTGTCAAAAAAAGATTTAATAGAAAGATCAAAAATTCTGACTTTCTACAAAATGATTAAAAAAAAAAAATACCTTGCACAACTCCATACATAATCGTATGAAAAAGTTATTGGTGTCAGAAGTTTTCTGGTTTTTTTTTTTTTTAGATATAACTATATAAATTTGGTATTGCCATGACCATAACGAAATGCACTTCATTCACTTTTGCCACACAGTGAATATACTAAAAACAAACCCATTAAATTGGCGCATCTCCATTTTTTTTTTTTTTAGTTTCACCCCACTCTGAATTTTTCTCCAGCTTCCCAGTAAATCGCACAGATTATAAATGGGATCACTGGGAAACACATGTTGTCCTACATAAAAAAGAAGCCCTCATGTAGTTATGTAAGCAAAGACCTTAAACAGTTATGAGCTTAGTGAGGTGGGGAGTAAAATGCAAAAGCATAAAAATAAGAATTAGCTTGGTCCTGAAATGGTTAATAGACTTATTTTTCAGCCTCCCAGATTTCATATTAATTTCTTGTAATACCCATGCCGCCTTGCAAGTTAAAAGCATGGAGATAAAGTAAGATACTTGATCCATACCTAGGTTCACATTTACGCTTGAGTTTCTGTTCTTTGGGTCCATTTGGGGACCAGAAAAATGGAAACCCAATCCTCTTACAAAATGGTTACCTGTGGAAACCATAGACTATAATGGGGTGCATCGGGTTTCAACGTGAAAAATGTGGAGAGAAAAGTCCTGTTTGCAGGACTTTTCAAGCAGAAGTGGGAACGGAATCCACAAGCACAGATGTAAACCCAACCTTAGCCCCCTTGCAGACAACTGTATTGCTAGGCCAGTGTGCCATCCGGGTTTTCCAGATAGCATACTGACCCACTAATATTAATTTCTATGGGCCCATACACATGATAGTAAATTGCATAATCACATTGTGTGGGTCAACTTCTGTGGCTCCTACTCATTAAATGAAAGGGGCGCAGAAGCACTGTCGGTGTGCAACCGGCTTTAGTGTTCTCTTTTGGGGTCTACTGTTACTAAAAACCAAAAGCACGATATTTATGACTTCTTATGAAGTCATTTATTGTAGATGAGCTGAATTATACACTTCACATTTGATTAAGTGGAATCTACCTTAACTCTCCTCTGCAAGTCATCCTCAACATCCTTTAACATACCTGTAAAATAAATAAATTTTTTAATAAAAAAAAAGTTTTTATCTATGTATCTTAGAATTATAAAAAAAAAAAAAAAAAAAAAACACACACAAAAAAAAAACCCACATACAATAAATACCTACACACAAAATCATACAACTTACCGGTAACTCTGAGATCAGTTACATTATTTGCCATTTTAAATCCATACGTCATTGACTGGAAATCCTCCTGTAAGGAAAAATACAAGTGACTTTTGATGCTGTCATAAAAACACAAGTACCATGTATTTTAGATACCAGATGGCCAACCTCCTCGAATACTGCAGCCTTGTTCACTTTTTCTCTAGCAATGTCACATATTTTCAGGATCCCTAGTGCAAACGCTTTCATAGCTGGGTCTTCTATGAACTCCGGGTTATGTACATAGAGGCAAGTGAATACAGTCTGTGCTAAGGAATGACCTTCCAACCAAGTTATCTGTAGCAATAGAAAAATAAATAAGTGAAAAACTCAAGCTTTAGCAAAATTCTCCATAGCACATGTCATTAAAATTAGTTCTAGGCATACAAAAGCATTGACCAGCACACAACTGTTGTGATATTTGATAGTTAAAGAGGATGTCCTCATCAAGAATAGGGGTTATAGTTAAATCTACCCCACAATGATAAATAATTTGTGTATTTACACTTATTTCAAAAATTCTTTATATCTCTAGATATTCCAGGAATGAGGTCCATGGAGTATGGAAAGGACTTGTGATGTGATCAGTATCTTCTGATTGATGCACTTGCTCAGATTTCCCTTGACAATCATGTCTCAGTCTTCAGCGTCTTCTTTGACAAATAGGGATTACAGTATCAGGCCTTATTCATATGCCACCATGCGGACCCATTTATTTTAACAAATGGAGACCTGCTTTCTTTTGGACTATATGTCAAAACCACTGATCTCCATTAAAGTCTATGGGTCTGCGAAAATTAGAGGCAGCATACAGATGCCATCTGAGTGCTGTCTGTTTCTTACAGATATAGAATAGCACAGGGGATTTTATAAACAAAAGTTAATAATAAAAAAAAAAACACCAAACATGTGAAAATAATCAGGGTCGTATACAATCTGTGAATATCATGGAAGAAATGTTTATAATTATGGCCTGGATTAAACTACCGTAATAATAAATAATTTAATAAAAAACTGGGAAAACTTATTGACTCGAGTATAAGCCAAGGGGAGGTGATGGGGGGGGGGCTGCACTGACACTGGAAAATTTCAAAAACTCAAGTGATCGGAGTTTTTGGGTGCAGTAGTTGCTGGGTGCTGGGAAAGGGGAGGGGGTGTTTTGGTTTTCTGTCTGCCCCTTCCCTGAGCTTGATGACTGAGTTTTTTTCCCCCCACTTGGAATTCAGCCTGGCTGAATATAGGGTATCTGCAGTGCTTCTATTAACCCCTTCTCGACGGAACAGGAGCACTGCAGATCCCCTATATTCAGTAGACCGGGCACTTTCAGATACAGGATACCTAATGTGTATGTGTTTCACAGTCATTTTCTACTTTTATATGTATGAAATTCTATACATTACTATTGTGGCTGGTCATAACCCCCCCCCAATAAAAAAATAAAAAAAAAATGTATTTGCTTGACTCAAGTATAAGCCGAGGGGGGCTTTTTCAGCACAAAAATTGTACTGAAAAACTCGGCTTATACTCGAGTATATACAGAATACCCTTTCTTTATAGAACATCCTCTAATATCTTAAAAATAATTAGTATACTTACCAAACAACAAAAACATGTATCCATGATTCCAATTAGATCTGGCCATGTTAGATCCTTAACCTTAATGCTTCCATCCTTTACAAAAATAAAAATAAAGTAAGTAACTTGGCTGAATAAATGGCAGTAACTATTTACATTCGACAAAAAAAAAAAATGTAACTCAACAAACAACATAAATACCGTATATACTTGAGTATAAGCCGACCCGAATATAAGCCAAGGCCCCTTATTTTACCACAAAAAACTTGGAAAACTTATTGACCCGCATATACGCCGAGGGGGGGAGATGCAACAGCTACTGGAAAATTTCAAAAATTAAAATGGTCGGAGTTTTTGGGTGCAGTGGATGCTGGGTGCTGGGAAAGGGGAGGGGGTGTCTTGGTTGTCTGTCTGCCCCTTCCCTGAGCTGGAAGACTGGGTTCCCCCCCCCCACTTGGAATTCAGTCTGGCTGAATATAGCGTACCTGCAGTGCTCTTATTAACCCCTTCCCGACAGAATAGGAGCACTGCAGATCCCCTATATTCAGTAGACCGGGCACTTTCAGACACAGGGATACCTAATGTGTATGTGTTTCACAGTCATTTTCTACTTTGAGGGTGGGTTCACACTAGCTCCCGATCTCCGTTATGCAGGTTTCCGTTTCCTGCCCGAGAAACTGGACAGGAGACAGAAACCGGCAGGCAGTTTTCAAACCCATTCATTCGCTCTACGCGGCAAAAGTGTTTTTTTTTTGTTGTTGTTTTTTTTTTTTTTTAAATTGGACACAAATGTGGACATACAGGACTTTGTGTCCGGTAAAAAATAAAAAAAAGTTTCGCCGCAGAGAGCAGAAGACGCTCACAGGCACTCACCAGAGGACAGTGAATGTCGGTTTCCGTCGTCTGCCGACAGAAAACGGAAACCTGCATAATGGAGATCGGTTGCTGGTGGATGAATTCTAGGGAAAGGAGTGATGTAGAACTTTTATTTATTTTATTTTCTTATTATATTTTTTTTAAAGTTTTTTTTTTTTTTTCACTATTTTATTAGCCCCCACTAGGGGACTTGAACCTGCAATCATTTGATTAAAAGTCCCATAGACAGCAATACAAATGTAAAAGGCATTTTGAGGGCTTTATTATTAATTTCTTTAACACTTTTTTTGTCTCAATAAGGGACTTGTAAGTAAGTAATCTTCCCATCACTGGTTGAGTAGTTTACACTGCAATACACATGTACTGCAGTGTATGCAAGGCTGCCAAGCTTTGCAATTGAATAGACTGACAGCCTATTCAATATGGTTGATCGGAGGTCACTGATCAGACCCCGGGCTGCTTCATAGGGACATACGCACCCGAACACGCTGCGGAGAGGCTGATCAGCGCCACAAAATGATGATAGACAGCGGTATCTAAGGGATTAACAAACAACTGCAGGTGTTAGAGAACAGTGCCAGTTGTACAATAGTGCTAACACCCTTTTTACATGGTGCACACAACTTCTGAGGGAAACCATTCTCAGCTGCGGTATACTATTACGGCACATGTTGGGAAGGGGTTAAGGTGAACCGACTTTGCAAATAGATTTCATGTTCTTCATATTCCGCTGCCCTACAGAGATTTCCTACATCAATTCCCCACTTTCGCTGATGATCTAAGTTTCCTATCCAGTTTGTTGGCTAATTTGGGCACACAACACACTAACCTTTATTGCCTGCTCAAAGTTAAGCACCTTCCGATTAACTTGGTTCCCAATCATTCCAGCATCCATCTTAGGATCCATCATTTCAATGGCCGACATGGCTTCAAAAAGGCCAAAACTTAAAGTAAAAAGGAAATGTTATGATATCATCTTGTGACCTGAATGCATCACTTCAGGAATATATCATTTATTCACACTTATACTCACAGCTTGTCATGTAGCAGTTCACCTAGCTTCAACTCTGCAAAAAAGACATTACATCTTTACATTATTACATACGAGAGAAAGACCAGAAATATTATAACACAAGCAGAATACAAAAAAATATTTACGGCAGAAACGGACTACATAACGTTATTACAATATTAGAAAATAAAAAAATTATATTAAACAAAAAAAAAATCTGAATTTTTCTACTATATAATTCAGTGCTTCTGAGGCTTACAAATTATCTGCCCAGTTATATTTCAATATACAAACTGTGTAGTCTGGTCCTGTAGGAATACACTATTTCATCTGTCCCCTACTTCTCATTTGGACATAGAAAGCAATACAACTGCAGCTACACAGATTGTGTTTATAGTCTGTTAGAGATACACCGAAAAATTTATACTTGCAGAGCTGCTTCGTTGGTCATTTTAGAAGCACTGGAACGATAAAAATTAGTGCATCTTCCTTTTAAGGGTAAGTTCACACAGAGTTTTTTGGTCCGGAACCTGAGGCCTCGGATACGGCCTCGAAATCCTGACCAAGATACCCCGTGTGAACTTACCCAAACAGTGGTATTAATAGAATTCTAACTATAAAAACAAGGATAATCACAAAAATTAATTGGTAAAAACTTGTCAGAAAGGAAATACAAAAAGCAGGTATTCAGGTTTTAGGAAAACATGAAAGAATATTGTATCTCAAATATACACAATTACCGCTACATGCATCTCTGAATTCCTGTGTTATATCAATCCAGTTGGCATTGGCCTTTCCCATCTTGTCCTGCATGGAAATATCCCATCCAGAGTCGTCATCCTCTATAGAAGCTTTCATCACCATGACAGTGGGCACTAGGAGAATAACATTTACAACAACTTGTGAAGGCCATATTCAGGTTTCAGTAAATAGGAGTATATTTAATGTCAAAAATGGAAATTACTGACATTGTTTCTTTACCTTGTCCTGACTTTTTCAGCCTTAGGGTATGTTCACACTGACTTTTTTGCAGGCTGATTTTGAGGCGGAATCTGACTTAAAAAAAATAAAATAAATCCATTCCATTCATTTCAATAGGAGTCAGCAGCAGTTTTTTGCCTCTGATTTTTTCAGGTAGAGAAAAAAAAAGCGACATGACCTGTCTTCAGACAGATTCCATCTTGAAAAAACCACTGAAATCAATGAGAGGCGGAAAAACTTCATTAAAAACCGTGAGCGTTTTTTTTTGTTTGTCTTTTTTTAAAAAAAGGGAAGTTTCCTGGTCCATACAGTGCGCTGGAAAAGAAAACTGCGACAAAAAAAAGTGTCATAAAATGCATCATAAAACCATTTCCTAATTTCTAAAACAGATATTTCTTAGCCTGCAAAAATCTCAATGTGAAAATACCCTTAGGTTCATTCATAAAAAAACAGATCTGTGCAGGATTTTTATATTTATTTTTAAATATGGTTTATTTAATATTGTGAGAAGGTGAGTGGAAAAATTCTGGAAGGTCGCTATATCTCCCTCAGATTCCTCACTTATGTGTGGTAAGTGAGGATTCAGATGTCTTTAAACAAAACCTCAGCTGTGAGAAAGCCTTTCCTGTTAACCTCTTCTTGTCCTGCTACGGAGGAGCTTTCTTGTATAGATGGGAGCTAGGTTTCAATAAAGGCGTATAAAAGTTGGCAAGACCTCAGTCCTGAGCAGTTCCTGGGGAAGAGAGAAGGTTCTGTCTGCTTACGCAGTAAGTGGCCATTTTATTATGGCCTATGTGCAGTAGGCTCTGCCTGAAGCCTACAAGTTTCAAAGCCTGCGCTGGAAGAAGACAAAGGAAGAGAATGTTCCTGAAGAAGATGGAGGCGGCGCTGGAGAGTTCTCTGGCAGCATTGGGGACGCCCCTAGTGCTGTTTGAGCGCTGGGGCCCACCCCAAGTGCTGTGAGAGAATCATTTGCATACCGGCGAAAACCGTTATTTCTACGGAACGGCGTTGTGGAGAAGATATCTAAAGGTAGGAGACGAATAGCCTTTCTTAAAGGGATCCTATCAGTCATACATTTTTTTTGCAGATACCACATCGGTATAGCCTTAAGAAAGGCTATTCATTTCCTACCTTTCGTCGTCTTCTGTGCGCCGCCGTTCTCCTACAATCCCGGTTCTTGTCGGTATGTAAATGAGTTATTTTGCAGCACTGGGAGTGGGCCCCAGCGCTCAGACAGCACTGGGGGCGTCCCCAATGCTGCGAGAGAACTCTCTCCAGCGCCGCCTCCTCATCTTCAGCCTCTTCTTCCGGTGCAGGTTTCCGACTTCTAGGCCTCGGGCAGAGCAGACTGCGCATGCCCACAGGCCACGAGAAAATGGCCGCTTGCACAGTATTGTAAGCGCCCTAGAAGTCGGAAACCTGAGCCGGAAGAAGTGGCTGAAGATGACACTGCTGAAGAAGAGGAGGCGGTGCTGGAGAGAATTCTCTCGCAGCATTGGGGATGCTCCCAGTCAGGCATGTCAAACATGCGGCCCTTTACAGGCATATCTGCGGCCCGCACAAAAGTCTCAAACTTTGTCTCTAAAGTTTAGAGACAAAGTTTGAAACTTTTGTGCGGGCCGCTGAGGTGCAATACTCACGCGGCTACACGCTGCTGTGTAGACGTGATGACGTCACATCGCGTCTACAACTGTTAGCGCGCACGAGAGAGAGAGAGAGAGTGCGACGGGGGAGCGAGGACTCGGAGTCGTCGGACAAGGTAAGGCAGTTCTATATACTGCCGGAAAGCTGACAGTGCGCTGAGTTCAGCGCACTGTCGGCTTTCCCGATGTGGGCCCAGTGTGAAGGGCTTACGGTCCCGGTACCGTAGCTCTTCTATGGTCAGAAGGGCGTTTCTGACACTCAGTCAGAGACGTCCTTCTTCACAGCACAGCCAACTGCGCTGTGCTGTGATAGCCGGGAGGAACGCCCCCTCCCTCTCCTGATAATACTCGTCTATGGACGAGTACTGCGAGCAGATGGAGGGGGCGTTCCTCCCGGCTCTCACAGCACCGCGCGATTGGCTGTGCTGTGAAGAAGGTCCTCTTTAATGTGTGTGCACATAGAGGTGGAACGTGAAACAGAGGGCAGATGAAGGAGGGGATGGCATGACACTGGGGGCAGAGATGAAGAGGACATGAATCTGAGGGCAGAGATGGAGGGGACATGAATCTGAGGGAAGAGATGGAGGGGACATGAATCTGAGGGCAGAAAGTGGGGGGACATGAATCTGAGGGCAGAGATGGGGAGACATGAATCTGGGGGCAGAGATGGGGAGACATGAATCTGGGGGCAGAGATGGGGAGACATGAATCTGGGGGCAGAGATGGGGGGTATGAATCTGGGGGGCAGAGATGGAAGGGACATGAGTCTGGGGGCAGAGATGGAGGGAGGACATGAAACGGGGCAGATGAAGGGTGTATATATAAACAGATAATTTTCTTTTATGAAACTAACAAAATCTTCTCAGAGAACAAGGCTGACTGATCACCACTTATTTAAAAAAGATTGAAAAAAATTATAGCAAATAAATGTTTAGTTTTAATTGCTGTATTTTTGTTAAATATATGTTGCTGTTACATATTACTACTTCATATCTTGTTTTCATGACTGCTGTTAAAATACATGTGTGACATTAGCTGCTGTGTGCGGCCCTCGCAACAACCTCTTGTTACTCATGTGGCCCTCGGGGTACCCTGAGTTTGACATGCCTGCTCCCAGTGCTGTCTGAGCGCTGGGGCCGGCCCCAGTGCTGCAAGAGAGCTCATTTACATACCGACAAGAATTGGGATTATAGGCGAATGGCAGTGCGGAGAAGACGACGAAAGGTAGGTACGACGTGGTACCTACAAAAAATTGTGTCTGACTGATAGGATCCCATTAAGGTTATTCCGACGTGTTAGGGACAAAAAATTACTTCTGAATGATAGGATCCCTTTAAAGAGACTCTCCAAGAATACTTACTTGCCCCATCTGACAACAAATCCAAGGCCCAGTATTTATTTCTCTTGGTGTAGAACCAGAATAGGGCGGGTTCACATCTGCGCCCAGTCTCCGCTTTAGCCAATCCGCCTGGTTTCCGTCTTCTGCCCCGAGAAACTGGACAGTAGACAGAAATACGGCGGTCAGTTTTCAAACCTATTCACTTGAATGTGCGTCTTCTGACTGTCCACGGCGAAACTGTTTTTTTGGGTTTTTTTTAAACCAAGACACAAAGGCAAGCATGTGTGACACTGTGTCTGGTTAAAAAACAAAAAACAAAAGAAGAAATCGTTTCACGGAGAGGCAAAAGACACTCACGGGCAGTCAATTTGCAAACTCATTCAAGTGAATGGGTTTGAAAACTGACCGCCGGGTCTTTGTCCCCTGTCCAGTTTCTCAGGTCAGAATACGGAAACCCGCCGCATTGGCTAAAGAGGAGACTGGGCGCAGGTGTGAACCCGCCCATATACTGCAGCAATTTACAGACGTGGTAAATCACTGTCCCTTATAGGGCTCAAAATCTAAATTCCCTATCAGGATGTCTTTGGCAGAGACCAGAGCCCCTGGAGGAAACCCTTGCAAATAAAAGGGATAACATACACACTAGAGATGAACGAATATACTTGATCGAATACCTCAGCCGGAGGAGCGGGATATAACAGCATCGCTTCTGCCACTGCTGGCTTCATGCAGGGCAGAAGCATAGTGATGTTGCTGGCATCTGTGCCGGTGTCTGCATCTACACTCCCCGGCATCCGCCTCTCTATTACAGCGGATGCCGGGTTTGTATTCACATATGCAAAGCCAAATGGCGAGATGCCGCTGGCCCTGCGTGCGCGCTCATAGACCAGTCTAGCCTTCACAATGCGAATACAGACCTGACATCCGCTGTAATAGAGAGGCGGATGTCGGGTCTGTATTCGCATTGTGAAGGCTAGACTGGTCTATGAGCGGGCACGCAGGGCCAGCGGCATCTCGCCATTTGGCTTTGCATATGTGACCCCGCCCACCAATGACGCAACAAAACCGGAAGATTTTAGAGCAACGAAGACTGGTGAGTATGCGACGTGGGACAACCCCTTTAAACACTAACCTGGAAGGTGGGGCCAGCGAGGCGAAGAAGAACGAGAACACCGTGCACCAGACATCTCTGCAGGTAAGTAACTACTAGAGATGTTAGCTAGTTTACATTAGAATTAATGGACACAGCTGGCGCGCAGGGGGTTAAGGCTGTGTGCCGGCTACTTCCATTCATTCCTATGGAACCGCAGCAGAGCCTTCACACTGAGTATACACTCCGCTCAGAATGAGTGGAGCATATACTCAGTGTAAAGGCTAACATGGTTAGCTTTTCCCACAATGCTTGGCCAGTAGCAAAGCATTGTAGTAAATGATCACCGATCTCGATCTCCCACCTAAAAAGATCGTGTTCGGAATTCTGATCGCCGATCGTAATCCGATCTTTTCCGAACATGATCGCTTAACCCTACTAAGAATATAACATTTAATGTCTGGATGGCATAAAATAAACACAGTATTAACCCATTCAATTCCCACGCCACTCCAGTATTATGACGTACATAATACAGACTGCTACAACCAATCCCTGGCCTTAGGAATCACAGGTTATACAGATACAGCAGTCATGTGAATGATGTACAAGATATCACTGCAGGAGGATTGGCAGGGACCATCGGGGCTGTAGCAGGAGTCAATGGGTGAAAACTGGCTATTTGTTATTGTAATGTCTAACATGCATGTTTCATAAAATCATAGGTAAGACCATTAAAAAAGCCTAATAACTACCATATCCACATCACATTCAGCTGACTGGCTTTAAAGGGATGGCCACCATGTCAGAGGATTGCTCTGTGGCTGGCCAGTATATGGAAGACACTGGTCAGTCCAGGTGCTTTATGTACAATAGCCCTAAAGGTTACACACCACATAGGTTCAGTATGAGGTTGTGCAAGCCACATGAGCACACCATAGTACTAGCAGACAGAATGCCTCAATGACACGCGGTAATCTTCCGCCGGTCTAATACCAAGGAATGTCATGGGCTCGGTCCTGCCCACCCGCTCACGCTTTACCTCAGCACAGTGCTCCCTCCGCTTCACGAAGCCTCTGTCTCCACGTTACGTAGCACAGATGGGTCGACGTAATGACGTCAGAGTAGGCGGTCTATTGGCCATGCGTTCATGACTGCCTGAAACAGAGAAAATCTATGTAAATGTAGGCGAAGTAAGGCTTGTACGGTATACGCGATATATTCCACTTATCAGCGATGTAATATGTTACATATTACACAGACTAGGAAATATCGCGACATTTCACGCTCTCGCGAGGTCTCTGTGTCAGCTGACTGTCAGTGAAGCGCTGTGGTATTCAGAGCTCAGCTGCAGGAGCTAATGCTAAAGCGTAGCAGGTGCCTGTAGTAACCAATCAGATCCCAGCGCTTATGTTTCCAGCGCAGACTCGTGAGAGAAAGAGGGCTGCTGCTGCACCTGGTATTACCTGGTATCACATTTGTGTCATGGTGTCTGCTAAAATGAAAACCGACCCCACTGACTTTTAAAGGGGTCCTATAATCATATTTCATATAAGTACTGTGTGACCCATTGAAAGTAATCAGCCAAATTCTATGTCACAAGAAACATCCCAATAAAATGCCCTTATCCCTACCACTGTTTGAGCATCATTGCCCCAGGATACATCCTAAAGTATGTAGTCAATGGGAGACATTTTGGCAGGTGGATTTTAGGTGTATTTTGCATCAAAATACGCTGCCAGAAAACTCTGTGTAACTATAGGGCTTGTTCACACACGGGGGGCGGTGGGGTGGATTTTGACCATATTTTGACTCGGTGAGCCAAGTCAAAATATGGTCAAAACCCGCCTACCACGATGTTGCGGCTCCCCCCACCCCGGAGTCGGCTCAAATGAATGCATACCTCCCAACCGTCCCGATTTCCGCGGGACAGTCACGATTTGGGTGACATGTCCCGCGGTCCCGGTTGGAGGGAGGTATGTCCCGATTTCAACTCAGATCGGCGTCCAGAGGACGCCGATCTGAGTTGATCACATACGCGGCTGAAGCAAGGAGCTGACACAGGTCAGCTCCTCGCTTCCCCGCTGCCCGCCTCTCTCCCTGACACATGCGGCTGAAGCTGCTCGCTTCGCCGCTGCGTCTCTCTCTCGCTGACACATGCGGCTGAAGCGAGGAGCTGACCTGTGTCAACTCCTCGCTTCGCCGCTGCCGCCGGCTCCTGGCTTGTAGACGCGATGTACAAGACAGGAGCCGGCGGCAGCGGCGAAACAAGGAGTTGACACAGGTCAGCTCCTCGCTTCAGCCGCATGTGTCAGCGAGAGAGAGACGCAGCGGCGAAGCGAGCACGCGAGCAGCTTCAGCCGCATGTGTCAGGGAGAGAGGCGGGCAGCGGGGAAGCGAGGAGCTGACCTGTGTCAGCTCCTTCCTTCAGCCGCATGTGTCAGCAAGAGAGGCGGGCAGAGAGCGGCGAGGGAGCGGAGGAGAAGGTAAGTTTAATGTGGAGGTGGAACGTGAATCTGGGGGCAGATGAAGGAGAGGACGGCATGACACTGGGGGCAGAGATGTGGGGACATGAATCTGGGGGCAGAGATGGAGGGACATGAATCTGGGGGCAGAGATGGAGGGACATGAAACTGGGGGCAGAGATGTGGGGACATGAATCTGGGGGCAGAGATGTGGGGACATGAATCTAGGGGCAGAGATGTGGGGACATGAATCTGGGGGCAGAGATGGAGGGACATGAATCTGGGGGCAGAGATGTGGGGACACGAATCTGGGGGCAGAGATGGAGAGGACACGAATCTGGGGGCAGAGATGGAGAGGAAACGAATCTGGGGGCAGAGATGGAGAGGACACGAATCTGGGGGCAGAGATGGAGAGGACACGAATCTGGGGGCAGAGATGGAGAGGACACGAATCTGGGGGCAGAGATGGAGAGGACACGAATCTGGGGGCAGATGAAGGGTGTATATGAAACTGGGGGAGAGATAGAGAGGGACATATAATTTACGGGTGACTGTAGGAGGATTATACTGTGTGCGGGCACATGAAAAATTAACGAGTGGGCGGAGTCAACACAAATTTGTCGCGGCGCGCGTAGCGCACATTTTGTCCCTCTTTCAGTTCTCCAAAAGTTGGGAGGTATGTGAATGGGCCGATGCCGGAGGTTGCGGCTGGCAGCCGCAACTCAGCGAGCCGTGGAATCCGCCTGAAGAAAGGGCAGCTCGCTTCTTTTTTTCCGCTATCGGCAGTTGCCGATAGCGGAAACAAGAACGCTAGTGGTCTCCATAGACCACCATTGTAAAGGGGCGGGTTATGACGTGGATTCCGCTGTGCAAATTCTCTGTATTTGAGGCCACCAAGGATTCCCTCTGGTTCCAGGGCTTAATCAAGTTCACATGGTAGATTTGAAAAGGCTTCCTTTTCCCTGTTTGGTGAACCTTATAGTTGACTGGCCCTACTTTTTCCACAATTTCATATGGGCCTTACCATTTCGCTAAGAACTTGCTCTCCACAGTAGGCACCAAAATAAGGACTCTGTCTCCTGGGTTAAACTCTCGGACCCTGGCAGTAAATTCTACTTTGGGCCTCTTGTGCTCTTTGCAGATGTTCTTTTACAATTGGAATGACTGTTGAATTGCGGTCCTGCATTTGAGCTACATGCTCTATGACACTACAGTATGGGGAAGCCTCAGTTTCCTAGGTTTCTTTGGCTATATCAAGTAAGCCCCTGGGTTGTCTACCATCGACTAATTCAAAAGGGGAAAAACCTGTAGACGCTTGTGGAACCTCTCTAATAGAGAACATCAGGTTTGGCAACAGACAAACCCAGTCACCACCATCTTTTTCTACCAATGCACAAGAAAAAACACAGTCCACAGCTCACCATAAATCTTAAAGAGAATCAGCTAGACCAAGAGTGCACGAAAAAATACACCCCCGGCTGGGGTGGAACAATGCAAGAACCCAGTAGAAAAATATTCCTTCAGCACAAGAGGTCTATAGTAAAACTTGACTTTTATTGGAAAAATATAAAAAAAAAAATAGGTACCAGACATAGGAAAAAAGATGTAGAAAAACTTACATGGTCAATTCCAAGTATGCATGTATGGTTGAAGACAGACAAGCCTACGCGTTACGGGACATCCGTCCCTTACTCATGGCAATGCCATGAGTAAGGGACGGATGTCCCGTAACGCGTAGGCTTGTCTGTCTTCAACCATACATGCATACTTGGAATTGACCATGTAAGTTTTTCTACATCTTTTTTCCTATGTCTGGTACCTATTTTTTTTTTTTTTTTTTATATTTTTCCAATAAAAGTCAAGTTTTACTATAGACCTCTTGTGCTGAAGGAATATTTTTCTACTGGGCTCTTATCTTTTTCTACCACCTTTTTAAGCATATGCTTGAGAGTCTTATTAAAGCGCTCCACTAACCCATCTGTCTGGGGGTGATACACAGAGGTCCATATGTGGGTAATTTTAAACAGCTTGCATAGCTCTTTCATCACCTTTGACATGAACGGTGTGCCTTGGTTGGTCAGTATCTCTTTAGGTATGCCTGTCCTTGAAAACATATAGAATAACTCACGGGCAATACTCTTTGATGTCGTATTACGCAAGGGAA
This sequence comes from Leptodactylus fuscus, assembly GCF_031893055.1. NCBI lineage: Eukaryota > Metazoa > Chordata > Amphibia > Anura > Leptodactylidae > Leptodactylus > Leptodactylus fuscus. Next base: position 144,208,302 of record NC_134265.1, read on the forward strand.
CCGCCTCAGGATAGCGAGTAGCGTAATCTAAGACAACCAGAATATATTGGTGACCTCTACCAATCCTTTCAAAAGGCACTTCAATGATGGGCAGGGGAACCAAGGGACTACAGAAATGTGGGGCTAGGGCATGTACCTGACATGTAGGACAGGACGCACAGTAGTCCTTCACTTCCCTGTACACGCCTGGCCAATAAAATCTTTGGAGAATCCTCTCCTGTTTTCTCCGTGTCACGACCTGAATATTTGTAAATAATTTGTGTTTTTTTCTGCTGGGGTTTGGAGGGGGATTGATCTGGTGTTCTGTGGTCTTCTAGTGGTTTCTTTGCCATTGTGCCATCTGTTGGGGCATTGAGTATCAGCCTTGGATTGAGCCTCAGGTGTTGGTCATTACCATCATCCTATCGGATGGTTCTGGGGCCTGTATAAGGAAGAGGGCTGGCTTCACTAGTTGCCAGTTTTCGTCGTATCCAACTATAATTCGTGGCTCAGTGAGGAGGATTCTTTGTGGAAGTTTCTGCTGACTTTGAAGCGGTGTGAGTGTTGCCTTGTGTGTGAGTTTGGTTTTTCCCCTCCACACTTCTACTCTACCCTGTCCTTCAGCTCTGTTTGTTTGATACGGTCTTGGTTCACCGTTCAAATAGGGTGTAATGACGTCTGCCCAGTTAGCAGCTGGCAGTTTCTCCCGTTCGGCCACTCTCTCAAACACAGTGAGGAAGGCCTCCATGTCATCATCTGGGGTCATCTTTTGCAAAGCTCTTTGCACGGCCCGCTTTTCATCTTTGTGCTCCACAGGTCTTTGTGGGCTAGTGACAGCAGTCTCTTTAAGGAGCGCAATTTGCTCCATCAGCAAATGATTTGTATGTTGTTGCTGCAACTTGGACTGTACAAGATGCTTCAGTATCTCCACCATAGTCTGTGTCTGTATAGCGGCAGCAGCCTTCACCCAGGACATAAAAGCATCCAGTGGCGTAACTAGGAATGGCGGGGCCCCGTGGCGAACTTTTGACATGGCCCCCCCCCCATCCCAACTGACGCCGAAGACCTCGACTGACCCCCTCCTCCGCACTCTATTATGTCCCTTACTTACTTGCCCCTGCACACAGTATTAACCCCAATAGTGTCCCCTGCACACACAGTGTTAACCCCAATAGTGTCCCCTGCACACACAGTGTTAACCCCAATAGTGTCCCCTGCACACACAGTGTTAACCCCTATAGTGTCCCCTGCACACACAGTGTTAACCCCTATAGTGTCCCCTGCACACACAGTGTTAACCCCTATAGTGTCCCCTGCACACACAGTGTTAACCCCTATAGTGTCCCCTGCACACACAGTGTTAACCCCTATAGTGTCCCCTGCACACACAGTGTTAACCCCTATAGTGTCCCCTGCACACACAGTGTTAACCCCTATAGTGTCCCCTGCACACACAGTGTTAACCCCTATAGTGTCCCCTGCACACACAGTGTTAACCCCTATAGTGTCCCCTGCACACAGTGTTAACCCCAATAGTGTCCCTCTGTGGACACCCATAAACAATTATTATACTCTGGGGTCTTTTCAGACCCCAGAGTATAATAATCGGAGACTAAATCGGGAATAAAAACATTAAAAAAAAAAACCACTGTTGCTTCTTACCTGTTCCCCGGCTCCTGTGCTGTACTGTCCTCCTCTCGCGTCCTTCGTTAATGACGTCGGACGTCACATGACCCGGGAAGCATGCCGGGTTCATGTGACGTCAGAGACGTCAGACAGCAGTAGGACGGAGGCCTGGCAGGATCGCGGAGAGGTAAGTAACAGTTTTTTATGTTTATTACCTCTCCCGATCCGCCGGTCATTATACTCGGGGGTCTGCAAAGACCCCCGAGTATAATGATAGCCTCTGTGGGGCCCGCGGTGTCACTTGCCGATCCCGGCCCAGCCAGGATCGGCAAGTGAATAGGGCCCGTAACTGCCTATTGAAAAAAACCGCAGCGGTAGCGGCTGTCACCGGGCCCCCTAATGGCCCGGGCCCTGTGGCAGCTGCTACTGCTGCTACCACGGTAGTTACGCCCCTGAAAGCATCTGAGATATAGTAGAGCTCTGTCAACTCTGCTACTTCTGAGATCGGACCACAATGGAGACTGTTGTGGACTGATCTTAGACTCCGCCTCCTCTGGCAGAACCAGCATTGATTGGCTGAATGCTGTACACTGTACGGCATTCGGCCAATCAACACTGGCCAATGCTTTCCTATGGGGAAAAGTCAGCTCCCGCATTATTAGTGGCGTAATACAGGGACTTTGGCGTGTTAGATACCCACAGGCATGCTTCCCCTGCTGTCCCAGTTGCATTCCCAAGGTGTTGTCATCATTTGCTGAGGTGTCATAGTGGACTTGGTGACCCTCCTGAGTCGAATATTGGTTTCCCCCTAAACGAGTATTTTTTTCCCCATACACTATAATGGGGGTATAATATTCGTTCGAACAGTCGAGTTTTGAGGAGCTACTCGAATCGAATATCGAACTTCGAATATTTCACTGTTTGCTCATCTCTAGCAACAACAAAAAGAAACAATGCAAAAATAAATACCTGCCCAGCTAGGCTCTAATTGAACATAGAATAGGTTACCTTACCTATAACAGCAGAAATCAAAAGCCAGTTGAATAATTCAGGACACAGCTCCAAAAAAAAAACGACCTCTCTATTTGGCACTCCAGCCAAGCTCTGCCCAAGTGTTGCTGCTGGAGCTGGCTTCTTAAGCCTCCTTGACGAGGAGATTCACTGCAGCTCAGTCACTGCCAGAACATCCCCAAAGTGTGGACTGGAGGGGGTAGAATGACAGGTCCCACTGCCAATCTTATTTGTCATTCCTAAAAATCCAGCCCAGTACTGAGCATTACCAAAATGCTCAGCAGATGAAAGCTGCTGAGAACAAACATTCCTTCTGGAGTTTTCTCATCTGACCCACCTTAGTAGTCTGTGTGAGATGTACACCCCCTCCATTACCTGACCAGCCATCGGCTTACATATGCTTATGGCCACAGCATTACTGGATGTTTTTCCTCGATCACACCATTCTCTGTACAATAGAAACCTCATTACATGAGAAAACCCCACAGAGTTAATAACTATGCCTTGTTCAACATCTATCAGATTGCTTTATTTTCCCTATTCTAATGTGGATTCAGCATGAAACTGATTCCCAAAAAATTTGCTCATTTGATTCATATTCCACTCCCAGGGTCACATGTCTAATTTTTGATGGTTTTTATTATTTATTTTATACTAGCTATAACCCGCGACTTCGTCCGCTGTCCCCTCACCCTTGCACGATCCACCTGCAGCACGGCTCGTGGCCTCCCATGGCCCTTTCCTTGCGGCCAGCACAGTCACCTCCCACAGCGTCGTGGGCCAGGACCCCACAGCCCCGCTGCTGCACCTCTGGCCCTCCCCTTTCCCTCCACCTGCACCCCCGGCTCTCCCCTTAACCCCCACCCGCGTCTCCAGCCCCCTTTAGAGTTACAGTCACCTCCTAGATCTACCTCTTCCCCCCAGCACCACCCACCCATATCCTTGGTCCCCCTCCCCCCCCCCCTTTCCACAGTTTCAATCTGCCCCGAAACCCGACCCCCACGGCCCCCTCTCTAACCCCTACCACCAGCACCTTCCCCGAACCAGCAACCCCCCCCCCCCCCGACACCTACCGATCACCCATGCCCCACCACCCCTCTCCCCCTTAAGCAAGCCGGAGATCCCTTTTCCCGCAGCACAGCTGACTAAGACGGCATTTCCTCTGCCGGCGGTGCTGTGTTCGTGTTTCGTGCCGGCACCCGGAGCAAGCCCTGGGACCGGCATCACGTTGCTATGGCAGCCGGGAGCCGTACGCAGGGTCCCCGGGCTGTCGGTCTTTCGCTCCTACTGCAGCCTATGGCACGTAGCCTGCAGTAGAAGGGCCAGTTTTATGCTATGCTATACCAGCGCTTCTATTGCAGGTTACGTAGCCTAGGCTGCAGTAGGAGCAAAAGACCGACAGGACGGGGACCCTGCGCAAGGCTCCCAGCTGCCATAGGAACATGACGCTTCGTCCGGGTGCCGACGCGGAGAAGGAGCAGCGCAGCGCCCACGCACCGGCAGAGGACATCAGGACAGGTCAGCTGTGACTGAGGCGGCGTTAGGGTTAATGGAGACGATCGTTGTGGACACCGGACACCCCGCTGGACTCACCTTGTGTATGGTGTGTAGTCCGCAACATCTGCCGGTCCTGTGTAGCCGGCCGGCATGCTGGCAGTGTGTAGGCGGCCTGGGATGGCAGCGGCGGCTGGAGCATGTGGGCTGCCGCCATGTTGACTACGGTCTTCCCGGTCAATCGGCCCGCCCACACTTTGCCGGCAACGTATGTTGCTGCAGCGCTAGCTCCATAGCCCGCCCACACCCTGCCATGCACCAATAGGAAGTGCGTGGAAAGACCTGGGCTGGCGTAATGCCAGCTCCTACATCAGAGCAGGAGAGAACTTTGGAGGGTCGCGGTGGCGATTTGGGGTGAGTGACCCACAATTAGAGTAGCCTATCATTCCCTCCTGGGCAATATGTCGGTGTGTGTGAAATTTCAACAAAATCCATTCAGTGATTGAGGAACAAACATCCAAACACACAAACCCACAGGAGAACCCCTTTAAGTGGAAGGTCTGTTGGTCTGTTTTTGTACACCCATCTAACATTTTCAGATTTGGTTAATGTGTGCCTAGCCTTTCGGATGACTTTTTAGGATAAACTGCCATTTATTTGTACATGAGGAATAACGCTAATTCTGACTATTATAGTGGGTGGATTACCATCTATGATTAGAGATGAGTGAGTAGTGAAATATTCGAGATTCATTTCGAGTAGAGCCTCAATATTCGACTACTCGGTCGAATATCGAATCCCATTATAGTCTATGGGAAAAAATGCTTGTTTCAGGGGAAACTACTATTGGACTAAAGGAGAGTCACCAAGTCCACAAGTAGCAGGAGGAGTGTTTAGGAGGAGCGAAGTGCAGTTGTGGAGTGTTGAGGAGGAGTGCTGTGCAGTTAAAGCGCATGGACCCCATAGACTATAACGGGTCCATGTGCTTGCAGCGCACTGCCCGCACGAATAGTCTATGGGGTCCGTGCGCTTTAACTGCAAAGCACTTGCAGTTGTGCTGATATTCCGTTCGGGGGGTCCTCCTGCGGACTCCTTCCGGACAGGAGGCAAGCGCTAATGTGAACCAGCCCTTACTCATCCTGCAGAACCAGCATTGATTGGCCGAATCAGTGCTGGTTCTGCAGCAGGCTCGTCCTTGCTAGTCGGGAGAGCTGGCAGCTTGCGGTTATGCGGAAGCTGACTTTTTTGTCATAGGAATGCATTGACCAGCATTGATTGGCCAGTGTACAGCATTCGGCCAATCAACGCTGGTTCTGCCGGAAGCTCGTCTGTGATGAGGCGGAGTCTAAGATCGGACCACAATGGAGATTGCTGTGGTCCGATCTTAGACTCCGCCTCCTCACAGACGAGCCTTTGGCAGAACCAGCATTGATTGGCCGAATGCTGTACACTGGCCAATCAACGCTGGTCAATTCAATCCTATGAGAAAAAGGAAGCTCCTTCATAACAGCAAGCTGCCAGCTCTCCCGACTAGCAAAGACGAGCCTGCTGCAGAACCAGCACTGATTTCCCAAATGCTATACACTGTATAGCATTCGGCCAATCAACGCTGGCTCTGAATCGAATCTTTACTGTGAATAGCGAGTAGTATTCGAATGAGTATGAGTATTTTGAATACCGTAGTATTCTATCAAATACCTACTCGCTTATCTCTAGCTATGATATCTCCCATAAACAGACATGGAGAATACAGAGGTTTCTGATCCATTCTTCTTTCAGGTCCCTTATTCACTCAGAAATATCATGGAGGATACTACAGAGATGTTATGAACAATATTGATGTGAATAAAGCACTTGTGGTAAGAAAAACCTTAGTAGTCCCATATCAATACAAAATCCTCGGGATACAGAAAAATATATTGCTGTGATCACAATTGTAGTGTAAGGTCAATTTCTACAATACTAACCATGGGGACAAGTTAAGTTCACCTTATCCTAACAAACCTTTACTAGTCATTAGTGATTCAATATATATTTATTATTATTATTATTATTATTATTAATAATAAAAGTTAATTTTTATATTCAGTAGTCTTTGAGTAGGGAACCCCTTGTGTCTCTAATTTAAGTTCAGGTAACCTTACACCCTGTGTGACATTAAGAAAAAACTTTCTGGGATAAAATTGGATAGCTCATCAATATCTTATCAGAGGGAATCTGACGCCAGATACCCCCACCAATCAGCCATTCTCAGCAGCTGATGCACAGAGAATGGAGCAGGAAGCAGACAGTTCCATTCTCTGTGTAGTGGCAAAAACATAGTACCACCAATCAGCTCCCATTCATTTGAGTGGGAGCTAAACTACAGTACTCTGGTATGGCCACTACACAGAGAAAAGAGCAGTCTGCTTACTGTTCTATTCTCTGTCTATGAGTTGCCCCGAACAACTGATAAGTGGGGTTTCCAGGTGTGGTACCCCCACTGATCCTTTGGATAGGTCATAAATAGTTAAAGGGGTTTTCTGGGCTAAAGTTATTTATCAGCAGCAGTAACAGGTCTCAACCTCTGTCTGACCGTCTCTTTTTCCTTCTTTCTCACATGTACCACCCTCTTCTCTCCAGTCTTCATAGACTTTAATGCAAAGCTATAATTTGATGTTACAGTGAGTGTCGGCTCGCTTTCAAAGAGATGGATTCAGCATTGAATTTACGGTGAATGTTAGAGTAGCAGAATGGTGAGCAGGAAAAGAACCTGATAAGTGGTGAAAGAGGCATTTTTCTAGGATAAGATATATTAGAAAGTTTATTATATTAGCTTGTACTACTGATTTATACAGTGTTTGTTGAAAAGTTAGTGACCATTTAAGACTAAATTGTTATGAATCTAAAAATATCCAATATGGTATTTGGTCTTTTCCAGAGCCATTCTTGATTTGTGAGATTTGGCCATCCTGTGTAGGATTCCTCTTCATTTTTCACCCCTGGCTCCTCCTGGCAGGTTGCTTAAGCGGAGAATCTGCTTTTGCCACTTATTAGGCCCAGATGAATAGGCCTAAACAGCAGGGATTATCAGTGGAATCTGCAGGAAGATCTAGCAGGATGCTTAGGGCTAGTTCACATGGGGCGAGTGACCATGTATTTTGGTCCTGATTTTAACGTGGGAAGCACGTCAGAATCAGGACCAAAATGCACCTGCCATGGCTAGCCGCGACTGTCGCAGCTTCCGAAAGTCATTGCTTCCCGCTCTGGAGTAAGCCCAAATGAATGGGCCTAGTTAGGAGGGATTGTCTTGCCACGGTGTCCGCCTCAAGAAAGGCCAGCTTGCTTCTTTTTTCCACGAGCAGGAACAAACTGCTCACGGTCTACATAGACCTCTATTGTGAGGGGGCGGATTTTGAGGTGGATTCCGCGCCAAAATCCACTCCCTCTTGCCCCGTGTGAACTAGCCCTTAGTTATTAACTGTCCTCCTGCAATCTTTGCCTCCCATTGAATACAATGGGAGGCAGAATAAGGTTGAAATCTGTCACTGTGGCACTGTGGATGAAGACCATTATATTTACTACAAACAGAACATGTCATAGCAGAAAAGTATATTTATTTACATTATATCAAAACATTTCACTGGAGAACATAAAAATATAAAATAAAAACAGCTTGTTCTGGTAGGTCTAATATTTGTTTGCTGCTCCATATAATTTCATACTTCTAGTATCGGTGACCTTACTCCAAAATGAACTGCCTGCACCCCTGCATAATGAAGCAGGTTAACAATAGGCATATGATCGTATCTATTCATATCGTGATGCAGAAAATGGACTCTGTTACCTGCAATAAAAAGCAAGAATTTCAGTAGATTTGGAAGGATTTTGTTGAATATTGAAGTCTTATCCAGTGTTGGACTGAGGTTTCTTGGGCCCACCAGTTGTTTGAGGCAGCTGCAGATGGCCTTCAAGGGCCAGTGATTTCACATTTAAAGAGGACCTTTGATGTCCTAGAGGCATTTTTCTAGGATAAGATATATTAGAAAGTTTATTATATTAGCTTGTACTACTGATTTATACAGTGTTTGTTGAAAAGTTAGTGACCATTTAAGACTAAATTGTTATGAATCTAAAAATATCCAATATGGTATTTGGTCTTTTCCAGAGCCATTCTTGATTTGTGAGATTTGGCCATCCTGTGTAGGATTCCTCTTCATTTTTCACCCCTGGCTCCTCCTGGCAGGTTGCTTAAGCGGAGAATCTGCTTTTGCCACTTATTAGGCCCAGATGAATAGGCCTAAACAGCAGGGATTATCAGTGGAATCTGCAGGAAGATCTAGCAGGATGCTTAGGGCTAGTTCACATGGGGCGAGTGACCATGTATTTTGGTCCTGATTTTAACGTGGGAAGCACGTCAGAATCAGGACCAAAATGCACCTGCCATGGCTAGCCGCGACTGTCGCAGCTTCCGAAAGTCATTGCTTCCCGCTCTGGAGTAAGCCCAAATGAATGGGCCTAGTTAGGAGGGATTGTCTTGCCACGGTGTCCGCCTCAAGAAAGGCCAGCTTGCTTCTTTTTTCCACGAGCAGGAACAAACTGCTCACGGTCTACATAGACCTCTATTGTGAGGGGGCGGATTTTGAGGTGGATTCCGCGCCAAAATCCACTCCCTCTTGCCCCGTGTGAACTAGCCCTTAGTTATTAACTGTCCTCCTGCAATCTTTGCCTCCCATTGAATACAATGGGAGGCAGAATAAGGTTGAAATCTGTCACTGTGGCACTGTGGATGAAGACCATTATATTTACTACAAACAGAACATGTCATAGCAGAAAAGTATATTTATTTACATTATATCAAAACATTTCACTGGAGAACATAAAAATATAAAATAAAAACAGCTTGTTCTGGTAGGTCTAATATTTGTTTGCTGCTCCATATAATTTCATACTTCTAGTATCGGTGACCTTACTCCAAAATGAACTGCCTGCACCCCTGCATAATGAAGCAGGTTAACAATAGGCATATGATCGTATCTATTCATATCGTGATGCAGAAAATGGACTCTGTTACCTGCAATAAAAAGCAAGAATTTCAGTAGATTTGGAAGGATTTTGTTGAATATTGAAGTCTTATCCAGTGTTGGACTGAGGTTTCTTGGGCCCACCAGTTGTTTGAGGCAGCTGCAGATGGCCTTCAAGGGCCAGTGATTTCACATTTAAAGAGGACCTTTGATGTCCTCGGGCACATGGGGTTTTATATACAGCTAGAAAGCCGACTGTCAGCTTTCTTTTTATGGGTCCCTTAAGATAGGCTGTCGATATTTGAGAGGGAGAAGCCCAATTCTTAGCACCATCGCCGAACAGCTGATTAGGGAGTCCAAGGTGTTTGTGCAAATGTTGTGGTTTCTTTATTATATCCAATTCAAGTGAAAGTGACAACTAAACTGTGCTCAGAACAGCCACTGCTAAAACTGTAAGCATCAGAACACAATATAAACAATGAAGAGTCTTCAGTACTCCTTTAAGTGCCCCTTAAGGCTGGTGCCCCACGGACCGGAAATGCCGCAATTTGCCCGCAGCGGAGACGCTGCGGGAAAAATCGTGGCGTTGTACAGTGCAGGCAAAGTGGATGGGATTCATGCGAATCCCATCCCCACTTTGTGGAAAAGATCGCAGCACGAACACGCTTCGATTTGCAAAGCCGTTGCGGCTTTGCAAATCACAGCATGTCAATTATATCTACGGAAACGCCAGCCGCTTTATTATAGATATAATGGTAAGAGAAAGTCCGCAGAGGAAAACTCTATGAACTTTCTCTTAAGCGCCGTTCACGCAGCGGTTCTTCCCGCAGCTCTTTAGTGCTGTGGATACGTCCTGTGGGGCCTTAGCCTAAAACAGGTGATAATAAAATCTGTGAAACAGCTATGGGGTCAAAATGCTCACTATACCTTTTGTTATGTTTTGTCAGTGGTATAGTTTCCAAAACAGGTTTGTTTGTTTTTTTTTGTCTAGGAGGGGGGAGGGTCCCCATTGTATTGGTACTCTGGAACCTGAACGCTGTTATGACTTTTTTATCGCCTTTTATTGTTATTTTCTTGAGGAAAGCAAAGTGACAATCACTGAACCTTACATACCCGGTCCTACTATTAATGCACCACCTTGTTGAGATGGATCCCCTTGAAAATCAAATGCAGGACTCGTCATTGCTCTCCATATGCTTTTGATGCTTCCAGTGATCATGTTGGATTTCACATGTGGGCTTCCTGCTAAAATAGGATCATACTTCTGTATTAGCACTCTTAAAGGGGTTTATGTAGATATAAGACTTTTCCTAAATACATTGCTTCATCAAAACTGCTTTGTTTGGCCGCTATCTTAACCCCTTAAGGACCAGGCCATTTTTTGGTTTCGCATTTTCGTTTTTCCCTCCTCACATTTCAAGAGCCATAACTTTTTCATTTTTCAGTTCACAGAGTCACATGATGGCTTATTGTTTGCGGGACAAATTGTACTTTGTAATGGCACCATTCAATATGCTGTGCAATGTACTGGGAAGCTGGAAAAAAATTCAGAATGAGGTGCAATTGGAGAAAAAATGCATTTGCGCCATTTTCTTATGGGTTTAATTTTTACAGCGTTCACTGTTTGGTACAAATGACATGTTACTTGTGTTCTACGTGTCAGTACGAACGCGGTGATACCAAATTTATATAGTATTTGAAATGTTTTGATACTTTTAAAAAAAAATGATAAACTTTGCAAAATAGAAAAAAAAAATTGTGTCATCATGTTCTAACACCTGTAACTTTTTCATATTTCCATGTATGGAGCTGGTTGTGGTGTCTTTTTATGCGGGACAAGATGACGTTTCTATTGATACCATTTGGGGAAAGATCTGATGGTTTGATCACTTTTTATTCAATTTTTTATAGGAGGCAAAGTGTTGAAAAAAACGCTTTTTGGCTGTTTTTATTTTTTTTGCCGCTACGCCGTTCGCAGTACGGGATAAATGTTTTAATATTCTAATATTTCGGGCATTTTGGAGCGTGGGGATACCTAATATGTTTATGTTTAATGTTCTTTAATTACTTTTATAGCTAATCTAGGGAAAGGGGGGTGATTTGAACTTTTATATTTTTTTTATTTTTTTAATACTTTTAAAAACTTTTTTTTTTCTTCTGTTACATTTATGATCAGACCCCTTAGGTACCTTGAAACCTAGGGGGTCTGATCGCTCATACTATTCACTGCAATACTACAGTATTGCAGTGAATAGGAAAATCGCAGCACTTCTATTAGACGATGCCTCTGGCATCATCTAATAGATCTCGTGCAGAGACAAGCCTGGAAGCCTTCAATAGGCTTCCGGCTGTCATAGCAACCGATCACCGCCCTCATGTGACGTTCAGGAGGGCGGCGATCGGCAAAACATGGCGGCGCCCGTGCCGCCGGCGCCGTTTACACACTGCGGTCACGTTTGACCGCAGTGTGTAAAGGGTTAACAGCAGCGATCGGCTCGGGCACCGACCGCTGCTGTTAGTGGCAGGTCCTGGCTGTATGATACAGCCGGCATCTGCTGTGTATAGAGCGAGCTCAGCGTGTGAGCTCGCTCCATACATCCCCATGCGACCAATGACGTACAGTTACGTCAAGGGTCGCTAAGGGGTTAATTTACTCACTTCATTGTTTACACTGTGTTTCCATGACCACGGGGCCGTTCTGAGCTTATCTGCTCAGTCCCCAAGTGACCTAGCTGTCTGCTCCCAGGGGGAGGGGCTGAGTACTCGGCAGCAGCTCTGAGCTGTTTATGTCTCTGCCACAGACAAGCAATGGAGCTCCTCAGATAGGAGATGGGGAAGGTGAGAGCTCCAGGATTTCTGAGCTCTTATCTCCAGCTCTTCCACTTATCAGTCGGTTTAATTGAATTTGGCTGATGAAGTAGGGAGTCCATTATCTCTGTATGTATTACAAACTGACTCAAATCCAGCTCTGTTACATCAGCCTCTACATCAGCCTCTACATCAGCTTCATATTGTGGTAATTCATTTACAACCAATCCCTCATTACTGACTGCAAACATAGCAGATAGCACAGCAAGTGAAACCCCACCCACCAATGTGCTGAGAAAACCAGGAAGTGAAGAGAGCACACAGCCTGCAGGTTGGTGAACAAGGGAGATGGGAATACCCCTTTAAGAAACCAGGGCTATGGAGTCTGATTTGGAGTCAGGACCAATTTCGGGTGGAGTCAGAATTGGAAAAAAGTTACTCACTCTGACTTCAAAATAAATTGATTATATATTGATGTATATTGATGCATATTTTATTTTATATTTATTTCCATAGCAATTCAGTCACTCTCTTTTTAATGAATTAGAGAAGCTTTACTGCCATGGCTATCAGCCATTTATGAAGGGGGCAGAGTAGGAGTTGAATTGTGAGTCAAGCTGTAGGAAAAAACTAGTCTGTCGGTTGTTTGACTTAGGCCGGGTTCACACAGGGTTTTTTGTTCTGGATTTTGATGCGGAATCCGCGTCAAAATGCGGCTCAAACAATCGCCTCCCAATGAATTCAATGGGTTCCTTTTTCCATGAGTGGTTTACGCCCCGCTCGCGGTAAAAAGAAACGACATGTCCTTTCTTGAGGCAGATTCTGTGGCTGATTCAGCTGCGGACATCCGCCTCGCGACACTCCCTCCTGACTAGGCTCATTCATTTGGGCCTAATCCGGAGTGGAATGCCGCAACTGAATACCGATGCACTGTATGCACTGCATCGGCATCCACTCACAGCTTGCCCTTTATTAGACCAGATTCTGAGGCGGCTTCCGTGTCATAATCTGGACCAAAAAACCCAGTGTGAACCCGGCCTAAGGGTCTGTTCATACAGAGTTTTTTTGGAATTGAGGTGGAATTGGAGGTGGTTTTTTGAGCCGGATTTTGATGGATTCCACAACAAAATCCATACCAAAACACTCCCGTGTGAACCCGGCCTTAGGGTAAGTTCACTCGGGGTTTTTTGGACTGGATTTTGACGCGGAATCCGCCTCAGAATTCGGCTCCAAAAATTGCCTCTGATCGACTTCAATGGGAGCCATTCACATCCTTTTTCCGTGAGCGGTTTCTTCCATGCTTGTGGAAAAAAGTAGCGAGTCAGCCGTGGGTGTCCGTGGCATTACACTCCCTCCTAACTAGGCCCATTCATTTGGGCATAATCCGTAGCAGAATGCCGCGACTGTTGGAATTCCGTGACAGTCACAGCTAGCCGTGGGAGGCGTTTTTTGGACCGGATTCTGAGGCGGATTCCCACATCAAAATCCAGTCCAAAAATCCCTGTATGAACTTGCCCTTACTGACTCCACAGCCCTATAAAAAATATTAGACCTTATGACTAATAGGAGGTGTTATTCATCAATGATCTGTATATTATCCTTACAATAAACATGGTTATAATATAAAGCACTTTACCCTGAGACACCACTATTACCTAAGGGCAATGGAGACAGGAAATAACCAGCATAGTCTATGCGCACATAAACATTCACAAATACACACTTTAGTCTATCTCTGTAGGGCTGTACAGTGTGATCCTCACAGCATGGGTTTCACTTTCGCCTTGACTACTGTAACTCCTTGCTAATCGGTGTTCCCCTCACTAAACTCTCCCCTCTACAATCTATTCTTAATACAGCGGCCAGGCTCATCTATCAGTCTAGATGCTACAGCAATGCCTCCGGTCTATGCCAGTCACTACATTGGCTGCCTATTCATTATAGAATAAAATATAAACGTCTTACCCTCATCCACAAGGCTCTCCATATTGCTGAACCTCCCACATTTCCTCTCTCATCTATCACCCTACCCGTGTTCTCCGTTCACTCAATGACCTAACATTTACATCCTCTATTATCAGAACCTCCCACGCTCGTATACAAGACTTCTCCCGAGTTGCACCACTTCTCTGGAATGCTCTACCCCGGACAATCAGATTAACTCCCAATTTCTACAGCTTCAAGTGCAAACTAAAGACACATCTCAGACAGTCCTATCACAATTCCTAAAGTAAACCCTTTTGTACCATAATTAGAATCCCTAAAATGAACCCTTCTCTGTTCAAGCTCCCAGATTACCCCACATGATATGGTGTCGTTTCAGGCTAACGTTATATGTCCAGGCACCATCTGCACATTAAAGGACACCACTGGTGACGGCTCATACAGTTTCACATTTGTGTAATGACAGTAACCTCTATTGACTGAGCACTGTATAAGCAATGCTACCTGATGCCGCCCCAGCTACCTCTTGTGTCACTCCCTCTACCTCATAGATTGTAAGCTCTTGTGAGCAGGACCCTCAGTCCCATAGTGTCAAGTGACCATTTCTTTGTAATATATTTTTTGTCTGTACTTGAACCTTACAAATTGTACAGTGCTGCGGAATATGTTGGCGCTATATAAATAAAATGTATTATTATTATTATTAAGCAGTTGTCCTGTTTCCCCACAAAATTTCATAAACACCATATAACAATGTGCAGTGGCATAGTATGGTGTGTACAATCTCAGGATTCACTGTAGCCTCCACTTATTTCAGCTCCCCTGGAGGCTATGAGTACCAATGTAAACAGAGTGCAATAGCTATAGCCTCATAGTATGGCAGAGGTCAACTCCACTTTTGTGCCTTTGCTGAACTCTTTCAAAACAGGTGCAGATACAAGACATCCATAAGCTTTTAAGATAGTGTGGCTGCCTCCTGTACTGAGACTGCATTGCACATAAAGTGTTTTGTAAATTTGATGGTGTAGTGCTGAACAATACCCACAACTCTGCCTCCTCTAACCCACTCACCAATGAATGACTGGCAGTATTGTATGTAGTGTAAGCCAATGGCTGGTCAGGTAATGGAGGGGGTGTCCATCTCACCCAGACTACTCAGGTGGGTGAGATGAGAAAACTCCAGAAGGAATGTTTGCTCTCAGCAGACAACTTTCGTCTGCTGAGCATTTTGGTAAATGCTCAGTACTGGGCTGGATTTTTAGGAATGACAGGTTGGTTGGTAGTGGGGCCTGTCATTCCACTCCCCCTCCAGTCCACACTTTGGGGATGTTCCGGCAGCGACTCAGCTGCAGAGAGTTTGCTCATCAAGGAGGCTTAAGAAGCCAGCTCCAGCAGCAACATTTTGGCAGAGTTTGGCTGGAGTGCCAAATAGAGAGGTCGGTTTATGGAGCTGTGTCCTGAATTGTTCAACTGGTTTTGGATTCCTGTTATTATAGGTGAGATAACCTATTCTATGTTTAGTTAGAGCCTAGCCGGGCAGGTGTTTATTTTTGTATTGTTTCCTTTTGTTGCTGCACTACCTTTTTTGAGTGAAAATAAAACTCTACTATTGTTTTGGACTAAAGAAACTGGACTTGTGTGTCTATGCCACCCCACCTAGCAACCCCAGACCCTGACAGTAGACATACGGCAAATGCCATTACATGGAAGGAGGCAGGGGCACCTCTTCATGAGTTCAGTGGGCACCCAAGGACAAGTTTACACGGTGGAAACCTTTTCCGCCGTGTGGCTTTTTGGCGCTGCTATCTATGACTGGATCCCGCTCCTGATTAGGCCTGGATGAATGCAATTGACTCAGCAGAATCATTGTGAAGATAGGGTATGCCGCTTTTTTTCCACCCCTAGCTGAAAAAAAAAATTAAAAAATCACTAGCGGAAAAAAAAAAAAGAAAATGACTCTCATTGAAATGAATGGGAGACGTTTTTAGAGGCGAATTCTGACTGCAAAAAACCTCTGTGTAAACATACTTAAGATAGAGTCCTCTATATTTCTCATACAGAAACATCACAGTATTTTGTGCAGTTTAGCGTAGGAAATAAACAGATTAAGGATGGCAGCATATTATAAATGTAAGATCGGTTTTAAAGTACAAGGAAAAACAGTCAAGGAAAATCCTATTTATAGTTATTACCTGAAGAACTAGAAGATTCTCCTTTTTTCATGCCCAGCTTGCAATAGATCTCCTTGTCATTATCAACATATATTTCATGACTATATTTGGTTAAAGAACAAAATTCCTGGAAAATACATAGAAAAAAATCATCTTAGTGCATTGTACAATGAAAACATATGTACAAAACTATGTATCAAAGTATTCACATACAAACTCCATGCATACAATTCTTGTGGACGACTTGTCACTTTGTAAATGCAGTCTAATCTGCAGGCATTATGTTACAGAGTAGAAGATGAACAGATTGAAAAGATCCATCCATCCATCCATCCATCCACTAAAGGACAGGGGATGCTGTAGCTATAAGCCTTTGCATCACCATGGCAACACAGAATGACCAGTAGATGCCGCCATCATTATCATAAACAGTTGCAAATGGTCTTCTCATATCTGTTACAGGAGCATGTCAGCGGTGTGTCACAACTGACATTTCCTGCCAATAACACACAGGCTGAGTTTCTAAGTCCGTGCCATCTTCATGACATACTGTTACATAAGTTAGTGGGAGCGGGTTCCAGACACTGGTGTAATAATTAGAGATGGGTGAATAGTATTTGATCGAATACCTCGCTCCCATAGGAGTGCGTGTAAGCGGCCGAACACCAAGAGGTTAAGCACAGTGAATATTCGATGTGCTTAAGCCCTTGGTATTCGGCCGCTTACACGCATTCCTATGAGAGCGAGATATTCGATCGAATACTATTCGCTCATCTCTAGTAATAATACATCATGAGATGGGAATTGGTGAAAGAGGACCTTTCATCAGATTGGGCACAGGCAGTTCTATATACTGCTGGAAAACTGACAGTGCGCTGAATTCAGCGCACTGTCGGCTTTCCCGATCTGTGCCCCGGGTAAAGCGCTATTGGTCCCGGTACCGTAGCGCTTTACAGTCAGAAGGGCGTTTCTGACAGTTAGCCAGGGACGCCCTTCTGCCAGCAGCGCCTATCGCGCTGTACAGTGTGAGCGGGGAGGAACGTCTTCCTCCCTCTGCTCACAGTGCTCGTCCATAGACGAGTATTATCAGGAGGGGAGGGGGCGTTCCTCCCCGCTCCACAGTACAGCGTGATAGGCGCTGCTGGGCAGAAGGGCGTCCCTGGCTAACTGTCAGAAACACCCTTCTAACTGTAAAGCGCTACGGTACCGCGACCAATAGCGCTTTACACCGGGCACAGATCGGGAAAGCCGACAGTGCGCTGAATTCAGTGCACGATCAGCTTTCCAGCAGTATATAGAACTGCCTGTGCCCAATCTGACGAAAGGTCCTCTTTAAATCTTTTCCCACAAAACTATATATCAACCTGCTAAGCTCCTAATGATAAAAAATGATGTTTTTGAAAGAAAAATCAAATTTACTTTGTAAGGATGCATATAGAGTTAATAAATGCAGGTGCGTAAGGTGGATCCTGAGCAACATTGTCCACGGTTTGTGTCCACTACAAGATGTGATTGTTTCAAGTAGTCAAATCCTAATCACATGCAATTCCTATCACATGCAATTTATACCAATGCTCAAAATCACACAACTGTTGCTATCTGTAAAAATTTGTCTCTCAGGGTGAATTCACACTGAGTAAACGCTAGCTTATTCTGAACGTAAAACACGTTCAGAATAAGCGGCGTCTAAAGCAGCTCCATTCATTTCTATGGGAGCGGGGATACGAGCGCTCCCCATAGAAATGAATGGGCTGCTTCTTTCACTCCGTGCAGTCCCATTGAAGTGAATGGGGAGTGCCGGCGTATACGGCAAGCTCTGCTCATGCCGGAGCGTACACGCCGGCACTCCCCATTCACTTCAATGGGACTGCACGGAGTGAAAGAAGCAGCCCATTCATTTCTATGGGGAGCGCTCGTATCCCCGCTCCCATAGAAATGAATGGAGCTGCTTTAGACGCCGCTTATTCTGAACGTGTTTTACGTTCAGAATAAGCTAGCGTTTACTCAGTGTGAATGCACCCTCAAATTGTTATTTCCCCCCAAAGAATCAGCACTTTACCTTTATATGTTGATAGGATGACTGACCAATAACAATAAGTCTTACATCTGCAGCCTTGAAAAGAAAAATGTGTTATATGCATAAAAACTGAGTGTCATAGTTTAAAAAAAAACAAAAAACGCCAGGCCCACATCACAGATTTTAGTCCCACTCCCAGCAAATTACTGTCACCGACATAACAGAGAGGGATAACTATTGGATTTTAAAATAAAGAAAAACCATGGAACAATAACATAAAATAAAGCCACATTTATCACCAAAACATTATTTGAATAACCAAAAAGAAAAAAAACATTATAGCCCTCAAAACCATATGTACAAAAAAAAAAATCTGAAAATTTCTTATTTATTTTTTCCCATGAACAGCAATCCACTCACCAGACCCCCTTACACCCAATATATTTGATGTTAGCAAGTGCCAATGGTGGATAGTCTCTCACACAGATCCTCATCACTCCTATAAAAGGCTTGTCCCTGTCAGGTCGATTACAGAAGCTTTCCACTGCAGCCATGTGTAGCAGATGGCTCCCCCTGGTGATTGAAAGCAGCCACAATGCTTGGGCTCAGAAGTGGAGTGATGTCAGCAGGCAAACCTGATCTGTGTGTGAGAGTCCAGCACTACTAGTGAACCCCTATTGTTGCCATACGGTCAATGTCCAATTCTTTTGGGGGTTGCGATTCTTTTGTGGGTCTCTGCTTTCCTTGGTGAAGGGTCTACTGTTTTTGTTCTGCTGTATTCTATTTACTCTTTACTTTTTTTTTTTTTTTTTTTTTTGCATGTATAGCTGCCTGGACACTATATTTAATGATCTGCAACTAGGACTTATTTTTGGAGAAGGGCATATTTAAAAAATCCTCAAAATCATGCTGGTTCTTATTTTTGGGGAAACAGGATACTAGGCTGGAAGCAGCCCATAATCCTATTCAAGTGAATAGGATTGACCAGAAGCTGTATACAGTGTGTGGAGCTCTGTACACTGTAGCAGGGGTATATGGAACTGAATCCCTGCCCCAGTCACAATAAGAGCAGGGATGCTTTTAGCCGTATACCTAGTATATGGATTCCTGCTATCCAAGCAGCTAATTGGACAGGATCAGGTTGCCTGACCCAGACCAATCTAATACTGGATCATCTGTATCAATTACCTTCAGATCCTGGCTAACCCCTTTAAAATGTGAATACAAGAGGACCGCTCAAATGCTCTAAGGCAGGGGTGGGCAATTAATTTTCCCATGGGGCCACATGAGAAATTGTAACGGTTCTAGAGGGCCATGCGTACAGCGGCAAATTTAGCTCCACCCACTTCTCCGCTGACTCCGCCCATTCCCAATCATTTTTCCATGTGCCCCACAAAGTAAAATCCTCCTACAGTCACCCTAACATTATACACCCCCACATTATAATGTTTCCCTCCAAATGTCCCACAGTATTAAGTCCCTCTCCTGGTGCCCCAGTATAAACTAGCGGGGACATTAAACTGGGGCAGCTGGAGGGGGACATTAAACTGGTGGCAACTAGAGGCAGACATGTCCCCCTCCAGCTACCCCCCATGGTTTAATATCCTCCTCCAGCTGCCCCAGTTTAATGTCACCCTTCATCTGTTCCCTAGTTTAATGTCCCCTCTCCATGTGCATTCAGTTGAACTGCCCCCCTACATCTGCCCCTAGTTCCCCCTCTTGCTCACACATGCTGTCTCTTCTCTCTTTATCATCCAGCAGTTTCCATTGCCGGCAGCTTGCAGCAAGCACACAGTCACGTGTGGCTCCGACAACTAACGAGTCATAGCCTATTCTGGTGATAGGCTGCGATGACATCATCACAGGTCCTTGAAAAAACTTCAACTAGCTATGCGGGCCGGATAGAAGCAGTCAGAGGGCCGGATGTGGCCCGCGGGCCATACACTGCCCAGGTCTGCTCTAAGGTGTAACCCTGAGATAAAGGTAGTCTCTCACTGCCACCGGCTACTTTAAACGACTCCCATAGTGCTGTAGATGTTGTTAGCAGAATATAAACCATACCTTTCTTATGTTTCATAGCCCCAGGGATGCAGAGAAAAAGAACCTTTATTCTTTATTCAAGCAAGGATCTTGAAGCACAAGAGGAGTTTTCTTTTTTTTTACTCATAGAGACCGTGATAGCACTGGGCAGTACTGCCAGTGACCGACTGCTTCACACCAAGCATGTGAAGGAGCGCTATCAGAGATCCTTCCTCCCAACTGCATTTAGGCTGTATAATCAACATCAGGCTAAGCGGAGATCACTCCACAGAGAACTAAATGAGTCTTTTTTATTATTATTATTCTTAGTTACTATGACTCCTAGTATCTTTTTCTATCTGCTATGAGCTTGTATGTGTTCTTTCTTGAATTATTGTATATTACTGTATTATCTATGCTGTTGTAACACACTGAATTTTCCCATGGTGGGACTATTGAAGGATTATCTAATTTCTGAGCACTGCTGCATTATCACAAACTCACCCATCTTGCATCCAGCTCCTGTAAGTTGATCCTCACACTGCCCAGGGAGATGAGCTGAATACAGGATGGGAGTGTTTAGTGATGATACAGCAGTGCTCAGTAATAGAAGAAAACTCCCCCTGTGCTCCAAGATCCTCATTTGAATAAAGAATAAAAGTGTTTTTTTTCTTTGCATCCCCGGGGCTCTGGAACATAAGAAAGGTATGGTTTTTATTCATATTAGATTTATTGCACTTTAGTGTATTTTTTTAAAAATAATAAAACACATAAACACAATGTCATATTATAAAAGCTTATATTGAATATTGCAGTTTCATAGTGCAGCATTACTATTATTATAATTTTATTTATTATTGCTTTTTAAAAATTTCCATTACAATCCATACCTGTAGATAGCTTTTTGGAATCTTAGCCAAATCTTCTACATATTCTTTACATGTATAGCACAGGAAATTCTACCAAAAAGAAAAGAATAAGTATTTAGTACCCTAGCAACATTTGAATCCATTATTGGTCACTGGTTAAACTAGCTTTGCCATACACTAGTTCCCAGTTAATCAGAAATGAGAGGCCACTGATATGTGTATTAACAAGTCTACTTTAATTTTAGCCCACTTTCATCCAAGTGCACAACTTTTACACTTGGAAAATGGGTTTACATTTGTTCCTAAAAACTGATCTGCCTTTCTTTCACAGATACCCAGGTTTCCTATCGGGGTAAGTTCAGACGGGGTTTTGTGGACAGGAACCATTCCGGTCCAAAAGCCGGGTAGCCGCGACTGAAAGCCGGTGCACTGAATGGGCCTAGTCCGGAGGAGGGAGTGTTTTCAGGGCGAATCGCGAGGCGACTCGGCCTGAAGAATGAGCACCTCACCTCTTTTTTCCGGGAGCCGTCTTTTTGGTCAGGATTTTGAGGCGGATACAGCCTCAAAATCCTAACCAAAAAACTCAGTGTGAACTTAGCCTTATGGTTACAACTAGGCACTGGCGTTAATGTGGCAAATATTTGGTGCAATATTACACATCTTTGTCTTTTTTCAAAATACGAAAAACTTCAGGTATAGTGTTTTTTTCTGACATTTTCCCCATAGTTTTCTCTATAACAATTAAAAACTCCAGAAAAAACTTTAATAAAAGATGCACCATATTGTCATATTTTTTGCACTGAAGGCCCTGGCGCTGCAGCCCTATCAAACAGCTAATTGTTTTTATTTTTAACTTATCCTTAGGAAAGTCAGTAAATATCTGATCAGTGGGGGCCAAAAGGTTTTTACTGAACTCCCCTGGTGCCGCACAAATTTGGCCGCTACTGATTCAATCATTTCAAAAAGGTAGCGGCCACTTTATTTTTTACTCAGGACAGAAACAGGATTCGATGAGTAAAATATTGGCCACTACCTGTTTTTGTGCCAGGAGGCGCTTACTGAGGCTATTACCTGGGGCTATCTCATAGTAAGTGCGGCCCTGCCTCTGAGCTGACTAGAGATATTTACCGTTAGCCAAGATATTCTGCAGACATCACTAACATTATTGTAGGTTTTACATTTTGCCAAAACCTAATCCAGCTAAATTGTGTTTTGCAACATAGATCGTCAGGCTGATAAAGGATATATTTCCATGTGCTACATCTTCTTATCCTGCTTTATCCGGAGGAAAACAAATCAACCAATTTTCCTCATTATGGGATAAAAGTACTGGCTTTCAGAATAAAACCGCAGAGCCATGAGACCCATCTCCAGTAATCTAGAAGCAATAACTTGTGATAATATTACTTAGCTCATAGCTAGCTCATCAAAACGCAGAATAGTGAAATCAGGGTGCTCTTACCCGCACAAAGATTATGATGGCTTTTTTGTCTCTATATAGGTCCCCAAATTCACAACTCTTGCCATACTGGTCTGTGACCAGGCAGCTGGCAGCTAATTCCAGGTCTGGGTGGTACATGGCATTCAGCAGTTTTGCACTTTTGTCGTTTGTGTTCCTGCCTATTTGCTGGACGACTGGGGAACTTTCTGTGGCCATGTTGTGCTTCCGTCTTCAGCTGGGTGGGATACAACACTCCCTCTGAAGTAGTAGATAGTTTATAGCAACAGTTGCTCTGACAAGGGCGGAGTTTTTCCAGGCACAAGCCATAGCTACAGTTCATGTTAACCCCTTCAGTGATCTTCATTACTGTACAGTTTCTACTATAGTTTAGTATATTGCTGAGATTGGCATGATAAATGGAAATACTGATGTTATTCTAGCAAGTTAATGCTTTGTTAGTGCACTTTGATGACTTTCTACTCCGTATCATGCAGTAGGTTTACCTTTACGTCCGCATTAATAAACCAGAAACTTGTGTCCACAAACAAATAAAACAAATTCATATTTATTAAATAGGTAACAAATAAGCATGCAACATAATCACAAAGGGGACATACAAATACAGGAAATACTACAAAGGGTAGTAAACCAGGAGGGAAATTTAGGGATAAAGTTGTAAAAAGCTAATTAACACATAATGGGTATAGTGGGTATAGCTTGTTAAATATATGCACATTTCATCAAAGGCAAAGTGCTACATAGTCATACATAGGCAGGGTAGTAAAGTACAAAAAATAGAAAATACCCCAAATCACATGCATAGAAATATACAACAGTAACTAAGCTTAATATTAACCCACACAGACACAGAACCGCGATGCGCATTTCGCCTCATACCGCATACAGCAGCCGCCATACAGAAGAGACAGCAGCCGGCTTTGCTGTGCACACTGAGCACAGAGCACGGCTGCTGTGTCAATGAAGTGGAGATCGCTAAGCCCCGCCCACAAATGCTCCTCTAAGCCCCACCCCCGAAGCCTCGCCCACCACTGCCGGGCATGCCTTATTTTCGGGGGGTGCCTTATATTAGGCAAATCAACAGAAACCCCCCGCATGCCTTACTTTTGGGGGTGTCCTACTTACGGGAAACACGCTATCTGATGTTTTGATAACTTTTACTTCAAATTTTTATGGTAGACAAAACAAGTGTTAGGATAGGAGATGCAGTTCAGAGCCAAAGTGAGAGCCAGAACTAGATACATCAATTCAAATGGTTAATACAACACTGTGTGTCCAACACCCCCTGGCCGCACCAACTCCAACCCCACAATGGTGTTCACCTGAGTGCAAGATGGTTGGGAAGGACTTGGCTGCACTGCTGAGCAGAGCAGTACAGGTCGGGAAATGTCAAACACACAGCGCACCTCAACTCACGGAGGTCCGGAGCCAGAGCCCTCCTTAAATAGGTTCCGGCCCGCCGCTAGCCCGTAACCAGAAGCAATGTTCCCTCTAAGCCCTGGAAGCTGCTGAGCGGAACAGCTAGTGAGCTGGGCAAAGCTCCGTCAATGATGGGCGACCTGATGGCCAAACAGTACCACCTGTAGTAATGACATGCAGATTAGGTTGTGGTGATGAGCGAATCACGCTGTATGTTACTTCACACTCAGTGTAACATATAGCGTAATTGGTGCTGAGGAAAGTGACGGGCCGACCCAGCACTCAGGCATACCTCCCAACTTTTGAAAAGTAGAAAGAGGGACAAAATGTGCGGCGTGCAGCGCGCCACTGCAAATTTGGCACCACCCACTTTTATGTTGAGTCCGCCCATTCTCATTCATTTTTCACGTGCTCCCACACAGTATAATCCTCCTACAGTCACCTGTAAATGATATGTCCCCCCTCCATCTCTGCCCCCAGTTTCATGTCCCCTTCATCTCTGCCCCCAGATTCATGTCCCCCACATCTCTGCCCCCAGATTCATGTCCCCTCATCTCTGCCCCCAGATTCATGTCCTCCCCATCTCTGTCCCCAGATTCATGTCCCCCCATCTCTGCCCCCAGATTCATGTCCCTCCATCTCTGCCCCCAGATACAGATTCATATCCCCCATCTCTGCCCCCAGATTCATGTCCCCACATCGCTGCCCAGTTTCATGTCCCTCCATCTCTGCCCCCAGTGTCATGCCGTCCCCCCCTTCATCTGCCCCCAGTTTCATGTTCTACCTCAATGTGTACACACATTAAACTCACCTTTTCCTCGCTCCCCCGCCGCTCTCTCCGCAGTCTCGTTAATACTGTTGTAGGCGCGATGTGACGTCATCACATCGCGTCTACACAGCCACTAGCCGGAATGCAGCGGCAAAGCAAGGAGCTGAGCTCTGACAGCAACTTGCTTTAGTCGCGTATGTATTGAAATCAGGACATACCTCCCTCCAACTGGGACCGCGGGACACATCACCGAAATCGTGAATGTCCCGCGGAAATCGGGACGGTTGGGAGGTATGCTCAGGGCTCAGAGGACAGACAGCAATAGGTGAGCGGCCGCCCACGCTATTGGAACAGTGACTAGAAGTCCCCCGTCCGACTCAGGAGGAAACCAGCAACCCCCACACATCACTACAGAGGTTCCAGCCTGCCTCCCGAGACCTGGAAGTGGGGACTCAGGAGCGCAATAAGGATAGGGCTGCACAGTACTGCGGAGGCTCCGGCCCTGACCGCAACAACAAAAAAACATTGGTTTGGCTCTTTTGATTTTTTCCACTATGGCTATATATATATTTTTTTTAATGTAGATTGTGAGTCCCACATAGAGCTCACAATGTACATTTTTCCCTATCAGTATGTCTTTGGAATATGGGATGTAAATCCATGCAAACACGGGAAGAACATACAAACTCCTTGCAGATGGTTTTCTGCCCTTGGCGGGATTTGAGCACCAGGACTCCAGTGCTGCAAGGCTGCAGTGCTAACCACTGAGTCACCGTGTGGCCTCGCCACTATAATATTTTTACATGTTTGTAGACCGTCTTTTTTGTATGTATAACTTCTTTATGTTTATTTATTTTTATTTCAAATCTAGAGAAAGAGGGGTGATTTGATTTTTTTTTTTTATTATTAATATTATTATTATTGTTATTTTAAAAAATGTTAAAAAGTTTTGTTAAGTTTGTTAAGATTTGCTACCAGCCTCAGTAGCTATATTCTTATGACAGGTCTAGGAGCCTGGAATGGAAAAAAATGGAAGTCTGCATATGCCCAATAAAAGTGATGAGTTTGCATGCAGTCTGTGATTAAAGGGGTTATCCCATCACAAGGATCCTATCTATACTGCTTGTTAATGTGGATGTAAGACTTTTCCTAAATACAATGCTTCAGCAAAACTGCTTTGTTTGTTCACTATCTTACTTTATTCAATTCATTGTTGACACAGCCCTTGACTTATCTGCTCAAAAGTCAAGTGATGTATCTGCCTGCTCTCAGGGGGGAGGGAGGAGGGGCTAAGTGCACGGGAGCGAGCCTGTGTTTCTAGCTATTCCTGTGTCTACACCACGAGACCTAGGTCCTGCACTCAGATAGAGGAGGTGAGCTGCATTCATTTCTGAACGTCTTCTGTTCTCCCAGTTATCAGGCTAGCTAATTCAATTGTGTTCATTATGGCAGAGACAGGCAGTCTCTGTATGTAACACAGAATGGAGTTGCTCCTGCCTGTACTTCATAGTCCAATAGTGCATATAGTGTTTAAGGACCTTTGATGACATCACAGGCCCTTCAGCCGCCCCATAGGATCACGCTATGCGGTGGGTGGAGCTACACGCTAATTTGGGAGCGGAGCTAAACGGCAGGTTGCATGTGAAACCCCACCCAACAAATGATGCAAGAAACCAGGAAGAAAGAAGATTTTACAGCAGTGAAGACTGGTGAGTATGCGAAGTGGGAATACCCCTTTAAGAAGGAGAGGGGTAGTCATTGTCCTTAGTAATGGGACTCAAATAGAAGTTCTACAGCAATGGCCTGATCCAGAGGGAAGGTATTTAGTGTAAAAGCTATTAGTGGAGGAGGAAAAATTTACATTACTAAATATATATATATACTTAATACCCAATAGGCACGGGACACACCTGTGGTGCATCATTTCTTAGAATATCATAATGGTCAAACTGCTGGCCTATGTTTTCAGCTAATAGAGAAGGTTTGGCCACCGAAAAGGGAGGGGAGTGGGACAATTTGATCCTTAGAAAGGAATCACAAGGGATTTCCAGACTATGTACAGTTTCTCCAAAAGGGCTGAATAAGCTACTGGATCTAACTTGTTTTATCTAGTTGCTATTGTTCTTCATAAGTATGGTCCCTTTTTCTTCTAATTCCAACCAAACATTCATAACAAAATTAAAGTTTTCGACGACTCCTTATTGACTTCCCAGACTGACGTTCTACAGGAATTTATCCAATCCTATGAGAAACTATATGGAGCTCCGGAAGAGGATGCATGGGAAGGTGTGAAGTTCCTTCAGGGTCTACAAATGCCCAAATTATCCACAAATCAGAGGAAGAAATTGTAAGCCCCAGTATCGGAAGCAGAAATAAAGTTACCAATCAAATCTTTCCAACTCTTTAAAACCCTAGACTGGAAGATTTTAGCCTTATACAATCCCTATATTTAGAGGGAAGAGGCACCAGTCGGCTGTAGTGAGTCATGGGTCATTCTACTTCCAACACAGGAAAACATAAGATCCTATAGACCAATATCTCTTTTGAATTAAGATGATCAAATATTAATGCATATACTAGCAAACCACCTTTAAAGACTATTGCCAGAACTGTTGGTTTGGGAGCAAACAGGATTTGTAAAAGGGCATCAATTAGTCATTATAGTTAGAAAAGCAATAGTGTGCATCGCACATTTACAAACCCATCACATAAATTACCCACTATTGTTAACCTTAGGACTAGTTCACAGGAGGGGCGGATTATGGCACCGAGAGTGATGTGGGGAGCCGCGTCACTCTTGGGTCAAAACCCGCCTGTCACGACTATCACGGTCGCGGCTTCCCCCTCAGGAGTCGGCTCAAATGAATGGGCAGACCCTGGAGGTTGCTGCCGCCAGGTGGACACCGCGGTTCGACGAGCCGCGGAATCCGCCTGAAGAAAGGGCAGCTTGCTTCTTTTTTCCGCTAGTGGCAATATGCCGCTAGCGGGAAAAAGAACGCTAGTGGGTCTCCATAGACCACCATTGTGAGGGGGCGGATTATGACGTGGATGGGCCCTTAGACTCAGATAAGGCATTTGATAGGATCTCATGGCAATATCTCATAAGGGTCCTAAAATTTAGATAGTTGGCAGTGGAACTAGATTCATGGAACTCTCTACCAATTTCATATTATGGCAGTATCCATTTAATAAAAATGACAATTTTTCCTAAGCTATCGTACTTTGGAAGGTTAAAAAAACAACAACTTAGAATAGTGTTGGTAAAATTATACCAATCCAAAAAAGTTGGGGTTTGAAATTCCTGTGCATAGAACATTATAGCATGGCAGCTCAATATCGTATAGTGATAGATTGGTTAATCGACACCTGAGTGTACTTTGACTACACTATAGATCAGCAATTTTTGGTGTAACATGAGTTTGGCCTCATTTTACATCTTTCCCTGAAGAAAGTGAGAGTAACCCACTATTGATTATAGTTTACAAAGCATGGAGAGATCTATACAGAAAATTAGAACTTAAGTGTTACAATCCCAATAGCTACAATTACTTAATAACCCAAATCTCCAGGAAGGTGGGAGGTCTTATCCATTTAGTCAGTGGTACAGAATAGGATTGAAGACTTCCTATACATGGGACCTTGGGTAGATTTGAAACAAATGTACCCAGATTTGGAAGGCTGTTGGGTCAAGCAGAAACCTCTGCGGCGGCATGCGGGGTTGCCAGCCCTTTCCTAACCCAGATCACTGCATTCTCCTTCCAGCGCAGGGGTTGTGATGGCCTGCTGGAGCCTATATATCTTCAAAGTTCTGCTCCATCTCAATGCTGGCTATTCAGTCCACTCTGATAGTAAGTTCTCCTCTGCTGTGTCCCGTGTGTCTCCTGCCTTGATCTCCTGGTTCTGTTTTTGACTCTGCTTTTGCCTCCCGACTTTGAATTCTGCTCTCTTGATAATTACCCCTGATTACCTTCAGACCTGGCCTGCATGACCTCTCTCCTGGATTAGCACTCTGTACTGCACTGACCTCACGTTGACGACCCGGATTAGACAACTACTCTTTTGGTGCACTACTGCCATCTCCTGGCTACCACTATCCTCTGCCTTCTGATTCTTCAGACCTTCGCCT
Source organism: Leptodactylus fuscus (assembly GCF_031893055.1). Lineage (NCBI taxonomy): Eukaryota > Metazoa > Chordata > Amphibia > Anura > Leptodactylidae > Leptodactylus > Leptodactylus fuscus. The sequence goes on from NC_134265.1 coordinate 144,237,016, forward strand.
CAACGCTGAAAACCCTCTGGTGATTCTAGTTTCTGGGTCTGCTGTGACTAGTGGTGTGCTGTGCGTTCAGTACTCTCTGATCCGTATCGCCCTGCCTAACAGTAGCTTCAAGTCCATCCCCACCATCAGGATCTCTGGAGGGTCAAGTTTGGTGTGGCTTGGAGTGCGCAGGACGCTCAGCGCAGTTTTTGTACCATTTGATCAGTATGTCTGGTACTGGGACTCCCTGTTTTGCTTGGTGCTTCATCTGTTTCCTAACAGGGGCCATTAGCTTATGGCTGTACAGGTTTAACATTATATTGGACATGTCTGGGGTTTATTAATGGACGAACCCATGTCACATCAATTTGAAAAATGTCTTTTTGGGGAAATAGGAACTGTGTTATTTGATTAGTGTGTTATATTTCATTGCCAAAGCTGGACTTGAGGAAATTATATCCTCAGGAGGAAGAGACTCTTTAATGATAGAGTTTCCCAACTTAACTGAGGAAAATTAACTAATAGCCCATGGTAGCCCAAAATTTTGAATGTGGCCACATATTTGGAAATGCAATTTAAATTGTTACAAAGGGATTATTTCTCCCCATAAAGACAGACCCTGATGTGGATGACGATAGCATATAATTGCTTAAAGTGTGGAGCCTTGGAATCGCATTTGCTGCACTGTTTGTGGAATTGCAGGGTAGTAAGGAGATTTTGGAGAAAAGTTCAGGACTACATTCAAAGAAAATTTAGAATAGTTTTGTTGGACAATGGAGTGGGCCTTATTTATTATATTTACTCATTGTGACATTCAAGGGATTGCAAAGTATCATAAATAATTGCTCTTTATCGTGACTGAAGAACATGAAAAACCATAATGCATGTTTGGATTTTTATCAGGGTCCCTTCTCTTGCCCTGTTATTGAAAAAGATAAATGGTATTTAATATGGATAGATTACATGCAACTTTAAACAAAGACTCACAGACTAAAAGATTCCTCTTTATTTGTGGAAACTTTATTCAGATGACTCCATTAGTAACACAAATAGCTTTGCACAACACCTTCAAATTCAGACTGGTATCTGAAACAGCCACTGCTTGGTAATGTGGTTATTGACATCTTAGAAGACTATAGAATAGGATCTTTAAAGGTAGGGAGAGCTGGTCCCCCAAAAGGGTATAGGGGCAGTAGGAAGACACTCAATATTTATGGCGGTATGTGACCACTGGGCCGGAAATGTGGTAGTGCATTATGACTGCTCCCATAGTCGTGTATGCAGACATGTTGACAACACGTTGCAGAGTGGTTTCCTGGTGCCGTCCAGGTCAACCAGTATAATTTGGCACACTAGACAAATCTTATTCTTTCCAGCACTGACCACATTTAGTGAATGTTCTGAGAGGGAATCAAAAGAACACCAGGGGGAGACATAACAGAAAAAAACAAGTAATATCCAGGTGCAGAAGCATTGGTGAATTTTTGTGTTTTGCCTGAGAAATGTAATCAAGTGCATAACTGAACTTTGAGGCCAGTAATTGTCTATAATGGCCACATGGATTGGTGACTGACATTATAGTTAGAGTACCAGAGCCAAATTGCTGGAACAACAGGAGGGAATAAAAAGTTTATAATACTTCTTTTTGTGTGTTTGTTTTAGTACATTCCCTCGTGTTTGCTATTTTTTGTCTCCTACAAACCCCTTTAACCCCTTCCCACTCTATGTTGTACTATAGTATACTTAATGCTCAAGAGCTGTGCCTGCAGCATTACCTCCGGTACTCGGCTGTGCTAACAGCCAAGCCCCAGGACTAGCTGCTGGAGTAAGAAGATACAATAGTGATCACAACATCCTCACTCCTCACCCCCGCCATCTCTTGGATCCCTCACAATAAGATTGTTTGGTCTGAGGGATTGCCATGGCAGTCAGGAGACCAAGCAACGGCCTCCTGACTGACATTCCCTATTATACTTAGAAAACCTATGTACATATTATTGCAGTAAATTGCACTGTGGATCAAAAGGTTCAAGTCCCCTTGTGTTCAAAAACCCACTTTTACATTTTAAGCAACACATAACGTAAATAATAAACAAACATGTTACGCTAGGTTCACACCTGCGTTCGGCACTCCGTTCTGTGGTTTCCGTCTTCTGCATGCAAGAAGAAGTTAGCGTTTTATGCTCTCCGCTGCGAAACCGTTTTTTTAAAACCGGACACAGAGTACTGCATGTTCGACTCTGTGTCCGGATTTAAAAAAACGGTTTCACAGTGGAGAGCATAAAACGCTCACCGCCGCTCACGGCCGGACAGCTTTCTCACCCATTGAAATGAATGGGTGAGAAAGAGTCCTGCAGGTTTCCGTATCCTGCCTCTATTTTGTGCAGGAAACCGAAACCTGCAGAACGGAGACTGGGCGCAGATGTGAACGAGCCCTTAGCTATCCCCCATGTGCCTATAGGCCCCCACTATCCAAAAATAGTGTTATTTATGCTGTACAGTGAGCTATCCAGATCCAGGAACACTGGACTGTAAATTCAGGGCAAGAACAATAAAGCTGCTTGCTGTCTGTGAATAATATACCGTCTGTGATCACACCAGCAGCAAGATTTAGAAACAAGTATATAGAAGACTTTTCTTACATTGTAAGCTGTGAAATTTGCAGAATTTTCAGTCTTTTAAACAGAGCAAAAGTTTGCAGATGTGTGTGCAGGCTGTGAAAAGAGTCAACCCCTCCCCTTTCGCTGCACTGAGTGAAGAGAGAAAGGGGCGATAATAGGCAGTCCTGTTTGATAACTCTAAAAGATCACCGAGACACTACCCCAACGCACGTTTCGGCGATGCCTTCCGGGGTCCAATACATTGCCTTCTTACGGGATCCAGTACATCGCTCAATGCAGCCGGCACTTTGGAAAATCATATTATATACTCTGGTTAGGATAGGTACCTATTATTATATTCAAGGTAATTTGCTATTACATGATGCAGAAATTGCCTGCTGCACCTTGCTCCCTTTATTTCAATGGATTTGTTTTAGATTTATCAGACTAGGACTGCATTAACCACCCCAATGTCTCGATCTATTGTCATGACAGCTGGGAACCTATTGAAGGCTTCCAGTCTTGCCATAAAAAGAAGCCTGTAATACTACCTTAGGGTGAATTCACACTACTGATACGCTGCCTGATTCTGAACATTAAAACACGTTCAGAATCAGCGGCGTATAAAGCAGTTCCCATTCATTTCAATGGGAAGCCGGCATACGAGCGCTCCCCATTGAAATGAATGGGCTGCTTTTTTCACTACGAGCGCTCCCATTGAAGTGAAGGGGAAGTGCCCGCGTGTATGGCTAGCTCTGCTCATTCTGAGCCATACACGCGAGCACTTCCCATTCACTTCAATGGGACTGCTCGTAGTGAAAAAAACAGCCCATTCATTTCAATGGGGAGCTCTCGTATGCCGGCTCACATTGAAATGAATGGGAACTGCTTTATACGCCACTGATTCTGAACGTGTTTTAACGTTCAGAATCAGGCAGCGTATCAGTAGTGTGAATTCACCCTTAGGTGTACGGCCCACTCGGTTCATTCCGAGCCGTACACGCGAGTGCTTCCCATTTACTTCAATGGGAGCGCTCGTAGAGAAAAAAGCAGCCCATTCATTTCAATGGGGATTGCTCGTATGCCGGCTCCCATTGAAATTAATGGGATCTGCTTTATACGCGCTGATTCTGAACGTGTTTTAACTGGTACCTGCTTCACATAGCTATATAATTACAGAAGAGATTAGAAGCAGCAGCAAGGACAGGTAGACAAACACGTTTTTTTTTTTTTTTTTTTTTTAAGGGTCCGAATGGACCCTAAAACTCTTGAAGCCTCTTCTCTGCCTCCATTGGAAAGACATATTTCCATAAGCGGGGGGAGATTTTTGATCACTGAGAGGCTGGCAGAATGGTTGATACATAGGGAAAGTAAAGAAAAGAGAAACGTGTTTTTCTCTCCTGCAAAAGATGCAAATACCCTAGGCTACGTTCACATGCTGTATTTTAACCAAAAATCAGAAAACAGCATACGATTTTGAACAATGTATGTGGTTTTTATAATCATATATGTGAGTTTCAAAAACCATATGCTTTTTTAAAAACACCTTTTTTATTTTAAAGCAAAAACATACTGTGTGAACACAGCATTAGGCCACTTGCATTGTGTGAAGGCCGCTGGCCACGATTGAGCGGCACGGCAAGTGCATGGTTGACACACAGATGTCCACTTAGTGCCACTCGTGTACCTGCTGTGCTTCCGTGGCCCCATTCATTCACGTGGAAGCATGGCGCAAAATCGGACAGGAATAGGATCTGTCCTGAGATTTGTGGCCCGGACCAAATGAATGGGTCAGTTTGCTATCTGGGAAAAACCCAGATTCAGTGTATTATCTATTCTGCTGTAAAACACTGAAATTCCCCATAGTGGGACTATTAAAGGATTATTTTATCTTACAGCACACTGAAATAGCACATGTTCTTGTGCAAGGAGTGTTACTGGGAAGTGGTGTATCATGGGGCCAGATTGTCTGACTGCGCTTCACAGGCATTCTCAGTCAATATATATACAGATACACATACAAATACATATATCTCCTACTAATATTATAAATGTGAAAGTTTGTGTGTTTCAATGTTTATGTGTTAGTTACTCAACCACGCAAAAACGGCTGAACGGATTTGGATGAAATTCGGCACATAGATAGTTTGTATCCTGGTAAATGACATGGCTTCACGACTGTTATGAATTTAAGTTCACATACTATATTAAACTGTTCTTAAAGGGGTTCTATCATTGGGAAAGTCATTTTTAACTAATCACATACTTGCATAGCCTTTAGGAAGGCTATTCCACACCTACCTTTAGTATGTAAATGCCTGAGCATTTTAGCGTATATAGTTTTATCCAAATTTGTTCCATTATTCCAAAAATATAAGCTAATCTTCTATTGCTGCATATTAGGGTATAATAGTCATGTGGGTGGTGACACTGCATGGCATACAGCACACAGAGGTTGTCTCAGTACTGGTGATGTGCAGGGTCCTGATGTGCGACCTCCATAGAGCTAATATTGATGGCATAGCTTAGAAACTGCATAGCCCCTTTTACAACCAAAAGTAATGTAAATAAACCCACCACACCCGCATGACAGGTTGTAGCCCCGCCCCGATGACAGATACATATGTGTCACCTACAATGAAATAATGATAACAGAGAGGGAATATTTTTTTGTGCGATTGTAATAACTGCTAGACTAGTATGCGTGGTTGTGTGACTTTTTGCACACTGGGCATACACACTCAGTATACACACTGGGCATACACACTCAGTATACACACTGGGCATACACACTCAGTATACACACTGGGTATACACACTCAGTATACACACTCAGTATACACACTGGGTATACACACTCAGTATACACACTCAGTATACACACTGGGCATACACACGTCCTTATCATAGCACCAATACGTTACCCTGCAGACAGCTCTCCAGCACACTCTGCTATGACCACAGTTTGGCTCCTCCCATCCCTGCTCTGATGCCCGTAGATTACCAAGCCACGCCCAAAACATGCACTGGGCACGCCCAAGGCGAGTAACTCCGCCCTACTTGGCACCGGCACACTTGTCCAGGCATAGTAGCTGATGAGAAGAGCGGCTCCACCCTATGTGCGGTAGGTGTACGGGTCCTCGTCACGCCCAGTTTTCTATCATCGGATCCTAGCAGACGCGACCTGTCGCTCCTCCTCCGGTTCCTTCTGTTGCTACCGAGGTGTGTGCCCGTCTTGCTGCCTGGGGAAGTGACAGACTGGGCGTAGGAGCGGCGGCCGGGAGTCCCATGTGTCAGGTGATGTGAGGCCTGGGTGATGAGCGTGATGTCCCTGGCCGTGTGTGTGCTGCGGCAGTGGCTGCAGGGGGGAGGAGGGCTGCAGTTGCCGCACCTGCTGTACTGTGTGTGCTGGAGAGGGGGTGACGGGCACAGGCGCCGTGTGTTGTCATGGAGACACGATGCGTCCTGTGTCATTAGTGCTATGGCAGCTGCGCTGCGGCCTCTGTCAGCGCTACAGGCGAGCTGTCTAGTTAGGTGGCTGCTATGTGGGGTAATAAGGGTGGACTGGCAGAGACTGATGTCATACTGTACAGTAAGTGACTGAGGTCTGGCTCATCCGATCATCACAGTGTTGCCCTGTGCTAGTTACTGGAAAGCCTGAAGGAGCACAAGGTAGAATTGAGAAGTATGGATTCCCCTGTGGGGTCAGCAGTGACCTCATATGTGGAGAGACCAATGGTGATGGATGTTCTTAGGTCCCAGCATGGATCTGTCCATGTGTATGGATCAGTCTATATATACAGCATGGAGCAGTCTATATATACTTCACTATTTATATTGTTTACTATACATCATTGTATACAGAGTTTATTATGCTTCAATATTTATATTATTATACTTCATTATTTCCCTATTTTATATACATAGTTGTTTATAGATTTTATTATGCTTCATAATTTATATTATACTTCATTATTTTGCTATATTTTATACATCATTATATACTTCCTATTTATATTATTCTGCTTAATATTTAGATTGTTTACTATATTTACTAGACCCATGTGTTCATCCTTTTATTATAAAAGGGGCTGCTGGACAGAATTGAGTAGTGCCATTAATACATCACAGAGATGTCTGTTACGTGCCAAATTTGTTAAGGTGATTTTCCTATCTGAAAACCCCTTAAGGCCGGGGCCCCATGGGACGGAAATGCCATGATTTGCCTGCGGCGTAATCGCTGTGGGAAAAAATGCAGTGTTTTACAGTAAGGGCCCATGCCCACTTTGTGGTAAAAACTGCGGACACTCCATGATTTCTAAAACCAGTGCGGTTTTGGACATGGCAGCATGTTAGTTATACCTACGGAAACACCGGCAGCTTACCCATAATTGTGACAGAAAGTTTGCAGAGGAAAACTGCAAACTTTCTGTCTAAAGCGCTGCGGGAAGAACCGCGATGCGTTACTGCCGCGGGTTTTCCCGCAGAGCTTTTTGGCTGCAGGATGTTCTGTGGGGCCTTAGCTGAAGGTTAAGGTGTCACCTATGGAAATGCATCTAAAAATGTTGTGCTAAAAAAAAAAAATCACAGAAATTATTTTTTTTTCTGCTGCATTTTCATTGTGTTTTTCTTCCCCTGATAAAAAGAGAAAAATATTCCACAGCTAAATTGAGCATGCCGCGTTGTTCAGACATTTTTCCACGACCCTTTTTGTTTTCTGCAACGTGTGGGTGAAGTTGACCAGAATCTTATTCATGCTGCCGGTGCTGTAAAACACAGCAATTTTTTCTGCTGTTTCCGCATCAACCAAAAATTCTGCGTTTCTGTAACCTGGCACCTTAGCCGAAGGCAGAAGCCATATGTTGCGGCAACACTTTTTTTTTTTTTATTGACCCAAAGCCAAGTGTGGCTTGAAAAGAAACAGGAAATATAAAGGGAGTTCTACTTATTTTTTCTGCAAAATTCATCCCTGGCTTTGGCTCAAACAAAGTGAACAAAATCTGCAACAAAAATCAAAAGTTTTTCTGGAACATGTGACCTCAGCCCAAATATGGTCATATACATTAGATAGTTTTCAGACAGAATGGGATGACAGTAAAAAATGTTATAGCCCACAGCAGTGTTGTCTGCAAACAAATATCCAGTATGGTGGAAATTTTCAGGAAAATGGGACAACTTTGGGTGTATCATTTGCTAATTTGTGCAGAGCTAATTTTTTTTTTTAAGTTGAACCTCCTGATCCTGCAGTTCTGTTGATTCATATGACTGATCCCAATATCGAACAGTTGGCTGCACCACAGGCCTGTTTTCATCCAATGTGTATGGCCAGCTTATGGCCTCATGTAATTAACTAGTGAGCCATGTGTCCAGCATTATCAGCAGAAAGTGGGGATATACCACCTTTCTTATGCTTGGTTTACATCTGTGTTGGCATTCTGTGTGGGAGAGTCCGCATGGGACCCCCCAAATGGAATACCGAACGCAACTGCAAGCAGTGTGCAGTGAAAGAACACAGACCCCATAGACTATAACGGGGTCCGTGTGCTTGCCACGCGCTGTCCGCATGATCCCTGTGGAGATCTGGCAGCAAGCACACGGACCCCATTATAGTCTATGGGGTCCGTGTGCTTTCTATGGCACACCGCTTGCAGTTGCATTTGGTATTCCGTTCGGTGGGGTCCTCATACGAATACAAATGCTGATGTGAATGAGGCGTTAGTTTTCCTTTCCTTTGTGCTTTTACCTTTTCTTTGTGCTTATTGCATACATATTTTAATAAACATCACTTTTCAGATTTGTGAACAATCCTGTTCTAGATATATCATTCTTTGTGCCGCTCAGCAAGACAATCAGTCTTATGATGGGAAACTCACACACAAGGGTCTTGCACACAAAGGACAAGGAGGAGGAAGAGGATTCAGAAATGCCAGTGTTAGTGTGATTTATGATGTCCACAGCCAGAAATACCTGGAACCTTTAGAAGAAAAGTGTCATTGAAAATTGGAGATGATATTATACTAAAAACTGGTCAAGAGGATATTGGGATGTTTTCTAGTTGGTGCACCCTCTATCAGGGGGGTAGTGACAGTCTGTGTGAATCTCCACACGCATCCACCCCACATGGATTGTAGGTGTGGCTGGGTGCTATATCCTCATTGTTCACCTGAACTGTTTCCATCATATATCTGAATTTTTCATAGAGCCATGTTTTATTTGGTATAGGGTATGTGTGGCCTTTTTTTTTTCTGTCCGTATTTTTGTAAAAAAGCATACTTGCCTCAGCGGTTCCCCACTGCTTCCATTCTGGTGTTGCCTGCTTCCCCACTGTCTCTACTTTCAGCTGCAGTGGATTGGTAAGATCAGCCAGTTTGACTTTTTTCTTTTATTATTTTTGTACACCATATTGAGCTGGGTAATGCGGCGTTCACACTTGCACCTTGACCTGCCCGCTGTGATTCCACCTAATCTCTGGAAAAAACTGCTTGGGGACAGCTTGCTGGCAGTCAATTTAAAAACCCATTTATTTCAATGGGTTTTTAAAGCAAACCGCCAGTGTCCGTATGCATCCTCTCCGCCGTGAAACCGCTTTTTTTGCATGGACACAAAGTCCTGCATGTCCTACTTTGTGTCTATGCAAAAAAAGCGTTTTCATGGGGGGAGAGGCTGCATACGGACACCGGCAGTTTGCTTTAAAGGGATTCTATCACTAGAATACCCTTTTTAAACTAAATACACGTAGGAATACCTTTATTATTCTGATCCGCGCTGCCAGCGTCCCCGGTGCTGCTTGAAACCTCTCCAGCACAGGCCTCTGTCTTCTTGCTTGCCTCCTGTCTTTTCTCTTGCGCTCCTCTTCTATTCGTCTGTACATGTCCGTCTGCTATTTTCCTGTGGCCGGATGGGAAATAAATGTTTTTTTTTAAATGATCGCTGGCAAGCCGTCCCCAAGCAGCTTTTCCAGGGATTTAGGCAGAATCATGGCGGCCAGGTACAAGGCGCAAGTGTGAACGCCGCATTATTGACAAACATCATACCATCGTATATGATTATGGGTGACACAATGGCAACTTAACTATTATGTTGACAGTATCCATAGCTACGACGTAGGCCATAGCATGAGAACAGTATATGTGAAAGGGATGTAAATGAGTGCAAGGATAGCGCTGCCTCATCCCATAATAGTAATCTATCTAATACAAAATCTGAAAACCTCAGGCATTATATAGGTATATGTAAAGGGGTTTCCAGTTCAATGCAAATATAATTTTATTATAGGATGAAACATTTGTATAGTTTTCTAGTTAAATCTTTCTGCTTAAGTTTTATTTTTTGAACTTTGCCTTTTTTTCAGTAAATGGATCTTATGTGTTTACATCTAGAGGCTCTGCGGTTTTCTTCTATTTTTTGCTTTGTATAGCACTTGTTCAGATGTAGCAGAGTTGATCCGCTTTTCTGCAATTGGTTAAACTGTTACAGCATGATAGAAATGTATTTCTGGTGGCATTGCATTGGATTTTGTTGTCTTCTGTGATGGGACATCATGCTACTGAAGTTTAACCAATTTCAAGTTCGGGTTAACTCTGCTACATCCGTATATCTAAAGTTGGAATGCATCTGAGAGAAAAATCCAGCTGTGATATTGCCGACTGACCATTGGTGGGATCGTTTGTAGGAACCAATCTGACCAGGAGGCTGGTTTAGGAGAATAAATACCCTCTTTCCAATGAGTTTGCACACAATGAGAAATGACCTGTCAAATTCATCCAGTCATGCCATACACACTCCACCAAAGCTGAGATTTTCTGACAGGATGGATCAGTGTTCTGGCAGACAAGTCTACCATGGGCTTGTAAGCAGTTATGCAAGGCAATCTGTACTGCAGTGCCCCTCATGTATAGGCTGGAGTCACACACTTCAGGAAGAACTTCATTAGAAAAACTCTAGTAAGTGAATCCCCATGAAAGTAAATATGCAACAACTATTCATGTAATAAATTAAACCTTATCAATAATTTTATAACATACTATATACTCGAGTATAAGCCGAATTTTTCAGCACAGCTTTCGTGCTGAAAAAGCCCCCCTTGGCTCATACTCGAGTCAAGCAAAATTAAATATTATTTTTTTTGAGGGGGGGTGGGGTCTATGACCAGCCGTAATAGTAATGTATAGAATCTCCCATAAAATATTGGAAAAAAAGCTTTAAATGAAATATAATAAAAAAAAAATAAAGTGAATAAAAGTTCTAAATCCCTCCTTTCCCTAGAATACATATCAAAGTAGAAAATGACTGTGAAACACATACACATGAGGTATCCATGTGTCTGAAAGTGCCCAGTATACTGAATATAGGGGATCTGCAGTGCTCCTGTTCTGTTGGGAAGGAGTTAATAGGAGCACTGCAGATACCCTACATTCAGCCAGGCTGAATTCCAAGTGGTGGAAAAAAACTCAGTCCTCAAGCTCAGGGAAGGGGCAGACAGAAAACCAAAACACCCCCTGCCCTTCCCCAGCACCCAGCAACTACTGCACCCAAAAACTCCGACCATTTTAATTTTTGAAATTTTCCAGTAGTTGCTGCATTTCCCCCCCTCGGCTTATACGGCTTTTTGTGGTAAAATTAGGGGCCTCGGCTTATATTTGGGTCAGCTTATACTCGAGTATGTACGGTAATTTAAAAATAATTTGTGTTGGAGTTGGGAACGTTTATCTGTCTCTAACCAAAGTTGTTCTAGACTCTGACTCCATGACCCAGGTTTTCATGCCATGTTTCTGATGTACAAGGTGATTTCTGCCAGAAAATGTGTCATCATTTGAGTGAGATTTCAATTCTGGTGCACAGGACCTCCCATGATGTGCAAGAATTATTAAGAGAACAGACACTGTTAATAATTCAGTCAGAAATGTTGTCATTGCTCACAATGTTCAGCCCACCGCATCATGCTATGTCTAGTGTATTCCTTTAGCACATCTAATAATAATAATAATAACACATTTTATTTATAAACATATTCCAACATATTCCACAGCACTTTAAAAATTTGTGGGGTTAAAGTACAGACAAAAAGATACATTACAGAGAAATAGTCACTTCACACAATGGGACTGAGGGCCCTGCTCACAAGAGCCTACAATCTATGAAGTAGAGGGGGTGACACAAGAGGTAGCAGGGGCGACATTTCTTATACGGTGATCCAGACATTTTTGTGACAAAAAAAATGCTTTAATGTGTTGATGGTGCCTGGACATATAAGGGTTCATTCACATGGAGGAAAATGGTGAGGAATTTGGTGTGGAATTTTCCACGCTGAAAAATAGCCTCCCATTGATTTCAATGGGTTCTGCTAGCTTTTTTTTTTTCCTTTAGCAGAATTTTCAAGGCGAGAGTGAATGAGAGCAACAATAAGGGCCTGGTAAGGAAAGGGCGTATTCTGGAGATATTTTTGAGGTGGTGACTTCAGCGTGCGAGTGATTCGATATGGGGGGTGAAGGAAAGGTCTGCCTAGGAGTTATGGTAAGGCCAGAAACTGCAATGTACATATCAGGGACAGATGATTTGGTGGAAACAACAGATGGTGCTAGCCCCTTCCTCATGGCATCAGGAAGGGGCTAGCAATGCCCTGAAACCGGTAGCCTATGGATTATAACCAGTCTACTCCATCAGTTACTTTGTAACTTTTTATGATGAAGCAAATAAAAGCTATATTTTATATTTACTCCTGAATCATTATGGAACCTTCCTGGTAGACTCTGGATTTTATCTCCTCCTGTAATGTGCCTTACATATTAAGCTGACAGATCTGCTTTAGACGACTTTCTGCACAATTTTCGTTTAACTAGTTTCACAATAAAATGTACCGTAAACAGTTCAGTCAAGGACATTCAACATTGGATTATCCTCTGCATCTGTTCTAATTCTGTGCTTATGACCTTGCAGTTCATCTAAACCCAAAAATCTCTGTAAAGATGCGTACTAATATCCATTGATGTATGGGGTGGGTAGCAAACATTCTGGAAGATGTGTTGTTTAAGATTTAATACATTGAAACCTGATGTCCTGTTAAGTTGCTTATATAAAGCCACCAAATTTTGCAAGAATATATGTTAGTCATTTCCCTGTCTCACACCTATACCTATTAAGACTAAGCCTAGTTTCATAGAAGGCCAGTTTAGCAAATACGAGGGGAGTTCAATATATTCTTGGTATATGCATGAAGGAAAAACCCAAAAATACTGAATAAATTAGATTTTTCAATGTACTCCCCTATAATCTCAATACACTTGTTTGATCTGGAAATTAACTTTTCAATACGCTGTAAAAAATAATTTTCCTCTTTGTCCAAAAAATCATTACAAAATCGCCCCGATGCCAAGAATACATTGAACTCCCCTCGTATGTTCACCTTCAGAGTTTCCTTCGCAGAATCTGTGAAAAATACATGCAGGACTTTTTTGTTTGCCAAAATGATAGATGCTTGAATGAAAGCCTAATGAACACAATTGTAGACTGTGGGGTCTTTTGTTCTCTATTGTTGTCCATTATTACCTGTTCTGTCTTTCTGCTTTCTGCCAGGTGAACAAAGGGAGGATATAGTGCACTTGGCTGAATCTTATCTTATCTAAAAACCTTGCAACAAAGCAACAGTGCAAACTTAACAGACTTAACAGTGGATAATAGATTGGCAGACATTTATCACTAGGGGGAATTTTAAAGTCAGTTTTGCTGGAGTCTGCATTGGCATAATTTGTGCCAAATGTATCAAATGTTGCACAACGTTTGTTAAATTACGGTAGATGCCTCTATATATTGGTGGATTTTTTTTTTTAAATAAATAATAATAATAAAGAAAGTTCACTACTAAGCTGTTCACACAGAGGTTCTCCTGAACTCTGGGGAATTGGATAAATCAGTTGATATTCTTTTAGCCTGGGCGTTTTGTGACACAGAGAAGCTTAATAATATATTTATTTTTAGTTACTTTTATATGCATAATAGTGAAGGGGAATGGGGACTCGACTTTTCACATTTTTATTTATATATATTTTTAGCAATTTTTATCTATATTTTTACGCTCCCTCGAGGGGAATTGAACCAGTAATCATTAGATCACTTCTACAATAGACTAAAATACTACCGTATTGCATCCTATACTAAAATTCTTGTATAACTACTAAAGCCTGGTATATGCATGCCACAAGTGTTATATACTACAGCAGGTTCAGAAGCCTTGAGGAGGATCCCGGTTGCCATTGCTATGAAATGGCTCATGTAATATTGAAACGTACTGGCTGTTTCAGAAGTGGGGGTTAAAAGTATTGGAAACTGACACATCTGACCATGACTCTTTAGGGGTTAAGTGCCTGCCATCAGAGACTCTATGCGGTATCTCAGTCAACACTGACTACAATGTTATACTATACAGCTTTGCTTTCATGTACAGTATGAGACTTAGAAGCATGGTATGCCTTGGTTACATGCTGTGTCAATTTGCAAGGTCTATTTTCTTGGCAAGTTAAATGAACTAGATTCTGCTAATGTGTCGTGTACTCAGAATTATTATTCTATGCCCTTACCATGTGACATAATCTGTTTTGTAATCTGCTTGTTCTGTTCTGGATTTTGTTATCTTTAGGGATCATGGATCTTTTCATTGAGGCCTTATTTACGCATCAGTGTTTTGGTCAGCGATTTTGAACCAAACCAGGAGTTGCGCTACAAAGAGATAAGCAATGATTGGAACATTTGTGTCTGTTCTTTTTCAACCCACTTCTGGCTTTGGCACGTAATCCCTGATGCAAAACACTGACATGTGAAAAAGGCCTAAGAGATGTACATATGGCACCAAGTCTTGGATAATTGGACACAAGACAAGTGACCGTGTCCCATTTGTCAACTTGGCATCCTGATAATTTTAAACATTTTAAGCGATATGGGTAAGGGAAAACCTTTTTCACTCTCTTGTAGCTTAAAGAGGACCTTTCATCAGATTGGGCACAGGCAGTTCCATATACTGCTGGAAAGCCGACAGTGCTTGAGAGCAGGTGACAACTCTCCGGTGTCTGCTTGTTCACAGCGCAGGCTGAGAGTCATCTCCGGACACTTGCAGGCGGGGCCGCCGCAGCCCTGACTGCGAACGAGTGCAAGGCCCTGGCCTGCCAGTGTCCAGCGATGATTCTCAGCCTGTGCTGTGAACAAGCAGACACCGGGGATCCCTGACTGCATCCCGCGATCGACCCATACGTCTTTCGCGATCGACGTATTGGACACCCCTGGTCTATGGGATCCGTGGGTAACTGCCTTGTAAGCGGGTTAGCTTTCCGTTTTTTGAGTCCCCAATCAGACCGAAAGAAAGACGAATGCTAGTGTGAATCTAGCGTCATTAAGCAAAGTTTAACTTAACATTAAAGCCCTGATCACATGGCGGAACCTGCCCCAAAATCAGAAGTAGATTCCACCCTGATTTTGCCTCCTCCTGTTTTCAATGGGAGCAGAGATTGGAGGAGGATGCTGAAAAAGTAAGCATCCTGCTTGAACTTGTGGATTCTGCAGCTTGAGGCTCCTTGCTCAATAGACCCATTCATCTAGGTGTCAGAAAGCTACAACAAAGTGCTGAGTCTCCGCGGGACAATGAAAAGGAATCCAAGGTGCATGTCCACCTCAAGTTCCTTTTCATTTTCCGACATCTAAACAGTCCATTAATGTGCTGTCAAAGTTAAACTTTGCAACGTTTGTACAGTAAAGTAGGGAACATACAGTATGATGACCTCATTGTTGGTTACATCGCAAAATCATACTAGCGGTGTATCAAAAACATGCCAAATTATGTTCTATAAATTCCCTTTTTAATCTTTATTCTCTGCAGGGATTGAAATGGTGGAATGAAAATAAGGACTTCAAAATGAATAAAGTGAAAGTGCCTACAGAAAAATGGTAAGTGCAGTCTGAAAATGTGCGCTTGGGTAATTGGGGTCAGTCATTTCTTTCCACGCTATAATGAATCTGAACTGTGAATGCTAAGATATAAAATACTGAGATGGAGATGAATGCCTCCTTGATACTGGTCAATGAAAGAAGACATTAGACATCAGTAAAGACTGTTATGATAGTAGCTGATGGCGGCCTAAAGGTTTTCATTAGTTGATCATGACCAAAAAGTAGGAAAAAGTGGTAGAAGAATTTAGAAAACGACTGAAGCAGTATAACGTTTAGAGCAGAGAGGATTTTTGACTAGTTAAAACCAGAAGGTTAGGTTCACATTTCTGCAGTGTAGTCTGTTGTTCTGATCCCTCATAGGATTGGCGTGAAAGACTTTCTCCTTGGTTCCAAATATAAACAAATAAGACTGAACAAAGCTTCCATCTTGTTTTTAACATGAAAGTCAATGATAACAAATGCAGACAGTGTGCACTGTCATTTTATTACTTTTCAGTCCGTTGTTTTGATCCTGTGACAGATTAGAGTGGTGGACTAAATAGCAGAACTGTGAACTTATCCTTAGGTACAGTTGCATCGGTATTAGTTTTTTTGACTCTTCAAATTACTACAACTGTACAAAATTGATGCAGAGATGTGTCAGTTGTCATCAATTTTTTCCATCAGTTTTTACCAAAGTGATGCACAGGAAGTTAGTACTGAACCCCCAAACTTTGTTCCTCTTCTCATCTGGTCCCAATGTCAGCTAAAACCAGGTTGTCTCCAGGACTGTGCTAAGTCAAAACTTTGCAGCTCACTGAGTTACGTGGTTTTCATAATTTGTTTCTACGAGATGTATGGAAATAAAATAAGTCAGTGAGCTGCACTTTTTTACAGAAATCCCTATGAAGATGGAAGAAAAAGAAGAGATGTATATAATTTTTTAATGCTGCTACCTTTTTGTTGTTGCACCCTCGTATTACTAGTGTATGACTACGACTGCTAAATCTGGCTGCTTATGAAAAATTGGGGTCAGGGGACACTCGTCCACCTGAGGGAGAGTGTGTGCCTACATAGGCAGTACGGAGACTTACAAGTCATTCCTGCTCCACTAGGGATTATGGGTAAAAAAAATATGCAAATCTATTCTCCTGGATGGAATTAGGAGAACAGAGTGCACTCTGTACACCACCCTATAGAGGGCAGCCTCCTTAACATCATGAACGACTCAGTTATAAAGTCTTTTTAATCATGATGTGGATTTAATTGGCAAATCAGTATTTTCTGTCCCAAAAGGAACAGATTCCCAGCTATGGACAGCGCTGTTTCGGCCTATTGGGCCATCCTCAGCATAGCGTAGGGATACTGATTTGGCAGAGTGAGAGACTATAGACCAGGGTCAGGGGACACTCGTCCACCTCAGGGAGAGTGTTTGCCTACATAGGCAGTACGGAGACTTACAAGTCATTCCTGCAGCGCTGTCCATAGCTGGGAATCTGTTCCTTTTGGGACAGAAATACTGATTTGGCAATTAAATCCACATCATGATTAAAAGACTTTATAACTGAGTCGTTCATGATGTTAAGGATGCTGCCCTCTATAGGGTGGCGTACAGAGTGCACTCTGTTCTCCTAATTCCATCCAGGAGAATAGATTTGCATATTTTTTACCTATGAAAAATTGGTGGAGCTCAAGTAATTTTTTCACATATTTAAAAAACAAAACAAACAAATAGAAACACATGGTGTTTCCCCATTTTTTAGACCCATCCAGATAAAATAAAGCAGCGCCAGCCTAGTATTATAAGAGTGGAAAGGCTCACTGTTGAATTACATTCACTGCCTAATAATACCAGCCTGTGGTCACCCTAGTACCCAACCATCACTAGATAGTCAGGGTATTGGATCATACTTGGCTCTTCATAGCACCCTTGATATGTGGGTCCTGGGATAATACTATGGGGAGTGAATGTTAGCCTTTTTTAACTCGTTAAAATTATGTCTGCCTTCGTAATAGATTCTGTCAATCAGACAGCAGCTATCACGAAAGTGATAATAAAGTATTAAAATAACCACGTAGAAATTTTTTTTATTGAAATAAAACCTAACTTCACAACCCCCTCTTGGGTTTATTAGAAAAATACTGAAAAAAAGTAACCAAATGATCCTATCGAATCTGAAAAACAAATACACAAAACCTGGAGATGAGGCAAAATTATTAGTAGGTATTACTAATTTTGCATCTGAGAGGTCCCATGTAAGCTAAACTATGTAGGAGTTACTGCTTTGGCTGTGTGACAGGAGTTACTTAGTACTTGTTGAAATTAGGACAGTGACCTACTGACATTGTGACCGGGAATAAAGTGATCACATTAAAGTGCTAAGGATAGGGGTGGGATGCAGCAGTGAGCAGTCTGATTATGGCTGTAGGCCGAATTATTAGGATACTTGTAGCTCCATACAATGTAAACAGACACGATGTTGGACAGAAAAGTGGTACAGGTACTGTTATTCGGTCCACTACCATCCAGTGTAATAAGTGATATGATGTATGCCAGAATGAATCTCATAGAAAATAATAAGATCTGTTCGGGCATTAGTTTACCTTTACACATTTTTTCAATTTTCGTTATTCAACTCCTCGCCTTCCAAAACCCATAACTTTATTTTTCTATTCCCAGAGCCATATGAGGACTTAAAAGAATCCTATCATTCAAACTCAATTTTTTCTCGTTGACAGGTCGGAATAGCCTTAAGAAAGGGTATTCTTCTCCTACATTTAATTGTCTTTTCCACGCCGCTGTTCACTTGAAATCCTGTTTTTTGTCGGTATGCAAATGAGTTCTCTTGCAGCACTGGGAGCGGGCCACAGCGCTCAACAGCACTGGGGGTGTCTCCAATGCTGCGAGAGAACTCTCTCCAGCGCCGCCTCCATTTTCTTCAGCAACAACCTCTTCACCCGTATTCTTTCGGTGCAGGCTCCAGACTTTTAGGCCTAGGGCAAAGTCGACTGCCCATATCCGCCGGCGACAAGAAAATGGCCGCTTACACAGTATTGTAGCTGGGTTATGAGGAATCTTATCAAGTAGCACCCATATAATGCATCTTTAAGTGCAATGCAAAGTGACTTGCATTATAGGTTTTGAACATGCAGCCTGTCAATTTTTGCTGTGGGTTTTACCCTCGAATTTCAAACTTTTAAGGGCAAAGGTTGAAAGCCATGGGGCTACTCAGAGATATGGAGATAAGTTTGCAGTAGAACATGTAGGAGACTTCCTTTAAGTGATCGGCTGCACATTACAAAGACATTGCTGAGCATATGCGGAGAAAAAAATTACTGCAGTAAATCCACGTGGATCACCTATAGGTTTCTTTTCAGTTCCCTCACTGTTTTCATCCTTTGCATTGCAAAGCTTGAAATCCATGGGTAAAACCAACAAAAATATTTATACGCTGTGGTTTTATTATACAGAAGGTGTATGGGATTTGTTTAAATCCCATTTATTATACAGCAACTGTAAATCCCTGTAGACTAGCCGACAGCGAATTTGTGTATCTAGCATGCCACAATTTTGTTCAGTAGAAGGGTATGGAAGAACAGGAACTGATTTAATTCATCTGGAGCCAAGTGTAAGAAATTGTGCAATATGATGTATGCACTAGGAGTTGAAATACCTGCTTGGATGTAAGTACAAGTTGATGGATGGAAGAAAACTCTTCATAAGTTCAGTGACTGCTAGCTTGTTGGGTGAGGTGAAGAAAGAGGAAGAATAGCAGAGAAAGGGAATTGTTCAGTCTTCTTCAGGAAAAGCAGCAGCTAGTAAGAAGCTTACATCATTGTCTCAGGTACTACAGAAGTGACTGAACTTCATCTGTCGCAATTCCAGATTTTGGACTACGATACCGACACTTATAGTAGAGTGTCATGATTTCTCAATATCATAGTGATATTTCTTGTAACTCTTCTGCAGCCGCACATTTCCTTTCACATCAATGGGAAGGTGCATCTGAACACTTCTTGGCTAAATTTGAGAGTGTTAACACACTGTAATGCGCTAAGTTATGTGTACGCTCTCCATGTTTACATAGGATAAGTTACTTTTAAGGGCGGCAGCACCAAAATAATTGACTACTTTAAATGCTATGTGGCTCACATTAACTCTATTGTTTCCTTCAAATAATGGTTATATTGGGGTCAATGTAAGCACATTAACTCCAATGTTCTTCAATGCTGGATAGCTAGCCTGTAAACAATAGTGCTATATTGCTTTTATTTCAAGAGGTCATTGTAATAGGTGCCTGGGGCTACTGCTGGTTGTACAGTCAGGTACCCATAGGTACTCGTTCCTGACTAATTCTGTTTCCTACCCCTGATGGATCTTTCACAAGACCTGGCACATTGCTTGTGACACTTGCGTTCCCCTCCCTTCATGTAGCGGGTTCCTTCCACTGCTCGTGAGGACATTGGTGGCAGTGGAGAAAGGAAGAAGGTGTGTTCCTCCTGTAGTGTAGCCAGCACCACACTGAACAGAGAACATGGTTGGTGCACTGCATCAGCATCCCGTTGAGGCTAGCTGCGTGGAAGTTTACACGGCGGAAACCATTTTCTGCTGTGTGAACATTCCCTTATATATTTATAGTAATCATAATAAATTATCTCTCATGGTAAAGGCAATGTCTACTGAGGTAATTCATAGTGTCCTGTCGATCAAACAGTCAAAGCCTGTCCACTAGTTTGTTGAAGAATACAGGAAGTGAAAAGAATAGATGGCAGTCAAACTGGTGAGAGAGGGAGATGTGAAAATCCCTTTAAAGAATTGCCATAGGAAAAGTAAGGCTGCAGTCTGTTCTGATCTGCATACGAGTGTTTAAGAAAGAGGGCTGTGAGTTAGGAAATTTACATATTCTGGATTGTGATTCTTAAAGCAGATGGTCAGATCTAGGGTTGAGCGATCGTGTTCAGAAAAGATCGGATTCCGATCGGCGATCGAGAAAATTTCACGATCGACATCGAAATTCCGAACACGATCTTTTTATGTGGGATTGAGATCGGTGATCTTTTCCCACAATGCATTGCTTAGCCTTCACACTGAGTATACGCTGTATACTCAGTGTGAAGGCTCTGCTGCAGTTCCATAGGAATGAATGGAAGCAGCCGGCATACAGCCTTAACCCCCTGCGCGCGGCTGCCTCCATTCATTGGAATGGGAGGCTAAACTAAACATCTCTAGCAGCTACTTACCTTTAGAGATGGCTGCTCCGGTGCCCTCCTTCTTCTTGCCTCGTTGCCCCGCCTCCCAGGTTAGTGTTTAAAGCGCTAGGTAGGCGGGGTTTGTGGCTTAGGAGAGTGTGGGCGGGTACAGGGCGGGGAGACGCCCACACTCTCCTAACCTGGCAGGGAGCAGCATGGAGCGGCAGCGAAGCAAAGAAGAAGGAAGGCACTGGACCAGCCATCTCTGGAGGTAAGTGGACACCAGGGGGGACTAAGTAGCCAGAGGATTAAAAAAAAATCCTCTGGCTACTTTAGTGATTCACTACACAGCGTGGATTCTAACAATTGTTAGATTCCATGCTGTATAGTGAATAGGATTGCTTTTAAAATCCGATCTCCGATTAATTAAAAAATCCCATTGACTTGCATTGGGATTGGAATTGGGATCGAGATCGGGTTCGAATGAAAAATGATCGGAAATCAGATTTTAAAATCGATCCTGAAAAGTCAAGATCGGCTCAACCCTAGTCAGATCATATTCCTCTGAGACTTCTTCAACCATCTAGTCTAGGTTTGTATATAGAAGCTGACAGTTCAGTACACGTGCAGCAAAAAGTGTGTACATTCTAAAGGAATTGACTATAGAGGATGTAGCTGTATGGATAGTCTGTATTAATGCATCCACAGTGCATGAGATCTTTGTTCATGGACAGCAAATACATTTAAATCATTAGACACTTTTTTTGGTCTACTGACATACTGAGAAGTTTGCTCTCAGGGATTTATAAGGATTAGATGTAGAAAGAATGAAGGTAATATTAACTCCAAAAATAAAAGGAATTGTCTGTCTTTCATGGTAAACTCTATGGCCCATTGTATATAAATTTCTAGTGCTTTCTTTTGCTGTTTTATTCCTGTTTGAGGGGTGTAAATATTGGCTTATTTAATTGCTGACTGATGTGTACAGAATAGATGCAAAGGAATGTAATGTATGTGGAGGCATTTGTCTGTGTGCAGCTTATCTGTACTGTACATGTGATAAATATGATGCCTTGCCAAGGTCACCTAGCCCTCCCTCCTTATGTATTCAGTTTTGTTCGTATTAATTATCCCTAAACTGAGATGGATTGTCCACTTTGGATCAAGGTTTTATAAGCCTCAGTTTATGTGTGAGACACATTCCAATAGATAAAAACTTGAAAATGTTCATAATAATAGCATGTCTTGTCATGTAACTGTTGATGGAACAATACAGTTGTTGAACCCAGATCTAATATTGAGGATAGGCCATCAGTATTAGAAACCAAATATTCCCTTTAATGAAATATGAATTGAATTATTTTATTTGAATGTTTATGGAATGCAAGATGTTAAGAGGGTGTTCTCTAGAGATGAGCGAGTAGTATTAGTTTGAGTAGGTATTCGATCGAATACTACGGTATTCAAAATACTCGTACTCTGACGAATACCACGCGGTAAACACAGTAAAAATTCAATTCCCCTCCCACTCTCCCTCGCGCTTTTTTTTACACCAATAACTATGCAGGGGAGGTGGGACAGGAACAACGTAGGCATTGGAAAAAAAACGCATACAGTCATTGGCTGGCTAAATCAGCAGCAGCAATAATAATAATCCTGGGACTTGGGCGTATTAGATGCCCCCAGACATACTTCCCCTGCTGTCCCAGTTGCATTCCAGAGGTGTTTGCATCATTTCCTGAGGTGTCATCGTGGATTTGGCGTCTACAGTTTGTCGAATTTTGGTTTCCCTCAAACGAGTATGTTTCTCCCATAGACTATAATGGGATTCGATATTCAAATGAATAGTCAAATATTTAGACTCTACTTGAATCGAATGTCAGATTTTCGAATATTTCACTACTCGCTCATCTCTAGTGTTCACACTTTCGCCGCTGTTCACCCTTTGTGATTCCACCGAAAAGCTAGGAAAAACAGCTTGGGGATGGCTTTTATACAGTCAGTTAAAAAAACCCAAAAAACATTCATTTCAATAGTTCTTTAAAGCAAACCGCCAATGTCCGTATGCAGCCTTTCTGCCAACTGTTTTTTTTTTTTTTTTGCACAGACTCAGAGTTGAACATGCAGGAGTTTGTGTCCCTGCAAAAAAAAAAAAAAAAAAAAATTGTTTCACTTCGGAGACGCTTCATACGGACACCAGAGGTTTGCTTTAAAAAAAAATTATTGAAATAAATGGGTTTTTTTTTAAACTGACCGTATGCAAGCCATCCCCAAGCTGTTTTTCCTGGCTTTTTGGCACGATCTTAAAGGGCAGATAGCGGCAATAGTGTGAACACCCCCTAATTCAATAAATATTTTAATAATTTTTATTTTGTGACTAGGTTTCACCAGTGCACTCAACACCCTTTGTTAAATTGGTTGAGTAGCTTAATATTTGTTGATTATTAATACATCTATCAATACCGAGTAAACGATGTAGCAGCATCAGCCATACCAAATATATTTCAAGGGTCTGTCATCATTACGCAATTTTTTTCTCCCTTGTAAGGTGTTACAATCAGGTTTTAATAGTGAAACAACAGGAGTTAACTTGTAATATTAGAATTTTCTGTAGATTCTTTATTGTTAAAATGGTTGATTCACAAAGAAAACCCTGTTCAGTGACTTTGTGTCCTCATAGACTAAAGTCCCAAGCAGTGACCCTTCACATTAAGATCCATATACCCTCAGAACCCCTTTAATACGATCAGTGAGGCACAGAACGTTTTCACATCCATCTCGTCTCTTTAACATCTATATGCCCTCTAATGAACATAACCATATTTAAATTTGTAGGTAATTTAAAACTTAAACATTTTTGTAAATATCAGTAATTGAAATAATTTGCCAAGATTTCTGTAACCTTCTTATTGGTGACAGTCTTCTATCTTGTTTGGTTGCCAGTGGATATGACCATGAATTCAGGAACTTTCTATGTTCTGGAACGTGTTAGAAACCCAGCCATGATTTCCAAGTGGTGGCCAGTTATCTTCTCATGCAAGTAGAGTCCCTGCCTGAAAACCTGTTCACAATAAGGATATCATGACTGGGTTTCTGACTAGTCACAGACTATAGAAAGTTCCCACATTCATGGTCATATACATTGGCCACTGATCAAGACAAAAGACTGTTACCACTGAGATACTTAGAGAAAATCTTAAAAATGCTGCAAAATTTTCATTCACTTATATTTTCAAAAATGTTTAACTTTTAATTGTTTTCAAACTTAAATATGGCTGTTCTGATGTGAATAGCCCTTTAATACTACTGGTCAGGCAAAGATCTACCCCCTAGTTGCAATTGCAAACATTAGCATTAAATATCTGTATTAAAATGTAAAAAAAAATAATAATAAAACTGGCGCATTTAGGAATTTATCTGTTAAAGAGGACCTTTTACCATCTGGGGCACATTCGGTGTAATACATCGCTAGAAAGCCGACCGTGCGCTGAATTCAGTGAAGAGCTATCAGTGCCGGTACCGTAGCTCTTCACTGTCTTCCTCACAGCAGCGTCTATAGCGCTGTACTGTGAGAGCAGTGAGGAACACCTCCCTCCCCTCCTGATAGTACTTGTGCATAGACGGGGACGGGGGCGTTCCTCACTGCTCAGCGTCATCGCTGGACAGTAAGGAATGCCCCCTCTAACAGTACAGCGCAATAGATGCTACTGTGAGGAAAGATGTTCCTGACTGACTGTCAGAAACACCCTTCTGTCAGTGAAGAGCTACGGTACACTCGGGGCACAGAACGAAAGAGCTGATAGAACGCTGAATTCGCCGCATGTGCCCCAGGTGGTGAAAGGTCCTCTTTAAATTTTAGATTTTTTGTTTTGTTTTGTTTTGTTCCCACAATTGCTGAAATTTGCTTCAGATATTTGAAAGCTGTACCAAATTTCACTATCTGTTTCTATAATGGCACTGTTATGGTACATGCTATTTTTAATGACCTGTGCAACCTTTATGTGAAAAGTAAAGTTCCCATGTTTCACAGGAAGTTTGTGCTAGTGTTTCATTTCACTGAATTCTTTCAAGTATACAAATATGTGATTTAGATTTGAAGGAAAATGCAGACTGCCTGTACGGAGAGCTCGGAGTATGGAAATGTAAGTTTAATAAATATACAATAATGCAAAGAAGTTTGATATATTTTCAGAATTTCTGCATACATTTGCCTAAATTCTGACCAGGACCAAATTGGCTTCTGTTCTTAAATGGTTGATCCAGGCTTTATAATGGATGACCTATCAAACAACCTTGGCCCTGCCAATCGGCCTTCTTTGCAACATCCAGGTAAGGGGGCGTTCACACTACTGTCAGTGTGAAACGCCCGACATGTAGGTTTTTTCTGTCCGCTTGAAAAGTCGGACATCTTTACAAGCGGACAGTGAAGGAAGGGCACGGAGTGCAAAAGAACGCACCCGATCGCCATTTAAATGAATGACAAGTGTCACGGACACAGCTAGTGTCCGCTCCTAATGTCCGTGCCAGATTTTGAACGGACACTAGGAGCGGACACTACCTGTCAGACACTGACGGTAGTGTGAACGCCCCCTAAGCGCTGCAGCTTCTTCAGTACTTACCAAGAACATCGCCTTACATTTGTGCTGCAGATGTGCTTTGTGTCTGATCTTAGCCCATTTACTTGAATCGAACAGAGCTGTGATGAGCCATGTGTATGAAGAATGTGGCATCAAATGGCCTGTCAAATGGAAGTGGCGCTCAGGGAGCGCATGGGTTCAAGGAGTTGTACCTCATGAATCTTAAGGATAGGTCATCAATTTAAAAGTCCTGGAGCACCCTTTAAAGGGAGTCTGTCACAAGAAACCAGCCCTGCATATATAGATAAGCCAAATTAACAGTATTTCCATTTGTGAATAGGCACCAATATATTTTCTTTTTAGTAAATCTGCAAATGAGCTCCTTGGAGCAACCTCTTTGGAGCATTGATCCTAAGAGCTCATTTACATATTGACAAAACAGGCAGTACTTCAGCAAGAAATACACCTATTCACAAAGGGAAAACTGTGTAATTCAGATTACCCTAACCTATCTCACTGTGGGGATGGGTTGTTATGCTGAGTTGTGGTAACAGACTACCTTTAAAGAGAAAATCATTCTTGGGGCGGGTTCACACCTGCGCCTGGTTTCGCTTTGCAGATTTTCGTCTTCTGCCCGAGAAACAGGACAGAAGACGGAAACTTAACCAGACACAAAGTTGGACATGCAGGACTTTGTGTTGGTAAAAAAAAAAATCAGTTTTGCTTACGGGCAGACACTGACTGCCGGGTTTCTGTCTCCTGTCCAGTTTCTCGGGCAGAAGACGGAAACCCAAAAAGCGGAGACCGGGCGCAGGTTTGAACCCACCCTTACAGATGAAATAAATACCAATTTTGATTTTTTTTTTTTTTTTTTTTTTTTTTTTATTGTTTACACAAGAACATTTGTAAGCTCACTTACTTTACTATTCATAATAAGGCCTGGGTTCACATCTGCATTCGGGATTCCATTCAGGGAGTCTGCTTGGGGACCCCTCAAACAGAAACCTATACGCATAGAATAGCGGTTACCTGGGAAAACATGTGGACCCCATAGACTATAATGGGGTCTGTGTGGTTTCATTCGGTTTTCGCACCAAACATGCGGAGAAAAAAGTGACACTTGCAGGACTTTTCTTTCCACATGTTTCATTCGGAAACCACATGGATCCCATTATAGTCTATAGGGTTCGCGT
Organism: Leptodactylus fuscus; assembly: GCF_031893055.1. Taxonomy (NCBI): domain Eukaryota; kingdom Metazoa; phylum Chordata; class Amphibia; order Anura; family Leptodactylidae; genus Leptodactylus; species Leptodactylus fuscus. The sequence continues at coordinate 144,263,467 of NC_134265.1, forward strand.
ATTTCCCTATGCAAATAGGTTTCTGTTCAAGGGAATCCCAAAAGCAGTTGTGAATAGGGCTTAAGAGGGATGCTTTCCATCCTGTATAGAGGATACCAGTAGAAATCCAATTCCAGATTGTACATAACTAGGAAAAAAAAACAAACAGTTTGACCATGAAGACCAAGGTTTTTTTCTGCTTGGCTAGAGGCATATTACCCAGAATGGTATTTTGGCACTGTTCATCTGTTGTCAGTTTGACATAATGGACTAAACAAGACAATGACAATGTGCATAAAGGAAATTCACACTTGTTTTCTTGAAACTGTTTTGACATTAATCCTCTGGTGACTTGTACATCTAAGATAATTCTGTCATGCATGGTACTTTTTGGCAGCGATTCTGTATCTAGGTTTAGGAAAAATGGATGTGATCATTTATAATGGTTGCTACTGGCCAAGCAGATGTTTGCTCTTTGCGTCACACAGAAGCAGGAGTTCCCCTTGTTAGTGTCTGCAGCGATGGGATCCAAGCCATTGTTTATATATTAGCAATGCACAAGAAAAAGAGCCTGTTTAATGGAGGATAAATCCACCTGTCATGATGCTCTGGAGACTGGACATGTGCTGGTTTGTTATACATTGCTTTTTAAATTAACTGGCACAAGCCCTTAAAGGCTTTAGAGTCTCTTACAAAGAATCTTAAGGAGAGATGGTAAGATAAACCCTCTTAAGTGGACTCTGTAACAATGTGATCCATGGCATTTTTGGAATCTTTATTACAATAGGGATATTTAGGTTTGGGTGGATATTGAATAATAGTTTAATCTACCTCATTCCAGAGATACCCCATAGAATCAAAGTATTTTTCTGGGTTAAAGCAGAACTAAACTTTAGGATGTAAGAGCTGTCCCAGCACATGATGCGGGTGTGGCTGTCAGGGGCTGACTCGCTGTATTCACTCAATCTTGCACATAATAATAATACATTTTATTTATATAGTGCCAACATAATCCGCAGCACTTTAGGATTCAAGTACAGACAAAAAGATACATTACAGAGTAAGGCCGGTGCCCCATAGGTTGGAAACGCCAAGGGAAAAATTGCGGCATTTTACAGTAACTGCAAAGTGGATGGTATTCATGCGAATCCCATGTCCACTTTCCGTTTTTGGAAGTCGCAGCATGTCAATTATATCAACGGAATTGCCGGCGACTTTCCCATAGATATATAATTGTAACAGAAAGTCTGCAGAGGAAAATTCTGCAAAGCGCTGCGGTAAGAATCGCGATGCATTCCCGCTGCAGTTTTTCCCGCAGCGTTTTAGCACTGCAGATCATCCCATGGGTCTTTAGACAAATAGTCACTTCACACAATGGGAGTGAGGGCCCTGCTCGCAAGAGCTTACAATCTATGAGGTAGAGGGGGTGACACAAGAGGTAGCAGGGGTGGGAGTGAGATGTTCTGATAATAGAGGATGTTCGTCTTAGGTCATTGAGGGAACGGAGAGCATGGGTTGGGCAGTAGACAGATGAGGGAGGAAATATAGGGACGTGCAGTATTATGGAGAGCCTTGTGGATGAGGGTGATAAGTTTATATTTTATTCTATAATGAATAGGCAGCCAATGTAGTGACTGGCACAGACCAGAGGCATCGCTGTAGCGTCTAGACTGATAGATGAGCCTGGCCGCTGCATTCAGAATAGATTGTAGAGGGGAGAGCTTAGTAAGGGAAAGGCTGACTAGTAAGGAGTTACAGTAGTCAAGGCAAGAATGAATCGGGGGGACAATAAGGGTCCTTAAAGGGCGGATTGTAGAAATTTTTTTTGAGGTGAAGATGAAATGAGCGTGCAAGTGATTAGGTATGGATATGGGGAAGTGAAGGAAATGTCTGAGTCAAACATAAACTTGAGGCAATGGGCATACTGCCTGAGAGTTAGGCTGAGTTCACACTGAGTTATTTGGTCAGGAATCCTCCTCAAAATCAGCCTCCAAAAAAGACTCCTAATAGAGTTCTATTAGCTTTTTTTGGAGGCTGATTTTGAGGCGGATTCTTGACCAAATAACTCAGTGTGAACTCAGCCTTATGGCAAGCCCTTCACTCAAGCTGCAAATTGAGTGTGACGCTAGGTTCACACCTGCGTTCTGGTCTCCGTTCTGTGCTTTCCGTCTTCTGCATGCCAGAAGACGGAAAGCACAGACCGGGTCCGGCCGTGAGCGGCGGTGAGCGTTTTATGCTCTCCGCCGCGAAACCGGGTTTTTTAATCCGGACACAGTCGGACATGCAGTACTCTGTGTCCGGATTAAAAAACCCGGTTTCGCGGCGGAGATCATAAAACACTCACCGCCGCTCACGGCCGGACAGCTTTCTCACCCATTCAAATGAATGGGTGAGAGACTCCTGCATTTTTCCGTCTCCTGCTCTGTTTTATGCAGGACACGGAAACCTGCAGAACGGACACCTGGGCGCAGATTTGAACGAGCCCTAAGTTGCACCCCAACACAATCCATGCACACTAAATACACGCTGCCATCTCTGCTGACTTTCGACTCCTCAGAAACTGCTCTAACATATACATGCGTCTCTCCAACATCCCCAACAGTCAGATACAAACACACCTCAAAAAGGTAATGGGCTCATAGAGGTTCACAAAGTAACCTTAAATTTAACAATTTAAAGCCCAAAGGGCTCAGTGCTATATGTACAAGAAATGATAGCCAAGACACAGCATGCAAACCGCTTTCAAAGTAAATGGTATGAAAAGAGAATGAGATACAGTCAAGATGTGTATGGACCCTATTGTGTAAAGACTATAAAGAGAAGGTACATAACAGGTCCCTATGAATGGAAATTTAATGTCACCTAAGCACTAAAAGTTAGTGTTTTTTTTTAGGTATTAATAAAACTAAACCAAAACCACGTGACCAAAACTGTGCAAGTGTGAATTAAAATATATAACTAGTCAGTGAACCGTATCCCTTAAACAAAGGAGCTGCGCAAAATTACATAACTTCCCAATATAGATGAATGAGACCCCCATGTTTTACATACACAATCAGACATTTGGTACATCCAAGGCCCACCGATCCGCCCAGACTGTGCCCTCGTCTCTTTACTTAGTATATTTTGTTGTTATAGCTTCCTTGGGACAAGATCGCTGGAGCTGTCTGGTATGTATATAAATAAAAACTACATCTTGTGCTGCTGCCAAAAAAAAAATGCCAATTTTCAAATGTAAAATTTTTTTTTTAAGGACATTAAAACATAAACTATATAAATTTAGTATCGCGCCAGCCCAAAGGATATAAGAAACATGTCATTTATACCATACAATGACTGCCATAAAAGCCAAACCCTAGGACTGGGTTTACATCTGCATTGGAGTCTCTGTAGGTATGCTCATGTGAACCTAACATAAATTTGCTATTGACACATGGAAGACAGTAATAGTTTCCCTGTTTGCATTATTATTATTACATATCATTTGCTTCCATTACTGCAAAGTTCATACTCCATGGCTAAAAATACTCCACAAAGATAAGAGGAGTATTGTTACTCTTCAGGAGTAAAATGTAATGCGACCTCTGCTCTTACTGAACCTCAGTACAACATGGCCTGTTATTGGTGGATGCCCACTGGAAACACTAGCTAGGAGCCAGACACTTGTTGGTGATAAATGTGCTATCTGGAGTGTGTGCAATGTTGTCAGCGTTTACATTTCAGGTGTCAGTCTTTGGTTTCATAACCGAGATTACTAGCGGTGTCCGAAGCCAATGCCTCTATTATAGCCTATGTTTGACAACCATGGGCTCATGCCCTGAACAGCACAGATTTGTCTTTCCCTTTCAGCACGATCTAGCTTGTAGTAATCATTTTGACTCCAAGACCATATTCAGTAACATTGACTTTACTCTCTGCGATACCTAAATATGGTATTGGCTAATTTTAGTTCCTAAAACTACATTTTTATCCCAGATGTTCTGTTTTCTTAATTGTTATGATAATATTCTCCTGGGAATACTGATTTTAATAACTGAACTGTAGACTGTTTTTATTTAATAAAATCAGTATATAAGACTCACTTGTTTGTTTAAGAATATTTTCAGAACTTTCTTACTTACAGGATTAATACAGGGCTGGCCATCTGTATCGGATTGGTTTGGGGTTCAACTAACAATACCCTTGCTAGAGTTCGCAGGCTACATTGGAACTAGTACAGCCCCAAACACTATGAAGTGGCCATGAATGGTACTGCAAGCTCAGTCCAGTTCGGTTAAATGGGACTGTGCTTTCACTACTTTGCCCAGTTCCTTTTGGAAAACTGATCAGTAGGGATGACAGAAGTCATAACCACACTTATCTGATATTGAATAGTTTTCCCAGGGGTTGGTCATTAATAGAGATGAGAAAATCGAAGTGCTGAAGTGGAATTCGATCCGAATTTCAGGAAATATTCAATTCCCATCGAATATGGATTTCTTCACGCTTCATGGTAACAAATTGCATTTTTTTCTATAATGGCTGCTGCACATGTTAGGACATGGGGCAAGGAAGTCTGGAAGCGTGGGATCACCCACAATGGCATGTGTCTGCATAGGCTGACTTCCTCTATAGACTCCAATAAATGTGTATTGCAGTCTGTAGTGCTGAACCAGCGATCAGTGCATCATCGACTGGTTCAGATGCCCTAGTGGGAAACCACTAAAAACCACTGCAAGGCGCCATGTTCTACACCACTATACAGGCTCTCTGCAGTCAGAAAATAACAGTTTTGTTTTTTTTGTTTTTTTAACATGAATGAAAAGTAGCAAGGTCCAGCACGAACGATCAGCCATCCATGTATCATAAAACGTGGCTTTTATTTCACATATAAAAACTTCATGTGCAGCAGTAGGGGTTACAAGAGCCTACATGTTTCGGGGTTGCCCCCTTACTCATGGCATATGGATGCATAGCAAGCTGCAGTCTTTTATACAATAAAAGAAACACAACTAAAAACAAAGCCCCTTCCGTCTGCACAGAGACAGAAACTGATCAATTAAGCATCAAGTGTGGTGCTGGAGAAACAGAGGAAAAGAAGACATAATACGGAGCAATCATTTTAGAATGGTACATTGAAGTGTAGCGGATCAGGAAAAAATAAAAAATAAAAATAAATATATATACATATATATAAGCATGAAGAGCATAAAAAGTATGTGTGTGTGTGTATATATATATATATATATATATATATATATATATATATATATATATATACACAGTCCTATGAAAAAGTTTGGGCACCCCTATTAATCTTAATCATTTTTAGTTCTAAATATTTTGGTGTTTGCAACAGCCATTTCAGTTTGATATATCTAATAACTGATGGACACAGTAATATTTCAGGATTGAAATGAGGTTTATTGTACTAACAGAAAATGCGCAATATGCATTAAACCAAAATTTGACCGGTGCAAAAATATGGGCACCTCAACAGAAAAGTGACATTAATATTTAGTACATCCTCCTTTTGCAAAGATAACAGCCTCTAGTCGCTTCCTGTAGCTTTTAATCAGTTCCTGGATCCTGGATGAAGGTATTTTGGACCATTTCTTTCTACAAAACAATTCAAGTTCAGTTAAGTTTGATGGTCGCCGAACATGGACAGCCCGCTCTCAAATGATCTGAAAACAAAGATTGTTCAACATAGTTGTTCAGGGGAAGGATACAAAACGTTGTCTCAGAGATTTAACCTGTCAGTTTCCACTGTGAGAAACATAGTAAGGAAATGGAAGACCACAGGGACAGTTCTTGTTAAGCCCAGAAGTGGCAGGCCAAGAAAAATATCAGAAAGGCAGAGAAGAAGAATGGTGAGAACAGTCAAGGACAATCCACTGACCACCTCCAAAGAGCTGCAGCATCATCTTGCTGCAGATGGTGTCACTGTGCATCAGTCAGCAATACAGCGCACTTTGCACAAGGAGAAGCTGTATGGGAGAGTGATGAGAAAGAAGCCGTTTCTGCACGTATGCCACAAATAGAGTTGCCTGAGGTATGCAAAAGCACATTTGGACAAGGCAGCTTCATTTTGGAAACAAAAATTGAGTTGTTTGGTTATAAAAAAAGGCGTTATGCATGGCGTCCAAAAAGAAACAGCATTCCAAGAAAAACACATGCTACCCACTGTAAAATTTGGTGGAGGTTCCATCATGCTTTGGGGCTGTGTGGCCAATGCCGGCACCGGGAATCTTGTTAAAGTTGAGGGTCGCATGGATTCCACTCAGTATCAGCAGATTCTTGAGAATAATGTTCAAGAATCAGTGACGAAGTTGAAGTTACGCTGGGGATGGATATTTCAGCAAGACAATGATCCAAAACACCGCTCCAAATCCTCAGGCATTCATGCAGAGGAACAATTACAATGTTCTGGAATGGCCATCCCAGTCCCCAGACCTGAATATCATTGAACATCTGTGGGATGATTTGAAGCGGGCTGTCCATGCTCGGCGACCATCTAACTTAACTGAACTTGAATTGTTTGTCCAAAATACCTTTATCCAGGATCCAGGAACTGATTAAAAGCTACAGGAAGCGACTAGAGGCTGTTATCTTTGCAAAAGGAGGATCTACTAAATATTAATGTCACTTTTCTGTTGAGGTGCCCATACTTTTGCACCGGTCAAATTTTGGTTTAATGCATATTGCACATTTTCTGTTAGTACAATAAACCTCATTTCAATCCTGAAATATTACTGTGTCCATCAGTTATTAGATATATTAAACTGAAATGGCTGCTGCAAACACCAAAATATTTAGAACTAAAAATGATTAAGATTAATAGGGGTGCCCAAACTTTTTCATAGGGCTGTATATATATATATATATATATATATATATATATATATATATATATATACACACTCACTCACCGGCCACTTTATTAGGTACACCATGCTAGTAACGGGTTGGACCCCTTTTGCCTTCAGAACTGCCTCAATTCTTCGTGGCATAGATTCAACAAGGTGCTGGAAGCATTCCTCAGAGATTTTGGTCCATATTGACATGATGGCATCACACAGTTGCCGCAGATTTGTCGGCTGCACATCTATGATGCGAATCTCCCGTTCCACCACATCCCAAAGATGCTCTATTGGATTGAGATCTGGTGACTGTGGAGGCCATTGGAGTACAGTGAACTCATTGTCATGTTCAAGAAACCAGTCTGAGATGATTCCAGCTTTATGACATGGCGCATTATCCTGCTGAAAGTAGCCATCAGATGTTGGGTACATTGTGGTCATAAAGGGATGGACATGGTCAGCAACAATACTCAGGTAGGCTTTGACGTTGCAACGATGCTCAATTGGTACCAAGGGGCCCAAAGAGTGCCAAGAAAATATTCCCCACACCATGACACCACCACCACCAGCCTGAACCGTTGATACAAGGCAGGATGGATCCATGCTTTCATGTTGTTGACGCCAAATTCTGACCCTACCATCCGAATGTCGCAGCAGAAATCGAGACTCATCAGACCAGGCAACGTTTTTCCAATCTTCAATTGTCCAATTTCGATGAGCTTGTGCAAATTGTAGCCTCAGTTTCCTGTTCTTAGCTGAAAGGAGTGGCACCCGGTGTGGTCTTCTGCTGCTGTAGCCCATCTGCCTCAAAGTTCGACGTACTGTGCGTTCAGAGATGCTCTTCTGGCTACCTTGGTTGTAACGGGTGGCTATTTGAGTCACTGTTGCCTTTCTATCAGCTCGAACCAGTCTGGCCATTCTCCTCTGACCTCTGGCATCAACAACGCATTTCCGCCCACAGAACTGCCGCTCACTGGATGTTTTTTCTTTTTCGGACCATTCTCTGTAAACCCTAGAGATGGTTGTGCGTGAAAATCCCAGTAGATCAGCAGTTTCTGAAATACTCAGACCAGCCCTTCTGGCACCAACAACCATGCCACGTTCAAAGGCACTCAAATCACCTTTCTTCCCCATACTGATGCTCGGTTTGAACTGCAGGAGATTGTCTTGACCATGTCTACATGCCTAAATGCACTGAGTTGCCGCCATGTGATTGGCTGATTAGAAATTAAGTGTTAACGAGCAGTTGGACAGGTGTACCTAATAAAGTGGCCGGTGAGTGTATATGGAAAGAGCATGTCAATTTGCAAATGCACAAAGGATTCGATATAGAAAAACATAAGTTTAATTATCCAGTCTTATTCCAAAGATGGCCAGGAAGAGTTGAAGAAATAAGAAAATAAAAACCTAATATGTTGGGGTAATGTATTAGGGTATGTAGAAAGTAATTACCCCCATTATATGTAGCGCTCCGAACTTGGCCTTCAACTAGAGCAGGGTGTAATGGGTGTACATGTATAGTAATTTGCCCTTAACAAAATTGGCATCACACGGAACAATGCGCATGTGCGGCTGCGGGAGTAAACATTGCCGAACAAAAAGTAGAAAAATACACTTCCTTTTGTTTATTGTCATTCTTGGATGACAAAGGGGATATCCCACTTGGATATTAAAGACATAGTCGCCAAAAAGAACCGATCAGACCTATTGTCCACTAAAACATCCAAGAACGACAATAAACAAAAGGAAGTGTATTTTTCTACTGATTACATTGACGATTACAAATACATAGTCAACATCATCAAGAATAACTTACATATTTTAGATCAGGACAACATCTTGGAGAACATCCTAAGTGGAGGATGTAATTTTATTGCCAGGAGGGGGATGTCCCTAGGCAATCTTGTGTCCCCCAGTTATTTCAGAAACAGAACACCAACTGTAAACACCCTCCTCACAAACTCTGATACTACAGGTTGTTATCGTTGTGGACAGAACAGGTGCAACATCTGCAAATTCCTCCAAAAAATTAAGAATTTTCTAATACGGATGGCAATAAAATCTTGAAGATTAAAACTTTCATTAACTGCAATACTGATCACATCGTATACATCATTTCTTGCGAGGGATGTAAAATCTATTATGTAGGCTGTACCACCAGAAAACTAAAAGTACGCTAATCTGAGCATCTTTATCATAGCAGCAATCTGGACATCTTGCATTGCTCAGGAGCATCCAAACACTTTCGAGAAATACATGGAGGGGATACCACTTATTTTAGAGCATACGGCATTGAAAGGGTCAGTAAATCTATTGGGGGGGGGGGAATTGGCAGAAGAGACTCTTGCGCAGGGAAGTGTATTGGATTTTTATGCTTAAAACCAGATTTCCATATGGCATGAATTTTCGCAATGATATAGCTTTTATATACTGAAACGATCCCTGCACAGATACATATATATATATATATATATATATATATATATATATATATATATATACTATTATTTTTTTTTATTTTTCATTTTTTTCTCCCCCGTTTCATTAATTTTATCACTCCGTTTCTATGCATGACATATAAACAATTCCCCCATATTTACCCATTTATACTTATCTTCAGTTGAGTTTTTGTATTTTTTTTTTTTTCCCCTTATATTTTTCTTACAGTGGTCTTCACCAGTTATCCACATTATCTAATACACAGTAGCATCACTCTCATTTCAGTCACTGTTTTAGATCGTGTTGGGTCCTCAGTGCGCATGCGCGTGTTCGGCGATGTTTACTGCCGCAGCCACACTTAGCAAATTGACCTGCTCTTTCCATACATATATATATATTTATTTTTTTCTGATATGCTACAATGTACCATTCTAAAATGATTACTCCGTATTATGTCTTCTTTTTCCTCTGTTTCTCCAGCACCACACTTGATGCTTAATTAATCAGTTTCTGTGCAGACGGGAGGGGCTTTGTTTTTACTTGTGTTTCTTTTATTGTATAAAAGACTGCAGCTTGCTATGCATCCATATGCCATGAGTAAGGGGGCAACCCCGAAACACATAGGCTCTTGTAACCAATACTGCCTCACATGAAGTTTTTATATGTGAAATAAAAGCCACGTTTTATGATACATGGATGGCTGATCGTTCGTGCTGGACCTTGCTACTTTTCATTCATGTTAAAAAAACAAAAAACAAAAAAAAAAAACAACTGTTATTTTCTGACTGCAGAGAGCCTGTATAGTGGTGTAGAACATGGCGCCTTGCAGTGGTTTTTAGTGGTTTCCCACTAGGGCATCTGAACCAGTCAACGATGCACTATGATACATGGATGGCTAATCGTTCGTGCTGGACCTTGCTACTTTTCATTCACTTGTTCCTGTCTCTGCCGGGAGAGATCTCCGAGCACTGATCGCATTGCATCCATTAACCCACTTTATACCAGCAACGGGATCAAGTGAGTGGATTTGTTCTTAACCTTTTGTTACCTTTTTACTACGGAATTGGGCTGTTGCATTTATTTTTAACATGATTCGCCACAAATTAATTCGGATAGGATGATATTGGAAAATGTGGTGTCCACTATAAGGGTCCATTCACAAGGAGGAAAATGGTGAGGAATTTGGTGTGAAAAAAAAGCCTGCCAATGACTTCAATTGGTTCCTTGTTCTGATAGAAGAAACCCATTGAAATCAATGGGAGGCTTTTTTTTCAGCACTGTAATTCCACACCAAATTCCTCACCATTTTCCTCCGTGTGAATGAAACCCCTGATTTTGACAGAGGATTTTCCTTCAAAATCCACCCTTTTACAATAGTGGTCTATGTAGACTGCTAGCAGAAAAAAGAAGCGACATGACCTTTCTTCAGACATTTTCCGCCTGAAGAAACCAATAGAAGTGAATGGGAGGCGAAAAATGCGCGTTTTTTTCCGTGCATTTTTTTTTGCAAAAAAAAAGTTGCAGGTTTTTTTGCCAAGAACCACGCGGAAAAAAACGTGACACACTTTTTTTTTCCGGCCCATTCACTTTATGGGAGGGGAAAACAGCCTGGCGTTTTTTTGAAGCGGTTTTTACAAAAAAAGCTACAAAAGGCGCGCTAAGGTCCAAAAAAAGCTTCCTAATTAGGAAGTGTTTTTTTCCGGTGCCAAAATAAGCCACACGTAATTTACGTGTGAACTAAGCCTTAGGGTGTATAGATATCAGAAAATTCAGCCTCCTGCTCGAAACACACCCACTATAAGCCAGATCACTTTGTAAAAGCATCTTTTGTTCCTTTCATTTGAATGCCTGCCACGAAATACAACCTCTCCCTTGCAGTGGGCACTACAAGGATTAATGTGTGCATACCTCATAACTTTCAGGGAAATGAACAAGGGACAAAATCTGAGGCTTATGGAGCGCTCTGTAGCAAATTTACATATGTTAAGCCACGTCTATAGCCCTGTCCATGCCCCTTTGTCCACATCCGATTTTACATGGTCAATTTGTGCCCCACATAGTAAAAAGCTTTATAATTATTGTGGCCTTCACCCTATAATCCCCCTTATTGGAGCCCCCACACTATAATGCTCATTTATTGCATCCTGCAAACTATAATCAACCTCACATTAAAATGTAGGATAGAAAAAATAAAATTCATCTCACCTTGTTTCCCCGCCGTCCACTCCAGTCGCTACATCAGCTGTTAGGAGTAGAGATGAGCGAACAGTAAAATGTTTGAGATTCGATATTCGTTTCGAGTAGCCCCTCAATATTCGACTACTCGAATCGAATATCAAACCCCATTATACTTTATGGGGGGAAAATGCTTGTTTCATGGGTAGGCAACGTTCGATCAAATGATACTTATCAAGTCCACGAGTGAGGGTCGGGCTGGATCCTCCGTGCAGTCTTCTCCTTGCAGCGTCCCCGCGGCATCTTCCGGCTTTGAATTCACTCTGCCAGGCATCCGGCCTGGGCAGAGCCGACTGCGCGTGCCCGCACTACAAGCACCTGGCAGAGTGAATTCAGAGCCAGAAGACGCCGCGGGGAAGCTGCACGGAGAAGACTTCTAAAGGTAGGAGAAGAACCAGCGTTGATTGGCCGACTGTATAGCATTCGACCAATCAATGCTGGTTCTGCATCGAACTTTTCCATTCGAATAGCGAGTGGTACTCAATCGAGTACGAGTATTTCGAATACCTACTCGATCGAATACTACTCGCTCATCTCTAGTCAGGAGTAGACTGGGATCTAATGGTGAAGCACAGAGTGGATGGCTATTGTATTCAGTAGTATCTGTTTACAGAAGATGCCAATGAGTTGAAGTCTGCACCGGATAAAACGCGTAGCGCTGACTCTATTATCCCTGGACACAGATCTCACCTGTCTGTCATTCTCCAGACTTTCATGTATACTGCCCTCATATCCCTACAATCCAATGTCAACTCGCTCCTGATCAGACGACATCTTGACTTATACACTTCTTTTTCTCTTTTCTCTGCTTTAAATCCCATGATGCCTCAGTACATGGACAGCTAAAGACTGTGCTATATCTACCTGCTGGGGCAGTGTAAATTTCATTCTCTATATATTCTAAATAATCTAAGAGCGTATAAATATATAGTTAGGGAGGCTGTGTGACAGGAACTATTTGCTCTTCAGTAGTTATCGACATTAGTTTCTATTTTCCTCACCCCCTTCCCGAGAGTCTGTTCAACATAAAGAAGTTGAAGATTTGTGCTTTGTTCACTATAGATTTTACATTATCATAGTGTGAGTCACATGACTTAATGTAGAGAAGGATTTAGATAGAAAGGAATGACTAAAAAGAAATATAAAGTAATATTTTGTAAATTTTTGCACTTTTCAGTTTAGTTTAGGAGTAATGGTGTGTGTTTAAAAAAAAAATTTTGTCACAATTTCCTATGCCCTGTTCTGTGGTTTAGATGCTATGACCCCACTGCACAAGGCTTCATTCCCTTTTATCTTCCCTTTACAGATTGTAGGTTAGGAGGGATTGGGTGATGGGGAAAGGGAATTGAGTAAAATGTCAAAAAAGAGAAAGTGTTTTTAATCCTCTATTTCCGACATTGCTTATTTTAAGATATAATTGCAAAGTGAAAAAATGATGGCATAATTGCACTTGTGCTTTCATGAATGCTGAAAATCCCTTTTGGCTATTTGGCTATAAAATGACCCTGGCAAATAACAGGTTAAGAATTCAGTTAGAAATGTATACGGTATTCATGTCTTGTGTGAGTTTTAGCAGCAGCTCACGAACTTGGTGTCACAGCAAGAAAATTCCTGTTCTAATAACTACTTGGCACTAGCTCAGTCTTGGCAGTCTTCTCATTTGCTACTGCTAACTAGGCAATTGGTGATATATGCCAAGTCGGCACAGCACATGTCTTCCTGGAGTGCACCTCTTGAGACGTGTGTCTTCTCTAGATCCATTTATACAGAAGTGTCTAACATTTGGTGATTTTGCCCATGTTACACACCTTTTATTATTCTGGCTGCCCTCTATACTTCAGATCATAGTGTGTTATTGCTCTATGGAATGAGTCCGTCATGTGAAAAGAATCTAATATACAGCAAGGTTATTTATGACAATTTGGAAGTCCTTGGATATAATATCCAGCTGCTGTCAGTTGCTGTTTACTACATTATAATAAATACAAATTGCCGGGTAAATTATATGCCCAACATGGTCTCTGTCTGCAGTCGGTTCACCATTCGCACACAGCTTTTTTTTTTTTTTTTTTTTTTTTAACCCCCCCCCCCCAAAACACTGCAGATTTGTTGCAGTTTTTCATGTGTGATTCTACTTTTGAGCCAGGGACAGAAATTAATTCAAAAGGAATGGGAAAAATAAAGGAAAACCCAAAATTTTGCCTTCCTTTTATATACGCTTTTCCTTTGGATCAAAAAATTGAATCAAGCACTGGAGTGAATAAGGACTAAGGCTGGGGGGGGGGGGTTAAATGTTGCCAACTCGTGGGCAGCTAACCAACTCACTGTGGTATACAACTGCAAAATATTGGACGTTATTTCTATGGATTAACACCACATACTCTGAATAAACCCTGCAGTGTACAGTGACCTGGATTGCGCCTCGGCTTTACACTCATAACATATCGTTTTAATGCTAGGGGATTCACTTGTGGCTTTTGGTGTTGCAATGCAGAGGTTGAAGCAATTCCTGCAGTTGTGCTACACAAAAAAAAAAAACTCTTTGCCATAGTGGCTTTCAAGGGTTGAGTTTCCCTGAGAGAAATTAAGCATGTTGCATGTTTGCAATGTGTAGTCCTTTTGCAGGGGCTTGGCTTTGTCAGATGGCAAGATTTGCGATACTTAGTACGAAAGCCTCGTAATGCAGCATAAGATATTAGTGTGATATCTGATCTTTATTTCTGGCAAGCGTATGTTTCTTTGGTATTAGCACAAGGACAACTGAGCCTGGTGACAGATCGTACTCTAGTGAACATGGAGCCCCTGACAGAGGAACCTGGAACATGTGATGATTACTTGGGATAACACCGTCTGCTAATGTGCTCTGCTGCAAATCTCTGAGAACTCATTTGCCTTTATTTATTTATTTATTTATGTGTGTCGAATGAGAGTGTGTGATCTTGCTCCAGAAGGTGTCATTGTTTCATGTCAACCACTGGAAAGTACATGTTAAACCAAAATTATGCATTCAGTTACAACAAAGTCAGTTGCAAGCTCATTGAGATTATAGCAGCTTCACATTTTAATTAGAGGGGTTCTAACTCAAGCAACACAGAATTCAGCAGATATTTCAGAGTGAAAGTCATTTTAGTAGGGAATGGGGAGGGATTAGGAAATAGGGGCTTTTTTTTATATTGGCCCATACTGTTAGTATAGGCAGAATTTGTGGGAAAGTTAGTAATCCTTTAAAGTGGTAATCCAATCAAAATGATCGTCTAATATTAGCAAAGACCACACGATTGATTTCCAGAAGGTGAGGGCTCTATACAGAGCTTATATTAGGGTTAGACAAAGTCCTAAAGCAAGACTGAATATTTTCACCAGCTGTCAAATGCATGAACATAGATGCTGTCTGATACTATTTGCTGTCTGACACCTTTCCTGCAGGTGCAATCACAGACCCAAAAACAGTAACCAGGAAGCTACATAAAGCAGCCTGCTAGTCCCTCATAACAGCTGGGGCTTAGGCTCGGTTCACATTTGTGTTTGGGAATCCACTTGGGGACCTCCCCTCCTTGAACTGAAACCTAATCCGCTTAAAAGAGTGGAAACCCGCAGTCCCCATAGTCTATAATGGGGGGGAGTCATGTGGTTTCCGCCCGGTTTCCACCCAAAAAGGCTTCGCAGTGCTTTTCTCTCCACATTTTTCATGCGGAGAGGGGAACTGTATCCCTGAATGCAGTACAAGCGCTGGTGTGAACCCAGCGTCAAAGCAAAAGTGCAGTTTAGGAGATTTGTACACAGGAGGAGATGAGTCCTGATCTGACTTTCTGTTAAGAGAAATGGTGATCTGCTGTGATCACTAGTGGACTTGGCGAAGGGTCTGCTGTAATTGTTAGGTAGGTGAGATGTGACTATTGGAAAAAGTAGGGGCCTACTGTGACCAAGCTTAAAGTGGGGGGAGACTGCAGTCATGACTGAAGAGGGGTAGGCAGACAAAGCCTCAAGTGATCTGTTTCTCTTTAGTTGGATTTTTAGATAGATAAATAAATATGGAATTAATTTTATTCATTAATTTATTTTCAAGTGCCGCGAGTGATCCTCAGTGGGCTTGTGGGAGGCTTGCTGTATAGTGTATCCATCGTGGCTCCTAGCCCTCCTTAATATTTGTCTCGCTAGCTACAGATTTGCCTTTGTATCTATGCCATGTCAAATGATAACATTTATTGAAGTAAATAGCATATTTTTCTGGCCTGCTACCATAAAGCATACTTTTCTGATGATTTATTACTCATGATCATGTTCTGCCAATGCTTTTGCGGCATATAAGTTTGGTTTGTTTGTACAAAGAAAAAGTCTTGTATGCAGAGCCATGACCATATACATGAGGTAAACAATTAAAGTGTATCATTCATGTGTTGTTAAACTGAATATCCATTGTTATCGTGCAGCCTTTCCAACAATTCTCGGATTGTGAGTCTTCTGTCACAGCTGGAGAAGATCAACACCGAGTCATTAGCCGTGGATATAGATAATGCAAGATTTGTCACTGCAAAAATCCTCCACTTGGCACAAACCCAAGGTATGACCCTTTTTTCCTATTGGCATGTGCCTCACAGGTGATACTAATACTGGGATGGCCCCCAAAATGATTTACACGGACTTTCAGTTTATAGAGCTTTCAATAAGGAAACAGATTGCGGTTATAGATGCAGTCTTATTTACCAATGGACACATTTATTATAAAAAAAATATTTATTACACACTAGGACATGCCATGAACCCACGCCATTCACAAGAAGTTAAAGGGAGTCTGTCACCATAACCCGACACATCAGCCCAGCCCCACAGACTAATAGAGGTTACATAGTAGATGAGGTTGGACAAAGACATCAGTCCATCAAGTCCACCCTATGACCCTACAATCCCCTACAGTGTTGATACAGAGGAAGGCAAAAAAACCCATGAGGTTAGGGTCAACTGAATTAAACACTGCTTTTCTTTTGTGATTTGGTGCCTCCATTGTTGAGATAGAGAGATATATTTTCAATATTCAAATTAGATCTTTGTAACAACAATGGCATTCCCACTTACTTTAGGGAACAATGGCAACACCCTTGTTTTTTCATAGAGCCAGTTTGCATATTGACCTCAATATCTCTGCAATGGACACCCCAATTCACAAAGGGAAAACACCATTTGATTTTGGTGACCCTAACCTGGGCTCATATGCTGGATTCTGGTGACACTCTCTTTAAAGGGATTGTGGGGTTGCCTCACAGCTCAGCGTTATTGCAGGGCAATGAAAACATAACCATTGCAATCAAAATATAAATGTAAAGAACATATTAAGTAGTTT
This sequence comes from Leptodactylus fuscus, assembly GCF_031893055.1. Classification (NCBI taxonomy): domain Eukaryota; kingdom Metazoa; phylum Chordata; class Amphibia; order Anura; family Leptodactylidae; genus Leptodactylus; species Leptodactylus fuscus. The sequence continues at coordinate 144,280,300 of NC_134265.1, forward strand.
CCATTAACAAAGATGTGGTTATCTCCAGAACAGAGGAGTGGTAAATTTATCCTAGAAAGGAAGTCATTTTTCAGAAAAACTGTGAAAGAGGCTCTTTCTCCTCCATTTGTCAATGAGTGACTCTTCCTCCTCTCTTCCTCCACCTCTGTTTTATACTGCCTCAGTAGCATCCTATTGTAGTCAGCCCCTTGAACCTAAGCTCCATCAAGAAGTGACTGGAGGCAGCCGACATGTTATCTTTTAAAGGCTATGGACACCTATTGCCCATGAGAAATCAATACACACATGCAGATAGCTGTTTCCGCCATTGAGCATTTCTTGTCATGCATTGAAAACCCCCGGAGCCAATCTGCATCCTTTTTTACGTTGCGACTTTTGGCTCCAATGGTGATCCCAAGCACTGGTCTCAGCTCTTCTCCTCCCTTCCTCCTCTTTCTCGTCTCATTTGTATAACCATGTATGTACACACGCACACATCCACACACTCAGTATGTAGTAGGTGGGGGTGGGATGACAAGTTTATTTGAGTGTTTCCCTACCTTTTAAGGCTTCTTTGTGCCCCCTATCTGTAATGCACCCTAGTGCCCCATTCCCCCACATTATAATGTACCCCAGCTGCCTGTGGCAAATCATAGGAATATTTTAATAAAGTCCTATGGGGGAAATTATTTTGGTCAAAATTTGAATAAAATGAGCAAAAATTTTATTTTAGGCAAATGAACTGCTACATTTACAACTTGGAAAACCCTTTATTTGCTATAGAATACATTTTATAGGTTTACTAGATATATAGTATACCTCACTCATGTCAAGTTTTGGGCAAGTACAATATACAAGCAGATCACAACAGTGAGCGTCAGGTTTGGTGCCTGCTATGTATTGCTATGAGTTAGGATGCTTGACACATTTGTACTAAACTTCTATTAATTGCATATTATTAGCCTTGGCTCTGTACACTGCTGGTTTATGGGGAAATAATGTTTCCAATGTAGAATTCCAAAATTTGCCTTCAAGCCAAAGAACATAACGTGTAATAACTGTCAGAACTTGCTGTAAACATCACATGTAGTGGAAAAATCATGATAGCTAAAAATAATTTAACTTCAGATGGACGACCAGCTCAGGGACGTTCTCGGAGGAGTGGCTTGGCATTTGTCAGCGTTCGTCAGCATGTCAGATGTGCTGTAAGGGAACTGTACAGTACACTGCACCTTACTAGTAACTATGAGTGTATTTCAGAGCGATATCTGTAAACTACTAGTTGTGGATGGTAAGTGTAGAAAAGCGTGTGCCTATTTGGCTGTTGTCCTGCCTGAAGTCCAAGCATTATTAGTGAATATCTTTAATTTAAGACTAAACTGCTATCTTGCATGTATGTAAAATATATTGCCTTTGCATTTTGTATATGTTCCTTTGGAGCTTTATAGGTAGTACATATCCCACAATAGACCATAACTGATTCATTGAGCCGTGTGCTTGTATTTTGCCATTCCTATGTTGTCTGTTTTGTAACCTTATCACAAAAATGCAAGTGAAAGAAATCAATAGTTCAGTGTTTTGTCTATAGAAAACACTAAACCCAGACGGACAAGTAAGTCATGAGTTGCTGCTGAGACCTCTTCAAAGATGGCGGATCTTCATTCCAATTTCTGACATGATGGCAGGAAGTTCCTCATTTGTGGTGTGTTGTGAAGAGTCCACCAACTGGGGAAATAATCTTGAATCAAGTGAAGTCACACACATTCGGCACTGGGCAGCCCAGCACGTGACTGGTGCCACATCATATATCTTCGTCCACAAAACTCCTAGAGTGCTGTTACACATTAGTGGCTGAGCCTTATGAGTCGCATGCGGCTACCATTACTCGCTGTGCTGCACTAGTACTTGTGGCGGCTTCAAGTTACAAGTACACTGCAGCATGACACGTAGTGGTAATCCATGTATGGTTATCATAGCACCCCTACAAAACGTCTCGGTGAACCATCCTGGTAGTGTTTGATATTACGCTTTGTCCGAGTTAGCTAATGCTAGTGGGCTGGTCTTTCATAACTCCAATTTTTTTTCTTCTGTTGTAGAAAAAACAAGAAAGGAAATGACTGCCAAGGGGTCCACTGGTGTGGAAGTTATCCTCTGTACACTGGAGGTGAGGGCACGTCCTTTGCTTGTATTGTTCATTTTAAGTCGTCATCACCTATTTTTTTCCCCCATAAACGTATAGGGAGCGTTTAGATAATTTTATCGTTGTCCATAACTGTCAGCAGATGTGTAGAATATAATGTCTCCGTTACTTCCATAACTGTCTATTTTTCTTGATAAAGAGTAACCTAGCATACTTTAATTTCCATTCCCCCCCAAAAAATGTTGTTTTAATAATGTATAAGGAATGCATTTGCTTGCATACATTATTACTGCAATTGAATTGTAAAGACATGATCTGAATGACCTTATACTTTGTATTGTTTACATACAGCGAGCTGTGCTGGTGACCTGTGAGGGGCCCCGGGTGTTGGACCCCCACAGATCTAATATCAAGGGCCTATCCTAAGGATAGGCCATCAATTTTAGAAACCAGATAACCCCATTTAAGACTGGGGCCTTACGTGGCATAAACACTGTAGAAAAAACTTGACGTTTTACAGTCACAAAATAGTGATAAAATGCGATAAAAACGCAAAATTGTGATAAAATGTGTGCGGCGTAGATGCTGCGATTTCCAAAACCGTTGCAGTTTTGGAAAATAGCTCTGCGAAGGTTTGGAAACCTCTGCGAACTTTCTTTGCAAAGCACTGCGGGAAGAACCACAATGCATTCCTGCCGTGGTTTTTCCTGCTGCGCATTTCCACGTATTGCTGTGATGTGTCTCTACTGAAAATCCCATTTTTGTCTGGGATTATAATGGAGGAATGGCTATATGGAGTGGTAAAGAATTGTGGTGGTAATAGTGTTTGACAGTTGTGTTTACTGTTGACGGCCCAGGATAAGCTAGTTTAGTATATATGTAAGGTTTCCCGGTTAACCACTGTAGAGCCGTTCATCTTATTTATTGGCAGAGCGTAGAAAAGTGCAGGATGATTTAGTTCTTTTACTATAATGGCTGGTGTTATTGGATGTTGCCTGCAAAAGACTAAGTAAAATATTACTGTAAATAAAATGCAGGTTTCATTTTCCATTATATATTTCTAGTACTTATTCATTTTTTCATTTTGTAATACCACATCTCTGTTTCTCCAGAATACCCGAGACCATCAAACAATATTAAATATAGTGAATATCCTCAATGAACTGATGTCAGCTGGTAAGTTTCTATATTCAGACATAAGGTATACATTATCTTCACATATGCTGTAAATAGGAATCGAGATGCCATTTCAGGAGGGTCTATTTCTATTACGAATCATTTACTATGGTATGAACATGGGTCTAACCAATCTGTAAAATTTCTGGGTACGAGTTAAAGGGGTTGTCCCATCACAAGGATCCTATCTATACTGCTAGCTTATGTGGATTTAAGACTTTTCCTAAATACATTGCTTCAGCAAAACTGCTTTGTTTGGTCGCCATCTGAGATTCTTCACTGCATTGTTTACATTGTGTTTCCATAACCACGGACCTGGGGATGATCTTATCTCTCCGCCCAGGACAAGTGACGTAGCTCCCTGCTCTCAGGAGGGAGGGGGAGCTGAGTGCTCGGGAGCAGCTTGTGTTTCTGAGCTGTTTATCTCCCTTTTCCAATTATCAGGTCGGATAATTGAATTTTGCTGAGAAGGGCTGAGACAGGGAGTCCGTTACCTCTGTATGTAATACAGACCTAAAACGGAGTTTATTGCAAGCTGAATCTTGGTCCTGTAGCATTTAAGTTTGGGATTCTCATCACCTATCAAATCCAGCTCTGCTACATCAGCTTCATATTGTGCATCTTCCAGTGATACTGTGCTAATTTATTTACAACCATCCCTCATTACTGACTGCAAACATGTACTTCTATGAAGAGAGATAGCAGAGCTATTACCCCTATGGATCTAGTATGTATTACTAGAATGCTTTTGACTTGAATACCCCTTTATGTACGTAAAAAACATAGATAATGTATGAGCATAGAAAGTAGAGCAGGGCAATGTAGTTCATGTAAACATGGCTTACAGTTTTGCTAAACCTAGATCACTGTAGAGTTCCAGAGACCTGGGTCTCTGAGCCATAATTCAGACTTAAATTCATACAATTAGAAAAACATGGCTATTTACTTCTAGGAATAACACCATAGCTGTCCATGAGTTGTGTCTGATATTGCAGTTTGGCTGCATTGAAGAAAATGGGGTTGAACTGCTATACCACATACAACCTGTGGACAGGAGTGGCACTTTTTTTGAAAGAAAACGACCAGGTTTCCAAATCTGTACAACCTTCTTAAAGAGTAGCGTCACTGCTGCTGTCAGACGGACCTAGGGAATGAAGTTACTGAACTGTACAGTTTATTTAAGGGCAATAAAATACATTTGAATTATCGACTGTGAATCATAATCGCAACCTTTTCTGCCCAAATATCAGAGTAGTGTGTGTGTAGATGGCATTGTCCATTTGATTTGTAAGCTGATATGTATAAAGCATAGTTGTGAAGGCCGCATAGGCTGATGTGTATGGAGCAGAGTTGTGAGGGCTCACTGTCTATATGATTTGTAGGCTGCTGGGTATGTAGAGTTGTAAAGACTGCACTTCTTGAGATTCATAGGCTGTTGTCTGTGCATATGTTTGTGTGTTGAGCAGAGGTGTGAGGGCTGCATTGTCTATAAGATTTGTAAGCTGATGTTTATGCGGAGCAGGTGTGTAGGACAAATCTTACAATGTTTTTAAATGCAGTATGTTTTTTTTCTAGGTGGGGGAAGAAGAATAAATGTATTGGTTTCCAAAGGAGGTACACAGATTTTACTACAATTGCTTCTTAGCGCTAGTAAGGACTCTCCTCCAAATGAAGAGTTAATGGTACTTCTTCACAGTTTGCTGGCAAAGATAGGACCAAAAGGTTTGTGTTCAGAATATAAAATAATTATTCTTTGTATTACCCCATTGTAGGGATCTTAAATGTACAGTAACATTACTTACAGTAACACTATGTGGGTTAGTAATCAGCATATGCATATTTGTATATTTTATGGTATACACAGGTATGATCACTTTAAAATTATAAGCGTACTAAGGAGGTAATAATACAAGCTTAAAGGTGTTGAAACTGGACAACCCCTTTAAAGAGGTTATTCCACAAACTGAACATAACAAACACGTCTAGAGTCATGTAAACCATTATGTAAACACTACTTAGCAGAAACTGCGCTAACATATACACACGTCCCTCCAACAGTCACACAAACAAATCTCAAAATGGGTATTGGGTTCATAGAACACACACAATTTAATACTCAAAGGGTTCAGTGCTATGTCTAAAAGAAAAGATAACCAATAACACAAATTTGAAAAATTGCCAACAGCCTTAAAATAAATGGGAGAAAAACAGAGTAAGACTTTAGAGTCTTTGGTCCCAGGAAGCTTGGAGATCTTCTGATGGAAATGGACACACAAATGTCATCAGTTGTAAGGTGTCATAGTTTTTTAAAGTTTGTGTTTAGTCAAACCTCCCTGCCAGGGTGTCCCCTTCTCTCACTCCCTGAGATGGGGATGATTAACTCATCTTCATTTTGAGCATGAAATGTTTTCACAGAGCGGAAGTCAATGACAGGTCACCCTCTTTCATGCCTGGATGCCAAATCATAAAATCTGGCAGGCAGGAATAATCCTTGTTTACACAGAATACATTCACTAAGTATATATACAAATTTTTATTTTAATTCAGCAATAATAGATACATTATATATTAAAGATACATAAAAAACAAAAAACTTGAAAGTCTTCAGTAGGTGATATCTTTTTTAATGGCTACCTCATGATGATGACAGATTATAACGTTTCGAAGCTCTCTGCTTCTTCAGTTATATCTGAAGAAGCCGAGAGCTTCAAAACGTTATAATTAGAGATGAGCGAACACTATTCGGAACAGCCATTCCGAATAGCACGCTCCCATAGAAATGAATGGAAGCGGCACGCAGACTTTGCCGGTGGCCGGCCACTTAACCCCCGCGTGCCGACTACGTCCATTCATTTCTATGGGAGCGTGCTATTCGAAACGGCTGTTTCGAATAGTGTTTGCTCATCTCTAGTTATATTCTGTCATCATTATGAGTTAGCCATTAAAAAAGGTATCAACTACTGAAGACTTTCAAGTTTTTTTGTTTTTATATTTCCTACCCACTGGCTAACACGGTACAAAAACAACATTTTCCTTATACTAAAAGATACATAGTAGATCTAATTTTTAATTGCAATATGAGACAAAATAGGATGGAATAACAGGAAGAGATTAAAGAAATGTGTTTTTTTTATTTTTTGAGAATAGCCTATGATTAGTGTTTTAGTAAGGCTGTCACACATTGCTGTTAAGTCATAGTTTTGTAAAACTGCACTGCATTAAAGTACACTAAAATGGGGCCAAAATGGTAAAATCCTAATACAAAAGGCAACTAAAGTATGAATATTGTTCCTGTTGGAATATATAAGAATATAAATGCTATGCAACCTAAAACTCAGAATTATCTTGTGATGTATGTTAAAAAGAATGGGATGGATTTTAGGAATATCTTTTCTTCCTTCTGAACTCAGCAATGCGCTTTTCCATTATTCCACCTGCAGTTGTTTGAAAAAAGGTTATAATTGGGTTTTACCATATCCCTTGTCAAAGGGGCACATACCTGCTCAGTCTGACATTGTGCAATATTGAGTTGTGCATTGTGCATATTCCCTTCACAAGAGGAATAGAACCAGCCAGTTATCATATAATTCATACACAGGAATTCTGTATAGTATGGGTGACCTATACGATTCTTGTAAAAAAAAAAAAAAAAAAAAAGATTTAAGAAATCATTTTGAATCCTTTTTAATAATATATATTCATACTTAATGATAAAATAGAACTGTGTAATTCATAAGTTTTTGTTTAGCTTTTAGTGTTGATGGAGTTTAGAGCATATAGTTCCTGTGCCCAGGTATGATGCGCTCCCTTTATAGGACTTGATCAACACACCTTGAACTATAATTTGACAGGCTTTTATTATATATAGATTACGCGTTTCGGGGTTTGATTGCATACAAGCAACAACCACCCCTTCATCAGATCTCTGTCACCTAGAGTAGAAGCTTGGTATGTAATGGTCTTTCATCACACACCAAGCTTCTATTCTAGGCGACAGAGATCTGATGAAGGGGTGATTGTTGCTTATATGCAATCAAACCCCGAAACACGTAATCTATATATAATAAAAGCCTGTCAAACCATACTTCAAGGTGTGTTGATCAAGTCCTATAAGGGGAGCGCATCATACCTGGGCACAGGAACTATATGCTGTAAACTCCACTTACTCAAGTACGGCCACAGGTCACACGACCAGCGATCCCAGTTGGATGTAGCCCCAGCCTAAAGGCATCTCACACAAATAAAGTACATCATCCGGATTGGGTTTTGCAATTTTCCCCAAGATTTGGAGGAGATTCCTGGGTGAGTTTGCAGCACACTATTGAGCAGAAGGAGTGCAACTCTTCTACCTGTTAGCCTCCACTACGTCCATTTTTGTGTTGATGAAATGTTATATTTCTCATTCTAGACAAAAAATTTGGAATAAAAGCACGAGTCAGTGGAGCACTAAACATATCTCTCAACCTGGTCAAGCAAAACCTGCAGTGTCCAAAGCTGTTACTTCCATGTCTCCAAGTTTTACGTGTGTACTGTATGAATTGTGAGTATGAGTTGTCGAACATATTATAGGGGTTTTCTGGGCTTTCCGAAAGATGAGGGGTTCAACACCCAGGTACCCAGCTGTTTGGAGAGACTGCAGTATTCAGGTCCTCTTCACAGAAAACCACGCACAGCACCAAACATTGTATTAGCAATTATGCTTGGTATCACAACTCAACCCCATTCTTTTTATTGGGCTTAAGTTGCGAACAGGTTGCCACAAACTGCAGGTATTTTTACTGTGAATTTGGGCAGTTTTTCAATGCGCATTATTATTATTATTATTTTTTTATTGTAGACTGGGAATGTTTCATTTTGTCAAAACCATTACGCAAAACCACGGAGCAGCTTGACAAACTACTGCTGAGTGTACATGCAGCATATGGCCTCATGCGTTAAGCTATTTATAATTGTAAAATCATATTGTGCCATATATACGATAGTATTATACAGTGCAGGACTCCAGGTGCAGCTGTACAGGCTCTCTCCCATATGCACATAGACTAAGCATGACTTGTGCTTCCCCACTGTTTGACTGTGTAATATTTCCTTCTATGAACAGTAGAAGTACTGCAAATGGCTACATTCATTGTTCTGTTCATGTGAGTGGTTTTTGCTTTTCAGCTGTAAATGCTGTGTCCCTGGGCAAAAATGGGGCAGTGGAACTTCTTTTCAAGATCATAGGACCATTCAGTAAAAAGCATACCAGCCTTATGAAGTAAGTGCATTTATCTGTATACTGTTACGGTTGTAATATGAAGTAGTAGTTCTGCATTTCTGTCTTGACTTTTTGTTTCAGTTTCTTTACTACATTTTCGAGAATAGACAGGCAATACCCTTTAGGTGGCTGAGTGATACTACACTATGTGATCAAAAGTATCCAGACACCCCCAAAAACATACATTTTTCATATTAGGTGCATTGTGCTGCCACCTACTGCCAGGTACTCCATATCAGCGACCTCAGTAGACATTAGATATTGTGGGAGAGCAGAATGGGGCGCTCCGCGGAACTCACAGACTTCGAACGTGGTCAGGTGATTGGGTGCCACACATCACGCAGATCTATGCCAAACGACGCTTCGCTTGGTGTAAGGAGCGTAAACATTAGACGATTGAACAGTGGAAAACCTTTGTGTGGAGTGACGAATCACAGTACACAATGTGGCGATCCGATGGCAGGGTGTGGGTATGGCGAATGCCCGGTGAACGTCATCTGCCAACGTGTGTAGTGCCAACAGTAAAATTCGGAGGAGGTGGTGTTATGGTGTGGTCATGTTTTTCATGGAGGGGGCTTGCAGCACTCTGTGAAAAATGGACTGCCATTCCCCAAGTAACCTTCCAGCACCTGATTGAACGTATGCCTGCGAGAGTGGAAGCTGTCATCAAGGCTAAGGGTGGGCCAACACCATATTGAATTCCAGCATTACCGATGGAGGGCGCCACGAACTTGTAAGTCATTTTCAGCCAGGTGTCCGGATACTTTTGATCACATAGTGTATATGTTTACTTATTTTGATTGGGGTGAATTCACTTGTTAGTTTTGTAGTGTGTTTTTTTTTTTTCACAATTTGTGCCAAAAGTTGCAGTGTTTTTAAACATTTTTTGGCAGTTTTTAAAAACTACAGCCTAAAACCAATTTCAAACATAGCTAATTTCTTTGTAGTGTCCTTTGTGAAATTACACATCGATGTACTGTACAATGATATAGCCCATTTTAGACATACTGCAGAATTGCAGTGGATTCCATTCATTGCATTACAGTACGTGAGGGTCACATCTATAATCCTACCTACTTTTGCTATGAAATCTGCAAAATCATAGCATTGCTGCTGTTGAATAAAAAAAAGCGGTAGCACTCCTACGGACCGGCGTAGTGACGGTGACTACTGGCCATTGAAAGTAGCATTGTCTGACTGTCCACTGAACCTGTATTTATTAGTACATTTTATTAGTGTGATTTGTCCATACCAATAGAATTTGCATTGCTAGGAAAACACTTAAGTTTTTTTTCAATATAAAGTTTATTCATTACTGTGAATAGCCGTAATGCAAGAGCCGCAAGCAGTCAGTTTGTAAGAGTCAGAGTAAGTTTTCTCTGTTACTGCAAGCGTTTCACTCGTATCAGTACTTCTCTATAATGTCCTATATCATGCTGCTGAGTGAGTGAGCATTATGGAACAAGGTGTCCGGGTTCTTCTATGTGCTGACACCCACTAGCTGAAGAGCAACTGAGTATTAAACATTGAACGTGGAAAAAAATGAATAAAAATGCATAATAAGTGTCATACAATGGCCAGTAATAGCTGGGCGGTGTGTACACACATGGCAACTTATTCTGAAAAGTCATATGGAAGGTTTATCTCACTGCATCTAGGATGGCGTTATACAATATCCTGTATAACTGTACATGACTTCTCCATTTTTTTAGTTTATGAACACTTACATGTGAAACTGCTTTGTTAGGATCAAATTGTCATTCCTCTTTTGTGCGGCAGACAAAACTTCCTGTCTCTTTTTAGTTCTAGGTTATATTTCACCATTATTTCATCTTGTTTTCTACGATTGCATTTGCTGCATTTTAGTTTTCTGACCTGTTTAATATCTTTGCTTAGCTATCAAGTAACCTATTATATAATGGTAGAGTTACTATAGCCTGGTTTCATGCTCCACCTTGTGGTAAGAGAGAGTTTTGCCAAACATAGTTCATGGTAATAATGGTAGTAGGGAAAAAAGCATTGCAAGAAAATGACTATTGGATTCTGTTCAAATAAGTGAAACACATTAATGTAAATGCCCTGGAGTCCCATCATTCAGATTTACTAAATGAAAACTGAAGTCTAAAGGTTTTTTTGTGGTTACTTTGTTGACTATTACTATATAGTGTCATATACCCAGTTAGCTAAGTAGCTACAGTTTGTACAAAAACATATGCAGAGAGCAGAGGTTTAAAGGGGCTCTATCATTGGGAAAAGTTATTTTTAACTAAGCACATACATGCATAGCCTTTAGAAAGTCTATTCCACACCTACCTTTTGTATGTGAATCGCCTCAGTGGTTTTTAAATGAGCCTGTTTTTATTCATATGCTAATTAGCCCCTCGGTGCACCTTTGTGCACCCTCTGCCTATTCTTTCCTATGTATGTGTACAGCACAGGCTGCTGCTGATGACTTTCTGCTTCCTGTTTGTATACACACAAAGGAGATAATAGCAGAGACGAGTGCTGCTGGGAACTTCCTGTGCTGGCTGGAAGCTCATTAGCATATTAATAAAAATGGACTTATTCAGAAACCACTGAGGCAATTTACATACAAATGGTAGGTGTGGAATAGACTTTCTAAAGGCTATGCAAGGATGTGATTAGTTGAAAATGAGTTTTCCCGATGATAGAGCCTCTTTAAAGAAGCACCAATTAATCTTCATTAAATTTCTCAATAATGTGAAATGAATTCATAAAATTTAATTTACATATTCATGATTTGTTTGTTTTTATGTATAAGAGGTTTTATCTACTGCTGTAATAGTAACAAAAATACATGAAATTACAATGTTTCAATTGAAGGAGAAAAATGGAAACAAAGAAAAATAGCTTGAAGACAATCACTGAGGCTATACCTATGTTGATACATGATGTCCGCAGGGCAACCCTAGAGATGAATTGATGTGTCTTTAAAGTTCTGTTCTGTGGACATTTTGTGTTCTTTCTTGTAATCTTATATGTGTAGGTTACCAATATCGTTGAACAAGTCAATAGAGTAATGCACACAGATATGAAAATTTGACATATTTTCCTATCCTCATAATCTGCATCAGCTGGATTTAACTTATGTATTGATGACCTATGCTTAGGATAGGTCATCAATATCTGGTTGTTGGGAATCTGACACCCAGGACCCCCACAGACCAGCTGCTCAACTGAGCGCCGCTTCTCCTTCACAGGCTAGTGATTTCACTTTAGTCTGTCTGAAGCATAGTGAATGGGGCTGAGCTGCAATACCAAGCACAGCCACTGTGAAATGGATGGTGCTGTGCTTGGCATTTAGTAAAGTGGCTACATTGCTCACCCATGCACTCGAGTCTCTTCAGACAGTTGATCTGTGGAGGTCTTAAAGGGAGTCTCTCATTGTCTAGATCAGTTTTTAACTATGCATATATTTACATAGCTTTTAGAAAGGCTGTTCTAGGCATAACTGCTATTCATTGATCCTCGCAGCCGTTTTTGAATGAAGCTGGTTTTTTTTTCATATGCAAATTAATCTTCAGGGAGCACATGAGGTGTAATCCCTGTGCCCCGAGCACCACTGCATGATCAGCCACCTCCATTTCATATAAATTTATCCATCTCACTACTTGAACCGCTATTCAGGCCAGAAGCATTTTTTTAACTATCCCCCACAAAGGTGGCAACTCTTACATCCATGGGGCTTCTGACAGTTCAGACCCTTTCTAATCTATGGCCATTCTCAGGTACTGCGGTTAGTGCATAGTCTTTGTATAGATTAGCAAATTGTGTGCTCATCTGATCCATTCTTATGATGGGGTCCCCCATTTTTGCAGTCGGTGGGGGTTAATGTTTTTAGACATGCACAAGACTTGTGTTTATTTCTAATCCCGTGGTTAGTTGGTCATTGATTCTGGTTGGAATACCTCTTTAAGTTCTGCTGTTTTGTTAACCACTTCAATGTCGTGCACTACAGGGCTTTCCTTCCTATAATGTATGTTTAACCAGAGCAAATGTAACTTTGCAATTCCAGTTAACATGCCAAACTGGCACAAGCTGATAACTGATGGAATTTTCCTCCCAACACTTTACAGTGCTGTTGTACAAGTGTTTTAGCGTTCAGTCTACCGTGCCACTGGAAGGAATCTTTTATGATGAACAGCATAGATATTACTAATACATTTTACTTGAATGTGGTCAGTAAAGCTAATGTTCTTGTCTTACTTTTACAGGGTCTCTTTAGATACACTTGCCACATTACTAAAATCAAGTAAGTTCTTGCATTATGGAGAGTGTTTTCATCCTTTGCCTTATTTACAAAATAATATATAAACTTTCACGCTAGGTTCACATATGCATTCAAAGGACCCCATTGACTTTTGAGGTCTCTTGCATTATGTTGCAGTACCCATGTTCTAAAAAGGACAAGCAACAAGCAGCATTATTAAGAGATTTCCTTTGGGAAAAGATTGTGACAGTGGGTCCAGGGTGTGTATAAAAAATAAAAAAAAAGAACCAATATTTTCTGATCCCTCACTACTTGCATTTTGAAGCTGTTTGGGTCTCCACTGATATCTACTTCCTGGCCCCATCTTGACACAAGAAAATTCCATTCTGATGGTCACTTGAGTGTGAACAAAGTGTAATGTTTTTGTTGAATTGTGTTTTATACTGTCTGCTCACATAGACTAATATAGAGTAATGGCTTGTATTGTTACTACATATGTAGCACATGCCATCAGCCTGTGATAAGTGGCATGTTGATGGCTGGCACCCCCTAAATCACAATACAGTGGCACTGCTGTTAGTTTCACAGATAAACCTGATACTATGCCAATCATGTCCTTGCCTCTATCTGTTATTGAAGCTGTAACTGAGCTGCAGTGTCAGACCCAGCACACAAGAGAGTGTGGCACTGTTTGTAAGAGGGGAAATCCAATCGTTGGATTTCAGTAAAATTTATATTGATGGTTTATTATGTCTATAAAAGTTCAAAACCAATTTCAGTATGTGAAAGCTTGGATACACCTGTGACCAAGACTGGCTACTGGATGTAACAATATGACACATTTGTAGTCTAACTCTCTCTATATACTGTATATTAAATGTCTTTTTGCATTTGCTGTCCCATCCTATATTAGATCATGGGAGAAATATGCAAATCTGTCTCCCAAGATGTAAACAGGGAGACAGTGCCTCTGTTATGCTGCCCTCTATGGGAAGCACCCTGAACATCATGCCCGACTTTATTATATTAGATCAGACATAGAAATATACAGCTGTACGCCACTTGAGGCGTATATTGGATAGGATTGGAGAGCATGATTCCTGAGGTGTCATACTTTACTAAGGCCCGGTTCACATCTGCATTTTGGATTGCATTCGGGGAGTCTGCTTGGGGACCCCCCGAACAGAAACCTATATGCATAGAAAAGCGTTTACCTGGGAAAAGACGCGGACCCCATAGATTACAATGGGGTCTGTGGGGTTTCCATTCAGTTTACGGGCAGAAATAGAGTGGAAACCACACAGACCCCATTATAATATATAGGGTCCACGTGTTTTCCCAGGTAACGCTTTTCTATACGTATAGGTTTCTGTTTGGGGGGTCTTCAAGCAGAGTCCCCGAATAGAGTCCCAAACGCAGATGTGAACCAGGTCTAACTGTACTACACATTATTCTACATGCATCTCTGTGTGCCCAATATAGAAGAGCAAAGCTAAAGTAACAATTTGGTTATGTTACATATTGACAAAAGAAGTAAATCTGTACAAGAAATGTTGCTATTGCAGACCTCAGTTTATCACTATGGTTTCAAGTTTTTGGTTAGATTTTATGCCTATCAGGACCTTTTATGGTGGTTTTAGAGCTCTCTTTATGGTTGTACAAATATTGTTGTCACGACTTTATCATCTTGCTGCCATTATTTTCTCTTTTTGCGTTCAGAATATTTATTTGACCCTTTTAATGTTTAACTGTAGAAACAAATGCCAGAAAAGCAGTGGACCGCGGATACGTACAAGGGCTTTTAACAATTTATTTAGACTGGCATCGTCACGACACTCGACACCGGCACATGTTGATCCGAAAAGGCATTCTGCAGTGCCTTAAAAGCATTACGAATATAAAACTGGGAAGAAAAGCTTTCATAGATGCTAATGGTATGAAGATTTTATACAACACCTCACAAGTAAGTATTTCTCTAAATGAAAATCTGTTTAGTATACAGTATTTGTAGTGCATACAAGTTTTCAGAGGAACCCAGATTTGTATTAAAGTAACACTCCTGGCTTCTTTTTACTAAGGCTTATTCCCCTCAGGAAACTTTTAAGGTTTCAACTGAGAAGTTTAGTAATCTATATTTTCTAATCATTCTCTCCTAGCCATGATAGAAGCCATCTCTGCATGCACCGATCCTGGTGAGCCTGTTATGTGTTCTTACACATCAGCCAATCAGAAATGGTCAGAGCTTCAGTCTTAGCCAATCATGAGACAGGAGGTGTGTCTATGATTACCGCAGACATTGTAATCAAGTTGTTTCATAGATCACAGCTAAGTCCTAATGTACAGACCAGGAGCAGCATCTCAGGAAAACAAATAGCAGGAAAGAATCATCTGTTTGTTCCGGCTTATTGATCATTTTTGAGCACTGGTCTGGACAGTTGCTTTAAAGAGGACCTTTCATGATCTCCTGTACTTGCAGGTTTATATACCACTAGAAAGCCGACAGTGCGCTGAATTCAGCACACTGTTGGCTTTCCCGTTATGTGCTCGGGGGCTGGAGATATCGGTGCCGTTAGTTTTGGCACCGATCTCTGCCCACCGTCAGAAGGGTGTTTCCAATAGTCTAGCTGGGCTGTGAGGAACATACACGTGTACTTGGGGACGGACGATCCTCACAGCTCAGCGTCATCGCTGGGTGGTAAGGAGTGCCTCCTCTGACCATACAGGGCTATGGATGAGTACTGTCAAGAGTTTTTTTTTCCTCACAGCCTAGCTAGACTGTCAGAAATGCCTCTCTGACAGTGGGCAGAGATAGGTGCCAAAACTAATGGCATAACAGGAAAGCCGACAGTGCGCTGAATACAGTAATTGTTGGCTTCCTAGTGGAGTATAAAACTGAATGTGCAGGAGGACATGAAAGATCCTCCTCAAGACGCTTCTGTATTAATCAAATAATAAGGCTTATAAAGTTAAAAAAAAGTTTCTGAAGCCAACAATGAAAATAGTTATTTACAGTTGAGCCCTTATTACTGTTAAAGTATTTTATGGCGTTGAGTTTTAGGTCTTATTAGTAGGAACAAGAAAGTGACTACCAAAGAATTTGTTTACCAAATATAATACAGTTGAGGGTTGAACTGTTTCTTTAAGGAGCTGTCCAGAATTTTAATAACATGACTGCTTTGTTTTAAAACCTATGCCACACCTGTCCTCCGCTTTTGTTGTGATACACATTTTATTCAATGGAATTAAGGGGGCGTTCACACTACCGTCGGTGTCCGACAGATAGTGTCCACTGCTAATGTCCGTGCAAAATCTTGTGCGGACATTAGCAGCGGACACTAGTTGTGTCCGTTACATTTTGCATTGATTTAAATGGAGATCGCGTGCGTTCTTCTACTGTCCGTGGGTGTCCTTAAGTGTCCGTTCCCAAAGATGTCCGACTTTTCAAGCAGACAGCAAAAACCTACATGTCGGGTTTTGCTGTCCGCTTGAAAAGTCGGACATCTTTGGGAATGGACACTTAAGGACACCCATGGACAGTAAAAGAACGCACCCGATGTCCATTTAAATCAATGCAAAATGTCACGGACACAGGTAGTGTCCGCTGCTAATGTCCGCACAAGATTTTGTACGTACATTAGCAGCAGACACTAGCTGTTGGACACCGACGGTAGTGTGAATGCCCCTAAGCTGTACAGACACAGCCTATGGAGAGGTGTGGAAGGATTTCTAGAAGAAAGCAGCCATGTCTGTCTTATCAAAACATGACTGTTCATTTTATAATCATTCTACAATGTAAATGACATCTTAGCAATATTCATACCACACCACAGTTAAGTTATATAATAACTGCTCATGTCTACATTGCTTACCTTTTCTAGGATTGCCAGGCTGTGAGAACTTTAGATCCTCTTGTCAATACATCTAGCCTGATTATGCGAAAATGTTTTCCCAAGAATCGTCTTCCTTTACCAACCATCAAAAGTGCTTTCCAGTTTCAATTGCCTGTCATACCTACCAGTGGTCCTGTGGCTCAGATCTACAGTATGCCTCCTGAAGGTAAATTCTAGATTGATTGTTTGCTAGAAAGAATTTCATACAGATGTAATAAAGTTTTCTTTTTTTAATATTCTTTTTGTAAAATTTTTAAAACAATTCAAATAAGAATATAAGATCATGATATGCTCTCACAGAAACAACATTAAATCCAGTTAGCATTATAGGTAAATAAAAACAGTGTATCAGTACACCCCCCCACCATGACACTACCTGCAGTTTCAGGAAGGACCAATTAAACCAACTGAATAGTTTGTCTTCCATGTAGTAGTTCCACAGAATACAAGGAATGCCACGCTGTATACGGGAAGAAGTAATGTAAAGACATTCGATGGTCAGACATCTCTTGTGAATAATTGGGCCCGAGACTGGAAAAACCTTATGGTGAACGTGTTTTTATGCAAAGTAGTATGGAGATAGTCCATACAGAACAAATGCTCTACATTTGAGATGTCCATCCTGAAGGATGTAGGAACCTGGTTTGCCCAATTCTGCAGTGTATAACAAGTGTGGACTGCTAGCATTCTCAATAAGATATTGAAAATTGCCAATTCTGGAGTTAGATCAACATTGGTTCGAAAGATGTGGTAAATATCAAAATTTAATGGTTGATGTGTAAACTTTTTGGGGTGACATCTTCAACTGCAATAAGGAAAGGGAAAATTATCAAGGCCATATTTTGATACGTACTAATTGCATTAAACTTACTCACTCGAAGAGTGGCCTCAAAAAGATCCTTAGCAGTATGAGAAAAGTGTTGTTTTGATCACCCCGCAGCCTTCTTTTGTATAGTAGCCTAACCTATACAGGCTCGGATGACTACATAAATGCAACACATGGATGGTAAGGAAGAGTGTGATTGTTTATAAAAGAACTCCAATTTATGATCTAGGTACGGTATAGATAAATGTGTAAGCAGGTTGGACACATAGCTACGAATCTGTAAATATGTAAATTACTGCACTTCCACAAATGAGAATTGCCCACATGGCACAGATTATAACACCACCTAACCATGAGAATCCAAGACATTAGCCAAAATATGATAGCCTTGTTGTTGCAGCAGGTGACAAATCGATGGAGGGCTACAATCCAAAAAAGGATGAGTTGCCTTTAAAAGGGAGCCATGGAGACTAGTAGGGTGACAGCCCATGTGTTTTTTGCACCCAACATCATGCCTGGGTAGTGGTTGATAACAAAAGATTCTCCCTAACCCAATGTTGAATATGTTCCAATCCAAAATTTAGCAAACTTTCTAGCTGGACAGGAAATGAGCAGTTGTTACCCTGCATCCTGTTAGTTAAATGTGATGGGCCCATCGCCGCACCTCCCGTGAGGCGACCTGAAGCGACCGCTTCAGGCGGCGCTATGCCAGGGCCCCGCGGAGGGCAGCATTTTTGCTTACCTAAGCCAGTCCAGGACAAGCTGTCCTGGACTGGCTTAGCGTCACCGAGTGGTGGATTAGGGAGGCCCTGTGGACGCAGCGCTGCTCCAGCGGCCTCCCCTCACGCTTATGCAGAGAGCAGGTCCTCTCCGTGCCTGCTCTCTCTGCCTGCTAACGCCGCTGCGCCACGTCCCCTTTGATCTGCCCCACCCCCCTTCACTCCACCCCACCCCCTCGTCCGCCTCGGGCGGTGAAAAAGGCAGGTTCACCCCTGGATGGGCCCCTAAGCCAATCCGCAACATAGCATTAGTGCAAGGCCTGGGAGTAAAGTCTCAAGTTAGCTTTATCCTACCATCTACTTATTTGTTGCAAATAAGCTAATTTTGTAAAAGCATTCCCCCTTCCAAATAAACTATCTAAAGTGCTTAACCTCTTCCTGACATCCGCCATGATAGTACTGAAGCAGAGCGTTGTATTGTAGTTTATGGGGCATGAAAACAAAAGATTTGAAATAAAAATTAAATTGTCTCCCATAAAAATTTGTATAAAAGGCAATCAAAACATCATACATTCCCCAAAATTGTACAGCTAAAAAGTACATCTGGCTTCACAAAAAAAAAAAAAAAAAAAAAAAAAGTTGCCGCTCAATACACGGAAATAAATTTTTTTAAAAAAAGTCACGGGCATCAGAACATGGTGACTTTTTTTTTTTTTGTGCAAAGTTTTGGATCTTTTTTTTTTTTTTTTTTTTGGGTTAAAACATAAAAAACTATATATAAATTGGTATCCCATGGAGCCAACATGTAACCGACTGATTTCTGGCCATATGTGCCATAATTGTGAAATAACATGATATTATGTATATGTCACATAAAAGGGATTGTCTCCTATAAACAACCTCTATATGTCTTTTTGTATCATATAAACTCTAGAGTGTGGTTCCCCTTCTCAAAGCCAGAGTGAGGGAAAAGCCTTACTAGCCCTGGCTTATGTGCACCAAATCAGCTCTTTGCAGTTGGTATTGGAAGCCGATTCTGGGCCAGTAAGATGGTCACCCCACAGCTGCACCTTGAGAGGTTGTTGCAGATTATAAATTAGAATACTAAAGAAGACTTTTTGTATTTAGTGGATGATGTGGTGGACGAGAGTGATGACAATGATGAAACTGAGGCAGAGATTGAAGCAGAAGCTGAAAATGAAGATGATAATGATCAACTATTTAAGGTTAGTTACCTGGTTATACTAAAGTGAGACGTGACCTGATTTCCCACAGTCATTGGCTGATAATGTATCAGTATTGATAGAGCTGCAACTTTTCTAAGTTTACTGCAGTTCCTAAGTGACCCGAATGCTTTCATGGTGCTTGTGCAAAACCATAAATAGTCTGTGTTTCTGCCATATGGAGTATATTATGTTAGTATACTGTATTACAGGATGGACTCGCAGGTAAAACGCCCCCTAGGTTATGGGGAGAACGGATTGACACTTTATACATGCAACAGAGGTCTTTCACAGGGTGCAGCAATCTCTACTATCTTATAACATATTCTGTGTTGAGTACAAATTTTAAGATAAATTGAGGTAATTTTTTTTACATTTTGTAATGTGGCATGACCAATGGCATCTTCTTGGTCAAAAAAAAAGAAAAATGTTGAGAAGCCATAGAGTGGGTATCAGCACCCTTTGGCACTCCAGGTGTTGGGAAACTACACGTCCCAGCTGGCAGAACTCCCACAGAAGTGACTTCCACAGGTGAGAGTTCTAGTTTTACAACTCTGGGAGTGCTAAAGGTTGCAGATCCCTGCTATAGATTATGCCATGGATCATCATGAAAATAAATTCTTAGTGAAATGAGAATCTAATAGACAGTGATAAGAATCCAAGATCCGCACTTCAAACTGTATAGTGGAGCATACGACACATGACCAATCCACATTGAGTATGGTCACAGAGCAGAATTTTGTATTGATTTTCAGGCAAATTCTTATTTTGAGGAGGTAAAGAACAAAGCAGCACACCATTTAAACTTTCCACGAATTCCACGGCTGTTTCAGCCACAGAACTCTCAACACAAGCCAATTCTCTGTTTACTCTATTAGTCGGAAATAGAAGAGGAATTTGAGGTGGAAGTTCCTCAAGGTTCTCTTTAATATCCACTATATGAGCATACCCTATTAGGTATTTACCTGTCAAGTAGCCACCATGTTATATACTATGTCGAGTAAGGGAAGAGGGACAACACAGCCCACGTACAGAGAACCTCAAATATGATATATACACCTTGGTTTGCAATTTTGATAGTCTGGCTATGATCAACAATTTCTCTGATATTCATATATACATATACCATCAGTTAATCTATTGACTGGCTCATAGATTTGGATATTCACTTACTTGGAGCTTTGAAGTTTAGGGCTGTTGTTTTGTTGGTTGTTCTTTTCTTCTTTTCTTCTTTCTATAATCAGCAATGCTTGTAATAAGGATCTTTTTTGGTCATACACACTGCGCATGCGCTAATCAGTACCAAATAAGGAGGTAGATCCTCTGTGGGATTTCAGATTATACACGCATGCGCAGTGCACCATTTGATGAGACTAACGCCATCTTTACTAAGGGCAAGGTAGGACAGAGTCATATTACCCACACTTTAGCCAGAGGGATCCTTACCATTTCTTCACGGATCCAATGTCTTAGGTTTATCCAGGTATGAAGATGTACATGTCCTTTGAAAAACACATTGCCTTTTTTGCAAGACAATAATACATCAGAATTTTAATTTCAACCTCACGCTATTGGGGTTTATGTGTGCTATGTATAGTTGTGATCAAATTCACGCCATCTTCTTTAAGGATGGTGAAGGATATGATTGTAACAATAGCATTTCCCATGGTGGGATTTCTGTTGCATAATTAGTTCATTTGGCATTTATTTGCGAAACAAGTGTAGATCACTTTTTCTAAATTGCCATCTTTCTACATAAGTGTACGTTATAATGTGTTTTTTCTTGTAACATTATTAAGAAATATGTATTCAGTATCAATGTGGTTCTCATAATTTGTCCATCTTTTGTCCATAGTGTATCTAAGGTGATTACAATTGTCATTTACGGAATTATGGTATCACATTGGCTTTTTGTTTTCCACTGTTGTTTTCCACTGTTGGTTTTATTTTTGTATGTATGTTCAGGGGTTAATGATGTTAATTGATCCCACATGTGAGACATGAGCAGTGTGTTCCACCATATAAGTGTTGCTCAGTCTGTTGGTAGTCAGGCTATGACTAAAGAACTTTCGTTCTGAAAAGCGTCAGCCAGCCAACGCCAAGTATCTCCATTTTTGCGGGGAACACTTATTTTTTGCCACCTTGTTAGTTATGTATATTTTTTAACAAATGATCAAATAAAGAAATCAAGATTTTATTGCGGCTGCTGGACCTCCGGTATTTTTTCCATATTATATACTGGTAAGCACTTGTGTTCTTGAAAAATCAGCACAACTATTTTAACTGTACCTGCTTCAAGAAAGCTGAATAGTAAACTGTAATTGCAGCCCAAAGAACAGTCACCCCAAGTAAAGATGTCTGCTTGTATAGTTATATACTGTGTCCCTTGTTGTAGTACAATGACTTGGTGAGACTGTCCAAACATTTTCACTTCAACAATCAGAATTGTTTTCTATAATATTTCCATTTTGTTCTGTTTCCAGAATGATGACATTGAGACAGACATCAGTAAGCTCAAACCTGCACAAGAATTGGGACGGCCCTTAGAAGATCTGAAAATGTATGAACGTTTTTTCCCAGAGCTTTCTGATGATTTTCAGGTAAGACAAAGATATAATGAGGACATTGTTGACTAGCTGATATCCTGGGACCCAAGTTCTAGAATCTCATGGAGTGTGTCTTGTAGATTTTCTTGGCGAAGCTTAAAGAGGACCTTTCAGAACTTGGGTCACATGCTGTTTTATATACCGCTAGAAAGCCGTCAGTGCGCTGAATTCACCGCGTTGTCAGTTTTCACAATCTGTGCCCCTGGTGAAGAGCTATCGGTGCCGGTACCGTAGCTCTTCACCGTCAGAAGGGCGTTTCTGACAGTCAGTCAGGAACACCCTTCCTCACAGCAGCACCTATAGCGCTGTACAGTGTGAGCGGGGAGGAACACACCCCTCCCTCTCCTCACAGTACTCGTCCATAGATTAATACTGGGGGGGGGGGGGGGGCTTCCTCCCCACTCACATTGTACAGTGCTACAGCTCTTTAATATGTGTCTCTCAAAGCGCATCTGAAGTACAGTTTATAGTAGACAATAAGTGCTATTTCCATCTTTAGACGTTTCACAGTGCAGAGTATGACGATTTTGCCTAAAAAGTTTTCATACTTACGCTAGGTTCACACCTGCGCTTGGATTTCCATTTTTTTGGGTACGCTTGGGGATCTGAAAAACGGAAACCCAATCCACTTAAAAAACCGTTACCCATGGAAAAATGCGACCCAATAGACTAGAATGGGGTCTTTCAGATTTCTTCTCTGTTTCCGTCCAAAAAAGCAGAGAAGCAGGACTTTTTTCTCTGTATTTTTCAAGTGGAATGCGGGATGGAGTCCCCAAATGGAAAGCGAGTGCTGATGTGAATCCAGCCTTATGGGCAAGTCTCGATTTTAATGTAAATTCTCTTGATTAAAAAATAAAATAAATAAAAATTGTTCAGTGAGCTGGCAGAGTGAGAATTCAGATATACTTGAGGCAGGCTTCCTCGCACTATCATCCAACTGTTCACTACAGTCGAGAAACTGTAAATTATACTGTAGTTTGTTGTGAGAGGGGTAAAGCCTACATGGAATATATCAGACTTTGAGGCGGGGCATTATTTTCATGATTAAGTTCTCTCTATAGAACAAAGTTCTGACCCCCCATAGATAACTTTTAAACTGTGGGGAAATCCTACACAGTGTATTTAAATCTGCTAAAGTGTCACCATATGTAAAAGGAAGCAGTTCCTCTTGCGTTGTTTTGTGCACAGCATGGGCATGCCAACTCTTCCAGAGAGAGGCGGATACAGAAAATAATTTTTTATACTCCTATGCCTTAAAACTGCTTTTTAAGGAAAGTTGCACTTTTTTACACAAACTGACTTTTGTGAAAAATGGTAATTTTTTTGCTGTCGGAAAAGTAGGTGTAACTTCAATCAATATGGCATGGCCTCTCACAACCCAAAAAATATACCATAGTTTACACTGGAATAAGGGGCTTTCAAGCAGACTTCTTGAACATTGGTGGCTGTTAAAGGGGTTATCACACAGTAAATTTTGTTTGACTTGCTTAGAATGGTATGAAATCGTAAAATAAACAATACCTTTTCACTACGCCCTTACTCCTGTTCCTGAACTTCCCTGGTCCCCCTGCTGGTCTCTTTATACTGGCCTCCAGTGATAACTGTGACTTGCTGCCAGCAAACAGACTGATAGGGGAACCAGGAGGCGATGGGAATTGGTAAAGTGACTATTATTTTTGTTCCATTCAAAGCAATTTTTTACACATATGAGGTGGCAGTACAACCTTACTCCTGTTCCTGAACTTCCCTGGTCCCCCTGCTGGTCTCTTTATACTGGCCTCCAGTGATAACTGTGACTTGCTGCCAGCAAACAGACTGACAGGGGAACCAGGAGGCGATGGGAATTGGTAAAGTGACTATTATTTTTGTTCCATTCAAAGCAATTTTTTACACATATGAGGTGGCAGTACAACCTCTCTTACAGATTGTGATTTTCACTTTTTTGTATTTACCTTGCAAATTTTTTTCACATTGTTTTCTAACTTTATTAAAGGACTTTGACTTAGTGTCAAATGAACCAGTGCCTGGAGCAAACCACAGTGGCCCTATTGTGGTTCCAACAGCAGGAGAGGAAGATCCATACAGACCAAGAAATATCATGAAAGAACTATCTAGGAAGACCAGTAGCATTTCCGTAGAAGATGATTGTAATAAAAGACCAACATTTTTAGATGTGTCAAAGAAAGATCATAAGAAAGATCGCAACAACTCCTTTCTACAGCCTCAGGGTGAAATCGACAGGTCCTCATGCTTCTACTTGAACAATGATGTTGTACGGGATCTTGACAAACTCTCTTTACAGAAGCCTTCATCCAACAACCATTGTAAAAATGGATGTGTACCCACTAAAGACAAACCCAATGCCTTATCTAATTCTTGTAGTAAGACTGCTCAGAATATGTCATGTGGTAATAACTTGTTTGACAAACATTCTATGAATCTAGGACCTTTATGTTGCTCTGGAATTTTCCCTGATGAAGAAGATGCAAGTCCATTAGGTGGACGTGGTTTGCAGAGTGTGCTAGATGCTGAAAGCTTATTGCCCCTCCATGATCCAGATCTTTATGTTGAAATTGTGAAAAATACCAAATCAGTCCCTGAATACTCAGAAGTGGCATATCCCGATTATTTTGGCCATGTACCACCATTTTTCAAAGAGCCTATATTAGAAAGACCATATGGTGTACAAAGGTGAGTTAATATCCACAACTCTTTCTAGTCTACAAAAACAACTCTAAGTCCGGAGCTCCATGTCGTGGAAACGCTGCAGAAAAAAACATGGTGTTTTACAGTCATAGCAAAGTGGATTGGATTCTAGCAAATCCCATCCCTGCTTTGCGGATAAATATGAGCAGCAGACACACTGTGATTTTCAAAAAGTCCAACCTTTGTGGACTTTCTGTGAAAAACGCTGTGGTAAAAACCGCAATGGGTTGCTGTCGAGGTTTTTCCCGCAGTGCTTTTTTTTTTTTTTTTTTTTTTGTCGGACACAATGCCTAATAGAGTAACTCCACTCAAAAAATTCAGGTGTGACTGCTGTAAAGATAACAGATGATTTCAGTTGTAGTGCAGATGGCAAGAGAGGGAGAGTAGCTGGCCTCTAAATCCTGGTAGGACTCCTAGGACAGACAGTAAACTATTGCTTACCCTGCCCGCATAGGATGATTGACAGCTTCTCTCTGTCTGTGTATCTACACAGAAGGCTGTCAATTATTCTGTATGTGGGTGGAGTTGTCACAATACCAGAATTTTGACTTCAATAATGATACATCATGTAGCATTGGGGTTGTTGATTCCAATATGTTACTACTTGAAATCATTTGAAAGTCACTTCTGGGTGCTTGTCGAGTGCATTTGAGTGTTTTTAACAAATGTGCGCAAATGAACTCACTTTATGTCCATGTGCACATAGCCTAAATTTTACTATTATGTTATGTACTGTACTACCTGGGGTATATTGTGAGGTACATGATTACTTAATGTGACCCCAATGTTCCTCAAAGCTGGTTGTAGAAGATACATGCTAAGTTTTAAAGCGTACCTCCAGTTCTAAACAATTTTGTACAAATGAATACTACAGGATAATATATGAAAGTTTGTAATTTATTTTATTAAAGAAATATGTTTTCTTCCCCACTTTTCAGGCAGAGCTAATTTTTTAAATATTAGTCTATGAAGAGGAAAGGGTGGTAGAAAAGACACCATATATACAGTCCTATGAAAAAGTTTGGGCACCCCTATTAATCTTAATCATTTTTTGTTCTAAATATTTTGGTGTTTGCAACAGCCATTTCAGTTTGATATATCTAATAACTGATGGACACAGTAATATTTCAGGATTGAAATGAGGTGTATTGTACTAACAGAAAATGTGCAATATGCATTAACCCAAAATTTGGCCGGTGCAAAAGTATGGGCACCCTTATCATTTTATTGATATGAATTCCCCTAACTACTTTTTACTGACTTACTGAAGCACAAAATTGGTTTTGTAACCTCAGTGAGCTTTGAACTTCATAGCCAGATGTATCCAATCATAAGAAAAGGTATTTAAGGTGGCCAATTGCAAGTTGATCTCCTATTTGAATCTCCTCTGAAGAGTGGCATCATGGGCTACTCAAAACAACTCTCAAATGATCTGAAAACAAAGATTGTTCAACATAGTTGTTCAGGGGAAGGATACAAAAAGTTGTCTCAGAGATTTAACCTGTCAGTTTCCACTGTGAGGAACATAGTAAGGAAATGGAAGAGCACAGGGACAGTTCTTGTTAAGCCCAGAAGTGGCAGGCCAAGAAAAATATCAGAAAGGCAGAGAAGAAGAATGGTGAGAACAGTCAAGGACAATCCACAGACCACCTCCAAAGAGCTGCAGCATCATCTTGCTGCAGATGGTGTCACTGTGCATCGGTCAACTATACAGCACACTTTGCACAAATAGAAGCTGTATGGGAGAGTGATGAGAAAGAAGCCGTTTCTGCACGTACGCCACAAATAGAGTTGCCTGAGGTATGAAAAAGCACATTTGGACAAGGCAGCTTCATTTTGGAAACAAAAATTGAGTTGTTTGGTTATAAAAAAAAAAAAAGGCGTTATGCATGGCGTCCAAAAAGAAACAGCATTCCAAGAAAAACACATGCTACCCACTGTAAAATTTGGTGGAGGTTCCATCATGCTTTGGGGCTGTGTGGCCAATGCCGGCATCGGGAATCTTGTTAAAGTTGAGGGTCGCATGGATTCCACTCAGTATCAGCAGATTCTTGAGAATAATGTTCAAGAATCAGTGACGAAGTTGAAGTTACGCCGGGGATGGATATTTCAGCAAGACAATGATCCAAAACACCGCTCCAAATCCTCAGGCATTCATGCAGAGGAACAATTACAATGTTCTGGAATGGCCATCCCAGTCCCCAGACCTGAATATCATTGAACATCTGTGGGATGATTTGAAGCGGGCTGTCCATGCTCGGCGACCATCTAACTTAACTGAACTTGAATTGTTTGTCCAAAATACCTTTATCCAGGATCCAGGAACTGATTAAAAGCTACAGGAAGCGACTAGAGGCTGTTATCTTTGCAAAAGGAGGATCTACTAAATATTAATGTCACTTTTCTGTTGAGGTGCTCATACTTTTGCATCGGTCAAATTTTGGTTTAATGCATATTGCACATTTTCTGTTAGTACAATAAACCTCATTTCAATCCTGAAATATTACTGTGTCCATCAGTTATTAGATATATCAAACTGAAATGGCTGTTGCAAACACCAAAATATTTAGAACTAAAAATGATTAAGATTAATAGGGGTGCCCAAACTTTTTCATAGGACTGTAATTGCTGCTCCTACACTTTGCTACTCTCTACACTTTCAACACTGCTATATTTGTAGATAAGAGACTATTAGTGCACAGAATGAGGCAATAAATCCATTAGCCAGCTAACAGAAGCCCCCTACTTCACCCTTTCCAGATTCATAGAGGTCTATGTTTGAGGCTGAATAGGATGTTTAATATAAACAAGCAGTCCGATTGAAGATAAGGAGAACAGCCTAATAAGTGGAGAAGGAAACAGATCTACTTAATAAAATATATTGCAATGTTTTGAATTTTAATTTGTACTATTTGTTTATGAAACGTATAGGCCCAATTCTGAGTCCGTTTCCAAAGTAGCCCTGTTCAGTGCTGCTAAAGCTGCAGGGCAATCTGTGTTGCTCTAATTTGGTCCATTTTGAAGACCCCAGAGCCCCATTAAAGTCTATGGGTCCATGAAAATAATGTGTGCTGTCCACTTTTCATGGACCCACAGACATTGAAAAGTTTAGGGAATTATTTTAAATAAAATTAACCTATCAATTATGTATGTGAATAAAGGATCAACTAGAATGGGGTGCTGTCATGTGAATATCATGTGAATGAAGCCTTACTGGCACAGTAGCAAGAAGTTGCTCATTACCACAATTAAATACTGCGTGCAGTACCTCAGTAAGGAGGAGCACAGTGTAAACCCAGCCTAAATGACAGATTTTTTTTTTTTTAATCCATTCTTTGTTTAAAACTGTTTCTACAAAACCTTAACATGTGTCTTTACCCCTAATTCATGACTCTGCCTGACAACATTTCCTTTAATATTTACTGCAGGACAAAAATAGCTCAAGATATTGAAAGAATGATTCATCCCAATGACGTAATAGACCGGGTTATATATGACCTTGATAATCCCAGGTAAATTTCTGTATTACAATAAAATCTTGAATCTACATGATGATGTGAAGGAAAAGTGAAAGTGATCACTGATAACATCTGATGTGGCATTCTCATTTTCACTAGAAAATATATATCTGTTTTATTCACTACTAAATTGAAATGCACAGATGTGACAAGTATATTCTTAAAGGGAGTCTGCCATCAGAACCCCTGCTGGAACCCTCCCACAGTTAGGGTCACATGAATCAAACAGTGTTTTTCCCTTGTGGTTTGGTGCTTCTCGTGTGCAAATGAACTCTTTGGAGCAATGAGGGTGTTGTTGCTTATCTTTTTGGAGTGATGGCAAGTGTCTCATTGCCCCAAAGAGCTTATTTGCTCAATTACAAAGATAATGGCATCTCTGCAACAGAGGCACTAATTCACAACGATAAAACGGTCGATTTAGGTGGCCCTAATGTATCTGCAGGGCTGGGTTGATATGCTGAGTTTTGGTGACGGACTCCCTTTAACAAACAATGCCTGTTTTCATCACCACTCAATTTGAAGAAGGATACTGTTACGTTAGGTTCACGCTAGCGTTAGAATTTCTGTCCTTCAGGTCCATTTGGGGACCCAAAAAAACAAGACCCAATCTGCTTAAAAAGTGGTTATCCACATAAACCAGCAGACCCCATAAGCTATAATGGGGTCCTTTGGGTTTGCGCCAAAAAATGCAGAAAATATCCTGCTTGCATGAGGGATGGAATCCCCGAACAGTCACCCAATGCTGGTGTTACCAAAGCCTTAAGCGGGGCTGTAGAGATGACAGCACATATTGTTTATTATAACAAGGCATGCTCGATCTGCACTTTGGTCTTTTCTGGATTTTTCTGGCATAAATCTAGTTTGTAGTTTTTGTGGTTTTTATTTACTGAAGTATAGGTAATACACACAGACATAGTAGATAAGGTTGGGTAAAGACACAAGTCCATCTAGTCTAACCTGTAAACCCACCAAGATGATCCAGACAAAATCCCCCAAAACACTAGACTGATACTAATTGCCTCACCAGAGGAAAAAAAATCCTTTTCAACTCTGAATATGGCAACCAGACCAAGTCCCTGGATCAACATCCTATCTCAAAAATTTCTCGTTCCCTTAGCGTATGGTATGGTAAGAAAGGCATCCAGGACTTGAACTTGTATCACATTATGTGGCAGAAAGTTCCATAGTCTTACCACTCTTGCTGTGAAGAAAATCTGCCTATGACTGTGCTAAAACCTTACCTCTTCCAGACGTAGAGGATGTGTCCTTGTTACAGTCCACAGTTTAAAGAGAGTGTTGGAAAGATCTCTGTACTGGCCATTCCTATATTTATTCATAGTAGTTGGCTCAGGCCTAAGCCATTTTTTTTCTAAACTGAAAAACCAAGTTTAATAACCTGTTTTTATACTATAAGTAGTGATGCACATTGTTAGCAGAGACTATTACTTGTCTAAAGATGTCATTCAGAGTAAATGTTCCTTTCTGGGGGTTTTTTTGTTTTTTTTTACCCCAATTTAGTACCATTTTTTATTTAAATAATTTTCTCAATGTGCAGATGAGCTCTTTGAAGCAATGAATGCATTGCCGTTGTACCAAAGGTTTAGCAGGAATACCCATTCCAAAGACCTACTTTACATATTGGCAAAAGTAGCAATATCTTGCCAAAGGAAGCACTGATTTATTTCCTACCCTATCTATCTGCGGGGTTGGGTTGATGGGTTCAGGAAACACACTCCCTTTAAATGTAGTTGTACAAATGGAATATGTGGTCATTTGGCTAGAAATGTTTAATTATAAGTGATAGATACATCTGACACCACATTTTTCTGGTTAAGGATAGATGCTACAGACTTCATTCACACTCTGTACATTAATCTTGCTTTTGGGGAATCTGGGGAATAACATGTAGCTTGCAGGGAAGATTATTTAGAACTACTGAGGATTGACATCTTCTTTCCTTCTTGTTAATACAATGCAGCTGCTCCATACCGGATGAGAGTGAAGTTCTCAAGTTCAACTCAAAGTTTGAGTCTGGAAACCTGCGGAAGGTTATTCAGATAAGAAAGTAAGACATCCTGTTGATTCTCCCGCCTCAGGAATATTGTTTTAGAGGATGAAAACTGCACATGTAATTTATTTTTCAGACATGAATATGATCTCATCCTGAACTCTGATATAAACAGCAACCATTACCATCAGTGGTTTTACTTTGAAGTCAGTGGAATGAAGACGGGGACTGCTTATCGCTTCAACATCATCAATTGTGAAAAGTCCAACAGTCAGTTCAATTATGGTAAGGCCAAGAATGAAGATTATGCAGTGCAGGAATCCTTTGATTAGATAGAAGGATGGATTCACAACACTTTTATACAGTTTTTACATATGTGCATCCATACATTACTATGACTGAGTTTTATGTACTATAATGTACGTAAATATAATATAAATGTACTATATTACTTGTAGAGTATGTGCACAGCCTGTCATATATTCTACTCTTTGGATATATGTAAGTGTTAAAACCTGCAGGGCTGTAATCCCCGAGCTGAGATCCAGAGGTGAAACAAGCGTTAGCTAACCCCACAAAGGGACCTTTCACATTGTCGTATAAAGACCAAGCACTTTTGCTTAGTAGAAATGAGCGAACACTGTTCGGATCAGCTGATCCGAACAGCACGCTCCCATAGAAATGAATGGAAGCACCTGTGACGCTGACTTTGCCGGCGTCCGGCCGGCGTCACAGGTGCTTCCATTCATTTCTATGGGAGGGTGCTGTTCGGATCGGCTGATCCGAACAGTGTTCGCTTATCTCTATTGCTTAGAACTTTTGGCTCAGTAGTGCGTGGAGAATTTCGTACGGGCTGGATGAGTATGGGCTGTCAGGGGTCCACTCATTCCACTTGCCTAATCTTGCACTCACCCTTCACTCAGGCTGCAAATTAATCATAAATCGCACCCAAAACAGACCGCACACCCAAACTACATGCTGCCACCACTTATTATCCAGAATCAAAGACAATAGGAATCTCAGACAAACACTACTACTCCCAGCAGTCAGACACAATCATATTTCAAAAAGCTAATGGGTTCATAGAGTAGCACAAAGTAACCTTAAAGGGGTTACCCCAACTCGCCTGTTCACCAACTTGCAGGCTGTATGCTCTGTTCACTTCCTGTTTTTCTTGGTAAATTGGTGGGCGGGGTTTCACCTGCTCTGCTATCTCTCTTCATAGCAGTACATGTTTGCAGTCAGTAATGAGGGATGGTTGTAAATAAATTAGCACATTATCACTGGAAAATGCACAATATGAAGCTGATGTAGCAGAGCTGGATTTGATAGGTGATGAGAATCCCAAACTTACATGCTACAGGACCAAGAGTCAGCTTGCAATAAACTCAGTTTTAGGTCTGTGTTTACATACAGAGGTAACAGACTCCCTGTCTCAGCCCTTCTCAGCAAAATTCAATTAGCAGACTGATAACTGGAAGAGGGAGAGAAAGATCTCAGAAATACAAGCTGCTCCGAGCACTCAGCTCTCCCTCCCTCCTGAGAGTGAGCAGTGAGCTACATCACTTGTCCTGGGCGGGGAGATAAGATCATCCTCAGGTCCATGGTTATGGAAACATAGTGTAAGCAATGAAGTGAATAATCTCAGCAGCCAAACAAAGCAGTTTTGCTGAATCAATGTATTTAGGAAAAGTCTTAAATCCACATAAACTAGCAGTATAGATAGGATAATTCAGATGGGACAACCCCTTTAAATTTAACAGCTTAATACCCAAGGAGTTCAGTGCTACATACAAACAAGAAACGATAACAAAGAATACAGGATGCAAACAACCTTAAAATATTAGGATAAAACCGGATAATACTTAAGAGTCTTTGATTCTTGGAAGATCTCTTGTTGGAGATGGGCACACCCAGCTCTCCTATCTGGCTTCCACAGATGTGACATCAGTGCTAAAGTCTTAGTTTCCTATGGCTAGTATTTAACCACGCCTCCCTGCCAGGGTGCCTCCCTCCTCTAACTCCCTGAGGTGGAGGATGAACACCTCAACTTTATCTGGGAAAGAGGAATCCTTTTTCCTTACCTTGGAGAGCTGCATGTCTTTTCTGGGCTGTGGAGGTTATCCCGGGGTTACTACACCCCCTCTACTTGCTTGATCATGACGTCTTAATACCATAGGTTTTGCTGCATTTTCAGCATTGCAGGATTTGTTGCCAAAGTAGTCGCCACTTCATTCTAAGATTAAAGGGGCTCTATCAGCAAAATCATGCTGATAGAGCCCCACATATGCGCGAATAGCCTTTAAAAAGGCTATTCAGGCACCGTAAAAGTTATATTAAACTACCCCCCCCCCCCCCCCCCCGTTTTAAAATAATAACCTAAAAAAGAATGTGCTCTACTTACGGATCATGCACCCTGGGTGGGTATTCAGGGTGTGTCTTCATCTTCGTCCACGCCTCTTCTTCTTCCGACGTCCTCCGGTCCCGTCCTCCCCGGCGCTCGCGAGCGGACACTAATATAAAAAAATAGCCTGGGCGCATGCGCAGTAGCCTTGCGGCTTCTACTACGGCTACTGCGCATGCGCCCAGGCTATTTTTTTTTTTTTTATCAACGTCCACTCACGAGCGCCGGAGGAAGACGGGACCCGAGGACATCGGAGGAAGAAGAGGCGTAGATGAAGATGAAGACACACCCTGACTGCCCGCCCAGCGTGCACGTTCAGTAAGTAGATCACATTCTTTTTTAGGTTATTATTTTAAAAGGGGTGGGGGTAGTTTAATATAACTTTTACGGTGCCTGAATAGCCTTTTTAAAGGCTATGCACGCATATGTGGGGCTCTATCAGCATGATTTTGCTGATAGAGCCCCTTTAACTGCTGGGATGTCTACAGATCATGCATTATTGCTATATCTAATATACATTCATTGCCATAATAAATAACACAGTAAGAAGGAGTTGATGGAATTAAATACAACTTTATATATGGGAATGTAATGATATAGGTAATATTAGAGCAAAAGGATATGTTTGAGGAAAACTGTACAATTGAAAAGCTCTAGTATACTGTTGGGCTACCTCTAGTCTGTATAGAAAATGAGATACAGTTTGGCATAGAGGCATACAAGTTCCACATGTTTACCCCGCAGCACATTTTCCGACCTTTGTTGTAGCTGGGTCGGTAGATCCTTGTAGGTTAGCAAAGCAGGTGAACCAGATGATCCCCCAAATGGCAGACACATTCCTGGGAAACCTTTACTATGGGCAATCATTATCCTGCTGAATAATGCCAGTTGGAAGCCCTGCCATGAGTTGCAGCTCATATGGCTATAGGATGTCCTGTACATATTCCTAAGCTGTTGGTGTCGCTGGTTTCACTATTAGATGTCAGCGACTGTCGTATATGATGGCTCCCCAGATCATCACACTAGCATTTGAGGCATTGTGGCACTCCACATGAAAGGTATGACTGAAGCTTTCACCAAGAGACCTTCATATTTGATATTAAACAGGTCCTGGATTTGTCGGTAATGACTATATGGTTCCAGTCCATAGCAGACTAGGTTTCATGTTTAGATCACCACTGCAAAGGCAATGGGTGATGGCTGTCGATACAGGACACATAATAAGTCCTGTGACACTAAATTATCTTCTGCTAAGTGCCTAGAAGAGGTCAGACCACAGATGGTGGTGTGTAATGAAGTTGTCACCTGTGTCTGAATGGTGGACAAGGGAAATCGGGGAACTATATGTGAGTGTTGGCGGCTCAAACCATGTTTTCTACTGTTCCTGTGTTTGTGGTATGTGCGCATGCCCTCATATAACCATTGCTCCCAACACCACCTAACAGCCTACATGGCCGTTAATTTGTCAAAACGACTATCCTGATTCTACCAGTCCAAAAATGCTCTCGCTCTCAAATTTTGACAACACGGCTAAATATCTTTAAGTGTAGTGTAGAGGCCTTGCAGTCACTGATGTTTCACCAACAACTACACTACCTAAAGTAGCCATTTAGAGCCTTTTTATGGGAAAGCACTTTTATACCGTTGCTGTTACTAACTCCAGTCTTCATAGCTCAGGAGTCTGCAGTATTTCTCATATATGTATATCATTTATCCTATGAGAAAATATCAAAGTGGTTGAATTGTAAGGGATGGCCTATTTATTTTCAATTTTCACTACCAGTTTAGAAATGTATCTATGTGGTGATAACAAATAGATTTTTGTAGTAAAGAAAAAATAATATTGATTTTTTTTTTTCTGTTTTCTATACAAAAGGCATGCAGCCCCTTATGTATTCTGTGCAGGAGGCATTAGCTTCCCGGCCTTGGTGGATCCGAGTTGGGACAGATATATGTTATTATAAGTAAGTGAATCAGCTTTATTTTGATATTGCTCCATTTTCCTTTGTGAAATCTGTCATCATCTGTTTATGTGAGTGTAATTGTATAAAGGACTACATATGGGGAAAACACTGGAAGCCACACAAATATTGGGTTTCCCATACCTTTAGATTCGGCATACAAAAAAAACGTGTAACGTAAACCAAAGTAAAGTAGTGTACAGTATACTAATAAAAAAAAAAAAAAATCTATTAAAAACACGTACAACACTCTTGCGGTGTCGACTGTGCATCAGAGAAATTCTTCAAATTTGTGTTTCACATGAGTTCTCCATGGTTATATATAGCACACTCTGTGTATGATGGTAATCTTCTCAACTATTAATCTGTATGTTTCTCCAATAGAAACCATTTCTCTAGGAGTTCAATAGCTACTGGAGGTCAGAAGGGAAAGTCCTATTACACCCTGACGTTCACCGTCAGTTTTCTACACAAAGACGATGTCTGCTATTTTGCATATCACTTTCCTTACACATATTCCACATTAAAGGTAAGGTTATTTCCACATGCACTATTTTTATTTTTTTTAATTTTTTTAGAAATGTTTTCTTTTTGTTGGTAACAGGTCATATGACTGATCTCCTGCATGGTGGGTAATATTTAAATTGTTACTCATACGGAATCCAGTGTGAATTAAAAAGTGGAAAACCAGATCATTATATGACAGAATATGTTGTTTTTATTGTGACCCTGATTGAAATGCAAAATGATTCAATAAAATTGCTATGCTTAATTTGTTTTACATATATTTTTCAAGCATTTTGGAAAGCCATTATTACTGACTAGCTTTTACCCGCGACTTCGTCTGCGGTGATTTGAGAATTGGGCGGACACAGACGTGTGAAACTGTAAAAGTGCTTTAAAAAGTTTGGTGGGCTAGCAAATGTGATGTGATGTGTTGTATTGTGTATGTCGTGGTACAGACAATGTGTTGTGTTGTGTATGTCGTGATACAGACAATGTGATGTGTTGTATTGTGTATGTCGTGGTACAGACAATGTGATGTGTTGTATTGTGTATGTCGTGATACAGACAATGTGATGTGTTGTATTGTGTATGTTGTGATACAGACAATGTGATGTGTTGTATTGTGTATGTCGTGATACAGACAATGTGATGTGTTGTATTGTGTATGTTGTGATACAGACAATGTGATGTGTTGTATTGTGTATGTCGTGATACAGACAATGTGATGTGTTGTATTGTGTATGTTGTGATACAGACAATGTGATGTGTTGTATTGTGTATGTCGTGATACAGACAATGTGATGTGTTGTATTGTGTATGTTGTGATACAGACAATGTGATGCGTTGTATTGTGTATGTAGGGATACAGACAATGTGATGTGTTGTATTGTGTATGTAGGGATACAGACAATGTGATGTGTTGTATTGTGTATGTAGTGATACAGAAAATGTGATGTGTTAGATTGTGTATGTAGTGATACAGACAATGTGATGTGTTATATTGTGTATGTAGTAATACAGACAATGTGATCTGTTATATAGTGGAAAGCTATATGTAAATGTGAGTGAGTAGAGTGAGGGTGACTCCTGAGGTAACAGTAAGGAGTGTGCAGGCAGGTTGAGGCAGGAAATGCCAGGCAGTGTGTGTGAGTCTATAGCTGGGGCTAGGAGTCCTGCTTTTGTGAGTCTCCTGCTAGGAAGCCATGTTGTTTAGTGGCACCAAAAGTAGCCTGTGACTCAATCCTAAGGGAAAACTATGTTTGTGGAAAATTGCACGCAAATCCGTCCAGGCGTTTTAGCGTGATTGAGGAACAAACATCCAAACTCACAAACATCCAAACACACAAACTTTCACACTTATAATATTAGTAGGATAGTTACTGTTTACTTATCTAGTACTAAAATGCTAAAAAGGATTTAATAATGCTAAACATCATTTTAAATGAGCCACATTGGGACAGTACAGTTTTCACAGTGCATTTACTGTACTGGATACATTTTTCTTCTATAGATGAGGGTGCCCTAATGTCCCATCTATTAGATTTGCAGAGCACAATGGGGCGCCAGAAGTCTTTTTCTGCCTTCCCTGCAGCTTTGACATGACTGACAGCGAAGTCAGGGGGACAGGCAAATGTGAGGACCACTATGGAGGCAGCATACTGTTTATTGGGACACTAAGGGCGCATTATATTGTATAAGGGAACCAAGGGGGGGGCTATACTGTGTTTGGGAGCACTTAGGGGACTGTATACTATGTATGGAGACATTAAGGTTAAAATATTAGGGGTCTTAAGATGATCTTACTTGGGGCCTCAGAAGTTTCCATGGCAGAATCACTGCGGAAACCATGACATGTGGCCTTATGTTGATTAGCCCTTTGTGTTAGGCATGTCTGAACATCCAGTCTGCCTAAATTTACTCAACTGTTTAGCTCCGTTATTGTATATAGTCACTATACTGATGCCAATGAATGATGCAAAGTAACTTCCTAACAGTCAAGCCATATAATTTGCGTCACAAATTGTGCTATTAGTTGGATTTTTAAAAAAAAATAAAATAAATTAATTAATTAAAAAAAAATACAGCACTGTGCAAATTTTAGGCATGTGTGAAAAAAAATTCTACAAAGTAAGGCTAGGGTCAAATCTGCATTCAGGTTTCTGAACGGAAACCTAATCCACATAAAAAAGCTGTTACCTAAGGAAACCCATGGAACCCATAGACCCATACAATGGTGTGGTTTCCACTAATCTAAGTCAAATCAATATTAGGAGTGACCACCCTTTGCCTTCAAATCAGCATAATTTTTTTCTCGCGCACAGTTTTTGAAGGAACTTGGTACGGAGGTGGTTCCAACAATCTCAGACCACTAACCATATCTTCTGTCTCTTTGTGTAATCGTAGACAATTAATGATGTAAAGATCAGGTCTCTGTGAAGGCCATAATATGACTTCCAGGACTTCTCCTCCAAAGGTTGATCACAACAAATATTGATTTGGTTTAAATTTCTCAGTTTGGTGAAGCTGGGGTGCGGACAGAGCACTTGTTGTCACCATACATTGACTTCCGTAAGTCTTTGTTAGTAAAATGGCTGCTCCAGCTCCCAACTCTCTCATGCTTTGTGTACTACTTACAGCTCATCTGCAAACTAAAAGTTTTCTTGGCAAAAAGTTTACACTTTGACACAAAAAACCTATGCTTATTATGCCATTAATAGCCCTACAAGTAAGTGAATAGTGGTGGTGTTATACTTGTAATTGAATGTTAGTATTTCTCATGTTTCTGTATGAACTAAATGTGATGTTTTGTGTGTTGTTTTTACTTTAAAGATGCATCTTCAAAAACTGGAGTCTCTGCATAATCCCCAGCAGATCTATTTTCGCCATGATGTATTATGTGAAACTCTAGCTGGAAATGGATGCCCTGTAGTGACCATAACTGCTATGCCAGAGTCCAATTACTACGAGCACGTCTATCAGTTTCGTGAGTTGAAAT
The DNA here is from genome assembly GCF_031893055.1 of Leptodactylus fuscus. Lineage (NCBI taxonomy): Eukaryota > Metazoa > Chordata > Amphibia > Anura > Leptodactylidae > Leptodactylus > Leptodactylus fuscus. Next base: position 144,318,446 of record NC_134265.1, read on the forward strand.
TTTCTTCTAAAATCTTTTTGACAAGCATTCAAAAGATCATTGATCAACTGCAGAATATTCTATAGGCCACAGGCCTTCTTAGGGCGGGCTCACACCTGCGCCTGATCTCCACTTTCAGGTTTCCGTCTTCTGCCCGAGAAACTGGACTGGAGATGGAAGCCGACAGTCAGTTTTCAAACCCATTCATTTCAATGGGTTTTCAAAGTGTCCGCCCGTGAGTGTCTTCTGGTCTTCACGGCGAAACCATTTTTTTTAACCGGACACAAAAAGGACTTCTTCAGCAAACTTCCCCCTGGTGACAAGGTTAAGAACAGCAGTTCTTGAAGCCTAGAAACTTTAAAAACAACATTTTTGAATGTTTTGTGACAATATATAAAAGTTTCAACAAGAAATTTTGATAAGAAGTAGTTATAAGTCTCCAAACTGACTTAAAATTTACGTTTTCGGACCCTTGATTGTTCTTCCATCTGACTCTTTACATATATATATATATATATATATATATATATATATATATATATATATATTATAGTTAGTCTGTGCTCCTACTTTATGGGTTTATTTTTATTCGTAGTCCAGCCCTTGTTCCCTTGTTCTCATAATATCCTTAGTTTGACACGCAATGAACCACAGTTCAGCAGAAAAAAATTATATTTTGGTCATTTTGAGGTCTCTAAACGAACATAAATGTCAAGTCCATCATGAGAGATTGAAATGCATTCTAAAAGAGTTTTGTTATTGTACCTTTGTGTCTAGGCAATCGCCCCTACATCTTCTTAACATCCAGGGTTCACCCGGGAGAGACGAATGCTAGCTGGGTAATGAAAGGAACGCTGGAATTTCTAATGGGGAACAGTCCCACTGCACAGAACCTCCGAGAATCCTACATTTTTAAAATTGTTCCTATGCTTAATCCAGATGGTGTCATCAATGGAAAGTAAGTGTCTAGTATTTAATATAGTAAAGGTCTATATATAAGGTACTTTTTTATAGTATGCTGGAAACCAATACAGACGTGTTGAAAAGTCTCACTTTTTCTTCCTAGTCATCGTTGTTCTTTAAGCGGAGAAGATCTCAACAGGCAGTGGCAAAACCCCAATGCAGATTTACATCCTACAATTTACCATACCAAAGGCCTCATACAGTACTTGGCAACTATCAAACGTATTCCTCTGGTATGTAACACTGCAATAGAAGACTAAAATAAGTGTTTAATAATTTATATCCATACAATTGAGAAAGAAGATGAAAATGTGTATCATGTCAGTAGAGCCAATAATTTTGTAATTTATGTATTATGCCTGCTATTTAACTTTTTATACATCTCTGTATGTAGCACTGTATAAACTTTAAGGGGCATTCCCATGAACATAAGCATTTTTACATTTGTAGATAGTTAAAAGTTAAATATTTTAGCAAAAATAAGTAATTAAATATTTTGCACAATCCTAAAGATTTTTTCTAAATATCTTGTAATCGCAAGTTGTTGTCTTGATCGGTTGCCAGTGGATATGACCATGAATACAGGACCTTTCTAAGGTCAGAAAATCAGCCATGATTTCCTTATTGTTGATGTGATGTTTTCTGATACATGTAGTGTCCCTGTCTGATTCTACAATAAGGACATCATGGCTGGGTTCCTGACAAGTCCCAAACCATAGAAAGTTTCTGCATTTGTGGTTGTAACCAATGGCAACCGATCAAGATAACAGACTGTCAGAACTTAGTTAGAGAAAATCTTTAACCCCTTCCCGACATGCGCCGTAATAGTACGGCGCGTGTCGGGTCTGTAACTATGGCGACCGCCTGGGAGCCGGGCGGCCGTCATAGCCGCCGGGTGTCTACTGCTTTAACCCCTTAGCGACCCCTGACATAACTGTACGTCATGGGTCGCATGGGGATGTATGGAGCGAGCTCACACGCTGAGCTCGCTCCATACACGGCAGATGCCGGCTGTATAATACAGCCAGGACCTGCCACTAACAGCAGCGGTCGGTGCCCGAGCCGATCGCTGCTGTTAACCCTTTACACACTGCGGTCAAACGTGACCGCAGTGTGTAAACGGCGTCGGCGGCATGGGCGCCGCCATGTTTTGCCGATCGCCGCCCTCCTGAACGTCACAAGAGGGCGGTGATCGGTTGCTATGACAGCCGGAAGCCTATTGAAGGCTTCCAGGCTTGTCTCTGCACTAGATCTATTAGACGATGCCAGAGGCATCGTCTAATAGAAGTGCTGCGATTTTCCTATTCACTGCAATACTGTAGTATTGCAGTGAATAGTATGAGCGATCAGACTCCCTAGGTTTCAAGGTACCTAAGGGGTCTGATCATAAATGTAACAGAAGAAAAAAAAAAGTTTTTAAAAGTATTAAAAAAATATAAAAGTTCAAATCACCCCCCTTTCCCTAGATTAGCTATAAAAGTAATTAAAGAACATTAAACATAAACATATTAGGTATCCCCGCGCTCCAAAATGCCCGAACTATTAGAGTATTAAAACATTTATCCCGTACTGCGAACGGCGTAGCGGCAAAAAAAATAAAAACCGCCAAAAAGCGTTTTTTTCAACACTTTGCCTCCTATAAAAAATTGAATAAAAAGTGATCAAAGCATCAGATCTTTCCCCAAATGGTATCAATAGAAACGACATCTTGTCCTGCATAAAAAGACACAACAACCAGCTCCATACATGGAAATATGAAAAAATTACAGGTGTTAGAACATGATGACACAATTTTTTTTTTCTATTTTGCAAAGTTTATCATTTTTTTAAAAGTATCAAAACATTTCAAATACTATATAAATTTGGTATCACCGCGTTCGTACTGACACGTAGAACACAGGTAACATGTCATTTGTACCAAACAGTGAACGCTGTAAAAATTAAACCCATAAGAAAATGGCGCAAATGCATTTTTTCTCCAATTGCACCTCATTCTGAATTTTTTTCCAGCTTCCCAGTACATTGCACAGCATATTGAATGGTGCCATTACAAAGTACAATTTGTCCCACAAATAATAAGCCATCATGTGACTCTGTGAACTGAAAAATGAAAAAGTTATGGCTCTTGAAATGTGAGGAGGGAAAAACGAAAATGCGAAACCAAAACATGGCCTGGTCCTTAAGGGGTTAAGCAGTAGACAACCGGCTCTAATGCCTCCGATCGGTCCCCGGACCGATTGGAGGCATTAACCCCTCCGGCGCTGCTGTCAAAGGCGCCGGAGGCGCCATTTTCCCGGCGGCGCATGGGCGCCGCCATTTTGGCAGGGATCGCCGGCTCCTGGAGCATGCTCCAGGGCCGACCCCCCCCCCCCGTTGCCATGACAGCCGGGAGCCTTGTTAAAGGCTCCCAGCCGGTCTGCAAATTCTCTCTTTTGCAGGCTGGTGTATACAGCCTGCAAAAGAGATGATGATTTTTTGCAATGCATTGCAATGCATTAGCATTGTAATGCATTGCATTAGTGATCAGACCCCCTAGGGTTCAACACCCCTAGGGGGTCTAATAAATGCAAAAAAAAAAAAATAAAAAAAAAATATAAAAAAATATAAAAAGTATTAAAAGTTCAAATCACCCCCCTTTCCCTAGAACAAATATAAAAGTAGTTAAAAACTGTGAAACATATACATGTTAGGTATCCCCGCGTCCGAAATCGCCCGCTCTACAAATCTATAAAAATATTTTTCCTGTTCGGTAAACGCCGTAGCAGGAAAAATAGTCAAAAGTGCCAAACCGCCGTTTTTTCACTGTTTTAATTCTGATAAAAATTTGAATAAAAAGTGATCAAAGCAATAACATTTCCCGAAAATGGTAGAGCTAAAAAGTACACCCGGCCCCGCAAAAAAAGACGCCCTATGCATCCCCGTACACCTATGTATAAAAAAGTTACGGCCGTCGGAATATGGCGACTTTTAGAAAAAAAAAAAAAATTAACACCGTTTTGGAATTTTTTTTAGGGGTCAAAATGTAAATAAAACCATATAAATTTGGTATCCCTGGAACCGTACCGAAACACAGAATATAGGGGACATGTCATTTTGGCTCCACAGTGAACACCGTAAAACCAAAGCCCGTAAGAAAGTCGCAGAAATGCATTTTTTCTTCAAATCCACCCCATTCTGAATTTTTTTCCTGCTTCCCAGTACATTATATAGAATAATTAATGGTGGCATCATGAAGAAAAAATTGTCCCGTAAAAATTAAGACCTCATATGGCTCTGGGAGCGGAGAAATAAAAAAGTTATGGGGTTTAGAAGGAGGGGAGTCAAAAACGAAAAACGAAAATAAAAAAATGCCATCGGCGGGAAGGGGTTAAAACACTGAAGAATTTTTAACTATTTATATTTGAAACAATGTTTAACTTTTAATTATGTACAAATATAGATATGATTCTGGTAATTGGAATACCCCTTTAACATTACCTTTTTGATTTATTGACTTGTACTAAATTTGAGAAACAAAACTTGCAGAATTGTGCAGCAGTTGCATGAAAGGAATCTAACACTTATATCAACCACAAATATGTAATCATAAATGGCGGTAAAATCTCCACGTTCAGCTTTATTTTATTTATTTTAGTGTTTTTATTTATTTATTTTTTATTTATATTTAAACTTTTGTGTGTAAAAAATACCATTTAGTACCCGGTGTTCAGTAGCTGTTTGCTTATTTCCTACAGTGTTGCTGTGTTGGGGATTGCAACGCACTGCACTGCTGTTTTATAATAGGCCATTTTTGTAAAAGTTTCCTTCTAGCAACCAATCTAATTGTACAAAGTGGGACCAGAAAGCATTTGGCTTCAAAAAAATTTTTGACTTCAGTTTTTATGCATGACACCGGTGGATTTATGAATACCAGTGTAAGGGAGTAGTGGAGGAGTTCCCTTTTACAGTCATCCAGGCTCTTTTATTTATCAGGGGCCCTTTAGTAGCTATAGACAGCTCCTGCCTTTTCGCTTGGACTAGTTTTTAAGTCTTTATGGCCCAGTTACGTTAAAATGTTTTTCAAGAATTGAGTTCATTGTACTTTTTGTGTTTTATTTAGGTTTACTGTGATTACCATGGACATTCCCGCAAGAAAAATGTGTTCATGTACGGCTGCAGTATTAAGGAGACAGTATGGCACACAAATGTCAGCGCTGCCTCTTGTGATATAGTAGAAGATAGTGGATACAGGGTAAGCACAACACAATGTATGGCTAAGTTCTAGATTCTAGGTTTGTTAAATCTAGAATTTGGAAAATTAACTCTCAAAGTATAGTATGTTACTTCCATTTATATAAGAAGCCATTTCTTTTATGAACCTTCCTGCTAGATCCCATGGATTGATATTGTGGTTCTTTACAGTCTACTAAAATGTCTGTTATGTTGGGAAAAAATAGCATTATGGTCACCAGTGTTTTTTCTATCAAAATGATGGAATCTTTACCGAGGGCTTCAGATGGAATAGATGTAGAAAAAGCCATACAAATGGAGAAAACAAAACAAAAACTGAAGCTATTTGTTAAGGCGGGTTCACACCTGCATCTGTGCGCGCTTTAGGCAACCTAGCTGCATTTACGTCTTCTGCCCCTAGAAATTGGACAGGGCACAGAAACCCGGCAGTTAGTTTTCAAACCCATTCAACTGAAAAGTGAGCGTTTTGTACCTGTCGCGGCGAAACCGTTTTTTTTTTTTTTTTTTTAACTGGACACAAAGTCCTGCTTGTCCAACTTTGTGTCTGGCTAAAAAAAACGGTTTTGCCGCAGACATGTACAAAACACTCACAGGTGCTCACTTTTCAAACCCATTCACTTGAATGGCTTTGAAAACTGACTGCTGGGTTTTCGTCCCCTGTCCAGTTTCTCGGGGCAGAAGACAGAAACCCAGCTGGATTGCCTAAAAGCGGACACGGGTGCAGGTGTGAACCCACCCTAAGAATGCTTAACCATAATTTTGATTTAATAAGTAAAATATCTAAGACAAAGAGAACAGTTAATGCTCATGACTTTTGGATATGTCTTCTGTGTTTACAAGCAGACTCTTCCTAAAGTTCTGAGCCAGATTGCACCAGCGTTTTCTATGAGCAGCTGCAGTTTTGTGGTGGAAAAATCCAAAGAGTCTACTGCTCGTGTCGTGGTATGGAGGGAACTCGGCATCCAGAGAAGTTACACCATGGAGAGCACATTGTGTGGCTGTGACCAGGGGAAGTACAAGGTATGACAATGCACAATTGGCTTGTCTTCTCCATGAAGACATTGGTGACTGCTAATAGTACATGGAATAAGCATGTCATATGTATTAGATTAGCATTTTAGCCAGTCGAGACTGATGTCACAGCTGGACTGTATTACTCAATACAGCTTCTGAATATTACCTCCAGTGTTCACATATCCACAGTCTGCTACTAACTGAAGAATTACCTCTCTGTTATTCTCAGTATTCACTAATACTATGTAAAAATTGAAAACCCTTCATGGTTTATGAACTTCCTAGTGTCAATATGTTTACACAATCCATATTAAACATCCATCATATTAATACCACATTTAGTCTGCCTAGATGGATGCATGCATTTCCATGTGTTTTTGCTTAACCTGCCCACTTCATTATTTTTTTCCATTTTTTTTTTTCCTAACTCTTCCCATTAATGATCACTAATGAATTTCATTTTTCTATTAGAGCTGAAGGAAATCTGATTTCCCCTTGGGGTGTGAAGTATTTCCTTTCTTTCTTTTTTCTCATACTGTCTTATGCCATATGCCAGTCATGTACCCACCTTAAAGAGGACCTTTCACCACTTCGGGCACATGCGATTTTATATACCGCTAGAAAGCTGACAGTGCGCTGAATTGAGCATACTGTCAGCTTTCTCGATCTGTGCCCCGGGTGAAGAGCTAGCGGTGCCGATACCGTTGCTCTTCACTGTCAGAAGGGCATTTCTGATAGTCGGCAACGCTCTTCCTCACCGCAGCGCCTATAGCGCTGTACTGTGAGAGCAGTGAGGAACATCTCCTCCCCTCCTGATCAACTTTCTAGCAGTATATGAAACCGCATGTGACCCAAGTGGTGAAAGGTACTCTTTAAGCACATATATTCACAATTCATGTTTTGTCATCAAAATAGAGGATGATAATTTCCAATTACAAACTTGCATAGGCATACGGTATGTGTGTATTAAAGTGTTTGTGGGTGTATATATATGCACATATATATGGTTCCCACTTCCCTATAGTTAAAATTCTGCCTCTTGGCATTATCCATAATCTGCTAATCAATATATACAGTGAAACCTGTTTGAGCCGGCTACCCGAATTTGCACAGAAAAATTGTCTTTTATTGGAGTGATTCTTTCAAAGTCCCTCAAATGATGAAAGAGACAAAATAACACATAACAATAGGGGTCCCATTTGTTTGTTTAGACCCCTGGTGACTTGCACATTTCCGAATTCAAGATGCTCATTCTTGGTCATCCAACATGGCATCTTTCTAAATCTTGGTCCCCAGCATGGCTTTTCAGTCAGTCCCGGTTCCCAGCTTGGTTCGCTCTAGTCCCCAGAATGGTATCCTTTTTTAAATTTCCATCTTCAGCATGATTCCCCTCTCATTCCTAGTCCCCAACATGGCATCCCTTTATGTCACAGTCCTCAGCATGGTTCCTCTATCATTTACATTTCCCAGCACAAAATCCCATAAAGTCATGGTCCTTTGCAAGGTTTTCTTGCTTTCCTAGTCCCCAGTCCCTTTAAATTTTGGTCCTCAGCATGGTCCCCATTCTAGAACCCAGCATGGGCTGCCCCCCATCTATTCCTTGCTACAAGGATGGCTTTCCTCTCATTTCTAGAACCCAACATGTCTCCCCTTTCCATTTACCCTCTTCATTGCTAATCCTATTTCTACATGCTGACATTTTATAGGTCAACATCTAAAATTTAAAGTCCACTTAGAAACTGTCTAAGAATGCCCATTTTGGTTTGGGGTATACCCAGGGGTGAACCTGGGCTTTCTGTCACCTGAAGCGGCGTCAGAAAGCCCCCCCCCCCAGGAGGGGTGGAGCTGAGGGGGCGGAGTCGCGAGAAAGGGGTGTGGTCGAGCGGAAAGGGGGCGTGGTCGAGCGGAGCGAGTGGCTTTCGCAGGCAGAGAGCAGGCAGGGAGAGGACCTGCTCTCTGCCTGAGTGTGAGGGGCGGCCGCTGGAGCAGTGCTGCGTCCAGCAGGGCCGCCCCAATACACTGCTCGCTTCCTGTGTCAGGCTGCAGACACGGTGCTTCTAAGCCAGTCCAGGACAGCTTGTCCTGGACTGGCTTAGGTCAGCAAAAATGCTGCCCTCCCGAGGCCCTGGCATAGCGCCGCCTGAAGTGGTCGCTTCAGGTCGCCTCATGGGAGGTGTGGCGCTGGGTATACCATTGTTTTAGAGGCCCAGTTACTAAGATTGTCCTAACAAAACTGGGACTGTTAGTATGTATGCTTGGCAACTTGGGCAGATTACATTGACTATGACATGGGCTGTCTGCTCCAGTGTAATACTGGTGACTTTTCTCCACTGATGCGTCATACAAATCTCTTGCTTTCTTCGATCCAGTGATGTGGTACGACTCAAAGGATTATGGTTTCACGGTGTATCTAAGCCCAATAGGCTTTTCAAAAGAGTACTCACTGAAAAATTTGCTCAAAAAAGTGGTCTTTGGGTGGATAAAGGTGCATCCTACTTATAAAGCAGTACCTTCCATAGAGTAAAATGAGAGACACATTGATCACTGGAAAAATCAGGGGGTCTTCTCAAAGCAAATCTTCTGCAGATATTTCACTGTATATTCATTTTCCATGTGATGCATCTTTTATGTTGACGTCTTTATGTAGTTCTGTAAATTCCCACTAGAGGGCCTTGTCTTCATCTGTATAATGAGAAAATATTTAATGATGTCTGCCTGTAATAACTTTCAGTACATGGTTCACCTAAATGACCTATTAGCCTTACTTTTCATATAGTTTCCGATGATCTGTGTAGTTACTGTATATTTTAAGCACACTGTTAAGCAAGCAGCCCCAGGTATATTTAGTATACTCACAACTAGTTATAGGGCAAGAATTGGCAGAGCTACGTTAATGTTACACTGTGCTAAAAAAGTGAACTGCCACAACAGATATTTCACAAAAATATATCAAACTTGGTATGGTACAACCATACAAAAACATGGAGGCCCAATTAAAATGATATTATATAATGATAAGTAGATGTCACTCTTATTGCATACATATAGTGGCATATACAATACCCATGAGTTTTAGAGTGCATATACAAAACAAAGTTAACATAGTACAAAGATATTATTTACCTATGAGAGGACCTCCATGTAGTAAACGCGTCCCGACACGTTTGATATAATGTTTTTTCCCCCTGACGAAGCCACATAGTGTCGAAACGCGTGTCGGGGCGCGTTTACTACATGGAGGTCCTCTCATAGGTAAATAATATCTTTGTACTATGTTAAAGAGGACCTTTCACCATTTTGCCCATAGGCAGTTCTATATACTGCCGGAAAGCTGACAGTGCGCTGAGTTCCCCTCCCTCTGCTCGCAGTACTCGTCCATAGACGAGCATTATCAGGGAGGGAGGGGGCGTTCCTCCTGGCTCTCACAGTACAGCGTGATTGGCTGTGCTGTGAAGAAGGACGTCTCTGACTGAGTGTCAGAAACGCCCTTCTGACCATAGAAGAGCTACGGTACCGGACCGTAAGCTCTTCACACGGGCACAGATCGGGAAAGCCGACAGTGTGCTGAATTCAGCGCACTGTCAGCTTTCCGGCAGTATATAGAACTGCTTGTGGGCAAAATGGTGAAAGGTCCTCTTTTAACTTTGTTTTGTATATGCACTCTAAAACTCATGGGTATTGTATATGCCACTATATGTATGCAATAAGAGTGACATCTACTTATCATTATATAATATCATTTTAATTGGGCCTCCATGTTTTTGTATGGTTGTACCACCCCATCTATTACCTCTCTTCTTATATATCTTTTAACATCTATTTAAATAAAGTTTGATATATTTTTGTGAAATATCTATTGTGGAAGTTCGCTTTTTTAGCACAGCGTAATATTTAGTATACTGCTTAGCATCACAATACATGGTCAGCAGGTGACATGTTTGAGCAAACCAACAGACACTTCAACCCTGGCATCTAGAAAGAGAAATATGACAAATACGACCCATTGCTAGAGTAGGTATTACTTGGTATTTACATGGAGCTTATAACTGAGCTGTGACCTCACAGTCATCCCCTTTTATCTTCATAGACCACTGAATATGAGTTGGATTTGTGGTGGTCAGCTCTTCCATTCACTTCAATGTGAGTGCTGGAGAAGCTGTACTTCTGCTGTCACATCTATTGGAATGAATGGGAGCGCTGACCTTCACACTCGCCCACCTTCAGCATGACTACACTGAAGCTGAATGTGGACCAGGAGAAAGGTTCTGAAGTGTTCACTTCATGCAATTTGTATAGTTTTTTTTCATCCTTCTGAGAGCCATAATTTTCTTATTCATCATTAACATGGCCATATGATAACTTTTTTTTTTTTTTTTGCAAAATAAGTTTTTTTTTTTATGTGAACATCTTTGAAATGAGACAGTTGGTGCACAGGGGGCTGGCCTTTAGCTCCGTGGGGCACTGCTCTTGTCACTCAGACCCCTACCATCCCCTGCCTGCACCATTTCATGCAATGAAAGTTTATTCTCCCACTGCTATGACATCACTCAACCTACTTGAGAGGCAAGATCAACGCTCCAGAGCTAAAGACCTTCCCTCGTGCACCAACTTCCTCATATGCGTAAGACTTCAGACTTATTTTTCTCCAAATCTGCAAAACTAAGGAAACAGTGGAACCGCACACTCATATGTTGGATTGAGTTGCAAGCAGAAAATGGGTCCTCCGACCCTGTCACTATCCAAAATAGAAATTATCTGCTGCACACTCTTGATGAATAAACAAATACATTTATTGTGAAGATAACATAGGTTGATGCGCCATGGTAAAAACGGTATTTAGGTATACATGAAAAATTGATCCAATGTTAAGCAGGACGTTTCGGTCCAATGATCTGATGATGAAGGTCATTGGACCAAAACGTCCCTGCTTAACATTGGATCAATTCTTCATGTATACCTAAATACCGTTTTTTCCATGGTACTTCAACCTATGTTACCTTAACAATAAATGTATTTGTTGATTCATCACTGAATCAGGAGTGTGCAGCAGATAATTTCTTTTTTTTCAAATCTGCAAAACTGCCATGATAATAAAGGCTTGATGTTTACACGATAATGTTGTCTTCATTGTGGTGAAGGCAGTTGGATATGTTTGTGGGAAACGGTAGGCTCCCTTTAATAAATCTTAAGTTTGTAACTATACAGTATAATACAATATGTTAACGATACAGTGATACTAAATATGTATAGACTTTTATTTTTGAGAGCTATAATTTTTTTTTCTTTTCTGTCACTGAGCTGTAAGAGGGCTTGCTTTTGTAGTGGGTTGAATTTCCATTGGTGCCATCAGGGCAGTTGCAGCCCAGCTTCAGTATTTGTATCAGCCAATCTCCTGATGCTGATCACATGGGTACAACGACAGGACCTGTGTGACCACTTTGACCAGTATATTTGTAACTGAGCACTAACGTCCTCTTGCTCATGCCTGATTTATTTGTTAAGGATTACTAAGGCATTAACCCATTTTTACATGGTTCCGTAAATGTATGGCATGTCTGCACTCTGCCATACAGTTATGATATGGATAATGATGTCTACTTAACTCTGGTGCGTGTCGGCTATTACATACAGCTGGCACCAGTCTGCACTGCCCATGACTGAAGATAACTCAGATTGTGCGAACTTAACCCCCTTAGATGCTCCAACTAAGGGGATCTTGACAGTAAAGACCAAGGAGTGGTAGCATGGAGCAGCATTTTTGGATACAGCTGATGAGTAACGAACAATGTTAGTAATATGGTTTAACCCCTTAGTGACGGTCATAAAAAGACACATTTTTGGTCATCGCTGAGTGTCATAGGCAATACCATTGTTCTTTATGTACATTTCTTTGTAATGTAAAAGGGAAATGGATAACATTAAAAGACTCCTTACAAGCCCATGGCCAGGATGTAGTTTATTTCACTGCCTTGTAATGGTGTTCTGGCACATCTGCTTCTCTCTAGTTTGAGGTTCTGGTTATGCTAAACTAAAACATTTGATCCCCAGATAGGAAGGCTGTTCCCGTGACTGCTTCCTTTCATTTCAGATTGCCTTGTGCAGGTTTGCATGTAATTGTAGAGTAAGTGCAGAACTATTTTAGTAAATGCTTGTATGTATTAAATCTCTGCTTGTTATTTTATTACTAATCTAACAAATGGACGTTACCGTTCCTCTTCTCAAAATGATCTGTCTACATTGTTCTGTCAGTGGTGCCAGTGCCAGACCGTGTTGGGATACACCTCTTTGACAAGGAGAATGGTTACACCCATTTGTTAATTAGTATGTATGTTTTTACCGTACTATTATGCTGTACAATAGTCACATTTTACTTATAGGAGAAGTTTCATGGAACAGTGTGTTTTGGCAGGAGACCTATTACATGTGCCATTGCAGGCTGAGAACTTCATTACATTTACCTTATATACTGACTGATGCAAAATGAATAGTACTGCAACAGCACTGTGCAGCAAGCCAGTGATGTGAACGGACACATGGTGTATATACTACCTCAAGCACCCAACTTGTTCTGAATAACCTGCTCATGCTTCACTTAGTTGTGGTTGCAAGGGTTGGTAATTCATTTCAGCCACAGGCATGATGAGGAGAAGAGAAGGCAATAGTTCCAAACAAAATCTCCGATATGGTGCTATTGCAACAACTGTGGGCCACACTGGGTGCACTACTGCTGTGCACATGGCTGCAGAGGAAGAGGAGGTGACATGGCATGTCTAGTAAGCTGGCAGTAAACAATCAACAGCGGTCTATCTCATCAGAACCAACCCTGAAAGATGTCATGAAGACAATCTTGCCAGTGCAGTAAGTCTTTTATTGCTCTTACTATGAAAGTGGGCACCATCAGCAAGGAAATCTCTATTATGAGGCATGACCTTAAAAAATTATCTGAATGCACTACTGTCTTGGAAGATAGAAAGGCCAAGCTAGAAGATGCGCTCTAGAGTGATGTGCAAATTCACATTTGAGCTTTAGAGGCCATGCTGGGAAAAAAAGACGATGTGCAGAATTGCCTAAGTTCTAACAATGTGTTTTTAGAAGAGAGAAAGAAGGACCATACACCAGCAGCATATTTTGAGTCTTCATTTCTCAACAACTTCAGAAAAGACTCTCTTGTTACGCTGTTTGCAGTAGAAAGGGCTCATCATGTTCCATCTAGGTCTTTGCCCCGGGAACATCCACCAGACCAGTCCTTATTAGAGATGAGCGAACACTAAAATGTTCGAGGTTCGAAATTCGATTCGAACAGCCGCTCAATGTTCGTGTGTTCGAACGGGTTTCGAACCCCATTATAGTCTATGGGGAACAGATACTCGTTAAGGGGGAAACCCAAATCCGTGTCTGGAGGGTCACCAAGTCCACTATGACACCCCAGGAAATGATGCCAACACCTCTGGAATGACACTGGGACAGCAGGGGAAGCATGTCTGGGGGCATCTAACACACCAAAGACCCTCCATTACCCCAACATCACAGCCTAACAACTACACACTTTACACACTCAATACCACCTCTCTGACAGTAGGAAAACACCTTGAAACATGTGTATTTGGCACTTGCAGTGAGGAGAGCTTGTCACCAGCAGTGAATTTGGCCCTTGTAGTAAGTTGAGGTTGGCACCAACATTTGTTTTGAAAATCAGAGTGGATTGAGCCTCTAAAAACCCCAGTTTGGACCAATTCATGGTGGAGGGAGCCTCTAAAAACCCCAGTTTGGACCAATTCATGGTGGAGGGAGCCTCTAAAAACCCCAGTTTGGACCAATTCATGGTGGAGGGAGCCTCTAAAAACCCCAGTTTGGACCAATTCATGATGGAGGGAGCCTCTAAACAGCCCAGTTTGGGCAAATTCATGGTGGAGGGAGCCTCTAAAACCCCCCAGTTTGGACCAATTCATGGTGGAGGGAGCCTCTAAAAACCCCAGTTTGGACCAATTCATGGTGGAGGGAGCCTCTAAACAGCCCAGTTTGGGCAAATTCATGGTGGAGGGAGCCTCTAAACAGCCCAGTTTGGGCAATTTCATGGTGGAGGGAGCCTTTAAAAACCCCAGTTTGGACCAATTCATGGTGGAGGGAGCCTCTAAAAACCCCAGTTTGGACCAATTCATGGTGGAGGGAGCCTCTAAAACAGCCCAGTTTGGGCAAATTCATGGTGGAGGGAGCCTCTAAACAGCCCAGTTTGGGCAAATTCATGGTGGAGGGAGCCTCTAAAAACCCCAGTTTGGACCAATTCATGGTGGAGGGAGCCTCTAACTAGCCCAGTTTGGGCAAATTCATGGTGGAGGGAGCCTCTAAAAACCCCAGTTTGGACCAATTCATGGTGGAGGGAACCTCTAAACAGCCCAGTTTGGGCAAATTCATGGTGGAGGGAGCCTCTAAAAACCCCAGTTTGGACCAATTCATAGTGGAGGGAGCCTCTAAAAACCCCAGTTTGGACCAATTCATGGTGGAGGGAGCCTCTAAACAGCCCAGTTTGGACCAATTCATGGTGGAGGGAGCCTCTAAAAACCCCAGTTTGGACCAATTCATGGTGGAGGGAGCCTCTAAAAACCCCAGTTTGGACCAATTCATGGTGGAGGGAGCCTCTAAAACAGCCCAGTTTGGGCAAATTCATGGTGGAGGGAGCCTCTAAAAACCCCAGTTTGGACCAATTCATGGTGGAGGGAGCCTCTAAACAGCCCAGTTTGGGCAAATTCATGGTGGAGGGAGCCTCTAAACAGCCCAGTTTGGGCAAATTCATGGTGGAGGGAGCCTCTAAAAACCCCAGTTTGGACCAATTCATGGTGGAGGGAGCCTCTAAAAACCCCAGTTTGGACCAATTCATGGTGGAGGGAGCCTCTAAAAACCCCAGTTTGGACCAATTCATGGTGGAGGGAGCCTCTAAAAACCCCAGTTTGGACCAATTCATGGTGGAGGGAGCCTCTAAAAACCCCAGTTTGGACCAATTCATGGTGGAGGGAGCCTCTAAAAACCCCAGTTTGGACCAATTCATGGTGGAGGGAGCCTCTAAACAGCCCAGTTTGGACCAATTCATGGTGGAGGGAGCCTCTAAAAACCCCAGTTTGGACCAATTCATGGTGGAGGGAGCCTCTAAAAACCCCAGTTTGGACCAATTCATGGTGGAGGGAGCCTCTAAAAACCCCAGTTTGGACCAATTCATGGTGGAGGGAGCCTCTAAAAACCCCAGTTTGGACCAATTCATGGTGGAGGGAGCCTCTAAACAGCCCAGTTTGGACCAATTCATGGTGGAGGGAGCCTCTAACCAGCAGAGTTGGTGGAAATCAGGGTGGAGGGAGCCTCTAACCAGCAGAGTTGTGGGAAAGCAGGGTGGAGGGAGCCTCTAACCAGCAGAGTTGGTGGAAATCAGGGTGGAGGGAGCCTCTAACCAGCAGAGTTGTGGGAAAGCAGGGTGGAGGGAGCCTCTAACCAGCAGAGTTGTGGGAAAGCAGGGTGGAGGGAGCCTCTAACCAGCAGAGTTGTGGGAAAGCAGGGTGGAGGGAGCCTCTAACCAGCAGAGTTGGTGGAAATCCGGGTGGAGGGAGCCTCTAACCAGCAGAGTTGGGGGAAATCAGGGTGGAGGGAGCCTAGTATTAGCAGAATTGTGCAACGCTTATGGTGGATGAGTATGAGGATGCGGAGGAATTGGAGAGATTGAGTACAGACATGGAGTTTCATGTTGGGGTGCTTTACACAGGTGGGCACAAAAATGAAGGCTCTATCCAGTGGTGGTTCATTTTTATCAAAGTGAGCCGGTCGGCACTCTCAGCTGACAGACGGGTGTGCTTGTCAGTGATGATGCCACCGGCTGCACTGAACACCCTCTCAGATAGGACGCTGGCGGCAGGACAGGACAGCACCTCCAAGGCATATAGGGCAAGTTCAAGCCACAGGTCCAACTTCGACACCCAATACGTGTAGGGCGCAGAGGGGTCGGAGAGGACAGGGCTGTGGTCGGAAAGGTATTCCCGCAACATGCGCCTATACTTCTCACGCCTGGTGACACTAGGACCCTCCGTGGCGGCACTTTGGCGAGGGGGTGCCATCAAGGTGTCCCAGACCTTAGACAGTGTGCCCCTCGTTTGTGTGGACCGGTGAGAACTTGGTTGCCTACTGGAGGAACTGCCCTCCCTGCCGCCAACGTCACATGCTGGAAACATCTCCATCATATTCTGCACCAATTGCCTGTGGCAAGCATTGATGCGATTGGCCCTCCCCTCTACCGGAATAAAAGCCGAGATGTTGTTTTTATACCGGGGGTCAAGGATAGCAAAGATCCAGTACTGGTTGTCCTCCATGATTTTGACAATACGCTTGTCTGTTGTAAAGCACCCCAACATGAACTCAGCCATGTCTGCCACAGTGTTAGTTGGCATGACTCCTCTGGCCCCACCGGAAAGTTCAATCTCCATTTCCTCCTCATCCTCCATGTCTACCCATCCGCGCTGCAACAATGGGACGATTCGAAGTTGCCCGGAAGCCTCCTGTATCACCATCACATCATCGGACAACTCTTCTTCCTCCTCCTCCTCCTCCTCCTCCTCCTCCTCCTCCTCCTCCATTAAACGCAGTGAAGCGGACAGATGTGTGGACCTACTCTCCAGCTGTGATGGATCGGATGCTATCCCTAACTCCTCTGTGTGATCTGAGTTATCCCTGATGTCAATCAGGGATTCTCTCAGAACACACAAGAGCGGGATTGTAAGGCTCACCATCGCATCCTCAGAGCTCACCCTCCTTGTGGACTCCTCAAAGTCCCGCAGGATGTCACAAAGGTCTCTCATCCATGGCCACTCATGGATGTGAAACTGAGGCAGCTGACTTTGTGGCACCCTAGGGTTTTGTAGCTGGTATTCCATCAAAGGTCTCTGCTGCTCAACCACTCTATTCAACATCTGAAACGTTGAGTTCCAGCGTGTGGGGACATCGCACAAAAGCCGGTGTTGTGGCACATGCAGGCGTTGCTGGAGAGATTTTAAGCTAGCAGCGGCTACTGTCGACTTGCGAAAGTGGGCGCACATGCGCCGCACTTTCACCAGTAGCTCTGGAACATTGGGGTAGCTCTTTAGGAAACGTTGCACCACTAGGTTGAAGACGTGGGCCAGGCATGGAACATGTTGGAGTCCGGCAAGCTCCAGAGCTGCTACCAGGTTCCGGCCGTTATCACAAACGACCATGCCTGGGCCCAGGTGCAGCGGCTCAAACCATATTGCCGTCTCATCGAGGAGGGCATCCCTCACCTCGGAGGCAGTGTGCTGTCTGTCCCCCAAGCTGATCAGCTTCAGCACAGCCTGCTGACGTCTACCAACGCCAGTGCTGCAACGTTTCCAACTCGTAGCTGGGGTCAATCTAACAGCGGAGGAGGAGGCGGTGGCGGAGGAGGAGGCGGTGGCGGAGGAGGAGGCGGTAGAGGAGGAGGAGGAGGGGGGTGTTCTTCTCGTGTCCCTGCCAGGAATGTTACGCGGGGAGACGAGGTACACCGGGCCAGTTTGGGAAGCAGTCCCAGCCTCAACTACATTCACCCAGTGTGCCGTCAGTGAAATGTAGCGTCCCTGTCCGCATGCACTTGTCCACACGTCGGTGGTCAAGTGGACCTTTGTGCAAAGCGCGGAACTAAGGGCCCGCCTGATGTTGAGTGACATGTGCTGGTGCAAGGCGGGGACGGCACACCGGGAGAAGTAGTGACGGCTAGGGACGGCATAGCGAGGTGCCGCAGTTGCCATCAGGTCCAGGAAGGCGGGAGTTTCAACAAGCCGGAACGCCAACATCTCCTGGGCCAGCAGTTTAGCGATGTTGGCGTTCAAGGCTTGCGCGTGTGGGTGGTTAGCAGTGTATTTCTGCCGCCGCTCCAATGTCAGAGAGATGGTGGGTTGTTGTAAAGAAGCGCCTGATGGTGCCTTTGATGGTGCAGGAGAAGGAGATAAGACAGGAACAGGGGAGGATGAGGGAGAAGTCAACAAAGTGGCGGAGGCAGATGAAGTGGTGTCCTGGCTCGTCCTCTGGAGTGCATCGCCAGCACAGTCATCAGTGGCAGAGGCAGTGGCAGTGGCGTGAACGGCAGGCGGCCTTTGTCCTGCCGTTGCTGCCTGCCACTGATTCCAGTGCTTGGATTCCAAATGACGGCGCATTGAAGTGGTGGACAGGTTGCTCTTCTCAGAGCCCCTAATCAATTTCGAGAGGCAAATTGTGCAGACAACACTATATCTGTCCTCGGCGCATTCCTTGAAAAAACTCCACACCTTCGAGAAACGTGCCCTCGAGGTGGGAGTTTTTCGGGGCTGGGTACGAACTGGAACATCTTGGGAGATTCCGGGTGTGGCCTGGCTTCGCCTAAGCTGCTGACCTCTGCCTCTGCCTCTAGCTACCCTTTTTGGTGCTGCACCTGCCTCAACATCCACACTACTTTCCCCGCTTGACATCCCCCCTGTCCAGGTCGGGTCAGTGTCCTCATCATCCACCACTTCCTCTTCCAACTCCTGTCTCATCTCCTCCTCCCGCACAATGCGCCGGTCAACTGGATGCCCTGACGGCAACTGCGTCACATCATCGTCGATGAGGGTGGGTTGCTGGTCATCCACCACCAAATCGAACGGAGATGGAGGAGACTCTAGTGTTTGAGCATCTGGACACAGATGCTCCTCTGTTAGGTTCGTGGAATTGTGACGTGGAGAGGCAGGTTGAGGGACAATGAAAGGAGCGGAGAACAGCTCTGGGGAGCAGGGACAGTTGGGGTTATTGTTCTGTGAAGCTTGGGAATTTTGGGAGGAAGGAGGACAAGACTGTTCCAAGCCTTGCGCATTTTGAATTCCCAGTTAGAAATTGGCACTATATACCAGTAGCAAAAATTGTGGGTGCACGTAACCCCAATATATTCTTTGAATTACCAGTCAGACAATGGCACTATATGGCAGTAGCAAGAAATGAGGGTATTTGTAACCCCAATATATTCTTTGAATTCCCAGTCAGACAATGGCACTATATACCAGTAGCAAGAAATGAGGGTATTTGTAACCCCAATATATTCTTTGAATTCCCAGTCAGACAATGGCACTATATACCAGTAGCAAGAAATGAGGGTATTTGTAACCCCAATATATTCTTTGAATTCCCAGTCAGACAATGGCACTAT
Source organism: Leptodactylus fuscus (assembly GCF_031893055.1). Classification (NCBI taxonomy): domain Eukaryota; kingdom Metazoa; phylum Chordata; class Amphibia; order Anura; family Leptodactylidae; genus Leptodactylus; species Leptodactylus fuscus. The sequence goes on from NC_134265.1 coordinate 144,337,809, forward strand.
ATACCAGTAGCAAAAATTGTGGGTGCACGTAACCCCAATATATTCTTTGAATTCCCAGTGAGACAATGGCACTATATACCAGTAGCAAAAATTGTGGGTGCACGTAACCCCAATATATTCTTTGAATTACCAGTCAGAAACTGGCACTATATGGCAGTAGCAAGAAATGAGGGTATTTGTAACCCCAATATATTCTTTGAATTCCCAGTCAGACAATGGCACTATATACCAGTAGCAAAAATAGTGGGTGTATATAGCCCCAATTCTATTGCTAGGGGACTTGCAGGGTATTTCTGAGGTGAAGGTGGGGGGGCACACCGTTGGAACGGGGATTTGGGGTGTATATATGGGGTATACGGGAATACACTGTCAGTGTGTTCCATTCAGGATCCTGGGAAAGCTGGGTTGCGGCGATTGAGCCCGTCAGTGCCACGTTACACTGACAAGCTTCTCCCTGGAATTGAAGTTATATGTAAGCCCAATATATTCTTTGAATTCCCAGTGAGACAATGGCACTATATGGCAGTAGCAAAAATAGTGGGTGTATATAGCCCCAATTCTATTGCTAGGGGACTTGCAGGGTATTTCTGGGGTGAAGGTGGGGGGGCACACTGTTGGAACGGGTATCGGGGGTATATATCGGGTATACGGGAATACACTGTCAGTGTATTCCATTCAGGATCCGCGGAAAGCTGGGTTGCGGCGATTGAGCCCGTCAGTGCCACGTTACACTGACAAGCTTCTCCCTGGAATTTAGCTCTTATAAGAGCTGTTGGTTGTCTTCTCCTTCCTATCCTAGCCTGTCCCTGCCTACCCAGAATCTAAGCCCTAGCTAACTGGACGGAAACCTCCGTCCCCGGTGAATTGCAAGCTCAGAATGACGCGAAGATGGGCGTCGCTGTTCTTTTTAAATTAGAGGTCACATGTTTTCGGCAGCCAATGGGTTTTGCCTACTTTTTTCAACGTCACCGGTGTCGTAGTTCCTGTCCCACCTACCCTGCGCTGTTATTGGAGCAAAAAAGGCGCCAGGGAAGGTGGGAGGGGAATCGAGTAATGGCGCACTTTACCACGCGGTGTTCGATTCGATTCGAACATGCCGAACAGCCTAATATCCGATCGAACATGAGTTCGATAGAACACTGTTCGCTCATCTCTAGTCCTTATTAATGTCTTGCATTATTGGGACAGGGACATTCTTCTCAGTGGGCCAGACAAAATAGACTGTCTTGCTAAAGATGGTGCCATAATAGTGCTGGTACTGGTCTCATCGTATGTGGTTACTCTTACACTGGCTAATTATTGGGAACAAGCATTCTTGTGAATGAATCATCTTGATAACTGGCCCAATGATTGAGCAGTGTATTACAGTCCTTAAAGAGGACCTTTCATCAGATTGGGCACAGGCAGTTCTATATACTGCTGGAAAGCTGACAGTGCGCTGAATTCAGCACACTGTCGGCTTTCCCGATCTGTGCCCTGGGTAAAGCGCTATCGGTCCCGGTACTGTAGTTCTTTACAGTCAAAAGGCCGTTTCTGACAGTTAGCCAGGTATGTCCTTCTCCACAGCAGCGCCTATCGCACTGTACAGTGTGAGTGGGGAGGAACGCCCCTTCCCTCCGCTCACACAGCTCGTCCATAGACGAGTATTATCAAGAGGGGAGGGGACGTTCCTCCCCGCTCACACAGTACAGTGCAATAGGCGCTGCTGTGGAGAAGGACATACCTGGCTAACTGTCAGGAACGCCCTTCTGACTGTAAAGCGCTACGGTGCCGGGACCGATAGCGCTTTACCCAGGGCACAGATCGGGAAAGCCGATCAGCTTATAAAACTGCCTGTGCCCGATCTGATGAAAGGTCCTCTTTAAGGGGCTTCTCCAGTTTCAGCAAATGTTATTGTTTGTATAATGAAATGTTATACAATTTTTTTCTAATAGTCTTTCTATATTCCTCATGGTGTTCTAGATCTCTGTTTGCTGTCATTCGTTCTGCTTACGCCCAGTGGACAAAAATCAGTCCATGGTCATGTGATATATGGTCTGTGGTCATGTCATATATGGTCCATGGTCATCCATGATGGACACACAGGTGCATAGCTTGTTATAGTCACAGCATAGTAATCGGAGCACTGTCTAATCATGAACTATGAATCTGTATGCTGGTCACATGACCATAGACTGTACATCACATGACCATGTACTTTTTATCCACTTGAAGTAATCTGAATGAGCCACAGCAAGCAGAGATCGAGAATTCCATGAGGAATTGATACAGGAAATGAAAATTATGTAACTTTTCATTATACAAACAATAGCCTTAATTTGTCTGAAAATGGACTTACCCTTTAAAACAATCTTCCTTTTCTAATACAAATTTGTGATAGATTCTTTCGCTGTATTGTCTTTTTTTTCCTAGACTGGCCAGCAGAGGTCCTCCTCCATTTTTGTTTGTTACAGAAATGCTGATGTAAAGATGAGGAGATTTACAGCCTTACAGCATGAGTCTTTAAAAATTATAGTGCTTATCACACCAAAGTTATTTTTTACGGTGATTTATAGGATTTGATTTATGGTTTTTTTTAGTTTTATTTAGTTCTTCCATTTATTAGGTTATTGACTGGTATACAATGATACAATTTCTATAGAAATGTTGACGTAACTCATTATTTTCGCTAGATGGTCCAGGTTTATGTTACACTTTGCATTACATAATATTACCTTTGTATATCTTCATAGCCGCTAAGTGGTTTTAGATTTGACAGAGATAAATTATTGTCCTTCTAGCACATTGATTTCTTGATAATAGTCGAAGCGGTCATGTGATTGATGCACCATCCTTCTTGTCTGAAATGAAGTCTCGTAAGTTAAAACCTACTTGTTTAAAACACTTGGGTCAAGAACAAGTAGTTACGGGACCTGTTTGCGGGGAATTAGGGAAATAACATATATATGTTATATATAACATATATAGGTGCTGACACTGAATGTGGGGTTTGTTACTATCCTTTAAATAAAGGTGGAAAAACATAATTGTTTATGCAATGAAGAGTTAATGGAATATTCCAGTAACAAAGATAAGGGGTAACTTGCTGATGGGTAGGAATTCCAACACTAGAACTCCCGACAATTAGAAGATCTGGGTTGTTTTGCCCTCCAATTTTACATGGGGTCTTCCACAAACAAACATCTTTAGGCTGAGGTCCCACATTGCGGAAACGCAGCTTTTTTTTTGTTGCAGATTTTGTTGCGTTTTTTTTTTTTTTTTTTGGCCAAAGCTAAGAATGGCCACAAAGGGAATGGGAAATATAGAAGAGGTTCTTACACTTCTACCTTCTACCTTCTGCTCAATCCATTCCTGACCTTGGCTAAAAAAAAACCGCAACAAATTCTGCAACAAGAAAAGCTGCATTTCCGCCACGTCGGGCTTTAGCCTAAATGTGATAAAACATTCCGTATAATCTGCAGGTGCCATGTTACAGAATGAATAACCAAAGAAAAGAAAAATACAGCTCACCTTTGTATTGTTATTCCTGTTTATCCATGATGTTTGATGCCAGGAAAAGCACAAAAAGTGTGGAATCCAGCAACAAAAAAACTTCTAAAAAAAATTGTAACTTTTAATCCTCATATTAAAAAGGCCATGAAGAAGACTAGAGGTAAACGTCTGCTTTTGCGTTCCGAGGCTAAACGCAATGACTATGAGGTGTTTAGCCTTGAAATGCGTAAGCAGAAGTTTACTAGCAGTATATTGGTATTTAGCCTATGTTCACACAGCGGAAAATGAAGAGAAATTCTTCTTCATTTTCTGCTGCCATATTTGGCTACAGTCTAAATACGACAAGTTACCAATGCAGGACATGGGCCTAATCAGGAGTGAGTCCTAAACTGTGAAATCTGCGGTAAGAGCAATGGGAGGCAGATTCAGGGCAGAATGTGCTGCAGATTTGGGGGCAAATTCCTACATGTGAATGTACACTTAGAGTTGTAGGAGAAGATTTTGTATAACTTGTAATTTATTAATTTATGTCTATGCTCTTTATCTGTTTATAAAGAATAATTGAGTCAAGGAGGCGGTTCTATCAGTGATGGAGTGCAAAAAGGCTACGAGAAAGTAACATTTTTCACAGCTCTCCCATAGTTTTGAATGTATTAGGGAATCTGTGGAAGAAGACAACAATAAGACTTGTGAATAGCCACATTCACATTAATTGATTTTAATGTAGCCATGTATTGCTGGTGATTGGTGAACATTTTGTTCATCTGATAGAGCGATAGTTATTTCCGCAGGCACAGTGATGCTCGGAGCGGTGTCAATCACTGATAGAACCGTCTACTTTATTCAATCACCTTTTCTGAGCATAGAGTAAAGTTCTAAATGAATAAATGACAACTTAATACTGAATCTATCCCAACAAAACTATATATCAGTCAGTTCAGTTCCTCCTCCTTTATAACATGTACTGCATTTTCATGGTGATTGGTTCACCACCAGAGACATTCTCTGTTAAGTGAGTGGGCTGTATTTTTTGCTTTTTTTTAGTTTATCAATCATGGCTGGTTATCTGAGTCAGACCAGCGGAAGTGTCAGACTAGTGGAAGAAAGATCCAGCATTTGTGGTTGTATCTAATGGCAACGGAGCAAAACAAGAGAATGTCACCACTAAGATTATTCCAGAAAATCTTTAGAACTTTTAAATTTATTTATATTTTTAAAAATGTTTACATTTTATTTGTCTACAAATTTAATTATGGTTATGGTTTATAAGAAAAACCTTTTATTGGAGCAAGTGGTTGAAAATGAATTCTGTCCCTCCATTCACTCAAGTGGGAACCACCAGAGTTAGCCGATGTACATCCCAGGACTAGTAAGAAAAAAAAAAATAGTAATGGTAAAAAAGTGATTACTCTGGAGTAGATAGTGTAGCGATATGTGAACTATGTCAACATTATGTCTTCCAGTGTACATAAAACTAAGGGGTGGTTCACACTTGCGCCCGGTGTCCGGTTTGTGCATTCCGCCGGGTTTCCATCTTCATCCCCGGCAAAACTGGAGTGTGATGCAGGTGTGAAAGCCCCCTAAGTTGACTATAATTTGTACAATGTGCATTCCCCTCTGACAGATAACCTGTTTCATCTCTGCAGTGACACTACAGGGGTCTTGAACAGTTACTAGCGAGTTCTCCCAAATATTTCAGTGGTTTCTGGGAATACTCTTCACATGAAGTAACATCCCTTTGTCCATTTTGTTTGGCATGACTATTCAGTTTTACTAAACCTAGAGGTTTTGCTGCTCTTAACTAAAAGGAGTTGGTCATGTTTTAATGTTATCCCCTATTCCCTATGCTTGTGATCTGTGGATGTCTCATTGCTTGGACGCCCACTGACCAGCATGATTCCCCCTATTCCATGGATAGAGGATAGCATTACAAATTCAGGTAAGTCTATCAAGGCTTTAAGATGCCTTTGAGCCAAAAATATTCATCAGTTATTTCCTGAAGGGCTGCAGTCACTGAGACCTTCACCAATGGACATTCCCTATTTATCCCCCCCAGTTGGAAGAGCATTGGCAGGAGAGCTAGTAGAGCTCACGTTCTACTACTTCACTCAAAGTTTATAACACTGACAAATAACTTCAAGGGTCGTTGGTTGTCTCAGTGGTCAGACACCACCGTTATAGCACTTAGCACTATAGTCTTGTATATAAGTAACCTGCTTCTGGTTGGAATGACCCTTTAAGATACAGTCTGAAGTTTAAAACATTACTTCCATATGTTAAAAATGAGTGCTCTTGTTGGGTCACATTACCCAGTCTTACTTGTGATATTGTAAACCTTTCCAAGACTTGAATCTGTAGAGATGACCTCTTTAAGATTTTAGGACTCCAACTATGGACTCCAATTCTCAGCAATAGAGTCCATAGTAACAGAGGCATATTTGGAAACATTGGAAGAAGCACTACAAGGTACTGCGTATAGCTTAATGTTGTTTTTCCTGCTGACATACTGCAGTTAATGTTTTGGAGTACAGTTTGTATTGGAGTAGAGTTTTAAGCCATGACATCAAGTCTTCATATAATTGTTTTGCACCTCAGAGTATTTTTTTAATTTGGTTGGTAAAGCTGTATATGAATTACTAGATCAATAGCTTAAGAAGTGAGTTATTAGCTGTTACAGATTATCTTTTTTCCATGTACTTGAAGTGAAACACATTTCTTTTTGCTCTAGGGCTTGCAGATTGGGACAAAAGAGCTTGAAGAGATGGGTGCCAAATTCTGCGTGGGATTACTTCGCTTAAAAAGGCTGACCTCTCCCATGGAATTCAGCCTGCCTCCAAGCCTCCTGGATATCGAGAATGATCTGATCGAGTCCAGCTGCAAGGTTGCAAGGTAATGTAATAACTTATTTTTATGGTTGATTGTCAAAATATTTGACTTTATTCTTGCATAGAACATTTTCTTCTATTGTCATTCTGCAGTGACCTGGCATATTTTTTAGATGACAAATTCACTTGCTGTCCTAGAGCTTGTCACTTCACAGGTCTGAATATTTTTTACATAAGTTTAATTAGAACTGAGGGAAAATACGAAGTCTTTCCATTTCCAGAATAGCTTGTTTATAACTGGAATCTACGACTATGTTCACATCTGCATCGTATTTTGCATCAGCAGACGCCGTCATAGTGTCTACCTGAAATCTGCAAATGACTTTTTCACCTGGCACTTTCAGTTTTAAAACAACGGACATGTTTATAGTCACTGAGGTTCGCCAGGATCCATATGTGTCTGCGGTTTCAGCGGTCCACCTGTCTGTTGTTCTGATCCTCCAGTGGACTGGAAAAATGACAGTCCAATGCTAGTGTGACCCTAGCGTCAGAAGTATTGTTTAATATTCACATTTTGAGAATAACAAGTAGCTTAAAGTGGTTGTATCATTACAGACACTTATGCCCTATTCACATTGTTGGGGGTCAAATCACTAGGTCCCCCAGAGATCAGGTCACCAAGGAACTAAAAGTCCCTTTGCATTCTTCCTGTGAATGGAGCTCTAGTGCGCTCCATTCACTGCTAGGAGGCTTCAAGAGATTATAATGGCCGTAGCCCCATAGCAGTTAGCAGCTCACTGGCACTTTATTCATGAGGAGGGTACAGGGGGACTTTCAGTCCATTTTTCTCATCGTTGGGAGGACCAGTTTGCAATGTGACACTTAGTCTGGATGGGCTGACTTGTGTAGTACCTCACGTGGAGAAGAACATTGGCACTGTTCAGGTTGGGAAAAAAGGAACTCTTAGGGCCGGTTCACACCTGCGCTCAACGTCCAGTTTGTGCAATCCGGCCAGTTTCTGTCTTCTGCCTCGTGAAACTGGACAGGAGACAGATACCCGGCTGTCACTTTTCAAACCCATTCACTTGAATGGATTTGTAAAGGTGACCAACCGTGTGCGTCTTCTGCCTATCCGTGGGGAAAACATTTTTTTTAACCGGATACAAAATCCTGCATGTCCGACTTGGGGAAAAATGGTTTCCCTGCGGACAGACAGAAGATACACACGGGCAGTTACCTTTGCAAACCCATTCAAGTGAATGGGTTTGAAAACTGACCGCCAGGTTTCCGTCTCCTGTCTAGTTTCGTGAGGCAGAAGATGGAAACCGGCTGGGTTGCACAAACTGGACGACGAGCGCAGCTGTGAGCCTACCCCTTACAGTCAATCTTGTATGGTTATACAGATGTAACATTCGTTAACATGATTTTTCATTATCACACCAGCAATGTGTTACAAAAAACCTTTCACCACCTCCACTCATTCAAGTCCCTAGTATCTTTCAATAGGAGCTGCTCCACTGATTCCAGTACAGTTGGGATTTTCTCTGTAGCCCCAGCATTCTTGTGCAACAAGCACATTTAGTTTTTGTGCCCGATGTGCTATTTAAGCTTTGTAATGTCAGAAGGGCAGAGTCAGACAGGGGTGTATGATTCAGAGCTTCAAACAGAGGCTGCTGCTGTCAGAGCTCAGAATCACACCCCTTGTCTGCTCCTGCCTGACACCGCCCTCCTGACAGGCACCAAAACTAACAGCAATAATTGCTTGGGATCAGTAGGGGCTAGAAAAAAAATCCATCTGTGCCAGAATCTGTGGAGCAGGGATTATTAAATGATGTAAAGAGCTGGAATTGTTGGAAGTGGTGAAAGGTCCTCTTTAAGAGTTTTAGAAATTTGCAGCATGGAGAGACGCCCAAGCTGCAAAGTAAAAGCCATTTTAACTTAATTTGCAAAATAATAAAATATCAAAATTCCATTCTATGGAGTCCATAGTAACAGAGGCATATTTGGAGACATTGGAAGAAGCACTACAAGGTACTGCGTATAGCTTAATGTTGTTTTTCCTGCTGACATACTGCAGTTAATGCATGATACATCTGTGTGTGTGATCATTACAAGAAAGTGATGTATTCTTTCCTGGAATTGTAGAAAGGACTAGTGGAGTTTTATAATGTATGGAGAAAAGACAATTCAGTCATCAATATAGCAAATAGAGATGAGCGAACAGTGTTCTATCGAACTCATGTTCGATCGGATATTAGGCTGTTCGGCATGTTCGAATCGAATCGAACACCGCGTGGTAAAGTGCGCCATTACTCGATTCCCCTCCCACCTTCCCTGGCGCCTTTTTTGCTCCAATAACAGCGCAGGGTAGGTGGGACAGGAACTACGACACCGGTGACGTTGAGAAAAGTAGGCAAAACCCATTGGCTGCCGAAAACATGTGACCTCTAATTTAAAAGAACAGCGCCGCCCAGGTTCGCGTCATTCTGAGCTTGCAATTCACCGAGGACGGAGGTTTCCGTCCAGCTAGCTAGGGCTTAGATTCTGGGTAGGCAGGGACAGGCTAGGATAGGAAGGAGAAGACAACCAACAGCTCTTATAAGAGCTAAATTCCAGGGAGAAGCTTGTCAGTGTAACGTGGCACTGACGGGCTCAATCGCCGCAACCCAGCTTTCCCAGGATCCTGAATGGAATACACTGTCAGTGTATTCCCGTATACCCGATATATACCCCGATACCCGTTCCAACGGTGTGCCCCCCCACCTTCACCCCAGAAATACCCTGCAAGTCCCCTAGCAATAGAATTGGGGCTATATACACCCACAATTTTTACTACTGGTATACAGTGCCATTGTCTGACTGGGAATTCAAAGAATATATTGGGAATACAAATACCCTCATTTCTTGCTACTGCCATATAGTGCCAGTGTCTGACTGGGAATTCAAAGAATATATTGGGGTTACGTGCACCCACAATTTTTACTACTGGTATACAGTGCCATTGTCTGACTGGGAATTCAAAGAATATATTGGGAATACAAATACCCTCATTTCTTGCTACTGCCATATAGTGCCAGTGTCTGACTGGGAATTCAAAGAATATATTGGGGTTACGTGCACCCACAATTTTTACTACTGGTATACAGTGCCATTGTCTGACTGGGAATTCAAAGAATATATTGGGAATACAAATACCCTCATTTCTTGCTACTGCCATATAGTGCCAGTGTCTGACTGGGAATTCAAAGAATATATTGGGGTTACGTGCACCCACAATTTTTACTACTGGTATACAGTGCCATTGTCTGACTGGGAATTCAAAGAATATATTGGGGTTATAAATACCCTCATTTCTTGCTACTGCCATATAGTGCCAGTTTCTGACTGGTAATTCAAAGAATATATTGGGGTTACGTGCACCCACAATTTTTACTACTGGTATACAGTGCCATTGTCTGACTGGGAATTCAAAGAATATATTGGGAATACAAATACCCTCATTTCTTGCTACTGCCATATAGTGCCAGTGTCTGACTGGGAATTCAAAGAATATATTGGGAATACAAATACCCTCATTTCTTGCTACTGCCATATAGTGCCAGTTTCTGACTGGTAATTCAAAGAATATATTGGGGTTACGTGCACCCACAATTTTTACTACTGGTATACAGTGCCATTGTCTGACTGGGAATTCAAAGAATATATTGGGAATACAAATACCCTCATTTCTTGCTACTGCCATATAGTGCCAGTGTCTGACTGGGAATTCAAAGAATATATTGGGGTTACGTGCACCCACAATTTTTACTACTGGTATACAGTGCCATTGTCTGACTGGGAATTCAAAGAATATATTGGGGTTATAAATACCCTCATTTCTTGCTACTGCCATATAGTGCCAGTTTCTGACTGGTAATTCAAAGAATATATTGGGGTTACGTGCACCCACAATTTTTACTACTGGTATACAGTGCCATTGTCTGACTGGGAATTCAAAGAATATATTGGGAATACAAATACCCTCATTTCTTGCTACTGCCATATAGTGCCAGTGTCTGACTGGGAATTCAAAGAATATATTGGGGTTACGTGCACCCACAATTTTTACTACTGGTATACAGTGCCATTGTCTGACTGGGAATTCAAAGAATATATTGGGGTTATAAATACCCTCATTTCTTGCTACTGCCATATAGTGCCAGTTTCTGACTGGTAATTCAAAGAATATATTGGGGTTACGTGCACCCACAATTTTTACTACTGGTATACAGTGCCATTGTCTGACTGGGAATTCAAAGAATATATTGGGAATACAAATACCCTCATTTCTTGCTACTGCCATATAGTGCCAGTGTCTGACTGGGAATTCAAAGAATATATTGGGAATACAAATACCCTCATTTCTTGCTACTGCCATATAGTGCCAGTTTCTGACTGGTAATTCAAAGAATATATTGGGGTTACGTGCACCCACAATTTTTACTACTGGTATACAGTGCCATTGTCTGACTGGGAATTCAAAGAATATATTGGGAATACAAATACCCTCATTTCTTGCTACTGCCATATAGTGCCAGTGTCTGACTGGGAATTCAAAGAATATATTGGGGTTACGTGCACCCACAATTTTTACTACTGGTATACAGTGCCATTGTCTGACTGGGAATTCAAAGAATATATTGGGGTTATAAATACCCTCATTTCTTGCTACTGCCATATAGTGCCAGTTTCTGACTGGTAATTCAAAGAATATATTGGGGTTACGTGCACCCACAATTTTTACTACTGGTATACAGTGCCATTGTCTGACTGGGAATTCAAAGAATATATTGGGAATACAAATACCCTCATTTCTTGCTACTGCCATATAGTGCCAGTGTCTGACTGGGAATTCAAAGAATATATTGGGGTTACGTGCACCCACAATTTTTACTACTGGTATACAGTGCCATTGTCTGACTGGGAATTCAAAGAATATATTGGGGTTATAAATACCCTCATTTCTTGCTACTGCCATATAGTGCCAGTTTCTGACTGGTAATTCAAAGAATATATTGGGGTTACGTGCACCCACAATTTTTACTACTGGTATACAGTGCCATTGTCTGACTGGGAATTCAAAGAATATATTGGGAATACAAATACCCTCATTTCTTGCTACTGCCATATAGTGCCAGTGTCTGACTGGGAATTCAAAGAATATATTGGGAATACAAATACCCTCAATTCTTGCTACTGCCATATAGTGCCAGTTTCTGACTGGTAATTCAAAGAATATATTGGGGTTACGTGCACCCACAATTTTTACTACTGGTATACAGTGCCATTGTCTGACTGGGAATTCAAAGAATATATTGGGGTTATAAATACCCTCATTTCTTGCTTCTGCCATATAGTGCCAGTGTCTGACTGGGAATTCAAAGAATATATTGGGGTTACGTGCACCCACAATTTTTACTACTGGTATACAGTGCCATTGTCTGACTGGGAATTCAAAGAATATATTGGGAATACAAATACCCTCATTTCTTGCTACTGCCATATAGTGCCAGTGTCTGACTGGGAATTCAAAGAATATATTGGGGTTACGTGCACCCACAATTTTTACTACTGGTATACAGTGCCATTGTCTGACTGGGAATTCAAAGAATATATTGGGGTTATAAATACCCTCATTTCTTGCTACTGCCATATAGTGCCAGTTTCTGACTGGTAATTCAAAGAATATATTGGGGTTATGTGCACCCACAATTTTTACTACTGGTATACAGTGCCATTGTCTGACTGGGAATTCAAAGAATATATTGGGAATACAAATACCCTCATTTCTTGCTACTGCCATATAGTGCCAGTGTCTGACTGGGAATTCAAAGAATATATTGGGAATACAAATACCCTCATTTCTTGCTACTGCCATATAGTGCCAGTTTCTGACTGGTAATTCAAAGAATATATTGGGGTTACGTGCACCCACAATTTTTACTACTGGTATATAGTGCCATTGTCTGACTGGGAATTCAAAGAATATATTGGGAATACAAATACCCTCATTTCTTGCTACTGCCATATAGTGCCAGTGTCTGACTGGGAATTCAAAGAATATATTGGGGTTACGTGCACCCACAATTTTTACTACTGGTATACAGTGCCATTGTCTGACTGGGAATTCAAAGAATATATTGGGAATACAAATACCCTCATTTCTTGCTACTGCCATATAGTGCCAGTGTCTGACTGGGAATTCAAAGAATATATTGGGGTTACGTGCACCCACAATTTTTACTACTGGTATACAGTGCCATTGTCTGACTGGGAATTCAAAGAATATATTGGGGTTATAAATACCCTCATTTCTTGCTACTGCCATATAGTGCCAGTTTCTGACTGGTAATTCAAAGAATATATTGGGGTTACGTGCACCCACAATTTTTACTACTGGTATACAGTGCCATTGTCTGACTGGGAATTCAAAGAATATATTGGGAATACAAATACCCTCATTTCTTGCTACTGCCATATAGTGCCAGTGTCTGACTGGGAATTCAAAGAATATATTGGGAATACAAATACCCTCATTTCTTGCTACTGCCATATAGTGCCAGTTTCTGACTGGTAATTCAAAGAATATATTGGGGTTACGTGCACCCACAATTTTTACTACTGGTATACAGTGCCATTGTCTGACTGGGAATTCAAAGAATATATTGGGAATACAAATACCCTCATTTCTTGCTACTGCCATATAGTGCCAGTGTCTGACTGGGAATTCAAAGAATATATTGGGGTTACGTGCACCCACAATTTTTACTACTGGTATACAGTGCCATTGTCTGACTGGGAATTCAAAGAATATATTGGGAATACAAATACCCTCATTTCTTGCTACTGCCATATAGTGCCAGTGTCTGACTGGGAATTCAAAGAATATATTGGGGTTACGTGCACCCACAATTTTTACTACTGGTATACAGTGCCATTGTCTGACTGGGAATTCAAAGAATATATTGGGAATACAAATACCCTCATTTCTTGCTACTGCCATATAGTGCCAGTGTCTGACTGGGAATTCAAAGAATATATTGGGGTTACGTGCACCCACAATTTTTACTACTGGTATACAGTGCCATTGTCTGACTGGGAATTCAAAGAATATATTGGGAATACAAATACCCTCATTTCTTGCTACTGCCATATAGTGCCAGTGTCTGACTGGGAATTCAAAGAATATATTGGGAATACAAATACCCTCATTTCTTGCTACTGCCATATAGTGCCAGTTTCTGACTGGTAATTCAAAGAATATATTGGGGTTACGTGCACCCACAATTTTTACTACTGGTATACAGTGCCATTGTCTGACTGGGAATTCAAAGAATATATTGGGAATACAAATACCCTCATTTCTTGCTACTGCCATATAGTGCCAGTGTCTGACTGGGAATTCAAAGAATATATTGGGGTTACGTGCACCCACAATTTTTACTACTGGTATACAGTGCCATTGTCTGACTGGGAATTCAAAGAATATATTGGGGTTATAAATACCCTCATTTCTTGCTACTGCCATATAGTGCCAGTTTCTGACTGGTAATTCAAAGAATATATTGGGGTTACGTGCACCCACAATTTTTACTACTGGTATACAGTGCCATTGTCTGACTGGGAATTCAAAGAATATATTGGGGTTATAAATACCCTCATTTCTTGCTACTGCCATATAGTGCCAGTTTCCGACTGGTAATTCAAAGAATATATTGGGGTTACGTGCACCCACAATTTTTACTACTGGTATACAGTGCCATTGTCTGACTGGGAATTCAAAGAATATATTGGGAATACAAATACCCTCATTTCTTGCTACTGCCATATAGTGCCAGTGTCTGACTGGGAATTCAAAGAATATATTGGGGTTACGTGCACCCACAATTTTTACTACTGGTATACAGTGCCATTGTCTGACTGGGAATTCAAAGAATATATTGGGGTTATAAATACCCTCATTTCTTGCTACTGCCATATAGTGCCAGTTTCTGACTGGTAATTCAAAGAATATATTGGGGTTACGTGCACCCACAATTTTTACTACTGGTATACAGTGCCATTGTCTGACTGGGAATTCAAAGAATATATTGGGAATACAAATACCCTCATTTCTTGCTACTGCCATATAGTGCCAGTGTCTGACTGGGAATTCAAAGAATATATTGGGAATACAAATACCCTCATTTCTTGCTACTGCCATATAGTGCCAGTTTCTGACTGGTAATTCAAAGAATATATTGGGGTTACGTGCACCCACAATTTTTACTACTGGTATACAGTGCCATTGTCTGACTGGGAATTCAAAGAATATATTGGGAATACAAATACCCTCATTTCTTGCTACTGCCATATAGTGCCAGTGTCTGACTGGGAATTCAAAGAATATATTGGGGTTACGTGCACCCACAATTTTTACTACTGGTATACAGTGCCATTGTCTGACTGGGAATTCAAAGAATATATTGGGAATACAAATACCCTCATTTCTTGCTACTGCCATATAGTGCCAGTGTCTGACTGGGAATTCAAAGAATATATTGGGGTTACGTGCACCCACAATTTTTACTACTGGTATACAGTGCCATTGTCTGACTGGGAATTCAAAGAATATATTGGGAATACAAATACCCTCATTTCTTGCTACTGCCATATAGTGCCAGTGTCTGACTGGGAATTCAAAGAATATATTGGGGTTACGTGCACCCACAATTTTTACTACTGGTATACAGTGCCATTGTCTGACTGGGAATTCAAAGAATATATTGGGAATACAAATACCCTCATTTCTTGCTACTGCCATATAGTGCCAGTGTCTGACTGGGAATTCAAAGAATATATTGGGAATACAAATACCCTCATTTCTTGCTACTGCCATATAGTGCCAGTTTCTGACTGGTAATTCAAAGAATATATTGGGGTTACGTGCACCCACAATTTTTACTACTGGTATACAGTGCCATTGTCTGACTGGGAATTCAAAGAATATATTGGGAATACAAATACCCTCATTTCTTGCTACTGCCATATAGTGCCAGTGTCTGACTGGGAATTCAAAGAATATATTGGGGTTACGTGCACCCACAATTTTTACTACTGGTATACAGTGCCATTGTCTGACTGGGAATTCAAAGAATATATTGGGGTTATAAATACCCTCATTTCTTGCTACTGCCATATAGTGCCAGTTTCTGACTGGTAATTCAAAGAATATATTGGGGTTACGTGCACCCACAATTTTTACTACTGGTATACAGTGCCATTGTCTGACTGGGAATTCAAAGAATATATTGGGGTTATAAATACCCTCATTTCTTGCTACTGCCATATAGTGCCAGTTTCCGACTGGTAATTCAAAGAATATATTGGGGTTACGTGCACCCACAATTTTTACTACTGGTATACAGTGCCATTGTCTGACTGGGAATTCAAAGAATATATTGGGAATACAAATACCCTCATTTCTTGCTACTGCCATATAGTGCCAGTGTCTGACTGGGAATTCAAAGAATATATTGGGGTTACGTGCACCCACAATTTTTACTACTGGTATACAGTGCCATTGTCTGACTGGGAATTCAAAGAATATATTGGGGTTATAAATACCCTCATTTCTTGCTACTGCCATATAGTGCCAGTTTCTGACTGGTAATTCAAAGAATATATTGGGGTTACGTGCACCCACAATTTTTACTACTGGTATACAGTGCCATTGTCTGACTGGGAATTCAAAGAATATATTGGGAATACAAATACCCTCATTTCTTGCTACTGCCATATAGTGCCAGTGTCTGACTGGGAATTCAAAGAATATATTGGGAATACAAATACCCTCATTTCTTGCTACTGCCATATAGTGCCAGTTTCTGACTGGTAATTCAAAGAATATATTGGGGTTACGTGCACCCACAATTTTTACTACTGGTATACAGTGCCATTGTCTGACTGGGAATTCAAAGAATATATTGGGGTTATAAATACCCTCATTTCTTGCTACTGCCATATAGTGCCAGTGTCTGACTGGGAATTCAAAGAATATATTGGGGTTACGTGCACCCACAATTTTTACTACTGGTATACAGTGCCATTGTCTGACTGGGAATTCAAAGAATATATTGGGAATACAAATACCCTCATTTCTTGCTACTGCCATATAGTGCCAGTGTCTGACTGGGAATTCATAGAATATATTGGGGTTACGTGCACCCACAATTTTTACTACTGGTATACAGTGCCATTGTCTGACTGGGAATTCAAAGAATATATTGGGAATACAAATACCCTCATTTCTTGCTACTGCCATATAGTGCCAGTGTCTGACTGGGAATTCAAAGAATATATTGGGGTTACGTGCACCCACAATTTTTACTACTGGTATACAGTGCCATTGTCTGACAGGGAATTCAAAGAATATATTGGGAATACAAATACCCTCATTTCTTGCTACTGCCATATAGTGCCAGTGTCTGACTGGGAATTCAAAGAATATATTGGGGTTACGTGCACCCACAATTTTTACTACTGGTATACAGTGCCAATTTCTAACTAGGAATTCAAAATGCGCAAGGCTCCCGGAAAGGGACGTGGACGAGGCCGTGGGCGAGGTCGGGGGAATGGTTCTGGGGAGCAAGGTAGCAGTGAAGCCACAGGGCGTCCCGTGCCTACTCCTGTGGGGCAGCAAGCATTGCGCCACTCCACAGTGCCAGGGTTGCTTGCCACATTAACTAAACTGCAGGGTACAAACCTTAGTAGGCCCGAGAACCAGGAACAGGTCTTGCAATGGCTGTCAGAGAACGCTTACAGCACATTGTCCAGCAGCCAGTCAGACTCTGCCTCCTCTCCTCCTATTACCCAACAGTCTTGTCTTCCTTCCTCCCAAAATTCCGAAGCTTTACAGAACAATAACCCAAACTGTCCCTGCTCCCCAGAGCTGTTCTCCGCTCCTTTCATTGTCCCTCAACCTGCCTCTCCACGTCACGATTCCACGAACCTAACAGAGGAGCATCTGTGTCCAGATGCTCAAACACTAGAGTCTCCTCCATCTCCGTTCGATTTGGTGGTGGATGACCAGCAACCCACCCTCATCGACGATGATGTGACGCAGTTGCCGTCAGGGCATCCAGTTGACCGGCGCATTGTGCGGGAGGAGGAGATGAGACAGGAGTTGGAAGAGGAAGTGGTGGATGATGAGGACACTGACCCGACCTGGACAGGGGGGATGTCAAGCGGGGAAAGTAGTGTGGATGTTGAGGCAGGTGCAGCACCAAAAAGGGTAGCTAGAGGCAGAGGCAGAGGTCAGCAGCTTAGGCGAAGCCAGGCCACACCCGGAATCTCCCAAGATGTTCCAGTTCGTACCCAGCCCCGAAAAACTCCCACCTCGAGGGCACGTTTCTCGAAGGTGTGGAGTTTTTTCAAGGAATGCGCCGAGGACAGATATAGTGTTGTCTGCACAATTTGCCTCTCGAAATTGATTAGGGGCTCTGAGAAGAGCAACCTGTCCACCACTTCAATGCGCCGTCATTTGGAATCCAAGCACTGGAATCAGTGGCAGGCAGCAACGGCAGGACAAAGGCCGCCTGCCGTTCACGCCACTGCCACTGCCTCTGCCACTGCCTCTGCCTCTGCCACTGCCACTGCTGACTGTGCTGGCGATGCACTCCAGAGGACGAGCCAGGACACCACTTCATCTGCCTCCGCCACTTTGTTGACTTCTACCTCATCCTCCCCTGGTCCTGTCTTATCTCCTTCTCCTGCACCATCAAAGGCACCATCAGGCGTTTCTTTACAACAACCCACCATCTCTCAGACATTGGAGCGGCGGCAGAAATACACTGCTAACCACCCACACGCGCAAGCCTTGAACGCCAACATCGCTAAACTGCTGGCCCAGGAGATGTTGGCGTTCCGGCTTGTTGAAACTCCCGCCTTCCTGGACCTGATGGCAACTGCGGCACCTCGCTATGCCGTCCCTAGCCGTCACTACTTCTCCCGGTGTGCCGTCCCCGCCTTGCACCAGCACATGTCACTCAACATCAGGCGGGCCCTTAGTTCCGCGCTTTGCACAAAGGTCCACTTGACCACCGACGCGTGGACAAGTGCATGCGGACAGGGACGCTACATTTCACTGACGGCACACTGGGTGAATGTAGTTGAGGCTGGGACTGCTTCCCAAACTGGCCCGGTGTACCTCGTCTCCCCGCCTAACATTCCTGGCAGGGACACGAGAAGAACACCCCCCTCCTCCTCCTCCTCTACCGCCTCCTCCTCCGCCACCGCCTCCTCCTCCGCCACCGCCTCCTCCTCCGCTGTTAGATTGACCCCAGCTACGAGTTGGAAACGTTGCAGCACTGGCGTTGGTAGACGTCAGCAGGCTGTGCTGAAGCTGATCAGCTTGGGGGACAGACAGCACACTGCCTCCGAGGTGAGGGATGCCCTCCTCGATGAGACGGCAATATGGTTTGAGCCGCTGCACCTGGGCCCAGGCATGGTCGTTTGTGATAACGGCCGGAACCTGGTAGCAGCTCTGGAGCTTGCCGGACTCCAACATGTTCCATGCCTGGCCCACGTCTTCAACCTAGTGGTGCAACGTTTCCTAAAGAGCTACCCCAATGTTCCAGAGCTACTGGTGAAAGTGCGGCGCATGTGCGCCCACTTTCGCAAGTCGACAGTAGCCGCTGCTAGCTTAAAATCTCTCCAGCAACGCCTGCATGTGCCACAACACCGGCTTTTGTGCGACGTCCCCACACGCTGGAACTCAACGTTTCAGATGTTGAATAGAGTGGTTGAGCAGCAGAGACCTTTGATGGAATACCAGCTACAAAACCCTAGGGTGCCACAAAGTCAGCTGCCTCAGTTTCACATCCATGAGTGGCCATGGATGAGAGACCTTTGTGACATCCTACGGGTCTTTGAGGAGTCCACAAGGAGGGTGAGCTCTGAGGATGCGATGGTGAGCCTTACAATCCCGCTCTTGTGTGTTCTGAGAGAATCCCTGATTGACATCAGGGATAACTCAGATCACACAGAGGAGTTAGGGATAGCATCCGATCCGTCACAGCTGGAGAGTAGGTCCACACATCTGTCCGCTTCACTGCGTTTAATGGAGGAGGAGGAGGAGGAGGAGGAGGAAGAAGAGTTGTCCGATGATGTGATGGTGATACAGGAGGCTTCCGGGCAACTTCGAATCGTCCCATTGTTGCAGCGCGGATGGGTAGACATGGAGGATGAGGAGGAAATGGAGATTGAACTTTCCGGTGGGGCCAGAGGAGTCATGCCAACTAACACTGTGGCAGACATGGCTGAGTTCATGTTGGGGTGCTTTACAACCGACAAGCGTATTGTCAAAATCATGGAGGACAACCAGTACTGGATCTTTGCTATCCTTGACCCCCGGTATAAAAACAACATCTCGTCTTTTATTCCGGTAGAGGGGAGGGCCAATCGCATCAATGCTTGCCACAGGCAATTGGTGCAGAATATGATGGAGATGTTTCCAGCATGTGACGTTGGCGGCAGGGAGGGCAGTTCCTCCAGTAGGCAACCAAGTTCTCACCGGTCCACACAAACGAGGGGCACACTGTCTAAGGTCTGGGACACCTTGATGGCACCCCCTCGCCAAAGTGCCGCCACGGAGGGTCCTAGTGTCACCAGGCGTGAGAAGTATAGGCGCATGTTGCGGGAATACCTTTCCGACCACAGCTCTGTCCTCTCCGACCCCTCTGCGCCCTACACGTATTGGGTGTCGAAGTTGGACCTGTGGCTTGAACTTGCCCTATATGCCTTGGAGGTGCTGTCCTGTCCTGCCGCCAGCGTCCTATCTGAGAGGGTGTTCAGTGCAGCCGGTGGCATCATCACTGACAAGCGCACCCGTCTGTCAGCTGAGAGTGCCGACCGGCTCACTTTGATAAAAATGAACCACCACTGGATAGAGCCTTCATTTTTGTGCCCACCTGTGTAAAGCACCCCAACATGAAACTCCATGTCTGTACTCAACCTCTCCAATTCCTCCGCATCCTCATACTCATCCACCATAAGCGTTGCACAATTCTGCTAATACTAGGCTCCCTCCAACATGATTTCCCCCAACTCTGCTGGTTAGAGGCTCCCTCCACCCTGATTTCCACCAACTCTGCTGGTTAGAGGCTCCCTCCACCCTGCTTTCCCACAACTCTGCTGGTTAGAGGCTCCCTCCACCATGAATTTGCCCAAACTGGGCTGTTTAGAGGCTCCCTCCACCATGAATTGGTCCAAACTGGGGTTTTTAGAGGCTCCCTCCACCATGAATTGGTCCAAACTTGGCTGTTTAGAGGCTCCCTCCACCATGAATTGGTCCAAACTGGGCTGGTTAGAGGCTCCCTCCACCATGAATTGGTCCAAACTGGGGTGGTTAGAGGCTCCCTCCACCATTAATTGGTCCAAACTGGGCTGGTTAGAGGCTCCCTCCACCATTAATTTGTCCAAACTGGGCTGGTTAGAGGCTCCCTCCACCATGAATTTGCCCAAACTGGGCTGGTTAGAGGCTCCCTCCACCATGAATTGGTCCAAACTGGGGTTTTTAGAGGCTCCCTCCACCATGAATTGGTCCAAACTTGGCTGTTTAGAGGCTCCCTCCACCATTAATTGGTCCAAACTGGGCTGGTTAGAGGCTCCCTCCACCATGAATTGGTCCAAACTG
This sequence comes from Leptodactylus fuscus, assembly GCF_031893055.1. Taxonomy (NCBI): domain Eukaryota; kingdom Metazoa; phylum Chordata; class Amphibia; order Anura; family Leptodactylidae; genus Leptodactylus; species Leptodactylus fuscus. The sequence goes on from NC_134265.1 coordinate 144,358,839, forward strand.
GGCTGTTTAGAGGCTCCCTCCACCATGAATTGGTCCAAACTGGGCTGGTTAGAGGCTCCCTCCACCATGAATTTCCCAAAACTTGGCTGTTTAGAAGCTCCCTCCACCATGAATTGGTCCAAACTGGGCTGGTTAGAGGCTCCCTCCACCATGAATTGGTCCAAACTTGGCTGTTTAGAGGCTCCCTCCACCATTAATTGGTCCAAACTGGGCTGGTTAGAGGCTCCCTCCACCATGAATTGGTCCAAACTGGGTTTTTTAGAGGCTCCCTCCACCATGAATTTGCCCAAACTGGGCTGTTTAGAGGCTCCCTCCACCATGAATTGGTCCAAACTGGGCTGGTTAGAGGCTCCCTCCACCATGAATTTCCCAAAACTTGGCTGTTTAGAGGCTCCCTCCACCATTAATTGGTCCAAACTGGGCTGGTTAGAGGCTCCCTCCACCATGAATTTGCCCAAACTGGGCTGTTTAGAGGCTCCCTCCACCATTAATTGGTCCAAACTGGGCTGGTTAGAGGCTCCCTCCACCATGAATTTGCCCAAACTGGGCTGGTTAGAGGCTCCCTCCACCATGAATTGGTCCAAACTGGGGTTTTTAGAGGCTCCCTCCACCATGAATTGGTCCAAACTTGGCTGTTTAGAGGCTCCCTCCACCATGAATTGGTCCAAACTTGGGTGGTTAGAGGCTCCCTCCACCATTAATTGGTCCAAACTGGGCTGGTTAGAGGCTCCCTCCACCATTAATTGGTCCAAACTGGGCTGGTTAGAGGCTCCCTCCACCATGAATTGGTCCAAACTTGGCTGTTTAGAGGCTCCCTCCACCATGAATTGGTCCAAACTGGGGTGGTTAGAGGCTCCCTCCACCATGAATTGGTCCAAACTGGGCTGGTTAGAGGCTCCCTCCACCATGAATTGGTCCAAACTGGGGTGGTTAGAGGCTCCCTCCACCATTAATTGGTCCAAACTGGGCTGGTTAGAGGCTCCCTCCACCATTAATTGGTCCAAACTGGGCTGGTTAGAGGCCCCCTCCACCATGAATTGGTCCAAACTGGGCTGTTTAGAGGCTCCCTCCACCATGAATTTGCCCAAACTGGGCTGGTTAGAGGCTCCCTCCACCATGAATTGGTCCAAACTGGGGTTTTTAGAGGCTCCCTCCACCATGAATTGGTCCAAACTTGGCTGTTTAGAGGCTCCCTCCACCATTAATTGGTCCAAACTGGGCTGGTTAGAGGCTCCCTCCACCATGAATTGGTCCAAACTGGGTTTTTTAGAGGCTCCCTCCACCATGAATTTGCCCAAACTGGGCTGTTTAGAGGCTCCCTCCACCATGAATTGGTCCAAACTGGGCTGGTTAGAGGCTCCCTCCACCATGAATTTCCCAAAACTTGGCTGTTTAGTGGCTCCCTCCACCATTAATTGGTCCAAACTGGGCTGGTTAGAGGCTCCCTCCACCATGAATTGGTCCAAACTGGGCTGGTTAGAGGCTCCCTCCACCATGAATTGGTCCAAACTGGGTTTTTTAGAGGCTCCCTCCACCATGAATTTGCCCAAACTGGGCTGTTTAGAGACTCCCTCCACCATGAATTGGTCCAAACTGGGCTGGTTAGAGGCTCCCTCCACCATGAATTTCCCAAAACTTGGCTGTTTAGAGGCTCCCTCCACCATGAATTGGTCCAAACTGGGCTGGTTAGAGGCTCCCTCCACCATGAATTTGCCCAAACTGGGCTGTTTAGAGGCTCCCTCCACCATGAATTGGTCCAAACTGGGTTTTTTAGAGGCTCCCTCCACCATGAATTGGTCCAAACTGGGCTGTTTAGAGGCTCCCTCCACCATGAATTTGCCCAAACTGGGCTGGTTAGAGGCTCCCTCCACCATGAATTGGTCCAAACTGGGCTGGTTAGAGGCTCCCTCCACCATGAATTTGCCCAAACTGGGCTGTTTAGAGGCTCCCTCCACCATGAATTGGTCCAAACTGGGTTTTTTAGAGGCTCCCTCCACCATGAATTGGTCCAAACTGGGCTGTTTAGAGGCTCCCTCCACCATGAATTTGCCCAAACTGGGCTGGTTAGAGGCTCCCTCCACCATTAATTGGTCCAAACTGGGCTGGTTAGAGGCTCCCTCCACCATGAATTTGCCCAAACTGGGCTGTTTAGAGGCTCCCTCCACCATGAATTTGCCCAAACTGGGCTGTTTAGAGGCTCCCTCCACCATGAATTTGCCCAAACTGGGCTGGTTAGAGGCTCCCTCCACCATGAATTGGTCCAAACTGGGTTTTTTAGAGGCTCCCTCCACCATGAATTTGCCCAAACTGGGCTGGTTAGAGGCTCCCTCCACCATGAATTGGTCCAAACTGGGTTTTTTAGAGGCTCCCTCCACCATGAATTTGCCCAAACTGGGCTGGTTAGAGGCTCCCTCCACCATGAATTGGTCCAAACTGGGTTTTTTAGAGGCTCCCTCCACCATGAATTTGCCCACACTGGGCTGGTTAGAGGCTCCCTCCACCATGAATTGGTCCAAACTGGGGTTTTTAGAGGCTCCCTCCACCATGAATTTGCCCAAACTGGGGTGTTTAGAGGCTCCCTCCACCATGAATTTGCCCAAACTCTGCTGGTTAGAGGCTCAATCCACCCTGATTTTCAAAACAAATGTTGGTGCCAACCTCAACTTACTACAAGGGCCAAATTCACTGCTGGTGACAAGCTCTCCTCACTGCAAGTGCCAAATACACATGTTTCAAGGTGTTTTCCTACTGTCAGAGAGGTGGTATTGAGTGTGTAAAGTGTGTAGTTGTTAGGCTGTGATGTTGGGGTAATAGAGGGTCTTTGGTGTGTTAGATGCCCCCAGACATGCTTCCCCTGCTGTCCCAGTGTCATTCCAGAGGTGTTGGCATCATTTCCTGGGGTGTCATAGTGGACTTGGTGACCCTCCAGACACGGATTTGGGTTTCCCCCTTAACGAGTATCTGTTCCCCATAGACTATAATGGGGTTCGAAACCCGTTCGAACACACGAACATTGAGCGGCTGTTCGAATCGAATTTCGAACCTCGAACATTTTAGTGTTCGCTCATCTCTAATAGCAAACCTTTATTTACTGTCTATAACCTTGAATGCTCTTACCCAAGAAGTTGTAATGGCAGATGCAATGACAATATTAACAAGGAGCCAAAAAAATTATGCAACTCTCAAATGGAGTCTGGAACTTTTTTGCTAGAAGAAAAATTGGCTACATCTTGTTAGGAGGTTCGGCTTTTTATGATCAAACAATTAGGCCTAAGAAAGGCCTGGGAAGTGTAGTTTTTCAATCTGTGACAATTTATTTTTTTCTTTAATTTGAGCTGTACATGTCTTAAACTCTGTTCCATTCCATCGGGTCATCTGTGCTTTTGATGGTCAATATAGCAATAAAAAAAATAAGAATTGTAAATTTAGCCAGGAGATCTGCCATAGAACATTCCACAGAACTGGCAGGTAGATTAAAGCCTCCTCTTTTTGAATTCTATTGACCAGAAGTCATTATTTGACCCTACTTTGCAGGTTACAAAAGAAAAACACCTTCTAGCTCTTTAATAATCAATAATTGATCAATGACTAATATATTAACTCTGCTTAAACCTGTTTTACGAAGTATTTATTCATGACTGAGCTCTTGTGGGTACTGTCCATATTGTCTAGAGTAAATGCAGGTGTAACATACAGCATTGTTACTACTGCGGCAGTTTAAGACATCAGATACTGCAGTCAGTACCAACCAAAACATCCAAAGTCTTTAACAGGAACCTCTTAGGTCCGATTGAGACACTAAACTACCCACAGTTTCTTATAGGGAAGTGGTTTAGTGTCTCAGATTGCCCTATCTTATTTATTTCTAGTTCCTTCTGACACTTGTGTTTGCCTCTAAAGCTGGAGTACCACACCATGGCTTTAGGGCACATGCGCTGGGCCTGTAGTGTGTAGCTGCGGCGGCTGATGAGATTCATTGGACTCATCTCTAGGTAAAAGGTTTTTTGCCATTGTGGTCATGGACAGCTTTAGGATAAGGGATATTTGGAACACGAAACAGTTGGTCAATAAAGACCTGTGGGTGGTTTACGGTTACAAATAAATATAACTGGTTCCCTTTAACAGAACGGGGCAGCTTCCTTTGTCATTTAATAAGCATACAGCAACAAATAAGGCTCCCCAAAAATTATTTTACTGATTAAAAATAGATATATATGGAGGCCTTGGTTGCGGAGGATTCTCCTGCCACCTCTAAGTTTGAGACCCTCTGGCAGCCGTGGGTAGTGTTTCGGGAGTTATCCAACTTCTCTAACCTATTCTCATGACTCTCCCTGGTCCCCCCCTCCCTCAGCCCTGGCAACCTCTGCCTTTCCTTCTGGTTTTACCCTTTGGCCTCTGTGTGTCTCCTCCAGTGTCTTTTTGTCTCGTCCCCCCTTTCTTCTCCCCTGTTCTTCTCCTCCCTTACCTGTTTCTGGACCTCTTGTCCATCAGAACACACGTTGTTATGATGTTTGCACCATTGCCTGTATTTTGTGAATGAAAACTACAGCTGGCCCTGTTTATAAAAATAAATAAATAAATAAAAAAATTAATTAAAAAAGATAAGATATAACCCTTTGGATATGGCACTGACTTAATGAAAAAAAACAAAAAAACCTCAGTTCTTAAAGGCATTGTCCAGGCAAAAATCAGCCGGGGCAGTGGAAAAAAAAATAAATTATGCTTCCCTTTCCACGGTGCTTTGGTGCTTCTGAGGACAGTCCGTTGAAATCCCTGCAACATGTGACTTCTGAGGCCAAACAGCAGCCTCAGCGAAGGGCATGTGATGTCACTACCTGTGACATCCCAGCCTCTTCCTGAGGCCACTGATTGGGCAATCAGCAGCTTCATTGGAAGGGATTCAGGACGTCACAGCCAGTGAGCAGTTTCACTTTGAGAAGACTGGATCGCACTGGGAGGACCCCCAGCACCAGGGACAGATGAGTGTGACTTTTTTTTCACCTCCCTCCAGCCTATTTAAAATGTAAAAAATGTGCCTGTACAACCTATTTAACTCAGTATTACATGTGCATTGGGAAGGTATGGCAGTATGCGATCGGTGCCTATGTTATACTGCAAATACCCGCTGGTACCATCCACTATCAGTGATAGTACTGATTGGCGCTCTTTGATGTCATGGTCAATTGGAACCAGCAAGGTGTAATAGAAGTACGGTGTACAGGCAAAATGATTACAATGCAAAAGTATTGCAGTATATTGTATGAGTGATCAATCACATGTTCAACCCCCCTTATTGTGACTAAAAATAAGGTATGCATAAGTAAGCAAAAACAAACAAAAAAACATAATTGGGTTTGCCATGAACAAAAATGCCCAAAGTGTTAAAATGTAAAAATGTTTATCATGCAGGAAGAATGCCAAAATTCAAACAAAAAATGTTCGAGTATTGCCAATTTTTGGTCACATCCTCCCAAAAATGTAATTTCTTCAAAAATTAACCAAAACACATACCCCATATGGGTATACCCCATAATGGTTCCAGTAAAAACAGCTCACCTTGAAAGAAGATGGAATGGAAAAAAAAGTGCTGTCCTGAAGAGTTTCATTTTCTTTTCACGTCACAAATTTGTATGTGCCCCACGAATAAATCGAGTTTTTTCTGTTACGTGCACTAACTGTATGAGCTAGTATGTAAAATTTGTGGGTATAGAACAGTAAAGGTGCAGTAACGTGTACCACCTAAGGAGAGGCCCACCATAGTTGTGCAAGAGATCCAAGTATATTTATTTATAGGCCAAAGCTTTTACATGGACTGCTATAATATAAGAAATAATGAATAATATTCAATTACCTATTGCTTCATTATATTATGGTGTTCTATGGTTTCACTTTACATGCTGGCCATTTGATGACTCTAAGTAATCTATGATGGTTACATCGATTCCCAGTTGTGAGGAGTATAATTGATAGTGAGTAAGCACCAAACACAGCACTTGAATTATTGATATGTTTCTGATTTTATTTTGTTACTTTAATCCCAAGCAATACTTTCTAAAATGGTGAAATCATTAGACCAGCAGCAAACATTAGTCGTACAGGGAACATTAGTCTTCCTGCAGTGCTCTTTCCGTGTATTAAGTTATATATTCTGGGGCTTTTCAGGACACAGTTAAGTTTTCGCCTTGTCCCATTATGATTCCAGATTACTTACAACTATATAAAATAAACGTAATTTATAGTAAAGGGAAGTAAGAATAAAGTTATATGTATATCTATTAAAAGGATTTGGTACAGGATCACCTCTCCTGATAACAACTTGGAATATAAAAACAGAAAAAATGGAAATAACGCCACTTCGCCACTTCTAGACCTGTCACAAAATCGACACCATTCGCCACCAAGCAATGCAACTGTATATGAATTAGTCACAGTAAAGGTCCAGAAAATGATCTTCTCCCTGGTTGAACATTACTTTGCTCTTTGTACAGCTAGCCATGTTTTTATATACTTCACATCTGTTTTATTCATACTTTGTATATATGTATACAACTTCTGGCCACTTTTCCATGGGATAGGGCATCAGTCTGACCTTATTGAGCTCAACAACCCATTTAGTATCTAGCGCAGAGCCATTATGGTATTACAGCTCAACCCTGTTCTAGTGAATGGGACAGAGTACAGTTCCTTCCCCTGCTGATGACAGAAGAGTGGTAGAAGAGCCCGGGTGCCCCAGCAAGTGTCATCACCTTGTAGTTCTGTTAGTGATGAGAGTACCTGATACCAGAGCCACAACAGTGAATCATTAATGTCCCACCTTAAAGTGATTGGCCCACAAACAATATATATATATTACCTATCCAGAGAGTAGGTGGTCTGCATGACTGCTTGGACCCTCATTATCATGAGAATAGGGGTCTCCTGTTTGAATGCAGTGGTGGCTACACATTAACACAGCCACTCCATTCAGTTTCTATGGGACTGATGAAGATCACTATCATATATATTTATTGCCTATCCTGAGGGTAAGTGAAAAATGTTGTTCGTGGGTCCACCGCTATAAAGATGTTATTTAATGGAAGAATCCTTCCAGAATACCACCCAGTAACCCAGTTATAGGAAGTAAATGGAATCCGCCACATACATTACCGTGCTTCCATTGCCCTCACTTTACATTTTTAATATGCAGATATAGGTAACTGTGGACTGGCTTATAAACATTCTCATTTCTATATAGTCTTCACTTTACTTTCATACCTTGCAGTAGAAACTAAAGCAGTGAACCGAGCTAAAGCCTACGACTGAGACGTATGATGTGTTACGTGTTCTTAGTCAGCTCTTCCCATGTTGCTGTCCAGTGGCATTGACAAATTGTGGGATTTTATTATGCCCCAAGAAACTAGTGGAAGCTCTGTGAGTGTTTCCTCCTTGTCTGTTCTGTGTCTCCGACACAGATGTGAATAATATTGCTGTTATGAAAAGAAGCCAGCTATCACAGTGAAATGATAGCATGGAGGGGCGCTTGCGGGAATTGATCACCCCAGCAGCTCTCTGCAGTTTTAAGAGAGAATGAATTTATGTGCATGCTGTCCCTTTGAAACTCCAGAAGTATAAAACAGCTGCCTTGTTTGTAACTATGCCAATTCCCCATTACGCTTTACGCTGCTAAGTGTTGGATAGCATGCAAATGGAGAGAATAATTAATGCACAGATTGCACTTTTGTCACTCCGCCACACGGCTCTGTTTAAAGGTATAACCATATTGTAGGTTAAACACACAGACTAATTCCTGATGAAGTGATTACAACTCCATTTATTATAATGCTTCTCAGATGACTACATTAACAAAGAGCCATTTACAAAAAAGAATGGCGCTTTTCGTTTACAGAAGCATCATTTCCTAAGCCTAGTAGAATGCTTAGAGGGGTTTTCCAGCCCCTAATCATTTTTTTTTTTTCATACTGATGAACTATCCACAGGAAAGGTAATTGGTATGTGGTCTATTGGGATCTGACCCCCGGACCCTAACAGATCAGCTGTTGCAGCAGCCTCCGGAAGCTACTAGTGGGCAGGGGGAGTACATGCAGGACCGCTCCTATGCAAATGATTGGATCAGATTGGATCAGAGCTTCAATTCCTCAGAAGCAGCACTATGCAGTGGTCAGGACTGCTGCACCACTCCTATTTACTTGTACCTGGTGGCTGCTGTGCAAGGACCATGTGTCTGACTCTGACATCATAACATACTGATTACCTATCTTTTGGCTGGAAAGATTTGGGGCCGGAGAACCCTTTTAACTAGAGATTACCATTAACAGTTATAGATTGTATACTTCTTTTAAAGGGGACCTTTCACCACCTCCAGCAAGTCCAGCTCTTTCCCTCATTTAATAATAGCTGCTCTGCTGATTATGGCACAGTTGGAATTTTTTCTCTAGCCCCCACCGTTCCTGAGCAGTTAGGTGCTTCATATACAACTTAGGCTTTGTATTGTCAGGAGGGCGGTGTTGTCTCTAGCCCCCACCGTTCCTGAGCAGTTAGGTGCTTCATATACAACTTAGGCTTTGTATTGTCAGGAGGGCGGTGTTAGAGCTCACAATCATAAGCTTTGCCTGACCCTGGCCGCGTCTTATTGGAGCTTATAGCCGGTTTATTTAGTTTGGGAGAAAGGTGGCATTCAGATATCATAGATGAGGATTCTTTACTGTTAGATCAGTAAGACTGTAGAATGGTCTACCATGCTGTAGATCACAGGCTATCAACATCCAGTCTTGGAGAAAGCTTTTACTAGCCTACAGTGACATCATGGTCATAACTATGTATTTACCAATGTTAGGTGGAATATTTTAGGATCTATGTTGTTGTACCATAGGCTTAGAGCCTTAGGTTAATGGTATTTAAGAAAAAAATGAATTTACTATAGTGTACTATGCCACTCTTTAGCCAATGTTTCCTTAGCATAAACACTATTGTTTGTCTCTAGCAATACATTATGCATAAGAAAGTTCTCCTTAGAACCTGGAAACCTGATGCATTTGATGAGGTCAGCATTATGTTCATTCTACAACAAAGATAACTGTCTGTCTTAGGTCTTTCATCTTATATAAAAAGCAAACAAACTGAAGAGTTGCATAGAATTTCTTGATTCATTAAGACCAACAGAGAATCTTCTTGGTGTAACCTTTAATCAGAAAGCAATTTAGGTCAATATCAGAAGAGCATCTCCTTTGATATAATGGTGGCCTCTTCCCACCAACACATCAATAAAATGTGTGTGTGTGTGTGTGTGTGAGTTGGAAGCGGCAGGGGAAAATGAAGGATTGGATGTGTGGCTTGAAGGATAAGTTAGAATTATCACAAGGCAACAGACCTGTGGGAATGGGGTAAGTGTAGTACCATTAACTTTAATAGGTCAGGTAGGGAAGCAATATGAGGTGGGATGAATTCCATACTCTAATGTTGAGTTTGAGAAAGCTGGAGGAGAGGAAGGAGGCTATGGCTACTAGACATTATGAAATTCTGGCCAACATAGTGATAATGTCTGATCCAGAGAGATATATTTAAGTTTCATTGGTGTAGCAATGGTATTAAAAACTGTGGGATTCTATAAGATGGTCAAGGCCGAGGGGGTAGATGAAGAACAGGAAGGGTCCCAGGACAGTGCCTTGGGGGGCACCTTCAGAAAAAGGTTGTGATGAGGTGGGTGGGAGACACTGAATGTGCAGTTGGTGAATTATGAGAAGATCCAGAAGAGGGCTAAGTTGGTGATGCCAAGGGATGAGAGAGTTTGTGACGAGAGAGTGGTCAATTGTTTCAAAGGTGAAGGAAAAGTCAAGATACGGGGATAAAAAGGAGGTGGTGAGAAGTAGGAGTTTGGAGGCAAAAGAGTGGTTAGTCAATGAGGATAGGAAATCACCCATGATAATAGTGGGGTGTCAGTGGAGAGGAAGTGCATGAGCCAATTGGTGAAATGGTCAATGAAGGCAGTGGTTGGTCCTGGTGGTTGGTATATTAAAGCCACTTGGAGGTTGGTGGGCGAGTAAATTTAGGAGATTGGTGAATCATTCTGCATGAGAAGTATATGGAGGGCTGTGTTTTCTCTGCACTTTAAAATTAAGGTTTTCATGTTTTGTTTTGTTTTTTCTTTTTTTACAGAAATGCCCTGCACATTTTTACTATGCATTTCAACTGTAACCCATGCGCATTAAATTAAAAATGTGTTACTTTTCTCAAATGCACACTACAATGTGTTACTGCAACTAAAAAAAAAGCTTGATTCAGAGGATCATCAAGGTCTCAGGAGTCAGACGTTAATCACTGAAAACTGGATACGTGGTTTTTGTAACTTTAGCTAGATTAGGCCCATGCACAAGACCAAGTTTTTTCTGTGGAAAACAGTTGGTGTGTGGACCGCATGTCCCAAACTGAACTTGGCTGTATGCATGGAGTATGGAATCATAGTGTCATAGGATGCAGTAGGTTCCCAAAGGAAATTCCCAATGGCTACCTTATGGAACTGATAGCTTTGTCAGTATAGTATAGTAGCAATCATGCTGTTCAGGCACTTACTGCAGTCATAACTGGTTATGATGTAGTGAATTCTATGCACATGGCAGAGTTCATATATGGTCCATACACGGACCATATTCAACGAACGGAACTTGGTAATGTGCATTGGGCCTTAGGGTGGTGATACATCTAAAGATATTTTCTTCCCCAGCATATACTTCCATTGTATATGCTTCATTCTGCTGAAATACCGTATCACCTGATGAAGGAGCAAACACTTGCTCATCGACTGAGTTTCACTATTATTACACAGGCTGATTATTGGGAGTGAACGCTTGTAGCTTTCCCAGTAGTTGTCTGCTAAATTGCCTTATCTAATAGGACTTCTCTTTTGAAACACTTGTATGCATGTGTGTATGTTTGTATTTTTTGTACTTGTGTATATAAATGGATTCCTACAAACCAGTTTCATTACTCCACTTGAGTGCCTATTTTCATCTGTGAAGTTTCTGAAATGCATTGCCTTGGAGGAATTTTCCAACAGAACATGTTATCTCCTATCCATAGAATAGAGGATGACTTGCAGATCAATTGAGGTCCAAGCAATGTGCGCACTGCCCGACCACTACTCCTTTCATCCCCTGTATTCCTGAGCAGTGGGACCCCACTGATGTGCAATTCTCTCCTTTCCTATGGATAGGGGATAACTTGTTTCAAGGTAAAACCCCTTTTAATCTACATGTTTGAAATCCCCTGTATTTATGCTCTGCCTGTACAATGTGGCTGGTTTTTCTGACAGTTGCAGTATGTGTTCAGAAGAGAGTTATGATTTGCCATATAGGCAAGCATGTGCAAAATACATTAAAACCTGATGTAAAAGAGCTTTCAGACATACAGTACATTACAGGAGATTAAATAGCTGCATTATGTATATGGCTTTAGTGCCTACTGAATATATCCATGGTCCCAGTCTCTGGTGTCTGATTAATGACCGAGGCATAACTTGCAGCTTCTGATCCATGCCAAGAGCTTGGAAGCAATGATGCATGTCTCACCGCATAGGAGTTATAAAGTATACATATTAAGTTGAATGCATCATTAATAGGGGTCTTCTCATTGGCCAAGCTCTGCTTATGAGTAAGGTCCTTTGACAGTATGCAAAGTGCCCTTCTGTTGGGAATCCTGGCAGTAAGTGTCATGTTTCTGAGCAGCGCCGCCACAGGGGAAATGAAGCATTACACAGTGCCTGTTCAAATCAATGGATTGTCTAATGGAGGAAAAGACATCAGTGCTGTACAAATAAAATAAAAAGGGTAAAAAAAAATAAATAAATAACATGAGTAAAAGTTAAAAACAAGCAAGTGCTATGGATGACATGTCTACAGAGAACAGTCTGTGAGTTATATGCGTTAGTGCTTTACTTTTCGTTATGCTTTAAACTAATTTCATAAAATGTGCCAGTAGAGGGAGAACATGGTGAATGAAAACATAAATTAAAAATAATAATAATAATAATAATAATAATAATAATAATAATAATAAAAATATATAGAGAGAGATATACACACATTTACATTTATGATATTTTCATCCATTTTTCATCTCTTATTCCCTTTCTTAACTTGGTCTTCTTTTTCCAGTGTGACTTGGACTTTTAGTAATAGACATGCTCATCCTCTGACCTGGCCATTTCTGTGGCTTTCTGTTAATATATTATTACGATGCTTGAAACTCATCCGTGCACAATGTTTTAGATCAATATAATGTGTATTATTTGATTAGGAATAAAATGAAGATGTAGCAGGCTGTAGAAGCTTGTCTGAGATACTTATCCGATGAAATATTTAGAAGCACTTAAAGCTTCTCCGCAAATATGTTTATCTAGCCCCACAGGAGAGCAATGAAACTGGGTGTAGAGAGCTTGTTTCTTTCTTTTCAGAGCAAACTCTTTGTGCCTGGAGGCTTTAAGCAACATCATGGGCTTTTTTTTTTTTTTTTTACTGGGAACACTTATGTTAGTGCAGTAAAATTCCTTTAATCTGACACCCATGAGACCCATCTAGTGATTGGTTATCAAATATTCTAGTTGGCTGGGATAGAGCAGTAAGGAAAATCACCTTTAAGTTAATGGATCCATCATGAAGGCAACCATTTTATGATCAGAAGAACCTGATCTGTCTTCTCCGTTCATTGGAACTTAGACACTTGGTTGCTATTCCTGAGTATATGGATGGACCAACTACTAACTATAGGTTCAAGATCAGCACATCAGACTTAAGATTGATATCAGGGACAAAATTCTGCATGTGATAGATTACAAATCAGAATGCCATGTGTAGTGAATGGGGAGCAAGGAATAAGCCACTCTGGTGGAAGTTTGTTTTACTTGAGAAAAACAGGATTAAGTGTTGAAATTCAACATGCCGATCCTTCATTGCAGTGACATCGTGTTCAATAAACATAAAATTCGGAAGACTCTGCTCTAAGGTGTGTAATGATATTTAGTAAGAAATGCAAGTTGTTGTCTGGGAACCATACAGAATTTTGAATGGCTGATATTTCAGACTCATATGTGTTTTTTACATTTTTATTTCCAGTCCAACTACATATGTCTTGGAGGATGATGAGCCTCGTTTTCTGGAAGAAGTGGATTACAGCGCAGAAAGCAATGACGAAGCTGACCCCGATCTCCCAGACACTGCTGCAGACTTTGAAACCTCAGTGGTAGAAGATGAAGGATTCTCAGATTCTGAAGTCTCACGAACTTGCTTGAAGAGTGTACAAACTCAAAGGGAATGTTAACATTGCCTGGTTTTGGCAATGAAGCATTGATAGAGTCAGCCAAGTGCTACTCGAGCCAATAAAAACAATATAGCAATTGCTGGCTTGAGAGGACTTTTTGTTGGGTCCTGCTATGGGCCATATACAGTGGAGTCATTTGTCCTCCCGCTTATGTTGCATGTTTTTTCTCCGCAGGAATCAATTCAGATGACTTCTCTAACTGTTAGTATGTACAGATGGCTGACATACATGAAAAGCCACATTCAGTATTGTTTATTGCACAGTGTTTCTAGTACTTCTTGCTACAGACATATACTCCTAGGTGTAATATTTTTCTGCTGATTATTGCACTGTTACGTTTCCACTAGTTGGAAACTTTGTTAAAGGCTCATTGTTCACAGTTATAGTATGTGTTCACTGTAATGTTCACCTCTGTCTCAATATCAACACATCTTACTGTCCATATCTCCATATCTTCTTCTTCTTCTTTTTTTCTTCATTTGAAGACTAGAAGGAATTTGGGGTTTATTTTTTTTTTTCTATGACATGTTGTAAAAGTTTAGGCACACATTTACATGATCTAGTTTACTGCAGTAACAAAATGTCAGTGACCAATAATTCTTAGGGTTAGTTCACACGGCGGAAAACTTTTCTGCCGTGTGGCTTTTTTGCGCAGCTAGCCACGACAGGATGCTCCTGATTAGGCCCGGATGAATGGGCCTAATCAGGAGGGAGTCTCGAGCTGCAGACGCCGCGGGTGACTCAGCTGCGAAGTGCGCCTGAAGATAGGGCATGCCGCTTTTCTGCTAGCTGAAAAAAAGCACTAGGTGAAAAAAAAACTGCAAGTGACTCCCATTGAAATGAATGGGAGATGTTTTTGCAGGCGGATTCTGCACTAAAATCTGCCTGCAAAAAACTCAGTGTGAACTTACCCTTATATGATTTATTGTGTTTTTTTTTTTTTATGAAGGAACTATTCTAGTCCGATGACCCATTGCTAAACTGAACCTATTCAACAATTCTCTTATCACTGCAGGTCCAGCTACTTTAACCCTTTGATCAGATCATTTCACTGTGAATTTGCTCCATGAATGTGCAGCCACTGGCTTTCTATTAAAATGAATGGGTAACCAAGTAAAACATAGCCTAGTACAGTCCTCCCATTCTCAGCTGGGGTCTTAGAGGTGAGTTCATAGCAGGACCAAGGGTTGTAGTAACTTGACAACCTCTAACTTTACATTCATCAATTGTGAGACTCAATATAAGAAACTTTGGATAGTTATATTACCCTGGTGCTCTTTGTGAGTAAGACTGTTATCGACTGTCCACTACATGGAGAACTGAAAACTAGAGGCAGTGCATGGAGAAAGTGTGGAACTGCTAAAAATGCATAAGCCACACCATGGTCAGAAATCGTGTTATTACTTATGTATACACACTGTACTGTTGAATTATTGAAAGGTTACATAAGCTTTGGAGGGAGTCTGCTACCAGGAAACTCTTTAGAACACCTGTCACTGTGTGTTGTAGGAGACATTATGCTCTACGCTATCATACTTTTTTTTTTTTTAATATGGGATGGAAATCCACGCAAACACGGGGAGAACATACAAACTCCTTGCAGATGGTTTTTTGCCCTTGGTGGGATTTGAACACCAGGACTCCAGCGCTACAAGACTGCAGTGCTAACCACTGAGCCACCGTGTGACCCAGCGCTACGCTATCATACATTTAGATAGTCCAATAGAAGCATCATATTCTTCAAAAAGCTGTTTTTAAATTTATGCAAATGAGGCCCAAGTGGAATGGGGGCATACCGGAGCCTCCAAAAACCGCTTTTTCAAGGTAATGATGTGTCTATCTAAATGTATGATGGTGTTTATACAATGCACTGTGGTTAGTTAGATATCAAGTTTCCTAGTAACAGATTGCCCTTAGATTTACATATAGACTGTTTATATGTGATATCCTAAAATCAATACATAAGATTCTTGTGAACATAAAAAATTGACACACTGACTCAAGATCCAAGCTCAATTCTTCTGTATCCAAATTTTACAGTATACATTCAGCGAGATAAGAGGGATTTATCAAGACCAATGTGTCCAATGCTAGTTTTAATACCTCCCATGCCTAGATTGAAATGTATACCAGCTTATAGCTGCCATAGATTTGTCATCATTTACACCAAGAATCTGGCATAAATGATGGTAGGGTAAATCTACTGGGACCCCGCACATCTGGACCCTGCACATGTTAGCTGTCGCAGCAGTCTCCCAGTGTTGGAAGCTGCCAGAGGAGGCCCCTGCCAGAGCTGCTGATCTGTGCAGGGTCCGTGTGTTGAACCCCCACAAATCACATACTGAAGATCTATCTTTTCATATTGATGACATGCCCATAAAACAATTTCAGGCTAGACAACCCCTTTAAGGATTTCATTTAGCTGTTTTTTTTTTCTTCCTACCTTTTTCAGTTATAGCACAGTCCATTTGCTCTAGAGATTAAGTTTAGTGCAGAACTAGAGTTCTAGACAAACTGTGGTAGGACCATTTTTCAAGATTCTACTTTGAAATTTTTAGTTTCCCTCATACTGCAAAAAGATATCTTTCGAGAAAGCATTCTTCCTTCTATATGTGTGACGGAAGTATCATGGAATTATTTTGATGAAAATACAAAGTATCAGGATGCGTGGTAGGGAAAGATTTCCCAAAATGCCAGGATGCACGCTCTCTCTTGGGAACACAAGACACAATACACTTGTGGTACTTGATAAAACGTAGAATTTTATTGGTACGGATAATACGTTTCAGGGCTTTATTACACACTACTTATAGCGTACCCCTTCATCAGAGCCAAAGTACGGGCAGCTGGATCACTGAGCCTGAAGATCACAAAGTCCATCGGGTCTGTTTAAAGAGGACCTTTCTTCACTTGGGCATATGTAGTTTTATATACCGCTGAAAGCTTTCACGATGTGTGCCCCCCAGTGAAGAGCTATCTGTGCTGATACCATAGCTTTTCACCATCAGAAGGGCGTTTCTGACAGTCAGGAACGCCCTTCCTCACAGTAGCGTCTATAGCGTTGTACTGTGAGATGGGGGAGTTGCTTATCACTCAGCGGTGAGGAATGCCTCCTCCAGTACTCGTCTATGGACGAGTACTTTAAGGAGAGGGAGGGGGCGTTTCTTGTCGCTCTCACAGTACAGCGCTATAGGCACTACTGTGAGGAAGGGCGTACCTGACAGACTGTCAGAAACGACCTTCTGATGGGTGAAGAGCTATGGTACCGGAACCGTATTCAGCGCACTGTCAGCTTTCTAGCGGTATATAAAACTGCATGTGCCCCAAGTGATGAAAGGTCCTCTTTTAAAGGAGGGCGGCCATTTTGGATTTTAGTTTTTGTCATATCTGTAAAATACAAAGCATAGCATAGTATTTTGTTACTTTCCTGACTAAATTTGGGCTTCATAGAAAAGTGAGACTTCTAAAGTAGTATTGTATTTGTCTCTTTCTGAAAAAAAAAATGAATACAATGCTTAAGAGATTATAGTAATTTCCATATTAGTCTGTTTTACTTTCCTTTAAAATAGGATGAATCTGTCTGTTCTGGACCTTTTATTTTTGTCACTTATGGTAAGTGCATTATTTGAGCCTTCAATAAAATATTTTTAGATAAACTAGTAGTTCAAGTAAACTTACAAAGCGCTGTTATATATCCAGTAGGAGAAACATATCATTTACTTAACACCCACCACCACCACCACCTTCCCTCTCTGGTTAGCTAGAGAGAACCTCATGGCCCATCCATCCATGCATGCACAGTTGGCTAAAACCGCTGTATCGTGTAAAAGCCCATCCAAACAACGCCCCATACTGCAGCTTCCTAGATTTTCTGCAACTGTGGCATGGCGAGAACAGACATTCAGGTGACTTTAGATAGGCGAATGTTTCTTGCTTAGGTGTTTTGACATTGAATGTGTCCTTAAGCATAGATAACATTAATAAACACTTGCAGGGATTTACCAAGTATAATAATACAATACTTCAAGTATGAAAGTTAAAGTAAATTATTATTATTACTATTACACTTCAATATCAGATATTTAATCTTTGGGAAACTGCTACAAGCCTTTTGCCTGGAATATACTGTACGTCTTACAGCAACAATGTCAGCAACTTTGTATTTAATTTTATTGTATTTTATCGTTTCAAAGGTGTGTGTTCTAGTCCATTCTAAAGTATATAGTCGCCTATTTATTTACAGTGACTTGGGAATTTCTTTATGAATAATGAAGTTAAAATGCCAGATATTACATTCAGAACTATTATAATATAGAGAAAAGTAAACTGGATTCTGTGGTCCGATGTTGGAATCAGAATGAACTGTAGCATTGGCTAATGAGATAGATGGTCTGGTACGGAAAGCAATGACAAACTGTAAATGCAGAGTGACATTTTTAGCCAGAACGTGTGAATGTGTTGAACTTACAGATCGTAAGTTATTCTGATCCTTTGGCTGGGGCCCCACGTGGTGGAAGCGGTGTTTTACAGACACTATCTAGTGTATGGGATTCTAGAGGTCAATGCAAAATCCGCATCTGAATCCGTACGAAAAAAGCCACCCATTGACTTCAATGAGCTCCTTTTTCCGTGAGCGGAATGTTAGTGTTTTTTTCTCTGTGCAAATTCCGTGTGAAAACCCGTGCCCAAAAACACTGTGTGCATTGGCCCTAGCGAATCCCATCCCCAAAGTGCAGGAAAAAATACGCTGTAGACACGATGTGATTTCCAAAACCGTTGCAGTTTTGGAAAGCGCAGCATGTCAGTTATAGCTATGGAAACGCTGGCGGTTTTCCTGTAGCTATAATGGAAGTAGAAAGTCACTTTCTGTGAAAAGTGCTGCGGGAAAAAACGCAATGTGTTGCCAGCAAAGTTTTTCCTGCAGCGCTTTTTTGCATACGTAGGGCCTTAGCCTTTAAAAGGTTCTGAACTTCCTTACATCTGGTATCCTCAATTTGATTTACTTTATTCTTTCTGGAGGTAAAGATCCTAAAAACAGCAATGTTTCTTAAAGTTTGACCAATTCGGTGTACTATTATACAAATGTCCCAACATGCAATAGTGTGTTTATGATCTTAGCGTCTTTGTGTGCTGGTATGACAATGTTAAGCTTTGGACACTGCTGTCCTGAAGTGCACCTTATTCTGTATACTTCAAAAAGACTCATATTAACCATTAGCTGTACCTTTTATTGTAAAATATTGTATGAAAATAGAAACTGGAATCAAAAGAGAACATTGATGTTGTTTTTTCATGTATAGTGTGCCATTTTTATGTTCCTTCCAAGCAAATATCACTGACTGTTCACTTCTTGTTATTAAAGTGCTGCATTTACAGTGATTCCTTATAGCAACTGGAAAGTCAAACCCTTTGGGTTTCCAAGCATCTGGTCAGAACATACAGGATATTTTATGAAAGTCCAAGTTTGCTCCACAGACAGAATACAGACTGCCACATATGCTGTTATATTCTGTTATATCATCACCCCCTTTCTCAAAGGGGTTTTCCAGGGTGTTTGTGAGTACTATATTCCTCTGGGGTTATTAGGTCACAAATCCAAGGTTTCCAGGCGATTCTGACCTGGGTCAAATGATTGAAACCAGCACCCAGCCGATGAATTGCTCCACCTCCACTCTCCACTCATTTCTTCATTGCTAGTTACCTGTTTGAATATGGAAAGGTCAGGGTACTCCTTGTTGACCAACTGACCAAATCCCTCAGATAATTGTCATTGTCCTAATTGATATGAACTAAGGACTAGCGACGAGGTATTGATAACAGACACAAAATGTTGGTATTAACTCCTCTCTTAGCAATGAAGAGAGTGCACTGACGTGCTTTATTAAAGCAACACGGGGTTAATATAATAGCCAGCAAAGAAATAAAGAAACCGCAATATTAGTCCTAATATT
The DNA here is from genome assembly GCF_031893055.1 of Leptodactylus fuscus. Taxonomy (NCBI): domain Eukaryota; kingdom Metazoa; phylum Chordata; class Amphibia; order Anura; family Leptodactylidae; genus Leptodactylus; species Leptodactylus fuscus. The sequence continues at coordinate 144,378,098 of NC_134265.1, forward strand.
CAATTCTGATTGGTGTAGTATATCTTGATTATGTAAAAGAGAAGCATAAGTAGTTCCATATATAGCCAACTACGCCCGGTCCTGTGCTGTGTCACTAGGGAGCTGTCTTCTGGCACAAAGCCAAGCACTTAACTTCTTGCACCCATCCTGGATGCAGGCGCCATCTTATTATATAGCCCCACAGCATGTTTCTTAAGCAGCATATAACATCTTATCAAAGATTAAAGGGGTATTCCCACGTCGCATACTCACCAGTGTTCACTGCTGTAAAATCTTCTTTCTTCCTGGTTTCTTGCATCATTTGGTGGGCGGGGTTTCACATACAACCTGCCGTTTAACTCTGCCCCCAAATTAGCGTGTAGCTCCACCCACCGCATAGGCTGAAGGGCCTGTGATGTCATCAAAGGTCCTTAAACAACACTATATGCACTATATTGGACTATGAAGTACAGGCAGGAGCAACTCCATTCTGTGTTACATACAGAGACTGCCTATCTCTGCCATAATGAACACAATTGAATTAGCTAGCCTGATAACTGGGAGAACAGAAGACGAGTTCAGAAATGAAAGCAGCTCCTCTCCCTTACGTCTTACATTCACATTAACAAGCAGTATAGATAGGATCCTTGTGATGGGACAACCCCTTTAACTTATAATGTTTTTGCAATAAGACAGCAAACAAAAGGAATATATGTATTTTCAAACCTTATCAAATACATCATTATAATAGTAAAGCCAGCCCCTATAATACAAGTAACTAGCAGTGAATGTGGGAGAGGAGGGAGGAGGTGTATTGACTTGAGGTCTGGGTACTGGTTTTGATCACATGACCTGTGGTTGGAACCAGCCCGGAAACCCTGGTTTTGTGACCAAAGGAACCTGCCAGAAGTAAGTACTCATAGGCTCTCTGGAGAACCCTTTTAATGGGATCAGTTTTGATAGAAAACCTATGTTTTCAGCTCCAGATTATTCAGGGTCTTATAAACACATTGCGGGCAGTGTGAACAGTTCCATACATTTTAGACCCTTCCACTCATGTTATAAGAAGCACTGGGGGAGATGTACCAAGGCATTTGAGGTCCTCTCTGTGAGTTGAAATGTGCCTAATTTATTAAGTGTCTTAATAGATTAGTTGCATTTTCTGCAGAACGTGCACCAGAACCTCATCTATGTCGTGGCACAAATTTGAGCAGTAGTTTGTGCCAGGATAAATGATCATAAAAGTGACAGGCTGTGGGAGACCGTGCCTCCTACTCTTAAGACATGAAAAAAGTGATGTGAAGGGCACAAGTCGTCAAAAAGGTAATATTTAAGATGTAAATAGAGATGTGTGCTAAAAAATCGTAGAAACGTAAATAAATGATAAATCCCCCACATTATACTTACACTAAATATGACGCCTTAGAAACATAGCAATTGCATAAGAGCTGGAATGGTTGGTTTCCCTCCTGTAGGTCTTTGAAAAAACTGATGTATTTGAAGATGTGAATTCTTAGTATAAGTTGGTTTATAAAACACAGAATGCTTTATGAAGAATTGTCCATGACTGTATGAATGTTTTTAACCAAGGAAATAAAATGCTACTTAGCTATACACTTGTATGTATTTCACGTTGTCAAATGTTGAGACTAGATGTGGCTGTTAACGAAAGGAAATAATTTCTATGGCGCGGTTCACACGTGAGCCTGCTCTTTGTTCAGGGATTCCTTCCCTAAATCTGCTTGAAAAATGCAGAGAGAAAAGTCCTGCAAGGAGGACTTTTCGCTCCACATTTTTTTGGGTAGAAACTCAATGGACTTCACGATAGTCTATGGCAGGGGTCCTCAAACTGCGTCCCGAGGGCCACATGCGGCCCGCCAAGCACTTATGTCTGGCCCCGCCGACAACGCCGGCAGGCGTGCATTTATAATGAAGCTCCTGGGGAGCTCGGGCCAGGCCATGGAGCGCACTTCACTTTATGTATTGGAGGGCACCGCTCCCGATGTCTGTGCGACCTGCTCTGCCTCCGGCCCACTGTTTAAAAAGTTTGAGGACCCCTGGTCTATGGGATCCGTGGGTAACCAGTTTTTAAGTGGATTTGGTTTCTGTTTCTTGAGTTCGCAAGTAGACCTGAGGAACGGAAAGCTGAACCTAGCGTCAGTGACATCTATAAATGAGCAAGATACATGATATGCTTCATTCACACTTGCACTTAGTGTCCGTCTGCTTGCAAACAGTTTAAAAATAAAACACTGTCTTGTGTAAAAAGGATTCCAAATTGTTACACAGAGGATACCCAAATCTGTCTTTTTAGATGGGTAGTCAATGGGTGTCTGTCAAAAAAAAAAAAAAAAAATGGACCATTTGTGTCAGTTTTTCACCAATCCCTTTTTTTTGTCCCCTTCTCTGTTCTGAGCATGCACTGAGGAAAAAACGGATTGCAAAATGGGCACAAACAGATGATTATCCATTGTAATCCATTTGTAATCCACCTTCCATAGACCTCAATGTTAAAAAATACAGTTTTGAGGTGTATCCTTATTTTTGTACAGGAATAAAGTCCTGCAAGTCCGACTTTGGTCTCCGTTCAAAAGAGACGATACACGGCGGAGAGGCTGAAAATGGACACCTGTGGATTGTTTTAAAAACCCATTGAAATGAATGGGTTTTTAACCACTTCAGACACATAGGACTTTATATTTATATTTTTGTTTTTGCATGTGTTTTAATTTTTTTTATATTTGGGAAAATATAAACAAAATAGGAGGGAAATTGTGTCTGGTTTTTCACTTTTCTTTTATTTAATAACAAAGTGCTACTAAAAAATTTTATAAAACAGTTTTTCCTCTCCGTTACGGTAATTTTTATTTTGTATGGTGCGGGGGGTGATGCTATAACCTTTCATAATGGCATTTTATTGGCGTATTATTTTGACCTTTTTTTTTTACTTTTCTATTAATTTATTTATTTATTTATTTATTTACATTGCCAATTTTAAATATGCCGGGAAAAAGAAAATCTAAATTGTTGCAAACAGCGAGAGCTATGAAAGAAGCCAGAAGTCAACAGCGTTCTCCTCCAGCAGAGATGAGGGGGATCATCGACGCCAACAACACACTCATTATATGGCGTCCTAGTGAGCTGCTGAGATGCTGGAACAATTACAGGCACGGTGCGAGGAACAAGTTCAGCGGCAGGCCAGCTTGAGAGCTGCCGGAGCATGAAGATCATTGACACCAACAACATGTTCATTATATGGTTTGCAGTGAGCTGCTGAGATGCTGGAACAATCACGGGCACAGCGCGAGGAACGAGTTCAGTGGCAGGCCAGCTTGACGCTGCCGAAACGCCGGAGCAGGGGGATCAACACCAACAACATGCTCATTATATAGCTTTGCAGTGAGCTGCTGAGATGCCGGAATAATCACAGACACAGCGCGAGATATGAGTTCAGCGGCAGACCAGCTTGACAGCTGTCAAAATGCCAGAACAAGCTTCTTTATAGAAGTGAGGCCAAATTCTGACTTTTACAATGGGGTGCCATGTTTTCTATGGCCCTAGTTGCGTGTAAGAACAATTATTCATTTTGCATCTAAATGCTGGTATTCTGGCTTTCCTTTTGATATTGTGCGTATTAGATATTCACTTATTTGTGAGAGCAGACTGTTGCATTTACTTCTCCTTAAAGTGACTGTATGCTGTTCCCATCTTCCACATCAAGGCATCATAAACACAGCTTTGTGCCCTTGGTTGACTATTTGGCTACCATATATTAGTGAGATAATGATCCGTTTTTCTAGCGTTGTCCTATAACTCATATACCCTTACTCTGTAATTATAGCAATAATGATACAACAAATCTCTACATTTGGGAACATGGCGACTGGAACTTAGACTTGTATGTCTGCCACTGTTCAATTCTTTATTTATTGATATATCTAGACCACACATCTAAGTTTTACAGAAGTTGGAATAGATCTAGACTAGAGATCACCATTGTTATGAGTATTGTTCTTTAGAGATTTGTGGGGAAGACCACAGACGTGTGTCAGCTGCCCTTCTGCCGAGTAGAGGTCTTGTTAACAAATCAAATGTTGAGTCTGTAAATTCAATTGTATTTATTGTCCTGCATGACATTTATATCCCAATCTCTGGCCCTTCAAACATAATTTCTGCGATCAAAAGGAAAATTGTAATGCACATAATGTAATTAAGCCCAAATAGGTCCCTGCTATTTTCTGTAAACTAATTCCCTCTGTCTCTGTTTAGGGTAGGGGGTGGGGCAATTTTCAGATCACATTTTCCTCTACTGTATAGACTGTATTTTTAGAAGATGACAAAGTTATTCCATAATCAAAGCCATGACATTTACCACTTTTCACAAGCGAAGCAGTGGAACTATTCTGCAATGTTATTATCTGTCCAATCCTTCAGTGCATTATGATTAGTACAGATGTTTTATTAACCTTTTTTTGTTGTTTTGGAAGTCCATTTTACTACAGAAGTTAATGTAATCCATATTACGACACTTGGGAGTTCTCTGGCCTACAGACTATGCTGGAGAAGCAACTGCATGCTGTAAGTGCCACAGCTAATGGCTTTTACACACAACTTCTTGTTCACGTTCAGTAAACATCCTTGCTGGAAGTAATAGTGTTTCTTCCGCCATTGGCAAGTTTGCAATAAAAGTTGACATGAGTGAATGCAGGAGTTCAAAAGTGTTGCTAAAATATGCCATAATCCCATTAACAATCTTGAAGGCTTCTGTTTATAGAGTATCTATCTATCTGTCTATCTATCTATCTATCTATCTATCCTATCCATCAAGTGGTGTAACTTGGCGGGGCCCCCCGACCGACGCCAAAGATCTCCACCAACTGACCATTACCCCCTTCCCCCCCCCCCCCGCCACATTTCTGCGCACACTATAATGCCCCATAGTGGCCCCTGCACACAGTATTATGTTCCATAGTAGCCCCTGCACAAAGTATTATGCTCCATTGTGGACACTCCAGACCCCAGAGTATACTAATCGGAGACCGAGGGGGATAAAAAGTAAAAAAAAACACTGTTACTTCTATCTATCTATCTATCTATCTATCTATCTATCTATCTATCTATCTATCTATCTATCTATCTATCTATCCATCCATCCATTTATCTATCTATATGATATGTATCTATCTTTTAATTTGTGTATCTATGCTTGCCATATCAATCTATTCCAGGCCCAATTCATCACATCACATATATGTGCTGCTGAATTACAAATAATAATATGGTTCTGTAATATGCTGCCTATACTGTGGGTCCATGTGGTGCCCCTGTGTGCCTCCTGTTCCTTACAGATTGTAAGTATTATTGAGGTATTTTCCCCTATAAGTATACTGTATAGGATGATGTGGTATCTGAAACCCATCCTTATTTTTCTCATATAGTGAATTATTTTTCATCACTTTACTCTTGCCATGTGGCTTCTATAGACACACCATATATATGTATATAGATTATAATGAGTATATGTGTGCATATAGATTATAATTTATCTCTATATTATAAAAATGAATTCTTGTCTGTCTGCCTGTCTGTCTGTCTTTTTCTCTATGCGAGACCAAACGACTGGATCGATTTTCACCAAATTTGGCACACAGATACTTCAGGTGTCCGGGAAGGTTTAAGACGAGAATCCAACTCACTTGGACGTACCTTTCTGGAGATACAGCTTTCCCAACACCCTGACCCCCATTAGCCAAAACAAATGTCTTTCACTCATATTGCAACTGCAATACAATAGGTCACTCCACATGTACGATCCAACACTGAGATACACACATCAGAGGATTAGATACACAGGTCAGCACACAGTATCAGATGTCTGAGGATTAGATATGCACGTCTGCACACACTTCCACACGCCAGAGGATTAAATATGCGTGTCTGCACTCAGTTCCACAAGCCGAAGGATTAGATATGTGTCTGCACACAGTTCCACACACCAGAGGATTAGATACGCACGTCTGCTCAAAGTACCGCACACTGAAGGATTAGATACACAGGTGAGCACGCAGTATCACACACGAGAGGATTAGATAAGCACGTCTGTACAAAGTACCATATGGCTAAAGATTAGATACGTGCATCTGCACACCGTTCTACATGCCAGAGGATTAGATACGCGTGTCTGAACAAAGTACCAAACGCCAGAGGATTAGATACGCACATCTACACACAGTTCCACATGCCACAGGATTAGATAAGCGTGTCTGCACAAAGTACCACACGCTGAATGATTAGATACACAGGTCAGCACACAATATCACACACCAGAGGATTAGATATGCACGTCTGCACACAGTACCACAAGCCGGAGGATTAGATATGACATCTTAGCACAGTACCACACGGCAGAGGATTAGATACACACGTCTGCACACAGTTCCACATGCCAAAGGATTAGATACACGCTACTGCACACAATACCACACACCGGAGGATTGGATACATGCCAAAGCACACAGTTACACATGCTGCAGGATTAGATACGTGAATCTGCACACAGTATCACACGCTGGAGGATTAGATACACAGGTCAGCACACAGTATCACACAACATAGGATTAGATACACGCGTCTGCACACAGTTCCACATGCCAAAGGATTAGATACGCGCATCTCCAGAAAGTACCACACGCCAGTGGATTGGATACACAGCTCAGCACACAGTATCACACGCCAGAGGATTAGATACGCACATCTGCACACAGTAACCAAATGCCGAAGGATTAGATAAGCACATCTTAACACAAAACCACATGCCAGAGGATTAGATACGCAAGTCTGCCCACAGTTCCACACACCGCAGGATTAGATTCTCACCTCTGCACACAATACCGTATGCCGGAGGATTGGATACACAGGTCAGTACACAGTATCACATGCCAGAGGATTAGATAAGCGCATCTTCATACAGTACCACACACCGGAGGACTAGATACACACATCTGCACACAGTACCAAATGCCAGAGAATTAGATAAGCAAGTCTGCCCACAGTTCCACAAACCACAGGATTAGATATACGCCACTGCACACAATTCCACACGCCGGAGGATTGGATACCCGCCAATGCACACAGTTACACATGCTGCAGGATTAGATACACCCATCTACAAATAATTCTACATGCCAGAGGATTAGATATGTGAGTCTTCACACAGTACCACACTCCAGAGGATTAGATATGTGTATCTATCCACAGTTCCACATGCCGCAGGATTAGATACGCACATCTGCACACAGTTACACACGCCAGAGGATTAGATACGCACGTCTTTACACAATACTACACAATGGAGGATTAGATATGTGCCACTACACACAATATCACATGGCGGAGGGTTAGATACACGCGTCTGCACTCAGTACCATACGCCAGAGGATTAGATACGCATGTCAGCACACAGTACCACATGCCGGAGGATTAGATACGCGCATCTATACACAGTACCACACACCGGAGGATTAGATACGCACGTCTGCACACAGTACCACATGCCGCAGAATTAGCTACGCGCCACTGCACACAATACCACACGCTGGAGGATTGGATACACGCCATTACACACAGTTACACATGCTGTAGGATTAGATACGTGCATCTACACACAGTTCCACATGCCACAGGATTAGATACGCGCATGTGCACAAAGTACCACACGCTGGAGGATTAGATGCACAGGTCAGCACACAGTATCACACGCCAGAGGATTAGATACATGCATCTGCACACAGTTTTACATGCCAAAGGATTAGATATGTGCATCTGCACACAATTCCACATGCCAGAGGATTAGATACGCACGTCTTCACACAGGTCCACATGCCAAAGGATTAGATATGAGTGTCTGCAAACATTTCCACATGCGAGAGGATTAGATACGTGCGTCTTCATACGGTACCACATGCTGGAGGATTAGATACGCACATCTGCACACAGTACCACATGCTGGAGGGTTAGATACATACGTCTTAACACAATACCACACGCCAGAGGATTAGATACGCAGGTTGGCCCACAGTTCTGCACACCGCAAGATAAGATATGTGCCATTGCACACAATACCACATGTCGGAGGATTGGATATGCGCCAATGCATACAGTTACACACGCCACAGGATTATATATGCACATCTACACACAGTTCCACATGCTGTAGGATTAGATACGCACGTCTGCGCAGTTCCACATGCCAGAGGATTAGATACGCACGTCTTTACACAATACCACACAATGGAGGATTAGATATGCGCCACGCCACACAATATCACACGGTGGAGGATTAGATACACACTACTGCACACAATACCACACGGGGAGGGTTAGATACATGCATCTGCGCACAGTAGCACACGCCAGAGGATTAGATACGCATGTCAGCACACAGTATCACACGTTGGAGGATTAAATACACACGTCTGCACACAGTACCACATGCTGCAGGATTGGATACACAAGTCAGCACACAGTACCACATGCCAGAGGAGTAGATACGCAGGTCTGCACACAGTTCCACACGCTGGAGGATTAGATACGTGCGTCTATACATAGTTACACATGCCGCAGCATTAGATATGCACGTCTGCACACAGTACTACAAGCTGGAGGATAAGATACGCGTGTATGCACACAGTACCAAGCGCTAGAGGATTAGATACATGCGTCTTCACACAAATCAACACGCCAGAGGATTAGATATGCGCCACTGCACACAATACCACACGCTGGAGGATAGGATATGCGCCACTGCACACAATACCACTCACCATAGGATTAGATATGCACCAATGCACACAATACCACAAAGGGGAGGATTAGATACGTACCACTGTACACAGTACCACACGCCACTGCACACAGTACCACACGGTACAGGATTAGATACGCACCACTCCACAGTACCACATGCCAGGGGAATAGATACATGCGTCAGCACACAGTACCACACGCTGGAGGATTAGATACACGGCTCTGCACAGACTACCACACCTTAGAGTTTTACTCCAGGTTTCCATAGCAACCCAGCCATTTTTCTTCACTTTATGTCAGCCTTAAAGGGGCAGGGCGTTGTGGATGACACTGTTACACAAGGTCTCATACACACAGCTTTACTCCAGGTCTCCATAACAACTGATCACAAGTTTTTCACTGATATCCGAAATGTGACACATATGATCACATGACGCTTGGACACACAAAAACAACATAGAAAATACACCAGTGCAAAACTGGACAATTCTTATGGGGCCACTACACAAACAAAAAATGAAATATACCCATGCGAAGCAGGGTCCTCCTGCTAATTTTATATATATAGTATGTGTATTTATATCCTATTAATATTATAAAGGTGAATGTTTGTGAGATTGTGGGTTTGTGTGTTTGGATGTTGTCACGGAGCAAAGGTATACGTCTTCCTCCGGATGGTCTTTTGAATCAACACGGACGCAAGAGGTCGGGAGACAACAGCAATTTATTGTAATCCACAAAGTTAGTAGCCGGTGGCGGTCACATCAACCGTAATAACAATAAGTCCACAGAAGTCACAATCCAATGATAACTTTGGTTCCTTGGTCCTGTAACTATATCCTGGCTCTCTGCAGAGCTGTGCACAGGCCGGCTAACTCATACTAACTGCTAGCTATATACTATATACTAAACTGTTACTTCCTATATCTGTGGGTGGGAAGGGCTGAGTCACAGATCCTTCCCCCCTCACCTATACCAAGGAGAGCAGACTCCCTGTCTACTATGGACAATGCACCGTCCAACATTTTCTTGGAGACACTGATCAGATTATCTCCACCCATTGTCCTCACTGGTCCTCACTAGTTAGAGGTATTTGCATACAATGTGCTAACACACTAGACCCGAATCAGCCAACTACACACTGATGTATATAACAGGTTAGAGAATACATTCCACATGAAATATATATTACACATTGCCTATTGCCGGACTCTAACCATCCCGTGACAACCCCTCCCCCTCTCAAAACATGTGCATGACACAATTGGCCTACACAGGTAAATTGGGGAATGCACAACAGTCTCTATAGCTCATATGTCCTCCTGCCGGGATAACCCATCCGCGTTCTGGTGTTGGCTCCCTCGGCGGTACTGAATGGTAAAGTTGTAGAGTTGAAGGGCTGGCATCTGGCAAAAAATCCGGTCGATCCATGTTGGCGTCTCTCTGAGCTTGGCTTCGGGTCACTGCTCCCACAAAGTGGCACTGTAGATTTCCAACATCGTTGCCTAACAGAACATCGGCCGGCAGCCCGCTCATCACACCAATTGTGCATCGTTTTGGTCCATAACCATAGTCGAGTTCCACGGTAGCTTTAGGAATACGTTTCCGAGTACCTCCTGCCAACTCGATAGAAAGGCCAGGGCCCTCCTCTAGGGCCTCGGGTCGAACCACTCGGGGGTCCGCTACCGTTAGGAAAGCTCCCGAGTCCCGGAATCCAACAACTGTTCGGCCATCCAGTAGGACCTCCTGCAAGTGCTTCCGCTGAAGGTTTGCGGGATGTGTGGCGGAAGGCTGAATCCCATAGACCCCTGGAGGTGGAACAGATGGGTCATTCATGGAGTCATCTGGAAATGGGGCCAAACTTTCAGTCCTAGGGGTGGTTCCCAGGTAGTGAATAGGCCGGGATGCCACGGTGGCCCGTGCCCCCATGTTAACAGGGCAACTAGCTTGCAAATGTCCAGGCCGCCCGCACCCAAAACATCTGCGCTCTAGCATTCTTCCAGTAGGTCGTTGTCTAGGGACAGGGTTGTTCATAGCTGGAGGCCGATGGGCTGGGGCAGGGGTAGAGGGGGAATTGTAATCCTGAGGCCGGGCACGAAAGGTGGGTGGCTGGATGAAGGGTGTCTGGCGGACTGTGGTAGTTTTCCGCTCCTCTGCAAACAACCTCTTCCACTGCGGCTTGATGGTCAGGCCCTCATCTGCAAGAGAAGCAGCTTGCTCAACTGTGGCTGGGTTCCGTTCCAGCACCCACTCACGGATCTCAGCGGGGCACTGGGAAAAGAACTGTTCCTTAAGTATGACTTGGAGGATCTTATCGACTGTGACAGCCTCCTCTCCTTCTAGCCAGCGCTTGCATGCTTGCTTCAACTTGTGGGCGAACATGTGGAAGGAGCTTCCCCCATTGTAAGACAAAGAGCGGAATTGAACTCGGTAGGTCTCTGGAGTGACTGCATAATACTTCTGCACCGCTCTTTTAATGGCCTCATAGTCCCGCTGATCACTAGGGTCCATGGCTCTGAGAGCTTCCGCAGCCCCATCTCGTAGGTGCCCCACCAGATACCGGACCCAATCCTTCTCTGGGACTTCCATCAGGTGGCACTGGTGTTCGAAGTCCTGAAAATATCCATCAACATCCCCAGCCGCTTCATCAAAGGTCTTGAAGTGTTTATGGGAGACATATGGTGGTTCTCTCACTGTTGGGCTGGGGGCCGACGTTTGATTATAATTCCGCGTAGTTATCTCAGCCATTCGCATTTCATGCGCCATTCTTTCCTTTTCATGCGCCATTCTCTGTTCCTCCTTCTCCGTTTCCTGAGCCCTCTGTAATGCTCTACTCCTTTGCTCTGCAGTTGCTCCTAGCCCCAGCACTGCCAATTCCTCCTCATACAAAACAACCCATCTGCTCTTTTGGGTCTGTACCTGCCACTCCCGTATCTCTACTGTCTCCTGGGGGCAGCCCTCCTCATGGTCGCTTTGCAGGGTCATCTCCTCCAGTGCCTCGATCAGTTGATCTTTCGTTCTTCCCTGGTAACTCAGGTTTAGTTCCCGGGCCCTTACTTGTAGACGTGCCATAGTCCAGTTCCTGTATTCTGAGGTTGTGGCTCCATTAATTGCTGGGCTGCTGTAGTCCATCTCGCTGTCCGCTGTTGATCCCACCGCTGCCAACCAGTTGTCACGGAGCAAAGGTATACGTCTTCCTCCGGATGGTCTTTTGAATCAACACGGACGCAAGAGGTCGGGAGACAACAGCAATTTATTGTAATCCACAAAGTTAGTAGCCGGTGGCGGTCACATCAACCGTAATAACAATAAGTCCACAGAAGTCACAATCCAATGATAACTTTGGTTCCTTGGTCCTGTAACTATATCCTGGCTCTCTGCAGAGCTGTGCACAGGCCGGCTAACTCATACTAACTGCTAGCTATATACTATATACTAAACTGTTACTTCCTATATCTGTGGGTGGGAAGGGCTGAGTCACAGATCCTTCCCCCCTCACCTATACCAAGGAGAGCAGACTCCCTGTCTACTATGGACAATGCACCGTCCAACATTTTCTTGGAGACACTGATCAGATTATCTCCACCCATTGTCCTCACTGGTCCTCACTAGTTAGAGGTATTTGCATACAATGTGCTAACACACTAGACCCGAATCAGCCAACTACACACTGATGTATATAACAGGTTAGAGAATACATTCCACATGAAATATATATTACACATTGCCTATTGCCGGACTCTAACCATCCCGTGACAGATGTAATCACAGCCAAACGGCTGAATGGATTTTGGGGAAATTTCACACACACCTACATATTTCCCACGAAAGTGCAATAGGCTACTTTAAATGTGGGTCACTCACCCCAAATCGCCACCGGCACCCTCCAAAGACCCCTCCGGGCTCAGCTATAGAAGCTGGCATTCTGCCAGCGCTGCTCTGTCCACGCTCCTCCTATTGGTGCATGGCAGGCTGTGGCCGGGCTATAGAGCCAGGACTGTGGTACCATAGGTTGGGGGCTCAATGTGGGCGTGCCGATTCACCAGGGACACAGTGAGAAAGATGGCGGCTGCCCACAGGGTCCCGGAGCCGCAGCTATACCACACTGCCTACACACATCGCGGAGGAGGCTGCTGCACCCCACACTACACATACAGGTCAGTGCAGCGGGGGGGGGGGGGGTATGGGGTGTCCCGGGGGGGTGTCCCAGGGGGGAGGAGGTGTCCCCAGGACCCCAGCTTCAGTTCCCCCCATTGCTGTCTGTGTCCTGTATGCTATGACGCTGGGCCTGCTCTGCTACATATACGCCACAGGGAGCAGCACGAGAAGTGTGTGCAGGCAGCCAGCAGACACAGGAGCAGAGGAGAGAGACAATGGTGAGAGCTACTACACGGGGGACGATGTAGGGGGTGGGGCAGGGATGGGGGAACATGAGACTGGGGGGCAGAGATGGGGGGGGAAAGACACTGGGGGCACATGAAGTGAACTGGGGGAAGAGAAGGGGGACATGAAGCTGGGGGTGAAGATACTGGGGGCAGAGATGGGGGGACAAGATACTGGTGGCAGAGATGGGGGGACATGAATCTGGGGGAAGAGATGGGGGGACATGAATCTGGGGGAAGAGATGGGGACATGAATATGGGGGACATGAATCTGGGGGCAGAGATGGAGGGGGGACATGAATCTGTGGGCAGAGATGGGGGACATGAATCTGGGGACAGAGATGGGGGACATGAATCTGGGGACAGAGATGGGGGTGAAGAAACTGGGAGCAGAGATGGGGGGGACATGAATCTGGGAGAAGAGATGGGGGGGACAAGATACTGGTGACAGAGATGGGGGAACATGAATCTGGGGGAAGAGATGGGGGGACATGAATCTGGGGGAAGAGATGGGGGACATGAATCTGGGGGCAAAGATGGGGGGACAAGATACTGGGGGAAGAGATGGGGGGACATGAATCTGGGGGAAGAGATGGGGGACATGAATCTGGGGGCAAAGATGGGGGGACAAGATACTGGAGGCAGAGATTGGGGGGGACAAGATACTGGGGCAGAGATTGGGGGGACAAGATACTGGGGGCAGAGATGGGGGGGACATGAATCTGGGGAAGAGATGGGGGGACATGAATCTGGGGGAAGAAATGGGGGACATGAATCTGGGGACAGAGATGGGGGTGAAGAAACTGGGAGCAGAGATGGGGGGACATGAATCTGGGGGAAGAGATGGGGGGGACATGAATCTGGGGGAAGAGATGGGGGGACATGAATCTGGGGGAAGAGATGGGGGACATGAATCTGGGGGCAAAGATGGGGGGACAAGATACTGGGGGCAGAGATGGGGGGACAAGATACTGGGGGCAGAGATTGGGGGGGACAAGATACTGGGGGCAGAGATGGGGGGACATGAATCTGGGGAAGAGATGGGGGGGACATGAATCTAGGGAAGAGATGGGGGGGACATGAATCTGGGGAAGAGATGGGGGGGACATGAATCTGGGGAAAGAAATGGGGGGACATGAAGCTGGGGGCAGAGATGGGGGGGACATGAAGCTGGGGGCAGAGATTGGGGGGGACAAGATACTGGGGGCAGAGATTGGGGGGGACAAGATACTGGGGGCAGAGATGGGGGGGACATGAATCTTGGGGAAGAGATGGGGGGGACAACATACTGGGGGCTGAGATGGGGGGGACAAGATACTGGGAGCAGAGATGGAGGGGACAAGATACTGAGGGCAGGCCCACTCTGGCCACAAGTAGAGGGGCGTTGGGGCCCACGGCCCACGCTGCAGGTGGTTTGCGCAGGCATCAGGGGGCCGCCGACGAAGTCGCGGGTTATAGCTAGTATATATACAGTATATATGTATACATACATACACAGACACACTTTTTATATATATATATATATATATATATATATATATATATATATAGATGGATTATACATCTGTCAATTTGATTGTCCCTATGTTATAACATACTTATGACTGCTCAGAAAAGCATACACTGCTAATATTGTCACATACCCAACGGTATTTAAAGACACAAGTTTCTCAATCTGTCCTCCAATTTTAACGCACAATCAGGTCTGATTTGGAAGGCACCTTGTAAACTAAACCTCCATGGTTAATAAAATGTTATATAGTACTTGGGGGCAATAAACTCTGAACCAAAATGATATAAAAGAGCACATGTGTACAACAATAGCTAACATGTTGTATGCTGAAATGTAGCTTTATGGTTATAAGATGCATAATGAAGTACTTGTTTTTCTTTGGATGAGTATATTTCCTCCACTATAGTTTTAGAACTAAATTAAAATCTCTGCTCTTTCAATTTAATGTAGAAAATTGAAGTCATAAATAGGATTTTATGAATAAAAAGAAAAGTTGTGAAGTCTTTTTTTTTAAGTATCTAAATGTAGTACCCTTTTATTAAATGAATTACTTTACATCAAAGTATCACTAAAGCTATGATTATACAGTATACTACACCTAGTAAAACTTCAACATGATGCCAGAGCAGGACAATAACATGCCTCATATTAAACTTATAAGATCTTTTCAGGGTCCATGTATGGTTTGTCTACTGCTCTCAATAAACTTTATACACATGATTAATGGCTTTTCCTTAGAACAGGCCATGAATAGCAGATCGGTGAGGGTCTGACATCCAGCCACCATGTTTGTTCTGTGTACCATAGAGTGCATGGAGCTGGAAGCACTGGGCTCCGTGCCCGGTATGGTGGCCAGGTGCCCGTAATGCAGCTCAGTTCCAATTGACTTTAGTGTGAGCTGAGTTGCAGTAACAGCACCCATCCACTTTACATGGCTGGGAGCCTAAAAACATCCTCTTGTCAAAGTGGTCTAAAACAAGATGTGGCTTTATGCGCCAGAAATTCTCTAAATTTTGATTCATTATAGAACAACAATCTAGACAGAAAGATTAAGCCTTATGGACATAAACCCCTGCTCAAGACTCCCTTTATTAGTTAGATAGAAACTGCACTGGAACTGGAACTGTGGAATCTGCATAGGAGTGGGAACCAGTTGAAATGTGCAGCTCCAGCCATGCCGTGAAGGTAAGATGATTAAGCATTATATTATTCTAATTTTAGAATAGTTTACTAGAGATGAGCGAACACTGTTTGGATCAGCCGATCCGAACAGCACGCACCCATAGAAATGAATGGAAGCACCTGTGACGCTGACTTTGCCGGCGGCCAGCCGGCGTCACAGGTGCTTCCATTCATTTCTATGGGTGCGTGCTGTTCGGATCGGCTGATCCGAACAGTGTTCGCTCATCTCTATTTATTACACATCGAGCTTGTTGCATATTCAATCTGGTAAGAATTTGGGAGCATTTATAAATCTTAATCATATAAGTATATAAATCAATGCCCCTATCTAAAAGTGAGATATAGATGGACAATTTCTTCCACATCTGTCTTCTTTTTCTTGGCCATTTGTTGAAGATCCTCATAGACAGTTACTATCTCCTACTGATTTTATCTGTCAGAGCTTCTTGTTTTTGACTCTTCTGTCTCAGGGGACATTGATGCCAAATAACCTATTTGTCATGATCTCTTCCTCTGTTTTATTATGATACCATTCACAGTTTTTTGGAGTTGTTTGCCTACTAGTCAGAGCCTGGTCCCCTCCTCACTGCCATGGAGTAGGCTGAAATCTTACTGAAGCCTGAGGTGTCTCTATTATTTAGCTTCAGCATATGGCTCATCCTTGCCATAATCCTCAACTGTAAGAAATAGCTGATGTTCTTCAGACATGATTCTATTTCAATGGCATTGGCACAGTCTTATGTAATGACTTCTGCCACCTATAGACCAGATTTACTTCTTTTGATCTCTTCATCTACATTGGTGTAAAAATATCTTTGCTTGTAAGGCCTCCTGCTATGCCTTAGTCATGTTGCTTTCTTATAGATAAGATTTTGCCAACTATGAAGTAGTTGGAGCTGGAGTCAGAAGTTTGGCATACCAACTACTAGAGATGAGCGAACACTAAAATGTTCGAGGTTCGAAATTCGATTCGAACAGCCGCTCAATGTTCGTGTGTTCGAACGGGTTTCGAACCCCATTATAGTCTATGGGGAACAGATACTCGTTAAGGGGGAAACCCAAATCCGTGTCTGGAGGGTCACCAAGTCCACTATGACACCCCAGGAAATGATGCCAACACCTCTGGAATGACACTGGGACAGCAGGGGAAGCATGTCTGGGGGCATCTAACACACCAAAGACCCTCTATTACCCCAACATCACAGCCTAACAACTACACACTTTACACACTCAATACCACCTCTCTGACAGTAGGAAAACACCTTGAAACATGTGTATTTGGCACTTGCAGTGAGGAGAGCTTGTCACCAGCAGTGAATTTGGCCCTTGTAGTAAGTTGAGGTTGGCACCAACATTTGTTTTGAAAATCAGGGTGGATTGAGCCTCTAACCAGCAGAGTTTGGGCAAATTCATGGTGGAGGGAGCCTCTAAAAACCCCAGTTTGGACCAATTCATGGTGGAGGGAGCCTCTAACCAGCCCAGTTTGGGCAAATTCATGGTGGAGGGAGCCTCTAAAAAAACCAGTTTGGACCAATTCATGGTGGAGGGAGCCTCTAACCAGCCCAGTTTGGGCAAATTCATGGTGGAGGGAGCCTCTAACCAGCCCAGTTTGGACCAATTAATGGTGGAGGGAGCCTCTAACCAGCCCAGTTTGGACCAATTAATGGTGGAGGGAGCCTCTAACCACCCCAGTTTGGACCAATTCATGGTGGAGGGAGCCTCTAAACAGCCCAGTTTGGGCAAATTCATGGTGGAGGGAGCCTCTAAAAAACCCAGTTTGGACCAATTCATGGTGGAGGGAGCCTCTAACCAGCCCAGTTTGGACCAATTAATGGTGGAGGGAGCCTCTAAACAGCCAAGTTTGGACCAATTCATGGTGGAGGGAGCCTCTAAAAACCCCAGTTTGGACCAATTCATGGTGGAGGGAGCCTCTAACCAGCCCAGTTTGGGCAAATTCATGGTGGAGGGAGCCTCTAAACAGCCCAGTTTGGGCAAATTCATGGTGGAGGGAGCCTCTAACCAGCCCAGTTTGGACCAATTAATGGTGGAGGGAGCCTCTAACCAGCCCAGTTTGGACCAATTAATGGTGGAGGGAGCCTCTAACCAGCCCAGTTTGGACCAATTAATGGTGGAGGGAGCCTCTAACCACCCCAGTTTGGACCAATTCATGGTGGAGGGAGCCTCTAACCAGCCCAGTTTGGACCAATTCATGGTGGAGGGAGCCTCTAAAAAACCCAGTTTGGACCAATTCATGGTGGAGGGAGCCTCTAAACAGCCCAGTTTGGGCAAATTCATGGTGGAGGGAGCCTCTAAAAAACCAAGTTTGGACCAATTCATGGTGGAGGGAGCCTCTAACCAGCCCAGTTTGGACCAATTAATGGTGGAGGGAGCCTCTAAACAGCCAAGTTTGGACCAATTCATGGTGGAGGGAGCCTCTAAAAACCCCAGTTTGGACCAATTCATGGTGGAGGGAGCCTCTAACCAGCCCAGTTTGGACCAATTAATGGTGGAGGGAGCCTCTAACCAGCCCAGTTTGGACCAATTAATGGTGGAGGGAGCCTCTAACCACCCCAGTTTGGACCAATTCATGGTGGAGGGAGCCTCTAAACAGCCAAGTTTGGACCAATTCATGGTGAAGGGAGCCTCTAAAAACCCGTTTGGACCAATTCATGGTGGAGGGAGCCTCTAACCAGCCCAGTTTGGGCAAATTCATGGTGGAGGGAGCCTCTAAACAGCCCAGTTTGGACAAATTCATGGTGGAGGGAGCCTCTAACCAGCCCAGTTTGGACCAATTAATGGTAGAGGGAGCCTCTAACCAGCCCAGTTTGGACCAATTAATGGTGGAGGGAGCCTCTAACCACCCCAGTTTGGACCAATTCATGGTGGAGGGAGCCTCTAAACAGCCAAGTTTGGACCAATTCATGGTGGAGGGAGCCTCTAAAAACCCCAGTTTGGACCAATTCATGGTGGAGGGAGCCTCTAACCAGCCCAGTTTGGACCAATTAATGGTGGAGGGAGCCTCTAAACAGCCAAGTTTTGGGAAATTCATGGTGGAGGGAGCCTCTAACCAGCCCAGTTTGGACCAATTCATGGTGGAGGGAGCCTCTAAACAGCCCAGTTTGGGCAAATTCATGGTGGAGGGAGCCTCTAAAAAACCCAGTTTGGACCAATTCATGGTGGAGGGAGCCTCTAACCAGCCCAGTTTGGACCAATTAATGGTGGAGGGAGCCTCTAACCAGCCCAGTTTGGACCAATTAATGGTGGAGGGAGCCTCTAACCACCCCAGTTTGGACCAATTCATGGTGGAGGGAGCCTCTAAACAGCCAAGTTTGGACCAATTCATGGTGGAGGGAGCCTCTAAAAACCCCAGTTTGGACCAATTCATGGTGGAGGGAGCCTCTAACCAGCCCAGTTTGGGCAAATTCATGGTGGAGGGAGCCTCTAAACAGCCCAGTTTGGGCAAATTCATGGTGGAGGGAGCCTCTAAAAAACCCAGTTTGGACCAATTCATGGTGGAGGGAGCCTCTAAACAGCCAAGTTTGGACCAATTCATGGTGAAGGGAGCCTCTAAAAACCCGTTTGGACCAATTCATGGTGGAGGGAGCCTCTAACCAGCCCAGTTTGGGCAAATTCATGGTGGAGGGAGCCTCTAAACAGCCCAGTTTGGGCAAATTCATGGTGGAGGGAGCCTCTAACCAGCCCAGTTTGGACCAATTAATGGTGGAGGGAGCCTCTAACCAGCCCAGTTTGGACCAATTAATGGTGGAGGGAGCCTCTAACCAGCCCAGTTTGGACCAATTCATGGTGGAGGGAGCCTCTAACCAGCCCAGTTTGGACCAATTAATGGTGGAGGGAGCCTCTAACCAGCCCAGTTTGGACCAATTAATGGTGGAGGGAGCCTCTAACCAGCCCAGTTTGGACCAATTAATGGTGGAGGGAGCCTCTAACCACCCCAGTTTGGACCAATTCATGGTGGAGGGAGCCTCTAACTAGCCCAGTTTGGACCAATTCATGGTGGAGGGAGCCTCTAAAAAACCCAGTTTGGACCAATTCATGGTGGAGGGAGCCTCTAAACAGCCCAGTTTGGGCAAATTCATGGTGGAGGGAGCCTCTAAACAGCCCAGTTTGGGCAAATTCATGGTGGAGGGAGCCTCTAACCAGCCCAGTTTGGACCAATTAATGGTGGAGGGAGCCTCTAACCAGCCCAGTTTGGACCAATTCATGGTGGAGGGAGCCTCTAAACAGCCCAGTTTGGGCAAATTCATGGTGGAAGGAGCCTCTAACCAGCAGAGTTGTGGGAAAGCAGGGTGGAGGGAGCCTCTAACCAGCAGAGTTGGTGGAAATCAGGGTGGAGGGAGCCTCTAACCAGCAGAGTTGGGGGAAATCATGTTGGAGGGAGCCTAGTATTAGCAGAATTGTGCAACGCTTATGGTGGATGAGTATGAGGATGCGGAGGAATTGGAGAGGTTGAGTACAGACATGGAGTTTCATGTTGGGGTGCTTTACACAGGTGGGCACAAAAATGAAGGCTCTATCCAGTGGTGGTTCATTTTTATCAAAGTGAGCCGGTCGGCACTCTCAGCTGACAGACGGGTGCGCTTGTCAGTGATGATGCCACCGGCTGCACTGAACACCCTCTCAGATAGGACGCTGGCGGCAGGACAGGACAGCACCTCCAAGGCATATAGGGCAAGTTCAAGCCACAGGTCCAACTTCGACACCCAATACGTGTAGGGTGCAGAGGGGTCGGAGAGGACAGGGCTGTGGTCGGAAAGGTATTCCCGCAACATGCGCCTATACTTCTCACGCCTGGTGACACTAGGACCCTCCGTGGCGGCACTTTGGCGAGGGGGTGCCATCAAGGTGTCCCAGACCTTAGACAGTGTGCCCCTCGTTTGTGTGGACCGGTGAGAACTTGGTTGCCTACTGGAGGAACTGCCCTCCCTGCCGCCAACGTCACATGCTGGAAACATCTCCATCATATTCTGCACCAATTGCCTGTGGCAAGCATTGATGCGATTGGCCCTCCCCTCTACCGGAATAAAAGACGAGATGTTGTTTTTATACCGGGGGTCAAGGATAGCAAAGATCCAGTACTGGTTGTCCTCCATGATTTTGACAATACGCTTGTCGGTTGTAAAGCACCCCAACATGAACTCAGCCATGTCTGCCACAGTGTTAGTTGGCATGACTCCTCTGGCCCCACCGGAAAGTTCAATCTCCATTTCCTCCTCATCCTCCATGTCTACCCATCCGCGCTGCAACAATGGGACGATTCGAAGTTGCCCGGAAGCCTCCTGTATCACCATCACATCATCGGACAACTCTTCTTCCTCCTCCTCCTCCTCCTCCTCCTCCATTAAACGCAGTGAAGCGGACAGATGTGTGGACCTACTCTCCAGCTGTGACGGATCGGATGCTATCCCTAACTCCTCTGTGTGATCTGAGTTATCCCTGATGTCAATCAGGGATTCTCTCAGAACACACAAGAGCGGGATTGTAAGGCTCACCATCGCATCCTCAGAGCTCACCCTCCTTGTGGACTCCTCAAAGACCCGTAGGATGTCACAAAGGTCTCTCATCCATGGCCACTCATGGATGTGAAACTGAGGCAGCTGACTTTGTGGCACCCTAGGGTTTTGTAGCTGGTATTCCATCAAAGGTCTCTGCTGCTCAACCACTCTATTCAACATCTGAAACGTTGAGTTCCAGCGTGTGGGGACGTCGCACAAAAGCCGGTGTTGTGGCACATGCAGGCGTTGCTGGAGAGATTTTAAGCTAGCAGCGGCTACTGTCGACTTGCGAAAGTGGGCGCACATGCGCCGCACTTTCACCAGTAGCTCTGGAACATTGGGGTAGCTCTTTAGGAAACGTTGCACCACTAGGTTGAAGACGTGGGCCAGGCATGGAACATGTTGGAGTCCGGCAAGCTCCAGAGCTGCTACCAGGTTCCGGCCGTTATCACAAACGACCATGCCTGGGCCCAGGTGCAGCGGCTCAAACCATATTGCCGTCTCATCGAGGAGGGCATCCCTCACCTCGGAGGCAGTGTGCTGTCTGTCCCCCAAGCTGATCAGCTTCAGCACAGCCTGCTGACGTCTACCAACGCCAGTGCTGCAACGTTTCCAACTCGTAGCTGGGGTCAATCTAACAGCGGAGGAGGAGGCGGTGGCGGAGGAGGAGGCGGTGGCGGAGGAGGAGGCGGTAGAGGAGGAGGAGGAGGGGGGTGTTCTTCTCGTGTCCCTGCCAGGAATGTTAGGCGGGGAGACGAGGTACACCGGGCCAGTTTGGGAAGCAGTCCCAGCCTCAACTACATTCACCCAGTGTGCCGTCAGTGAAATGTAGCGTCCCTGTCCGCATGCACTTGTCCACGCGTCGGTGGTCAAGTGGACCTTTGTGCAAAGCGCGGAACTAAGGGCCCGCCTGATGTTGAGTGACACGTGCTGGTGCAAGGCGGGGACGGCACACCGGGAGAAGTAGTGACGGCTAGGGACGGCATAGCGAGGTGCCGCAGTTGCCATCAGGTCCAGGAAGGCGGGAGTTTCAACAAGCCGGAACGCCAACATCTCCTGGGCCAGCAGTTTAGCGATGTTGGCGTTCAAGGCTTGCGCGTGTGGGTGGTTAGCAGTGTATTTCTGCCGCCGCTCCAATGTCTGAGAGATGGTGGGTTGTTGTAAAGAAACGCCTGATGGTGCCTTTGATGGTGCAGGAGAAGGAGATAAGACAGGACCAGGGGAGGATGAGGTAGAAGTCAACAAAGTGGCGGAGGCAGATGAAGTGGTGTCCTGGCTCGTCCTCTGGAGTGCATCGCCAGCACAGTCAGCAGTGGCAGTGGCAGAGGCAGAGGCAGTGGCAGAGGCAGTGGCAGTGGCGTGAACGGCAGGCGGCCTTTGTCCTGCCGTTGCTGCCTGCCACTGATTCCAGTGCTTGGATTCCAAATGACGGCGCATTGAAGTGGTGGACAGGTTGCTCTTCTCAGAGCCCCTAATCAATTTCGAGAGGCAAATTGTGCAGACAACACTATATCTGTCCTCGGCGCATTCCTTGAAAAAACTCCACACCTTCGAGAAACGTGCCCTCGAGGTGGGAGTTTTTCGGGGCTGGGTACGAACTGGAACATCTTGGGAGATTCCGGGTGTGGCCTGGCTTCGCCTAAGCTGCTGACCTCTGCCTCTGCCTCTAGCTACCCTTTTTGGTGCTGCACCTGCCTCAACATCCACACTACTTTCCCCGCTTGACATCCCCCCTGTCCAGGTCGGGTCAGTGTCCTCATCATCCACCACTTCCTCTTCCAACTCCTGTCTCATCTCCTCCTCCCGCACAATGCGCCGGTCAACTGGATGCCCTGACGGCAACTGCGTCACATCATCGTCGATGAGGGTGGGTTGCTGGTCATCCACCACCAAATCGAACGGAGATGGAGGAGACTCTAGTGTTTGAGCATCTGGACACAGATGCTCCTCTGTTAGGTTCGTGGAATCGTGACGTGGAGAGGCAGGTTGAGGGACAATGAAAGGAGCGGAGAACAGCTCTGGGGAGCAGGGACAGTTTGGGTTATTGTTCTGTAAAGCTTCGGAATTTTGGGAGGAAGGAAGACAAGACTGTTGGGTAATAGGAGGAGAGGAGGCAGAGTCTGACTGGCTGCTGGACAATGTGCTGTAAGCGTTCTCTGACAGCCATTGCAAGACCTGTTCCTGGTTCTCGGGCCTACTAAGGTTTGTACCCTGCAGTTTAGTTAATGTGGCAAGCAACCCTGGCACTGTGGAGTGGCGCAATGCTTGCTGCCCCACAGGAGTAGGCACGGGGCGCCCTGTGGCTTCACTGCTACCTTGCTCCCCAGAACCATTCCCCCGACCTCGCCCACGGCCTCGTCCACGTCCCTTTCCGGGAGCCTTGCGCATTTTGAATTCCTAGTTAGAAATTGGCACTGTATACCAGTAGTAAAAATTGTGGGTGCACGTAACCCCAATATATTCTTTGAATTCCCAGTCAGACACTGGCACTATATGGCAGTAGCAAGAAATGAGGGTATTTGTATTCCCAATATATTCTTTGAATTCCCAGTCAGACAATGGCACTGTATACCAGTAGTAAAAATTGTGGGTGCACGTAACCCCAATATATTCTTTGAATTACCAGTCAGAAACTGGCACTATATGGCAGTAGCAAGAAATGAGGGTATTTGTATTCCCAATATACTCTTTGAATTCCCAGTCAGACAATGGCACTGTATACCAGTAGTAAAAATTGTGGGTGCACGTAACCCCAATATATTCTTTGAATTACCAGTCAGAAACTGGCACTATATGGCAGTAGCAAGAAATGAGGGTATTTATAACCCCAATATATTCTTTGAATTCCCAGTCAGACAATGGCACTGTATACCAGTAGTAAAAATTGTGGGTGCACGTAACCCCAATATATTCTTTGAATTCCCAGTCAGAAACTGGCACTATATGGCAGTAGCAAGAAATGAGGGTATTTGTATTCCCAATATACTCTTTGAATTCCCAGTCAGACAATGGCACTGTATACCAGTAGTAAAAATTGTGGGTGCACGTAACCCCAATATATTCTTTGAATTACCAGTCAGAAACTGGCACTATATGGCAGTAGCAAGAAATGAGGGTATTTATAACCCCAATATATTCTTTGAATTCCCAGTCAGACAATGGCACTGTATACCAGTAGTAAAAATTGTGGGTGCACGTAACCCCAATATATTCTTTGAATTCCCAGTCAGAAACTGGCACTATATGGCAGTAGCAAGAAATGAGGGTATTTGTATTCCCAATATACTCTTTGAATTCCCAGTCAGACAATGGCACTGTATACCAGTAGTAAAAATTGTGGGTGCACGTAACCCCAATATATTCTTTGAATTACCAGTCAGAAACTGGCACTATATGGCAGTAGCAAGAAATGAGGGTATTTATAACCCCAATATATTCTTTGAATTCCCAGTCAGACAATGGCACTGTATACCAGTAGTAAAAATTGTGGGTGCACGTAACCCCAATATATTCTTTGAATTCCCAGTCAGAAACTGGCACTATATGGCAGTAGCAAGAAATGAGGGTATTTGTATTCCCAATATACTCTTTGAATTCCCAGTCAGACAATGGCACTGTATACCAGTAGTAAAAATTGTGGGTGCACGTAACCCCAATATATTCTTTGAATTACCAGTCAGAAACTGGCACTATATGGCAGTAGCAAGAAATGAGGGTATTTATAACCCCAATATATTCTTTGAATTCCCAGTCAGACAATGGCACTGTATACCAGTAGTAAAAATTGTGGGTGCACGTAACCCCAATATATTCTTTGAATTACCAGTCAGAAACTGGCACTATATGGCAGTAGCAAGAAATGAGGGTATTTGTATTCCCAATATACTCTTTGAATTCCCAGTCAGACAATGGCACTGTATACCAGTAGTAAAAATTGTGGGTGCACGTAACCCCAATATATTCTTTGAATTACCAGTCAGAAACTGGCACTATATGGCAGTAGCAAGAAATGAGGGTATTTATAACCCCAATATATTCTTTGAATTCCCAGTCAGACAATGGCACTGTATACCAGTAGTAAAAATTGTGGGTGCACGTAACCCCAATATATTCTTTGAATTACCAGTCAGAAACTGGCACTATATGGCAGTAGCAAGAAATGAGGGTATTTGTATTCCCAATATACTCTTTGAATTCCCAGTCAGACAATGGCACTGTATACCAGTAGTAAAAATTGTGGGTGCACGTAACCCCAATATATTCTTTGAATTACCAGTCAGAAACTGGCACTATATGGCAGTAGCAAGAAATGAGGGTATTTATAACCCCAATATATTCTTTGAATTCCCAGTCAGACAATGGCACTGTATACCAGTAGTAAAAATTGTGGGTGCACGTAACCCCAATATATTCTTTGAATTCCCAGTCAGAAACTGGCACTATATGGCAGTAGCAAGAAATGAGGGTATTTGTATTCCCAATATACTCTTTGAATTCCCAGTCAGACAATGGCACTGTATACCAGTAGTAAAAATTGTGGGTGCACGTAACCCCAATATATTCTTTGAATTACCAGTCAGAAACTGGCACTATATGGCAGTAGCAAGAAATGAGGGTATTTATAACCCCAATATATTCTTTGAATTCCCAGTCAGACAATGGCACTGTATACCAGTAGTAAAAATTGTGGGTGCACGTAACCCCAATATATTCTTTGAATTCCCAGTCAGAAACTGGCACTATATGGCAGTAGCAAGAAATGAGGGTATTTGTATTCCCAATATACTCTTTGAATTCCCAGTCAGACAATGGCACTGTATACCAGTAGTAAAAATTGTGGGTGCACGTAACCCCAATATATTCTTTGAATTACCAGTCAGAAACTGGCACTATATGGCAGTAGCAAGAAATGAGGGTATTTATAACCCCAATATATTCTTTGAATTCCCAGTCAGACAATGGCACTGTATACCAGTAGTAAAAATTGTGGGTGCACGTAACCCCAATATATTCTTTGAATTCCCAGTCAGAAACTGGCACTATATGGCAGTAGCAAGAAATGAGGGTATTTGTATTCCCAATATACTCTTTGAATTCCCAGTCAGACAATGGCACTGTATACCAGTAGTAAAAATTGTGGGTGCACGTAACCCCAATATATTCTTTGAATTACCAGTCAGAAACTGGCACTATATGGCAGTAGCAAGAAATGAGGGTATTTATAACCCCAATATATTCTTTGAATTCCCAGTCAGACAATGGCACTGTATACCAGTAGTAAAAATTGTGGGTGCACGTAACCCCAATATATTCTTTGAATTCCCAGTCAGAAACTGGCACTATATGGCAGTAGCAAGAAATGAGGGTATTTGTATTCCCAATATACTCTTTGAATTCCCAGTCAGACAATGGCACTGTATACCAGTAGTAAAAATTGTGGGTGCACGTAACCCCAATATATTCTTTGAATTACCAGTCAGAAACTGGCACTATATGGCAGTAGCAAGAAATGAGGGTATTTATAACCCCAATATATTCTTTGAATTCCCAGTCAGACAATGGCACTGTATACCAGTAGTAAAAATTGTGGGTGCACGTAACCCCAATATATTCTTTGAATTCCCAGTCAGAAACTGGCACTATATGGCAGTAGCAAGAAATGAGGGTATTTGTATTCCCAATATACTCTTTGAATTCCCAGTCAGACAATGGCACTGTATACCAGTAGTAAAAATTGTGGGTGCACGTAACCCCAATATATTCTTTGAATTACCAGTCAGAAACTGGCACTATATGGCAGTAGCAAGAAATGAGGGTATTTATAACCCCAATATATTCTTTGAATTCCCAGTCAGACAATGGCACTGTATACCAGTAGTAAAAATTGTGGGTGCACGTAACCCCAATATATTCTTTGAATTACCAGTCAGAAACTGGCACTATATGGCAGTAGCAAGAAATGAGGGTATTTGTATTCCCAATATACTCTTTGAATTCCCAGTCAGACAATGGCACTGTATACCAGTAGTAAAAATTGTGGGTGCACGTAACCCCAATATATTCTTTGAATTACCAGTCAGAAACTGGCACTATATGGCAGTAGCAAGAAATGAGGGTATTTATAACCCCAATATATTCTTTGAATTCCCAGTCAGACAATGGCACTGTATACCAGTAGTAAAAATTGTGGGTGCACGTAACCCCAATATATTCTTTGAATTCCCAGTCAGAAACTGGCACTATATGGCAGTAGCAAGAAATGAGGGTATTTGTATTCCCAATATATTCTTTGAATTCCCAGTCAGACAATGGCACTGTATACCAGTAGTAAAAATTGTGGGTGCACGTAACCCCAATATATTCTTTGAATTACCAGTCAGAAACTGGCACTATATGGCAGTAGCAAGAAATGAGGGTATTTATAACCCCAATATATTCTTTGAATTCCCAGTCAGACAATGGCACTGTATACCAGTAGTAAAAATTGTGGGTGCACGTAACCCCAATATATTCTTTGAATTACCAGTCAGAAACTGGCACTATATGGCAGTAGCAAGAAATGAGGGTATTTGTATTCCCAATATACTCTTTGAATTCCCAGTCAGACAATGGCACTGTATACCAGTAGTAAAAATTGTGGGTGCACGTAACCCCAATATATTCTTTGAATTACCAGTCAGAAACTGGCACTATATGGCAGTAGCAAGAAATGAGGGTATTTATAACCCCAATATATTCTTTGAATTCCCAGTCAGACAATGGCACTGTATACCAGTAGTAAAAATTGTGGGTGCACGTAACCCCAATATATTCTTTGAATTACCAGTCAGAAACTGGCACTATATGGCAGTAGCAAGAAATGAGGGTATTTATAACCCCAATATATTCTTTGAATTCCCAGTCAGACAATGGCACTGTATACCAGTAGTAAAAATTGTGGGTGCACGTAACCCCAATATATTCTTTGAATTCCCAGTCAGACACTGGCACTATATGGCAGTAGCAAGAAATGAGGGTATTTGTATTCCCAATATATTCTTTGAATTCCCAGTCAGACAATGGCACTGTATACCAGTAGTAAAAATTGTGGGTGCACGTAACCCCAATATATTCTTTGAATTACCAGTCAGACACTGGCACTATATGGCAGTAGCAAGAAATGAGGGTATTTGTATTCCCAATATATTCTTTGAATTCCCAGTCAGACAATGGCACTGTATACCAGTAGTAAAAATTGTGGGTGCACGTAACCCCAATATATTCTTTGAATTCCCAGTCAGACACTGGCACTATATGGCAGTAGCAAGAAATGAGGGTATTTGTATTCCCAATATATTCTTTGAATTCCCAGTCAGACAATGGCACTGTATACCAGTAGTAAAAATTGTGGGTGCACGTAACCCCAATATATTCTTTGAATTCCCAGTCAGACACTGGCACTATATGGCAGTAGCAAGAAATGAGGGTATTTGTATTCCCAATATATTCTTTGAATTCCCAGTCAGACAATGGCACTGTATACCAGTAGTAAAAATTGTGGGTGTATATAGCCCCAATTCTATTGCTAGGGGACTTGCAGGGTATTTCTGGGGTGAAGGTGGGGGGGCACACCGTTGGAACGGGTATCGGGGTATATATCGGGTATACGGGAATACACTGACAGTGTATTCCATTCAGGATCCTGGGAAAGCTGGGTTGCGGCGATTGAGCCCGTCAGTGCCACGTTACACTGACAAGCTTCTCCCTGGAATTTAGCTCTTACAAGAGCTGTTGGTTGTCTTCTCCTTCCTATCCTAGCCTGTCCCTGCCTACCCAGAATCTAAGCCCTAGCTAGCTGGACGGAAACCTCCGTCCTCGGTGAATTGCAAGCTCAGAATGACGCGAACCTGGGCGGCGCTGTTCTTTTAAATTAGAGGTCACATGTTTTCGGCAGCCAATGGGTTTTGCCTACTTTTTTCAACGTCACCGGTGTCGTAGTTCCTGTCCCACCTACCCTGCGCTGTTATTGGAGCAAAAAAGGCGCCAGGGAAGGTGGGAGGGGAATCGAGTAATGGCGCACTTTACCACGCGGTGTTCGATTCGATTCGAACATGCCGAACAGCCTAATATCCGATCGAACATGAGTTCGATAGAACACTGTTCGCTCATCTCTACCAACTACTTATCTGCTCACAAAGAACTACCCTTGATAAAACAAAAATGGTCATTAACTTTTCAACAAACTTTGCATGTATCAGTAGTACATGTGAAAACCTTCATAATATATCTTATTAGAGGAAAATGCTTCATTTCTCCAATTATCAAACTGTTCCCCAGCTCCCCTATAGAGGCAGACCAGTACTTTTCTATATATGTTCTACATGGTCCTATTTCTGAATGAGAGAAACCGTTATGGAGTAGATTATCCTCTACTTACTGTGTGCAGTGTATGGTAGCTCTATACACCCTGGCAGGAAGGAAATGCAAACTACAAACAGAAACTGTAGAGGAAAAAATGTATATACAATACATAATAGAAGGCATACAGTATAATGGACTGAAATAGTATTACTTTTAAATGTAACTTTTGCATTTATCTGCAATGGCCACTATAGGTTTCAGAAGTTGATCCTGTAGATTAACTGTTTGCTGGATGGTATCAGTTAAAATAAAATATAAAATATATGTCTCAGGTGGGTGAGATGAGAAAACTCCAGGAATGCTTGTTCTCAGCAGACAACTTTCATCTGCTGAGCATTTTGGTAAATGCTCAGTACTGGGCTGGATTTTTAGGAATGACAGGTAGGACTGGTAGTGGGACTTGTCATTCCACCACCCTCCAGTCCACACTTTGGGGATGTTCCGGCAGCGACTCAGCTGCAGAGAGTCTCGTCATCAAGGAGGCTTAAGAAGTCAACTTCAGCAGCAACACTTGGGCAGAGCTTGGCTGGAGAGCCAAAAAGAGAGGTCATATTTTCGTGAGCTGTGTCCTGAATGATTCTACTGGTTTTTTTTTTTTTGGATTTCTGTTATTCTAGGTGAGGTAACCTATTCTATGTTCAGTTAGAGCTTAGCCGGGCAGGTATTTATTTTTGTATTGTTTCCTTTTGTTGCTGCACTACCTTTTTGAGTGAAAATAAACTCTACCTTTGTTTTGGACTAAAGAAACTGGACTTGTGTGTCTATGCCACCTCACCTAGCAACCCCAGACCCTGACTATATATATATATATATATATATATATATATATATATATATATATATATATATATATATATATATATATATATTTATTTGGACCCATAAAGCCACTCACTGCTGGAGAACATTATGGTAACACCTCAGTAGTCTCAGCCTACCCCAGGTTAGATTTATGCATTCAGACATAAAATTAATGAAGATGGATTGTTTTTTTTTCTGGTTACTGGTATCTTCTGATACAGACTGAGAGACCTCTCTATTTCCCAATCTCTTCTTCCGATGCTTCACTTTATGACCTCTCCTCTCTGAGGACTATATTGTTGCTGTTTTATGTTAGCTGTCTCCTCCAGATAGATATATACTCCAATCATTGTCAGTTCCCAAGACTGCAGTGCTTAAGGAGAAAACCTGTACAGCAATGTATCTAGCAAGACTGAAATGTGGCAGATAATATTTGGTGAGATTAATGCTACTTCTAGTAAAGTATAAAATCATATTGCTTGATTTCTATTACTTTAAATTTTACATATATATATATATATATATATATATATATATATATATTCCATAAAAATCCAACAATTTGTGTGAATCGGGTGAATACCAAGTGTTAAGAGCACCAGGTGTTACAGAGGACCTTTTTTCACATCCAACAAGCCCAGTTCATATAATAGGTGCTGCCTTACTGATTCCCTCATAGTTGAATTTTTTTTCCCCAGTGTCAGCCGTTCCCAAGCAATCAATGCTGTTAGTTTTGGTGCCTGATGTGCTATTTAGCCTCTGTACTGTCAGAAGGGCGGAGTCAGGCAGGAGCTGACAAGGGGGAGTGATTCTGAGCCCTGTCACTGACTACCTCTGATTGGAGCTCTGAATCACGTCCCCCTGTCTGTCATTGCTCTTTCAATATTACCGAGCTTAAAGATTCTCGCTGTGCCCCTGATCAATTTGTTGTTGTTCTAATTCACATATAGCCTTCCAGGGACCCAATTGAATGGGTGGACAAATTTTAAAAAGCAAAACACCACCTTGTTCAGTGGCACATCAAGAATCAAATGATGTATGGGGTTTAGCATTTTCTACTTGATGAACGTCCTCTTTAAATAGAATATCAGTCGTCAAAACTATCTGCACTCGTTGGGAACGTTGGAGACTAGAGAGAAAATTCCAACTGTGCTGGAATCAGTGTATTGATGTCTATTAACAAATTCTAAGATCTTGAATTGGTGGAAATGGTGAAAGGTCCTTTATGTAGAAAATTAAGTATAGTGTGGATATATAGAAGATTATGCACTTGGGATTTGAAAAATAAGATTACAATTACATAGAAAATAGTAGAACACTTGGTAAAACTGCCACTGACAATTACTTGCTATTGGTAATGTAGTAAAATTAATTATAATTAGTAAAATTGCCACGGCAAAAAAAAATTGGCATACGTCAAAAGAGGCATAGATATTTATAATAAGAAAATGGTTTACCCACCACGCAAGTCATTAGTTAGGTCACACATGAACTTTCTAGTAGAGTTTCAGCCACTTGTAAATAAAAAGAACATAACTAAACCATATTACGTTACCCCAATAACATACTATGTAAATTACTATGAAATCTAATCACTATATAAAAATACAAAGTATACACAGTACAGAGAACTGTCTAATCTTTTTATGTCTAGGCCTGTAACCTATGTCTAGTGGAAAGAAGGCTTCACAATCATAATGGATAGAGATTCTTAATCGTAAGAGCTGTAAGAATATGGAACTCTCTGCAATAAGAAATTGAAATAGTTAATTCATTAAAATATTTTAGGAGACCTGGGTATCTTTCTTGAGTATAACAACATTGCACAGTATTATGTACTAGATTACTGGGGCTGTATCATGAATTCAGAAAGATATTCTGACTGCTTAATAATTGACAGACACTTGCCAATTCTGTAGGGGTTTTCTTAGCAGCAGTTGTCTCAATTACATCACAGACAGTATTACAATAGAAGCTAACACCTTTATAGATAATAATAGTGACTCACCATTGTATCCACTACTGACAACATATGCTTTTCTACTCTTCTTCCTTCCACAGAGTATATCTAGAAAACTCAGACAGACCTCAGTGAGTTGACTCCAGATGATTTCTGCCCATGGCCATAACTATGCTGTAAATAATATCACTAAATGCTGTTAACAGAGTAAAGGAGAAGCTCAGACAGAATAGGAGCCTCCATAATCTTGTACAGAAAATAGAATAAAATATATACAGTCTGAAAATAAAAACAGATTAGAAATATATTATATATTTCATTGGTTTTAATAAATTAAAACAAACAACAGTGGTATATTCCCTTTAAAGCCGTACTGCTACCTGCTACCTCTTGTGTCAACCCCTCTACCTCATAGATTGTAAGCTCTTGCGAGCAGGGCCCTCAGTCCCATTTTGTGAAATGACTTTCTTTGTAATGTATCTTTCTGTCTGTATTTGAACACTACAAATTGTACAGCGCTGTGGAATATGTTGGCGCTATATAAATAAAATTTATTATTATTATATTATTAACTGCACCAGCAGGTAGACATAGAATGGGTTCCCAAGCCTTATAGACAGTGTAATACAGATCCCATTGGAGATTAAGTCGTTTGCAAGGATTGTTCATTATAAACCGTGGTACAAGTGCATATGTAGAGTTTTATTCAGTAACATTTCGGTCCGTTAGAGGCCTTTCTCTCTCTACAAATAGATAAATACAAGTGAGAAAAAGAACACACAGATTCTACAGGTACAAAATATATACGTGAATTCTAATATTGAGTGTACAAATCCATATAAGACCATATAAATATTATGTATAAAGCATAAAATATAAATAGTTACACATGCAAATCAAAATTTCGAAGTATCGTCATTCGTGCACAGGTACAATAATTAGAGAAATTTCTAGTTAACCATATGCGACTAATGCAAATTTAGATGTGTAGTAAAATTCTGATTATTTAATACATGACCAAGACATAGTACCTTCTATTAATATTCCTCTCCATTACTGATCCATGATGGGTGGAAAAGGAAAAAGGTAAAAATGCGGGTTTGTGTGACCATAATAAATACTGACCAAGACAAAAAGCAAGTATAGATGTAGATGCAGGACCACAGTTAGTAGTCTCACTGATCTGGAAAATAGAAACATTAGATCCCATATACCTTGTGCATAACTATATGTATGTGTAAACGCAGCCAGATGTTGTATTACTTACTCAATTCAAGTAGTAGAAAGTAAAAGACACATCGGAGATGGAATGAGGACATTGGTGGACAAGCGGCTAAAAATGTAGAGAATGGAACCAATAGAATGCACAACTTTATTAGCTTTTGGTTTCCCCAAACAATCTGTGCTCCCTATACTCTTGTTATATTCCCATCCCACGCAAGACTGAGAATAAATCCAGCACTGCCGCCTCAATACACTGCTCACTTCACGTGTCGGGCTGCAGACACGTTGACGCTAAGCCAGTCCAGGACAGCTTGTCCTGGACTGGCTTAGGTCAGCAAAAATGCCGCCCTCCCGAGGCCCTGGCATAGCGCCGCCTGAAGCGGTCGCTTCAGGTCGCCTCATGGGAGGTGCGGCGCTGAGCGTGAGGGGAGGCCGGTGGAGCAGCACTGCGTCCACAGGGCCTCCCCAATCCACCGCTCGCTTCCCGTGCTAGGCTGCCGAGACGGTGATGCTAAGCCAGTCCAGGACAGCTTGTCCTGGACTGGCTTAGGTCAGCAAAAATTCCACCCCCCGGGGCCCTGGCATAGCGCCGCCTGAAGCGGTAGCTTCAGGTCGCCTCATGGGAGGTGAGGCGCTTTACCTATGAGGCGTAAAAGGTAAAATTACTATGTAATGACTTGAATGATTACAGGCTGACATTTCGACTGGGTTTTCCAACAGAGACTCTGTCGCAGAAGTGAACATAGTCTTACCTGTCTGGCTTGTGTGCTTTCTATATTGTATTTGTTAGCAGTCGCTGCATGCTTTCTGTTTGCTGTAGTCTCGGTTTTCTGCAATATTACTTTGTTACCTGATTTTGATTGGCTCTGTGCCTTATGTATTACCTGTTTCTGCCTTGTCTGCATTATGTCTTAGTTTGTAACCTGTTTAGCTTTGTACCTTCTACTACCTGAGGCCCAGTGCCTCCTGCTCCATATCTCGGTATATGTGGCAATGTGCCTTCTGCTACTTGTTAGTCCTGTCCTAATCCCTTTTAGCCTATTTTCCTGTTTGTCCTGGTTTTATTCTCTGCTCAAATGACTTGGTTTTATGTTCTTTTTGTGGTGCTCTGCTCTACAGTTTTGGTAATCCTGGTAAGCTACTACCAAACTGGGACCCCCTTAAGAGGTAGCTGCTTACCAGATTCATCACGATGAAGACCAGAATCTCTACATCGGGGTTTAAGGGAGCATTCACACGGAGGAAAATGGCTCTGAATTTGGTGTGGAATCTGTGTTAGATTCCGTGCTGAAAAAAAAAGCCTCCCATTGACTTCAATGGGTTCCTTTTTGCAGAAAAAGGAACCCATTGAAGTCAATGGGAGGCTTTTTTGAATCTGATGCAGATTCCACACCAAATACAGCGCCATTTTCCTCTGTGTGAATGCACCCTAAGGATGAAGACCAGGGAAGTCTACTAGGATAACTCCCTTAGAAGAGGTGGTTCGAAGAGGAGCAGATTTGGTAGCACAGCAGATCCACAATCCACTGTCTAGTTACACACATTACTTTGCAGTCTTTCTAGTTAAAGTTCCTTAGAGGAAAACTCTGTGAAAATGCCATGGGAAACTCTGCAGAAAAATGTGAAGTTTCCTAATCTGGGTATACTGCCATTGATCATTATGTATATTTGCATGTAGAATCTGGCTTTTTGGCTGAGTGCTTTTAAAATGGATTATTATATATGTAGAATTTGTGGGAATCAATAGTGATACAATTATGCTTTCTTCATTGTATCATGTTGGGCAAGGGGTTACGTCTCCTGCCATTACGTGTATATATAAAACACCAACTGATGTTAATTTCTCTACAGATGTCATTACCAGACTGAGTGTTGTATGTAATTGTATACAAGTTAATAGAATTAGCCTCTCATTGCTCTGCTATAAATCTGTCTCACCGATGTTTTGATTTATGTACATGTTCTTTTTAGCGGTTATTGATCTGTGTGTTGATTACATTTATGCATTCTATTAATGAATGGGGATGTTTATATGGAATTGTAATGTGTGTATAGTCTGCCTGAATTTATTTATAGTCATCCTGTCATTGTGGTCTCACACTGAACACTTAACATGTTTTATGCCCTCCTTTCCCACCAGGAGTGAGGGGCTATGCTGAGTATCAATAAAATTACCTTTTAACTACAACTAAACTACAGAATTTAAATTCATCCATTTATTGGTGAGAGGTTTTTTTTGTTTGTTTTTTTTTTTTTTTAGAATTTATAACAACATATTCGTAACTTCAATTATTTTTTTTCAGAGTTTTCTCATTTTGCTCTTCAGATCCCAAAGTGTAGTAGCTGGAGGCCCAGGGGAGGTGACAAAAAACAAAAAAACAACCCCCCCCCCCAAAAAAAAAAACATATACTCTCCTTTCTTTACCTCTACTGGGCCTATTCGCAGCAGTCTCTGGTGCACTGCTGTGACCTCAGCAGTGACATAGTTATGCCAAGTGTCATGACTCAGGCCTCAGTGGTGACCCCAGGTACATGACATTATAGAAGAGCACCAGGTGCCATCAGACAGAAAATACAGATTGACGGATTCTGTGAGGAGGCCCAGAAGAGGTAAGATTTTTTTTTTGTCACCTCCCCTGAGCCTCCAGCTATTATACAAATACACAACGAAACAAATCTTTTGGGCTTTGCCCATAAGACTCTCCACCTCCAGCCAAAGGGGACGAATATCTGAACAATCCCAGAAGATGTGGCACAAGGTACCCACCCCCGCCCTGCAACGCCAACAGTGGGGCGAGATGCTAGGATTCAAGGAGTGGAGGAGGGCAGGGATGTGGTACCAGTGCATAAGCAACTTATACTGTGTCTCCTAAAAGGTTGTCTTATCTTATCTTACTAAACTCTCCCCTCTACAATCTATTCTGAATGCAGTGACCAGGCTCATCTATCAGTCTAGATGCTACAGCGATGCCTCCGGTCTGTGTCAGTCGCTACATTGGTTGCTTATTCAATACAGAATACAATATAAACTTATCACCCTTATCCACAAGATAAGGGTGTCATGTCGGGGTCATGTTTGACGCAGACCTTTCCTTCACCCCTCATATTGAATCACTCGCATGTTCATGTCACCTCCACCTCAAAAATATCTCCAGAATATACCCTTTCCTTACCAGAGATACACTAAAGACACTTATCGTCTCTCTGATTCATTCTCGCCTTGACTACTGTAACTCCTTACTAATCGGTCTTCCCCATACTAAACTCTCCCCTCTACAATCTATTCTGAATGTAGCGTCCAGGCTCATCTATCAGTCTAGACGCTACAGCGATGCCTCTGGTCTGTGCCAGTCGCTACATTGGCTGCCTATTCATTATAGAATAAAATATAAAGTTATCACTCTCATCCACAAGGCTCTCCATAATGCCGCACCTTCCTACATTTCCTCCCTCATCTCTGTCTACCGCCCAACCCGTGTTCTCCGCTCACTCAATGGCCTAACACTTACATCCTCTATTATCAGAACCTCCCACACTCGTATACAAGACTTCTCCCGAGCTGCACCACTTCTCTGGAATGCTCTACCCCGGACAATCAGATTAACTCCCAATTTCTACAGTTTCAAACGCAAACTAAAGACGCATCTTTTCAGACAGGCCTATCACAATTTCTAATGTAAACCCTTCCGTACTATAATTAGAATCCACAAAATGTAACCCTCCTCTGTCCCCGCTCCCACATTTCCCCACATGATATGATGCCATCTCAGGCTAACTTTATAGGTCCAAGCTCCATCCACATGTTAAAGGACACGACTGGTGATGGCTCATACAGTTTTATGTTTGTGTAATGACAGTAACCTCTATTACAAAATTATCTGACCACTGTATAAGCAATACCGCCCCTGCTACTTCTTGTGTCACCCCTTCTACCTCATAGATTGTAAGCTCTTGTGAGCAGGGCCCTTAGTTCTATTGTGTGAAATGACTATTTCTCTGTAATGTATCTTTCTGTCTGTGTTTGAACCCTACAAATTGTACAGTGCTGCGGAATATGTTGGCGCTATATAAATAAAATGTATTATTATTATTATTATTATTATTATTATTATGATTATAAACAGTCCCCAAAATGGTAGAACTGAAAAGTACTCAAGGCCTCGCAAAAAAAGGCGCCCTATGCATCGTACACGGAAGTATGAAAAAGTTACAGGTGTCAGAATATGGTGACTTTATATAGGGACTATTAGGGGTATTATTAATACAAGGGGGTATTATTAATAAGGGGTACTATTTAAAAAGGACCTTTCAACAGTTGGGCACATGCGGTTTTATATACTGCTGGAAAGACGACAGTGCGCTGAATTCAGCGCACTGTCGGCTTTCACGATCTGTGCCACTGCTGAAGAGCTATCGGTACCGTAGCTCTTCACGATCAGAAGGGTGTTTCTGACAGTCAGTCAGGAATGCCCTTCCTCACAGTAGTGCCTATAGCACTGTACTGTGAGAGGGGGAAGGAATGCCCCCTCCCTCTTCTCACAGTGCTCGTCCATATACGAGTACTGAGGGAGTATTCTTCCCCCTCTCACAGTACAGTGCTGTAGGTGCTACTGTGAGGAAGGGCATTCCTGACTGTCAGAAACACCCTTCTGACAGTGAAGAGCTACGGTACTGGCACCGATAGCTCTTCAGCGGGGGCACAGATCATTGTCAGGGTGGTCTCAATGGGACCATTTAAGTATATTGGATGGTAGTCAGATTTAAAGATTGACTCGAGTCAATAATGCGTTCCACTCAGAGGCACATTGAACCTGGGTAGAAGCATAAGCTTATTGTATACATCATGTCTTCTTATACCAATTCTCAGTAGGCGTATATGGGTGTATTACAGAGTAATCATTAACTCGGTAGGCGTATATGGGTGTGTCATTGAGTAATCATTAACTGTTAGGATTCAGCAATTTCTATACATGAGTATTACAAGAATATCCCACCCCTAATATGAATATCCTATGAATATTCTAACTATTCTTCCTCTTACTCACGCTAGATGACCAGAGGTTACGTCAGTTCGCAGCCATCTTTACTGTGTGGCATAATAGGTCTATTTTGACATGGGTTTTTCCATTAGTCTCATCTTAAGCTATTTTAATAACCGTCTTACGCTGGGTTCACACCTGCGTTCAATGTGTCCGTACTATGGTTTCCGTCTTCTGCATGCCAGAAGACGGAAACCATAGATCGGGTCCGGCCGTGCGCGGCGGTGAGCGTTTTAGGCTCTCTGCCGCAAAACCGGATTTTTTTTATCCGGACACAGAGTACTGCATGTCCGACTCTGTGTCCGGATTATAAAACCCGGTTTCGCGGCGGAGAGCGCAAAACACTCACTGCCGCGCACGGCCGGACAGCTTTCTCACCCATTCAAATGAATGGGTGAGAAAGTCTCCTGCAGGCTTCCGTCTCCTGCATCTGTTTTATGCAGGAAACGGAAACCTGCAATAAGGAAAGAAGAACGCAGATGTGAACGAGCCCTTATCACTTTATTATGATCTGGTTTATAATGGGGTGCGGCATTCTGTCTGCACATATTCTGATGGGTCAAGCTGACCCGGAGAGATGCATGCTACAAGCTTAAGTATTATTGAAAGAATGTATACACATATAAGAAATATATATGAATGGATTCACTTCCCTATCATCGTGAAAGCCGACACTGCACTGAATTCAGTGCACTGTTGGCTTTCCAGCGGTATATAAAACCGCATGTGCCCCAACTCATGAAAGGTCCTCTTTAAGAGGCATTGTGTAGGTGAGGACAATATGGGTCGTGTGCCTGGAGAAGTGAGGAGTCAAAGATGTCTGTGTTGCAAACTTTACAGACAAATCACAGCTGGAAGAAGTGGTCATGGCGGTCCAGAGGGAAGAGACGGGAAATGTGACGGATTAGTCAGGGATGTCTCCGGTCACCACAAAATGTTACTCACTGCAATTTTGCCACTAGCAACCCCCCCCCCCGGGATTCAGTCCGGCGAGGGGTGTGTGTGTTTGGGGGCGCCTTTCTGTCGTCCGCCTCAGGCAGCAGAAAGGCTAGGTTCACCACTGCTTGAACCCTACAATTTGTAAAGTGTTGCAGACCAGAAATAACATGTATTATTATTATTATTATTATTATTATTATTATTCTAAAAACATTTTCTACAGTTCTCAAAATCATTTGGGCTTAAAAACCAGAAAAATAGTGTCTGGTCATGCACCAGGGATGATGGTTATGAAGTTGTTAATATAAGAAATACCTTAACATAACACTTTACCCAAAGCAATAAAGAACAGTTATTTCCCATCCATTATGAGGAGTTTGCCAAGTGCTGTTGTGAAGTCTATACACACAATAACACAATATTGTGACACTGAAATATGTGTTTTGATCTCAGGTTTAACATATCCACCCTAAAATGTTTTATGGCTGTTTTTTTCTGAAAGGAAATGGTTCTATGCATAACAAAGGTGTTATTTTTAATAGACGATTTTTACAGCTTTTAATAATGTTCTTGGCTTAGATTGTTGTGATGTTCCCATTTATATGTGGTTATGTTGCCCAGACACCTGGACTAGAATGAAATATAGTTCAGTAAAGTTATCCTTAGCTCGGTCTATTTTATCCATTTCTATAATCTATGGTGGTGTACTAAGATCACCAGTGGCGTAACTAGGAATGGCGGGGCCCCGTGGCGAACTTTTGACATGGGGCCCCCCCCCCCATCCCAACTGACGCCGAAGACCTCGACCGACCCCCTCCTCCGCACTCTATTATGTCCCTTACTGGCCCCTGCACACAGTATTAACCCCAATAGTGGCCCCTGCACACAGTATTAACCCCAATAGGGCCCCTGCACACAGTATTAACCCCAATAGTGGCCCCTGCACACAGTATTAACCCCTATAGTGGCCCCTGCACACAGTATTAACCCCTATAGTGGTCCCTGCACACAGTATTAACCCCTATAGTGGTCCCTGCACACAGTATTAACCCCTATAGTGGCCCTGCACACAGTATTAACCCCAATAGTGGCCCCTGCACACAGTATTAACCCCTATAGTGGCCCCTGCACACAGTATTAACCCCTATAGTGGCCCCTGCACACAGTATTAACCCCTATAGTGGCCCCTGCACACAGTATTAACCCCATAGTGGCCCCTGCACACAGTATTAAATCCAATAGTGTCCCTCTGTGGACACCCATAAACAATTATTATACTCTGGGGTCTTTTCAGACCCCAGAGTATAATAATCGGAGACCCAGGGAATAAAAACATAAAAAAAAACAACCCACCGTTGCTTCTTACCTGTTCCCCGGCTCCTGTGCCGTGCTGTCCTCCTCTCGCGTCCTTCTTTAATGACGTCGGACGTCACATGACCCGGGAAGCATGCCGGGTTCATGTGACGTCAGAGACGTCAGACAACAGTAGGACGGAGGCCTGGCAGGATCGCGGAGAGGTAAGTAACAGTGTTTGTTATGTTCCATTACCTCTCCCGATCCGCCGGTCATTATACTCGGGGGTCTGCAAAGACCCCCGAGTATAATGATAGCCCCTGTGGGGCCCGCGGTGTCACTTGCCGATCCCGGCCCAGCCAGGATCGGCAAGTGAATAGGGCCCGTAACTGCCTATTTTAAAAAAACCGCAGCGGTAGCGGCTGTCACCGGGCCCCCTAATGGCCCGGGCCCTGTGGCAGCTGCTACTGCTGCTACCACGGTAGTTACGCCCCTGAAGATCACCATTCCTCACTGTCCCAATGGTGGCTCATAAACCTGGACATCAAATTAACCAATTATTTACAGATATGATGGTGGATTCATTGAACAAGTTCAAAGAGGGCCTGGATGCCTTTCTTGAAGAGAACAATATTACGGGTTATCGATTCTAGATTAAGGACACGTTGATCCAGGGTTTTATACTGACTGCCAGATTGGAGTCAGGAAGGAATTTTTCCCCTGAAAATGGGCAATTGCCATGAGCCTAATGTTTTTTTTGTTTTTTTTTTACCTTCCTCTGGATCAACACTGTAGGGGATTGTAGGGTTTTAGGTGGGACTTGATGGAATCTTGTCTTCATCCAACCTCATCTACTATGTAACTATGTATGTTTTTCGATTAAGGGATGAAACTCCTACAAACATGAAAACATAAAACTACATGCAGATGTTTCCTGTTGTTAGAACCCTGAGTCATATAACTGTCGAGATCTCGTTCTTTCAGTGTTCACCATTACAGAGCCACTGTTTTACTCCCCAAACACAATAACTGAGCTATCCAAATGGTGGCCTGTCTGCATCTAAGTGGTGCAGGACCCTCCCTTATTCTCTTACCAGCACTTTCATTTTTCTGGTCCATATATATATATATATATATATATATAATATTTTTACTTGGAACATAACCAGTTAAAAGTGATCCACGATAAAAAAAAAAAAAAAGTGTTTGGTTGAATGTTGGAGCCGCGAATGGGCTAAATAAGAGAAATAACATTTCATGATGGGAAGAATTCTATTTAAAGCACTAGATGACGTTCACACCTTGTGAGCCTGAAAACATTCTGCTCTCTCAGTGGCATATTACACTTGGTAAACAACCATTAAAATTCTGAGCAGAGATACATGGCTGGCAGTGAAGCCTCTCAAAACAGCAGCAGTCGCCTCCATCCAGCAACATTTAATAATAGGAGATCTTACGATGATTTTTAAGCAGTTCTCAGATATAATCAAATGATTTTGCAGCGAGAATCTAGCAATTCCATATAAAAGGCTCCGTTCTGACCTTCTCCGATAGGTTGCCATGGTGACAACATACATCAATTGTTAAACTTCATTTTTTCCCAATCCTTTTTTATGTAAAACATTTTCGAATTTGGACTCGCAAGGATTTTGATCAATATAGGATTCCTATTTCTAACAATTAATATCCGATTAGCTTACAGATTTATGATGTGCCATTCCATTTATTTATTTATTTTTGCACATTTTTTTTGTAGTGAATAAAACCCTCCTACATGTGATTTGAGAAGAAGCCTCTAGATGTCAGCAAAGAGCAGAGGATAGCAAGGTGAGTGTATATAGGCAGGTTACCGGCACATCTGGATTTACCAAATTTTAGGATATCAAGTCTCATTTTTGTGACATGTTACATAACTAAAGTTTTTACCATGCAAATAACTTGCAATATTTATAAATACATTTAGAATATAATTGTACTATTTTAGGGGCAAGATTTCATATTATTCCTTAATATCTAGGTGTAAAACACAATGTATACAGTAAGAAACTTGGGGAAAGGAGAGAACAAAGAATTAAGTAGGTGGAGGGTGAGGTGCATGCAGTTATTAATACAAC
The DNA here is from genome assembly GCF_031893055.1 of Leptodactylus fuscus. Taxonomy (NCBI): domain Eukaryota; kingdom Metazoa; phylum Chordata; class Amphibia; order Anura; family Leptodactylidae; genus Leptodactylus; species Leptodactylus fuscus. The sequence goes on from NC_134265.1 coordinate 144,421,242, forward strand.
ATAACATGTATCAATGTCTTTAAAATCTCTTTGAGATTAATAAAAGTTAATTCCTTATTAATAATTAATAATATATGCACTTCTGTCCCCACCTACTTATTTCTTTCTCTGTTCTCCCCTTACCCCATCTTTCTTGACATAAATACATTTAAAGACAACCTTTCACCACCTTCACCAGTTCAAGTTCTTAGCAGCTGTTAATAGATTCTCCTTCACTAAACCCCAAGCATGGTTAGTTTTGGTGTCTGATGTGCTATTTAAGCTCTGTAATGTCAGAAGGGCAATGTCAGACAGGGGGGCGTGATTCAGAGCTCCAATCACAGGTAGCCAGTGTCAGAGCTCAGAATCACACCCCTTTTCTGCTCCTGACACCACCCTCCTGACAGTACAGAGCCTAAATACCTTATGATGCACCAAAACTACCAGCACTGATTGCTCAGGAACTGTGGGGACTATAAAAAAAGAATCCAACTGTGCCAGAATCAGTGGAGCAGTAGCTATTAATTGATGTATACAGCTAAACTTGTTCAAGGTGGTAAAAGGTCCTCTTTAAAGGGGTTGTCCAAGTCTGACAATTAATGACCTATTTTGAGGTCATCATTATAGTTAGGGTTCAACATCCCTGGTACTGATCAGCTGTTTTTAGCACAGTATACAGAACTGCTCCATACGTTGTTTAGTGGATTGGCTGCACTATTGCATCTCAGCTGACATTCAAATAAATGGGAGCTGAGCTGTATATATTATAGCAGTGTTTGAGCATTGCACAATGTAGCTGTATAATGCTGAAAAACAAAACAGCCTTGCTATAATGGATGGAATATGGATTGAGTTTACAAATGTCTTGTGTTATGAGACTCTAAAGTGGGTAAGTAATAATGCTTGTATGTATCATTAATGGATATGTACACTTATGTCATCATTTTTTACCACTAACCCCACACACACACACACACCTTTCTTAGATGGAGTCAAGCACATTCATCTACTGCTACTGTATTCCAGGACACATCACAGTAATATACAATATATCTTTGTTATGTATGTCACTTTTGTAGATTTGGAGAACTTTGAAGTCTTATATAAATGAGGCAGTTGGTGCATTTGAGGTGGGTCTTCAGCTCCTGGACTACTGCTCTTGTTGTCATAGTAGAGAGAGGGTCAACTCTTATTCCACAGTGTGGTGCAGACAGAAGATGGTAGGGGTCTGAATAGCAAGACTTGCTTTTTTCCAAATCTACAAAATTGACATACATAACAAATATATGATGTGGATCACTGTAATGTACTCTATAACACAGTGGTGACAGTTGAATTTGCTTGGAGGAGGTGACAGACTCCTTTAGGCCGGGGGCCCCATGTGGCATAAACGCCGAGGTTTGGCCATCGCGGTTTTGGAAATTGCAGCATGTCAATTATGTCTACTCCCTATAGGTATGATAGAAACAGAAAGTCTGCAGAGGTTTCCTGAAAGAGAGACTTTCTGTGAAAAGCTCCCTGGGAAAAACCGTGATGCGTTGCTGCCACAGTTTTTCCTCTATCGCTTTTCTTGCTGCAGCCTGCTACATGGGGCCTTAGCGTTAAAGAGGATATCTCACCATTGCTGAAAGATATACATCATTTGTCTGCTTTGTCCTGACTAGTTTGACTATTTATTTTTAAATCCACCCACCTGTTCATAAGATATTTCCCCATAGGTTATATATAAATTAGCTTTTATTCTCCAACAATGTGTTTTATCAGAGAAATACAAATGGTTACCACAAACTTGGAGAATCAAAGCTAGTTGACATATAATCTGCTGACAGGTTCCCTTTAAATACCTACCATGTTGTTTAACCAACTCATGCAAGAGGATGTTACTCCATGGTTATAAACAATGAACCATGTATAGTCTGATCCTGCAGACGTACACCCTTCCATTTGTCCCCTACAGATTTCTAACATTCACTTGGTAGGTTACATAGAAGGGAGCAAGGCCTCAGGATTAGCCTACGAATAGTTTGTGTGTTACCCGTGATACCTAGCGTTGTTGTAGATTATTATAATTGATAATTTTTTTAATTTGGAATCCATCTCAAAATCCGCCTGCAAAAAAGGCTCTTATTGACTTCAATGGGAGCCGCTCGCTTTTTTTTTTCCGCTAGTGGGACAAAGAAGCGAGATGGCCCTTCTTCCTGAGGATTCTGCGGCTGAGACAGCCCCTAATGAATAGACCCAATCAGAAGTGTAATGCCGCGATGGGGTGCCATTGCACTGCATCAGAATCCTGTTACGGCTAGCCACGCGGAAAGTTCACATGCAGAATTTGGTTTCCTCTGTGTGAACATACCCTAAGGAATGTCCCCTTTGACAGTACAGTGGTATGAAAAGACAAAAAGAACAGAACACGGCACCGAGCCGTTCCTAGTGTAATATACTCGGATTATAGAGGAATATAAATAAAGAAAAACAGGTGACTGCTCACCTGGTTCAGTTGTGTGTGACACAACAATCAATAGACGTCTCAACCAAAACACCAAAATGGCACAGGAGGGCAGCTGCTAGTCATCGTCTCAAGGACCTATGACCCGCACCAGATCCATGTCCTGAATATTTGGACTATTCAGGACATGGATCTGGTGCGGGTCACCCACTGCTAAGTTGTGAGCTGCACATCTCTACAATACCTATAAACAAGAGGTTTCCAATGTAATGGTTTCTTAAGGGCAACCATCAAGTACATGAACCGCACTGCACCGCAACGCCACGCCGTCTGATTGATAGAAAGGGATATGAAGGAATCGGTTTAATTGGATAGAAAGAAAAAGTCATCATCTGAAGACAACACAAAGGAAAGGACCAGCCTGAGAGATCCGGCAAAACTTTACAATCCTCCCATTCCATGCACGGCTGCATGTGACACCACCACTTCTGGATGACAATGGACGCTGCGGAATAAAGAAACACTGGGTCACCGGATGGCAAACCAAGAGCTGGAATGAGACCTATCTGATTATATTGCACCTGAGAAAGGGCTTTAAATGCCCGAAACACGTCGTGCTGATTAAAGTTTCTATATCTAATTCCTTGGGTGAACGCTGGTCTTCTATGCCTGTCCCCCGTGTGGCTGGTCCATCTTTTCCCTACTAGTACAGTGCTATGGACTCTACTGTCAGGAGGGGTGTTCCTCATAGACTGTCAGAAACGCCCTTCTGACACTGAAACGGTACAGTAGTGGCACCGATAGCTCTTTATCAGGGGAACATAATGGGAAAGCCGATAGTGAATTCAGCGCACTTTCGGCTTTTTAGCGGTATGTAATACCACATGTGCTCGAGGACATGAAAGGTCCTCTTTAAGAAAGAGAAAAGTATCTAAGATATCTATCAAGATGCTCCAAATCTATCAGTGAGAACCATTCCTTGACATTACTAAGGTACATTTTCTGCCTGTATGGTCTAGGCCTAATCTGTGTAAAATTAAGACTATATAGTAGTAATAAATCCCTGCCAATTCAATTGGATTGTCTAGCTGTGGAAGAAGACGACTTCCATAACTGTGTGCGGCCGCTCATTGCATTGTGTAGGAAGCCAAGGCAGGTTGAGTGGTGCAGACTAGGGAGAGCTACAGCTGTGTCAAGGCCTGTAGTGTGGCCTGGTTGGATCAATCTTCTGCTGTAGTAGGCTATAGCAGTGTAGTCAGAGTAGTCAGTTGTGTCAAGCAGTTGGGCTGGGAGTTATAGTTTAATTGTGACAAGTTCAGTGAAGTGGTGTAAAGGTTTGCCAATGTTATCCAGGGGTCTGTGGAAAGTTAACACTAGTCTAGTCTATGTACTGTTGAATCCATACAGCACATAGAGATGCAAACTATAACATGTAGTCATAAACCTTTCAGTTAGTAAGTGTGAATGTAGTTTTCCAGACCATTGATAGTAATGGTTGGATGGAACATAAATCTATTTTCAATGTAGTATATGGTGGTATATGATATACAGACAATCAAAGTGGATACAATCAGATCATTTCAACTGTATTAAAATGACTATTTTAATATTTTCCCCTCCCTTTCACACCCCAAGTTAGCATGTCTCGGGAATTACTTTGCAGACAGGAAGCAAAGTGATTTGAGGTTTAAGAAACTTTGCCATAGTCAACAAGCCTGCCCCCGCAAACAGCATACTCCATCACTGAGCACTTTGGTTGGGTTTTATTTTTAAAGCATCCCCGCGTTTATAAAAAGAAACACACGCACAAGTGAGTCAGATATAGCTGCATTTCTTTCATCGGCTGTCATGCTCACAGCTATCGACGTGAGAAGCCACCCCAGCAACGGCTGAGCTGATTGTTAGAAGGCTTTAATTTCTGTGCAGATTTGCGTAAGAAGAGGGATGGAACACAAGGGTAGATGGGGAGAGGGAGGGGAGAGGAAAAGGAGAGGAAGCAACATGCAGACCAGGGACAGGAATTCATGGCAGAAAATCACAGACATAACCACAACGGAAACCCTCATTGTAGTTACATTAATAGCCATGGTATACAATTATCATAGCTAGATAAGAGCATGCAGCAAGGCCTGATGGGTAAATATTTCTTGCACCTACTTAATGATAGGTCTTTAATCAGTGATGTTTTCTTAGTATTACTCATCTTATTTTTGTCTGTTAATAACCTGAGTGAATACAAAATGCAGATTTAATATATTACAGGAGAAAAAGCTATCCAAATCAACCTGGCCCTAAATCTAATAACTGGTTGTGGTTTTCCAGCATGAAGGGGCTGTTTACTGTCATGGACTGTCACAGCATCTCAATCGCTTGTAAGTCCAGACTTTGACTAAGTCACATTCTGTAACCTATAACCACAATCAGAATTTCAATATTTCTAATTTTCTCCTAGTTCGCTGTAGACTTCACATGGGCCTTAGGCTAGTGTTAACTTCCCACAGACCCCTGGATAATGTTTGCAAACCTATACACCACTTCACTGAACTTGTCACAATTAAACTATAACTCCCAGCCCAACTGCTTGACACAACTCACTACTCCTACTACACACATATGGCCTACTACACCATATGCATGAACCAACCAGGCCACACTACAGGCCTTGACACAACTGTAGCTCTCCCTAGTCTGCACCACTCAACCTGCCTTGTCTCCTACACACTGCAGTAAGCAGCCACAGTCTTCTTCTTCCACAATCCAAATGGATACTCTCAAGTGGCAGCAGTTTTCTTGGTCATCTTACTGTCTGCTCTCCATAACTTTCACTATTATCAATGGAGGCATGCTGGTTAAGTAGTATTACTATTTGGGAACTTCTACGAATGGGGGATTCTGGGGAAGCATTACTACTATTAGTAGCATTATAGCTATTACGGGCACTATGAGAGAACTATTTCCAATGAACACATGCTGACAAAACATTATTACTATTAGGGGCGCTATGTGATCATTATTACCAATTACTATTACCAGTGGAATGATGAGGACACATTATTATTATTTAGGGTACAGTTATGAGTGAGGGTATACTGGAGAGAATTTACTACCATCAGGGGCACAGCGGATGCCAGATGCTCTATTACTAAATGTGGTAATCTGGGGAGCATTATTAGTGGCACTATGGGAGCACTAATACCAATGGGAGCATTCTGGGTGAGCATTATTACTATTGGGGGCACTATATGGGCATGCTAGGGGAGGTTTTTTACTATAGGGCCATTATTATGAATGGGGCATATAAGGGGAGCATTATTACTACTGGTTGTATTGTTTTCTGGGCATTATGCATAACACTAATTATGGCAGGGTGCATTGTGTGGCACTAGTGTGCCTATTACAGCATTTGAGGGTGTATTATTAGTAGTAGTAGCAGGATGACATTGTTGGTTAACCAGGATGCAGAGAATGATGGAGAAGTGAGGAATTTAATGTGTGACAACTTGTAGCTGGTGGCCTGAACCCAATGGAGAAGATGCAGAAAGAGAATGTCTACAATCAGAGGATACATCACCTCTTAGTCATTGGATGGAATAGGTATTTATTAGTATCTGTGTTTCTTGAGACTGCATCTGATCAGTACTGTCATTTTTGGTGTCATCACTAGAGATGAGGAAACAGTAAAATGTTCGATATTCGTTTCGAATAGCCGCTCAATATTCGACTATTCGAATGAATATCGAACCCCATTATAGTCTATGGGGAAAAATGCTTCGCTACAGGGGATCCCACCATTCAACTCAGGAGGGTCACCAAGTCCACTATCACACCCCAGGAAATGATGCCAACACCCTGGAATGCAACTGGGACAGCAGGGGAAGCATCCCTGTCAGCTTGTGATATGCCGGAGCGGACTTTTTTCCATAGGAATGCATTGACCAGCATTGATTGGCCGAATGCCATACAGAAGTACGGCATTTGGCCAATCAACGCTGGTCAATGCATTCCTATGCCGAGATGAAGCAGAGCTGAACCTGCTACACTCTCAGCTCTACCGATGTATCAGTGTCCGATGTAGCAGTCCAATGCAGCGGAGCTGAGTGTGTAGCAGGTTCAGCTCTGCTGCATCGGACTGCTACATCGGACACTGCTACATCGGCCAGCACTTAAGGTTGAGCTGATCTTGACATTTCAGGATCGTTTTTAAAATCCGATTTCCGATCATTCAGAGATTGGATTTTAAAAACGATCCTATTCACTATACAGCATGAAGTCCAAAAATTGTTTCAATTTTTGGACCCCACGCTGTGTAGCGATTAACCCCCCCACCGTTGTCCACTTACCTGCATAGCTGCAGCTCCCAGCTCCTCTTCTTGGTCCGGTCCTCTGTCCACATGTCTTCAGAGCGCCCTGCCCCCGCCTCCCGAGACTAGTATTATGGCAAAGGTGGGGCTTAGGAGAGTGTGGGCGGGTACTGGAAGGGGAGATGTGAGTGATGCACTCACGTCTCCCCGCCCACACTCTCCAGCCGCACCAAGCCCCGCCTACTCCCTGCATCTCTACAATACTAGTCTAGGGAGGTGGGGTCCTCTGTCCTCTTGAGAGTGTTCGCTCATCTCTAGTGATCACAAAATCTAAATGTTTTGGAGGATCCGCTTCAATTACAGTAAGACCTATAAAATATATCTAAATCTGTCTAGGGATTGGGTTTATTACTTTCTGTTATTTCACACTTGCCCCAGCTACGTACATGGCTTGGGTAAGTTTCTTCTGTATAATAGAAGGATCAAAGTAATTTGCTCTGGTGGCTCCAACACTGGCCATTACCTCCTCCTTAATGCTTATACTTCTTGGTCAGATTGCTCTTCTATAGATCATATGGCTATATACATTTCCTTGAATAAATGCTAACATAACCAATAAAAAGTCATTTTGACAGTATGGTTCCTTCAGAAAGGCTCGTGATTGTAGCAAACTCCATAATGATGTTATTTTTGTCTGTAATGAGCAGAAACCAGCAAAGTTTGACGCACCAGTAAATATTATCCAATCAATAAATGCTGACATGGCAAATCTATATCACATTTTCCTACCTCTATAGATGGAACAAAATATGTAACATAGCCTTTCTAATTTGTACAACAACGGTATGCAATGTCAAAGATGAAGTTATTCATTTACATACATATAGGCTGAAGTCATTTAAGCTCATATTTATCCCCCTCCACATATTTCATGTCAGCTACCTATAGTTGTACTAGCACTAGCAATTCTCTCAACAAGTATTCAGAAACAGGTCATTCCAGTGGTCAGCAGTTTGTATACGCCGAGCTAGCTATGTCTTTTATATAGCTTAGAGGTTTCCAGAAAACAATGTTATAGCTTCCGATAGGTTAATTGACATCATATGAATTTATTAGAGGAGTACCTGTGGCAGTATTTTATAGACTACCTTCAAGGCCTACCTGTCTCTTTACTTAAAGGGATCCTATCATTAAAACTCTTTTTTTTTCTCATTAACACATCGGAATAGCCTTAAGAAAGGCACGCTTACGCCGTGTGAAGGGGCCCTAACACGTAGGAATAGCCTTAAGAAAGGCTATTCTTCTCCTACCCTTAGATGTCTTCTCCGCGCCGCCATTTGATAGAAATCCCAGTTTTCGTCGGTATGCTAATGAGTTCTCTCGCATGACTGGGGGTGTGCCCCAGCGCTCAAACAGCACTGGGGGCGTCCCCAATGCTGCGAGAGGACTCTCTCCAGTGCTGTATCCATCTTCTTCAGCAACAGCCTCTTTCATGTGTCTTTTTCCGGCGCGCACGGGGTCAAAATTCATCGCATGCGCAAGTCGGGTCTGCCAGCAGGCCTTGGGCAGAGCCGACTTCACATGTGGGCGGACGTTTTTTTGTGGCTGCTTATGCGAGCAGGCGCAGTACGCTCCTGTAGTTCTATGGAGTACAGAGTACTCGTAAATAGTAAAGGTAGAGGTTTACTTCTTCTGGGTAGACCTGTCAGTACTGTCATATGATCAATAAGTCTTTCTCACGGGGGATTTGAGGCACAACGTAACTGTAAAACCTTCATAGATGTTAATTGGAGAGTCAATAAACTCAAAGGGAAGTCTTCACTGTTTGTTTTAGGGTCAGTTCACACGTGAAAACCGCCTAGCTTATTTGTGCGAGGTAAAAAACCTCGGGGAGTTTTTTTTACGCTGTTTTTTGCATTCCACGCGGTTTTTGACGAGGTTTTTGACGCGGTTTTCGCTAGCGGTTTTCGCTAGGGTTTTTTTTTCCTATATGTGCTATAGAAACTGCAAGCGAAAACCGCGTGGTTTTTTGCAAAAAACCGCGCGGTTTTGTGTGCAAAAAACCGCGTGTTTTTTACCGCGCGGTTTTCGCCTCCCATTCACTTCTATGCAATTCTTCAGGCGTTTTCCGCCTGAAGAAAGGTCATGTCGCTTCTTCAGGCGAAAAACGCTAGGAGGAAAAAAAAAGCTAGTGGTCTACATAGACCACCATGTTAAAGGAGAGGTTTTTGAAGCGAATTCCGCTGTCAAAAACCTCCCCTTTGCCCACGTGTGAACTAGCCCTTAGTCTTTTCTGTGATTATTTTTATCTATAAATATTTTTCTTGTATGTATGTATGTATTTACATTATCTGTTTGTAGACAACCACTTCTATTAAAGAAGATCAGTCAGTTCACCTGATACGTATGTTTTAGTAAATGATGGCATTTCATAGGAAATTACAGTTATGGACCATCTTTTCTTAGAACTTCATTGTTCTGTTCCTCTGTTATTTCTACTAGAACTTTACAAATAGATTGTCAGTTGGGTGTTATCAGTTGGGGGTATGCCACCACACACTCTGACATGGTCCAACCGGTGCTGACAGTGTCACTGTGTAAGGACGCACCCATTGGTAACACCCAGTTACCAACTTATTTCTAAAACCTCGGAGGAATAACAGAGGAACAACAAAGTTATTTGAAACAATTTACTAAAACATGTCTTTACTAAAACAAATAAATCAGGAGATTTATACACCTAGTGGATGTCTTTGCACAATAAAAGTTAAGTTTTATCAAGTTTTTCTCTTTGATAAGACCAGACACTGTGAATTCTGTTTCTGGTCTTGTGACCCTCTGTGATTTGATTATTCTTTTTTTTTTTTTTTTTTTAATTTTTTAAAAGCTTTATTGAGAATTAATGAAATACAAACATGAGAAAATGTGTAACAATAGTAAGTATGTAACAATTATAATGATTATATTACAATGAAACGAGAATGATGAATATTGACAAAAGATTTTTTGAGGAAAAGTGAAGAGAGTATGTTGACTATTGATATTCCAACCAGTCTTGATATATGAGAGAGGTGACCAATCAGGAATAGGGGGGGGAGGGAAAGGTTTCTGCAGCTGTACAACCGGTGTGTCGTTGATGTTCAGGCATGTATCTCTGGTATCAACAGAAGAGTAAATAATGGGGAGTATCAAGTGTCTGTCAGAGAAATTGCCATGAAAAATTGACCCAATGGGAATGGGTAAGTCAACAGTGTTTCTAGAGTTCATTGTAGAAAGACGGGTCCAGTAAACGGAACACCACCTAGTAGGGGGGGGCGAGATCAAGGAGGATCTGTGCAAGTTATGATCTGAGAAAGGTGAGGGTAGAAGGAGGATAGAATGAAGAGGAGAATGAGAATGGAGATATGTAGCTGATGAAAAGATAGGATGAGGTCTGAAGAAGAGATTAAGATTGGGTTAGGGGAGGGTGTAAGGCTGTACAGAGAGGAATGAGTAGATGGGCGAGAGAGGGGGAGGGTGGGGGATTAGAGGGGTAGCCTGCTTGGATACTAGCCGCTCCAGGCTGTGACACGGGTGTAAACCATCATGTGGTATTGTTGGATATCTGTTACAAGTCTAGTTCCTTCCAGGGAGACCACAACTTCTGGAATTTATCATGACGTCTATTTTTCCAGCTGGAGAGTTCCTCGAATCTCATAATTTGGTTGACTTTTCCTATCCATTCAGTTTTTGTGGGCGGAGAGGGGTCTAACCATTTACATGGAATTAGTGAGTTAGCAGCCGAAATTAGGTAGGAGATGAGGTTTTTTCTAGAGGGTTTATAGTCTGCAGACGGTAGAGATAGAATCACTATTTCTGGGGTAAGTGAGAAGTTTGAGGAAGTGCATCTTCTAATTTCTTATTGGATGTCATCCCAAAATTTCTTGATAACAGAGCATTGCCACCATATATGTAACAGGGAACCTACGGACGCCTGGCATCTCCAGCATTTCTCGGTATCTGAGAGTTTCATTCTATAAAGCCACTGGGGTGTATGGTACCATTGTGTAAGTAATTTATAATGCCCCTCTTGTAGGCGAACACATGTCGAGAAGCCATGAGAGTGTGCAAGTATTTGTGCTCTCTGTTCGTCTGATAGCGTGATTTTTAGGTCGATTTCCCAGGAAGTCAAGAATGTGGGATTAGAGTGGGTAGGTGGATTTACATATTTGGCTAACACAAAGGAGGTTTTACGGAGGAGTTTGTTGGCGGCAATAGTTGCTCTTTCAAAGGAAGTAAAGTTCGTTCTAACTGAGTGAAGACTATACCAGTTTTGGGTGACTTTCTGAAGATGGAGACGATGTAAAAAGGAAAGAGGTTCTGGCCCTAAAGGTGTTTCCAATTTTTCTGGGTCAAAAGTCCCGGTATCAGTCAATACATCAGACACACTATGGCAGCACAGTTTTTTCCATAAATTTGCGGGTCCGCCCCTTTTCCAATCTTGCCAATAGGGTAGAATTCCTAAGGGAGTCAGGGGAGAGATATCTGGTGCTAAGGAATCTCTGAGTAAGCTCCAGGTTTCCGACGCTCCCAGAAGCAGTTGATCTATGGCTTTAGATTTATGACCAGGAGTCATGTGTAGCCATAGGTGTGTCAGTGCGTGGGGGCAAAAGGTGTGCAAAGCTAGTGTATATATGGTAGGGTTCATGGCAGGTGTTGCTAGTTCCGTCCAACGTTTTAGTTGAACCGCTTTATAGTATTCTAGTATATTTGGTATACCCATACCGCCCACAGAGTGTTTCTTCATCAGAAGCTTGATGGGTAGGCGTGGTCGTTTAGATTTCCAAAGAAAGCTCGTAAATATGGAGTTCATGGATCGGAAGAAGATGGTAGGGAGGCCTATCGGAAGCATGTGTAGTCGGTATAATATTGTGGGTAGTGCGTATGCCCGAATCAGGCTACGATGACCGAACCAGGAGAATGGGAAGGAGGAATATTTATTCAGTGTAGATTTGATAGATGTAAGAAGGGGGGGGGAATTTTCCTGATATAGTTTGGAGGGATCCATTGTGTGTTTAATACCCAGATATTTAATCGCAGTATTGGTCCATTTAAGAGGGGAGAGTAATTTCAGGCGATCTAGCCTATGACGAGATATGTTGATATTTAAGACCTCAGATTTTTCTACGTTGGTTTTGTATCCAGATATTTGGCCATATTGGGAGAGCAAATCTAGTATTTTAGGAAGCCCTATCTCTGGATTAGTAAGCATGAAGAGTACATCATCTGCGAACGCTGCTGAGTGCAGAGAGACGTGTCCTATCCTAAGGCCTTTGATGTCTGGATGGAGTCTTACTGCCTGTAGTAAGGGTTCTAAAGTGAGGATGAACAAGGATGGGGAGAGTGGGCAACCCTGTCTGGTGCCATTTTGGATGTTAAAACTAGAGGTGAGGGTGCCATTAACTTTCAGATGGGCATGTGGTTGGTCGTAGAGAGTAAAGATCGCGGAAATAAATTGAGGAGGGAAGTTAAACTTTTGAAGGACAGATCTCAAACACCCAATTCACCCTATCAAATGCTTTTTCCGCGTCTAACCCTAGTAGGGCCAAAGTAGTATCAGATTTTCTAGCATAGGTAATAGCATGTAGCAAGCGGTGTGCATTATCTTTGCATTCCCGTCCCAGGACAAAACCTGACTGTTCCGGGTCAACAAGGATGGGAATTAAATGTTTTATCCTCAGGGCTAAAATTTTCGCCCATATTTTGAGGTCGAGGTTGAGGAGGGAGATCGGGCGATAACTCCCGCATTCCATTAAGTCCTTGCCTTCTTTTGGAAAACGAGTAATATGGGCCTCCTGGGTCTTTCTAGGGAGAGAGGTTCCCTTTAGAAGAGCATTACACATGAGGGCCAGATGTGGGATCAACTCAGATTGAAATGTTTTCAATCCATCTGGGCCTGGGCTTTTACCTGTGGGAAAGGATGAAATAGCATCTCTAATTTCCTGGTGAGAAACAGGGTCTGTGAGAGAAAGAGCTTCCGAGGGTGTCAAGGCCGGAAGAGGAATCGAATCTAGAAAGTCAGCCGTTAGGGTTTCTCTAGTGTCTCTTGAAGTAGAAGTATCCAGGCTGTTAAGGTTGTATAGATTTGAGTAATATGACACAAAGGCAGAGGCTATGTCCGGGGTAGAGGAGCATGTTTTGCCACCACTGTTTTTGATAGTAGATATAAAACATTTTGATTTACGTTTGTGGAGCATAGAGGTCATTAATTTGTCAGCCTTGTCTCCATGAGCATAGAGTTTGTGTTGATAGTGTAGATAGTGTTTAGCTGCACGGGTATTGAGCATATCTTTGAGATTTTCCCTAAGTTTCCGCAATTCTTCCTGAAAGGGGAGTTGTCGGCTAGTCTTTCTAATTCTTTTTATCACTGCTATCTCATTTAACAATTTATCAAGAGCTGCCTGGGAGTCCCTTTTAAGTTTGGATGCAAGTGAGATGAACGTGCCTCTAATCACCGATTTATGTGCTTCCCATATTATGGTTGGGCACATATCTTGGGTGGAATTCAGAGTAAAGTATTCTTTGAGTTGAGAGCTGACCTGAGTGACCAAGTCTGGTTTATCAATGAGCATTTCATTAAGTCTCCAACAGCAGTTGATTATTCTATCCTGTATTATAAATGAATATAAGTCAATTGGATCCATCATGTCTTTTAAGATGCACATATAAATACATTGCTGTTGTTTCAACTAATCTGCCATTACGTTGATTTACTCATACACACTTATACTAACTAAAGTAAAACGTAAAGGGGCTATATCATTGGGAAACATCATTTTTAGCTAAGCACATCCTTGCATAGCCTTTAGAAAGTCTATTCCACACCTACCTTTGGTATGTAAATTGCCTCAGTAGTCTTTGAATAAGTCCGTTTTTATTCATATGCTAATTAGCTTTCTGTGTGCACCGGAAGTGTCTGTGTCTGCTATTCTCTGTGTATGCTAGCAGGGAGATGATTCATCAGCACAGCAGCCTCTGCTGTGCATACCTAGCAGAGAGGAGTGTATGTGTATGCTAGCAGAGAGGAGTGCACAGTGAGACTTACGGTGCAGAGAGAAGGCTAATTAGCATATGAATAAAAACGGACTTATTCAAAGACTACTGAGGCACTTTACATACAAAATTGTCTCAAGGAGGTTGCATTTTATGTAATAGCTGAGCAAACGGTTATTCTAGTCATGAACCACTACTTGTCACAAAGAAAACATAATAAAATAAATTCCAAATCATCAAATCCGGATCTTATTAGAGGAGAATAAAGTCAGCTGGACTGTGACAGTGTTTCTGATCTGTGGCTTATGACGTGTTGCCATCACACAAAGATCTCACGGTGGAATACCGAGCGTTATAAAGTGGTGCAATGGGACTCTGGGGGAATCTCTTCACCCATTTTGCTTGGGTTGGGAGTTGTGTAGCCAAACCCAATACACAGCATGCTATGAAGCACTGTGTGCGCTGACATTGTTTTATCAAATAATTAACTTTTTCAGCAACCATTCCCCTTGTTTTGAGAGCTCAATACCCTGCTGCTAATTCTCTAGTTGTGTTTCTTTGGGTTACTTTTGGTAGGTGCTAACCAATTGGATCATTCCGCAAGCCCTGCTGTTTTGGAGGTGCTCTGACCCAGCCATCTAGACTTCACAATTTGACTCTTGTTAACGCAAAACCTTATGCTTGTCCATTTTTCCTGCTCCAAAGACATTATCGTTTTGAGAAATGATTGTTAATTTCCCTTCACAGGTCCCTCTGTCATGCGATAAACAATTTTCTTTCTTTTTTTACTTTCACCTATCAACAGAGTTTCTCTCATTCCAGCTGTTTGTGTTTGAGGGTGACTGTTTAGCACATATACCATTTAGCAGGTGATTCCGTGGACACTATGATTACATACCTTTTGCATGCTGTGCATGCACTTGATAATGTGGGAACTTCTCCCAGCATTATCACATACACCTTGTGGGGAACATTGCTTGATAGCAGCAATGGAGTGGACCCAACCAGTCAGAGACAGGGAAACAAAACTGTAACAAAAAGGTTTATTTATAAAATAAACAAGCAAAATAAATTAACCTTCACCTCAGGCACAAAAATGGGCAAAATAAAATACAGCCTTAACTTCAGGCAAAACAGTATGAAACAAAATCCTGCTCGTCTGAGAGCTAACAGTAAATACTAACTGCATGTGGGGATTGCTACCAGGCACACAAATCAACCAAAAATAGCACAATACCATCTCTCAGTGTCATGACAGACTCAGGTACTTCCTTTCCTCCCAGGATCTGCCCTGAAGTGCGGGATCTGCAGCCTTTTATGGCCCAGTAACAAACCAGGGACCTACACCTGCGGCTGAGGCCTATACAAGACCCACCCTGGACCATACATAAGTCAGAAATCTGAGCGAGATATACTGTGACTCCAGCAATCTGACTGTCTCCTCGTCACAACCTGTATTGCAGGAAAGTAATGTGATCTTGAATGTACATTGGTTGTTCTTTACCACTGATAGCTGAGATCAGAGAAGTCACGTGGGGGGTTCATGTGAGGGAAAGAGGGGCACAAGCTTTGTGAATAGTCCAGGGACAATGGTATTTTTAATCGGCCATGCTTTTCACTTTATATTACAAATTACAACCCTTTATCATATCAAGTACATCCATTTGTATTGTGCTGAATGTTCTGTAGGTGTCTTCAGACCTGCTCTAGTTTTATGGGCTCTTCCTGGATTTCGGTTGCACACTAAAATCAAACTTATCTTGCTGAAGTTGTCTTGTTGCTTCCAGACAATTGGATAGGCTGGTACATTTAGTATTCACTGCAGAGAACGGATTCCTAGAAAACAGTACTTAGAAAATGAATGAGAGGGAAAAGTGGAGGACACTAGGCTTTTAACTTGCTCATGATAATGATGGACTTCCTTTGAAGAGCACTGGGGGCTTTCAAAAATCACAGGAGTGCATGAAGGTCGCCCATAGATTTCTGAATTATTAACACATGCTTAATCATTAAAGGAAGAAAATATTGATAGGGTATCAGTGTTATCAATTATTTACTCACAGAGAGCAACACTCCACAGAAAAATTAACTTCTCTTTGCTGTACGGTCAAGGCAAGCCTTGAATGAATGCACCACATTATTGTTCCTCCTTTTAGTTTTGCTTAGCCTGTTAATAAGTATCAGTTAAGTGAGCTTACATTACACACTTTAATAGGCTTTGTTTAGGATGCAGCCGAATCCTACATCATTATTAGGGATGCAATCTTGGGCTTTGTGGTTACATCTGACAGAATAGTGAGCAGTCTGGGAAATAGCAAGTTTAATTCTAGAAATGGCTGCCTGTTAATAAGGTTATAGGAAATGTGACTAGAGTGTATACATTGGCTTGCAAAAGAACTTTTTCACATTTTTTTTACCTTACAACCACAAACTTAAATGTATTTTATTGGGATTTAAAAATTTTAATCATATAAAATCTGAAAAGACCTGATGCATGGCCCCACTGCTGCCTCTTCCTTTTGCTTTCTTGTAGGCCAAAATCTACTTCATGCAATCTACTAAGAGCCAATACTAAGGACAAAGACTAGAGATGAGCGAGTACTGTTCAGATCAGCCGATCCGAACAGCACACTCGCATAGAAATGAATGGACGTAGTCGGCACGCGGGGGGTTAAGCGGCCGGCTGCCGTCAAATCGGAAGTACAAGGTGCATCCATTAATTTCTATGGTGCGTGCTGTTCGGATAGGTTGATCCGAACAGTACTCGCTCATCTCTAACAAAGGCCTTTGTGTCCTGATATGAAAGGTACAATGCATGATGCTATCGACAACCACCTGTGTCTGTATTCAAAGGTCTTAGCTGTAGTCAGGGCACCTTGTAGGCTGAAGACCTAAAGTGACTTGTGGCTTACAATGGTGGGCTCCACAAAGTCTGTGGCCGCTGACCACCCCTACCTCCCACCCCCACTAGCTACACCTCTACATACGAGCTTTTATTTCATGTCCAAGAAGTGAGACTTTTTGCGAAGTAAGCTCCAAAAGCTTTGTTTCATTGCTGCAGATACACAGCATAGCAGACCAGTCAGAAACAGGTCCACTTTGTGAACTTTGTAAAAGATAGAGAAACACCGAGCACACTTTATAGTGTAGTCTATTCACCTTTTTAGATAATTGTAATGAATGTATCAGACCTGGTGGCTTCTCACCTGGTTTGGTTGTGACAGCGTTCACAACTCCGTACTAGGGTGTATATGATACCAGGTATGGGGAGCAGCACGTCCCAAAGGCACCAGTTGTGTCAACCGGGGAAACAGCAAAGGAATAGGGCAGGACGGCGCTCACAGGTCCAATAGATTTTATTAATAAGAAGAATTGCACTTCTTGCAATTCTTCTTATTAATAAAATCTATTGGACCTGTGAGCGCCGTCCTGCCCTATTCCTCCACTTTGTGAACTTGCCATGTATATCCAAGCTTTTCCTATAGTTATTGGATAAATAAGGTTATGGTAAACTGAAAAAATTCCTAGAGCCAGTTCTTAAATGGCATGACATGCATGTCCAAGTCTAGGGGTAGTTGTTTGTAATTGAAAAGAGATTAGAGTATGAAGAGATTTCTGAATATTTCACACTGCAGAGTTCTCTTCTTTAGTGTGGAGTTGCCTATATAGTACTGTTAATGTATACCACCAGTTCTGCTCTCTGACCCCAAGCAATGATAATTCATATATCAGTATTGTCATGAAAAACCAATTAATTATTCTAATTACCGCACTATTGCTGGAATAAATATTACATAATGGAGTATGATGAATTCCTGATACATGTACTTATGAATGAACTGTTGTGTCCTTCAATAGTTGTGGACAATTTACTGCTGAGAGTTAAGGGCACTTCAGAGCTAGAGATGTCCCAAGCAGTCTCGAACTTGCCAGCGGTTATCAGTACCTTTTGACTTACTCATCCCCATTGCTGCTCACTGCCGTCTACTCTTCTCCTTCAGCCCTCCAAGGGGACCTCTGCGCATTACATCATCACGTCGCAACATGTGCAGTGCAGGGCCCATTGAGGATTGAAGTGGGTTGCAGAGGAGTCTGCATGGAGCAGCAGGGCATTTACATTCAGTAAATTAATGTATTAGCCAGTTTTTCCTCGGTTCTGGCAAACTAGTTCTTAAAAATGCAACTCCACCACTGAACTGAGGGGAAGTAGACCTCCAATTTGGTTCTGATACTTGTAGAACAGGAAGCTGACTTGCAGGTCACAGGTCACATTAAGCATGTAGCATACAAGCTGAGTATCAGTACTTACCTGTCTGTTCTCCGACCTCCTCCCGTTCCTTTCTGTTCCTGGTGCACAAGATGTCACAACATTGCGCTTGGAGCAGAGATACAGAATGGGACCTGGGAGTAGACCCGTAAGTAGTGACCTAGTAATGCTGTTTGAGGGTCAGTGAAGGGGGCACTGTATGAAAGACCAGTGATAGCTCCATTATATTGTGTGGGGGCAGTGATGGGGGAAATAATAAAGGGGTTGTCTAGGCGGCTTAGTTTTTTTTATAGTGTATCCTCAGGATGGGTCATAAAAACTTGATCAATATGAAACTTTCAATAGCAAAAAGGGAAAATGGAAGTCACAGCCCACTTACGTCACCTTCAAAGTCCAATTTGCTTATGCGTGTGCCACAAATTTTTGGATGATGGATGCCCGGACCAAACTTCCCATCGACTTGGAATGCATCAAAGTATATAACAAAGGAAAAGTCCAGAACCACAAAAAAATCCTTAAAAGTTAGCCTTTAATTTCACCGATATTAATATCCATGTTCCATGAGATGTTAATAACAAAATGATTCCTTCATATTGAAAAAAAAACATCCAGCTGACGCGTTTCGAGGATATGTTGATCAATATGGGGCTGACACCCAGCCCTTGTCCGATCAGCTGTACAGATCCGCATTTGGCACTCAACTCAACTCCTGTACACAAAACAGGGCTGGAAGCAGAAAGCTACATCTGCTGTATAGTGGCCACTATAGTGGCCAGGTGCCATCATTGCATCTCACAACTTATTGTAATCATTGAGAACTGAGCTGCAGTGAAGGCTGCTATACAGTGGATGGAGCTTTCTGCTTCTGGCCCCGTACTGTCTACAGGGCAGGTGCTGGAAGTGTCTCTGTACAGCTGATCAGGCTGTGTGTCGACAACCTACTGATCAGGTATTTATGGCCTATCCTGAGGATAGGTCATAAAAAAATTAAGCCTGGAAAACCCCTTTAAACAGGTTATCCATAAATTGGAGCAACTCCTGTGGTCATATGACGTGCAGGACTCCTAGTAAGAAATGGCTGACGCGGTATTGCATGGACATTGGTGGCGACAACCCCTCTACACACCACATGCATTGCTCCAGTTCCTGGACAAACCCTTTTAAAGGGTTTATCCAATTTTATAATATTGATCAATATTACATCTGCGTGGGTACGATAGCCAGGACCCCTGCAGATCAGCTTTCACAGGACAGCATGGCTACAGGTAATGTTAACAATTCCAGGCACCACACTGCTCATTTGCCATGTAGTGTGTAGTGGTGGGTTTAGGTACTGGGTTAAGGTGCACATTGTATGGCAGGTGAGTTATATGACCTGACCTGTTATTACCTGTAGCTGTGCTGTTTCGGTACAGCTAATATGATCTCTTAAGGATAGACCATAAGAATTAGAAAGGTGAATAAACCATTCAGTATAATATATATATATATATATATATATATATATATATATATATATATATACAGTATATATATATATATATACAGTATATATATATATATATATATATATATATATATATATATATATAATATATTATTGCGACAGAGGTATACTAATACTAGGGTGGGCTTCTAGAATCAATTCCACTGGTGAGCCCTAGACATCCCAGTCCAACACTGGTTCCACAAAGCACTTGTGAAAGTGGCATGCAATGGATTATATTTCTTCTTGGCCATGCAGATAGCATAACCTTTAACCAATGTTTGCCATATCTATCCAGTGTTGTCAGCTATTTTGCTGCTGCTGACAGGCTCCTATTAAGTAGAGATGGACATTCATGAATACCCATCTGCACCTTCGTCTCTTTCACGTTCCTCAATACAGTACATGCTAAGACACATGATCCATTATGTATGCTATATCATACTTTAATAAAGTGGAATGAGCCAGTTGTTCATTTCAGTAGAAGACTATTCCAATTTGATGTATATAGTGAAACCTCTCCAAAAGACTACTTGTAAAAAATAAATAAATAAAATTCAGTGACTGATGTTATGCTCTCTATAAGAGAGAACTGATGTTATGCTCTCTATAAGAGAGAACTGATGTTATGCTCTCTATAAGCAGACCTGCCCTTTGTAAAGACCACAAACTGGACTTAGGCAGTGTGCACAGTGTGCTAGCCATGTAACAGTTGTGACGTTCTCTCATTGCTTACATTGGCTTCCTTTAGGTTTTCTGATTTCCTTTCACATCAAAAAAAGCCCACACTAATTCTGGGGCAACATTAAGTTGAATGCAAATCACAACTAAAACTGTGGCTCACAAATGGAACTGTAGTACTATTATTGAGGTGTTATCACATTTGTATACATCGTTGTCGCAATGGAGCCCTAACCCTCTACTTGACTTTCTATGCAATATTTCCAAAAGTACATACATCTTCTAGAGATATGAAAATCAGATTGTGAGACCCACACAGGGCAAGGACAGACGGCATACAACTCTGGATAAAAAATATATGACGTAAACTTGTAAAGATAGCAATACAATAAACTGCAGAATTTCTAGTCCTGATATGTAATATGTTGTTACCTGCAGGTCTCCATACAGCATGTTACATCCCTAAACTGTTCACTACCTCTCTCCTCTTCCAATGGCATTTGAGAATTTCTGAAGTGATCTTTTCCATTTCAGTCTTCTGTGAAATCTTCAAAGCTGAAGGTAATTGGCATTGCTTTTACTCTCGCCTTGTCTTAATGTTCCTTTTGCTGTCTTCCAGTTGACAAGACAGGTGTGAATGCATCAGCCTCTTGCTATTGGTCTCAAAGTCTGGGTGACTATGTTGGTCACAGATGAAACTGTATTCTTTGTGAATCACTACATCTTAAGGAGGACTTTAGAAATGTCAAGGTTGGTATACACGCCAAGCAGAGTTGGTTTGGTTTTGGCTGCGAAGGACAGTACAAACTAAAATAAACACTTGGAAGAAATAAGCAAGTTAGTTTTAATGTGGGTAAGACCAAGGATATCCACTAATAATCTACTGCCCTGAAGAGGAATCCCTAAATAATGTCACTTTATGAGCATTATAAAACATTTGTTGTAGAACTGATAAATTAGTACATTGGTGATTTTTTTTTTTTTTTTTTTTTTTACTAAAAAATCCAAAATATATAACCCAAGTGTAAAATAGGAACCCAGCCGCTAAAAGCTTGACTGTACAGGGTGCAAAGGTTGTGGTCATATGTGTCCTGCAGTATGAGGCAAAGAAAAAGTTCCCTCAAGCACCTATATAAAGTAACCGGTTTTGTAAGTTACATATAATTGATTGGGAACTATGTTAGAAATTTTGCATTGCGGCTCAAGATTTTGTAGTTGCGTCTCCCTTACTCAGGCAGCTACAAAGCACATGGAGGAGGTCCGATCAATGATACTATTAATTATTGTCAGAACATCCCTGTTTACATATGACTATGGTGGTATCTGTTTCTTTTATGTTGCACGAGGGTGAAGACACATCACATGATGCAAACCACTACAAATGAACAATTGCTAGTTTGCCTATTAATGGGAGGAGATTCAGGCTAAGGACAGACATTGTTACAGATTTTGCTTTGTTTTTTTTTTAGCTAAAGTCAAGAGTGGCTTCAAATGAAATGGTAAATATATTGGAAGCTCTTCTACTTTTCCCTTCTGTTGAATCCACTCCTGGATTTGGCTAAAAAAAACAAACAAAAAAAAACAAAAAAAAACACCGCAGCAAAATAGGTGTTAGGACTGTGCGGCAGGTGCGGCCAAGACAGCAGGGTCGCAGCCTGTTCCGCTGTCACAGCTCTGCCCAGCATGCATGGGGTTTATTCCCTTGCAAGCTGATAGGCGTGGTTGGTCTTCTGACTGACAGAGGTGCTAACCTATGAGCACCTGGCGTGGGCACCTGGGGCTTACTGGTTAGACCCGCCTTTCCTCTATTTAAGGAGGCAGGTCTCTTTGCCCAGTGCCTTAGCTTTAACTCAAAAACCTATAAACCTGAATTGTGCACCTCAGTGCAATCATTAGTTTGGCAGCAAGCTGCCTACTTAGGTAGGTAGTGAGAAACTTTACCCTTTTGGTTAAAATTGTGAGAATCCTTCCCTTAGTCAGTTTGTGGGAATCTCCTATTTTAGGCAGGCTGCTACCTGTGGTTCTCCACAGCAGGTGGCTGTGGTGGGTGCGGCAGTCATGGTTTGTGTTTGTCTTGCAGTGCAGTAACTGCAAGACTTTATAATTCATTTGCGGCTGCTCTGTCCTGCAGAGATCTTATTTACTTTGTTTCAGTTTGTACCCAGATGGTGTTGTAGCCTGGCAGTGACATTAACTGTCAGGCCTTGTTCACACCAGGGTAGCTCTACAAGTTCAGAGCCCAATTGGGCTCCACAGGATATTTATTATTTAGTTGTTTTTTTTTTTTAATAATAGGCAACAATATAAGCAATTTAGGACACATGTTCAGGCTTTGTTCATGCACTGTGTGAAGCCAAAATCAGGTGAGGATCTTAAAGGGTGAGAACCTGTAAAGGTTGGTTGGTATTTCTCTTTTCTTCAATTTTTTTGGACCTTACAAGGGTTTTCCCATCTCACAATTTCAGCTTTGTCTGCAATCTCCTCTTCTCACTTCCTGTATTTCTCACCCCCCTCTTGCTGAAACTGAGGTATCACAATACTTATGCAGATCAGATAATATGCCCTTGCTTATAGAGAACACTCAATGTTATCTGTGTGTTTAAATAGAGTGATAGCAGACTCCACTTTATCAGCAAAATGCAATTAGCTGAATTGATTGTCCTGCTGGCAGAGCCATAAGTGATGCCACTTGTCCTATCTCCCAGGTCCGTGGTTATAGCAACGCTATGTAAACAATGGGAGGGATAAGTTCACATAGCAGGCAAACAAAGCAGCATTTCTAAAGCAATATATTTAGGAAAAGTCTTCAATTTACTTAAGCTACCAGTATAGATAGGATCCTTGAGATGGGATGACCCCTTTAAGAACTGCATCAACAAAACCGAAATGAGTGTCCTTATACCGGCCATCTGGAACAAACGTTCCTACAAAGGCTTGTCCTCGATAATTAGCCAAAAATGAGGCAGTGTAAATAAATTAATAATAAATGAACCCCCCCCCACATATATTAGTTTAAACTTAAATGAATTATCCACTTCATGTAACTTCTTTTTATTCATAAGTGTCCTTCTAAAAATAAGTTTTTAGGGTGTTCCGGATATAAAACCGGCAGGGATCATCTGTAATCTGTGGGAGAACTTGTTATCAAACATTTAATTTCTTGCAGTACCACCGTAATGGAGATAAGACATTAAACACAGTACCCAGTAAATCACTAGACTGCCTCTGTAATGCAAGGGAGTGGTGGCTCCTCAGCTAAGAGAAAAAGTTGTTGCTATGGGAGACTTGAAGCAGGTTTTTCATGCAAGATATCCCCCACACTTGTGAGATCAGTGAGAGTCTGTCACATAAACCCCCCTGTGTTCAGTTTCTATCTCATGGCTCTGTACACTGTGTAGTGACCATGCTGCACTATTACAGGTCATCTCCCATTCAAGGGAATTAGAATAAGTTGTCAATATGTAGCCTTAGACAACTAATATAACTGTACCCGACTTTTATGCTACTGTATGTCACACAGCCAGGGGCAGTTGCAGGACCCTTTTACTCTTAAGCTCTTGAACTAGTGACATACTGGCAGATACGGATTCATAAGGCTAATGGTAAAGCCTGCTTGGAAATAATATTTAAAGGCTGCTAAGTATGTATTAATATAATCCATATTGTTAGGCGCAGCACTGAGTCTTTAAGCCTCCCACTGAGATGCTTTGTGGTCTTATATGTATACAACATTTGCACTCTCCATTTCCTCAGCTGTCCCATTAATATGATGAAGCTGACCACAGAATTACATGTTGGAAATGTAGACGTGAAACCACATCGAGGGAGGCGGTCGGCTGAAATGGCTGCGATTCCAACACTGATCCTGATTACGGCTGGCATTTAATGGCCACTTGCCTTGATTTCTGAATGCTTCCCAACCTATCATTACACATTCAGAGCGCGCTTCCTGCAAAGTGTTATTTCTGTTATGGGGGAGCAATGTTATGCAAATTTATAATGACGTACAGCTGTCAGATAATCACAATGTAAGCATGTTTCTTACCACTAAATTCATTGTACAGCAGAATGGCTCATCAGACAATATTTCAATGCGCACTGTATATGTATATTTATAAATACATATATATTCAGGCACTTAGCTTGGCATTTTGATGCCAGCTGGTTTGTAAAATGTCTGCTGGAATGGAGCACACCTGCAAATCAGAAATATTTGTCTCCATGTTTATTACAGATTGCAAAGATTTTCAAATCATATTCATTTTTCCGCTGTCAGAATAAATATTTGCCTTTTTCTCATCATGTAGTATGGGATGCTTTCAATCAGTATAGGCGTCCCTATTATCATAGTGTAAGTTTTGTTGTATTGACGTTGTTATATAGCAGGTATGTAAAGTAATTCTTCACTGTAAATACTATGAACAAACACATTTGACGCCTTCATTTGCTTTTATAAGGATTTTGATCTCTGGAAACTCCACAGTTGCTAACACATGGCCCTATAAATCTGTTCTTGGCCAAAGGGAGAGGTGGGAACGTCACAAACAGCAAAATGAATGTGTCGCGGAATGGCACATGCCTCTCCTTTTTCTGCATAATAATGAGAGTTTGGGACAACAGTTGAAGCTCTACCTTATTTTTTTGACTTTTTTGATTCACAAGACATAATGGTGTTGTTGTGGGATGATGGTCTTTACAGTAACAGCTAATACAATGAGTTCACTTTCTAGACCATTTTCGTTCTGTGCGTGTATTTGGAGTATAGTGCCACAACAAGACTGGATTGAGCCCATTGAAGTTCATTGGTATCCAGTTCAATAAGGACAGACATACAGTTTCATGTGTGCAACCTGTACACCTATAAAGGGACCTTATAGACACAGAGCCCCATTGCCATCTTCAAATAAAAATAACATCTCTCCCTACTATTAGGTTACATGTAAGGGATTGTCCTGATGTTTCCCTATGTCTCAGGAGAGTGATGGTGGGGATATACTAGGAATACCACCCTGTCCTATTAATATTATTAGCTGTACATGCGATTCTTGTACAGGATTTATTTTAGATCTTTACTTTCATTTGTATTATGTATGTACCAGAACTAGTTTCCTTGTGAGGACATATGCATCATGTCTTGGTTTCCCGAAGAAGAGGAATGTAATCTTTTAATTGTGTCCATTCTGTATGTCGTGGAATTCTAGGTTATTTAGTCTGTGCACTTTGTGGACATGTCTTAAGGATTTCTGAGTAAATAATGTCACAGTAGATTGACGCACTTCATGTTCTGTGCTAACATAGCAATACTGGTCATAAGATCTATAGGGTAAAGATTTACTTCCAACGCTACATAGCAGTTTCTTAGATTATTGCAGGGAAATCCTGTAAACAAGTCTAGCCTCAGCCTGACCATAAAACTTCCGTATTGACACCATGTTACACAATAGTAGATTACAAATGTAGTAGAGCAAAGCAAATATTGTTTGTTACTACTTATTTATTGTCCTTTGGTTCCATTTTCCTTTTCTATTTATGATGACATTGATCTTCTTTGTGACCAGAAAGAATTACAACTATTTTAAGTTTTTTTCATGTGAAATTTGTGTTCGCTTATTTATATAATTACTGTATATCTTTAGGCAAATACTGTATATCTTGATAATAATAATAATAATTATTATTATTATTATTATACTATTATTATGTAGTTACATCTTTATGGCAAAATCTCCTATGCGCCAGACACCAATGACATCATATTAGGAGAAACATTGCGTCCTGACTCCCATTTTGGCAATTGGAAGAACTCCGTGGATCAACCTCTAAATCTAATTTTAAAAATCTATTTCCAATAATTTATGGATAGATTAACTATAACTTTAATTTTTATTCTTTTGATCAGATAACCATCTGCCCCTTTTTTATATGCTGCTGTTGTGTTGTGATTGAGTGATTAAGAAAGCAAGGCATCTGCCAAAGATAAAGGAACTGTAAGGGTTACAACCTGAGCTTGGTGAAAGGGATCAATTCTCATGCCAAGGGCTTCATAAGAACCTGGTTAAATGGGTTCCTTGATTCTTTTCTCAAAGGAATTGTTGTAATAATTCCTTCAATATTGATCTTGTATGTTGTATCTCGCATTCTCAAACAATTGCAAACAGTGCACCCCAAGCTTGTAAAAGCAGCTATCTGGTTTATGGTTACGAAATGTGTCTATTAGAGATGAGCGAACACTAAAATGTTCGGGGTTCGAAATCCGATTCGAACAGCTGCACACTGTTCGACTGTTCGAACGGGTTTCAAACCCCATTATAGTCTATGGGGGGAAATGCTCGTTTCAGGGGTACGCAACATTCAATCAAATTCTACTTACCAAGTCCATGACTGAGGGTCAAGCTGGATTCTCCTCCCTGCGCAGTGTCCTCTTCCGGCCTTGAATTCACTCTGCCAGGCATCGGGCCTGGGCAGAGCCGACTGCACATGCCCGCACTACAAGCGGACATGCACAGTCGGCTCTGCCCAGGCCCGATGCCTGGCAGAGTGAATTCAGGGCCGGAAGATGCCGCGGGGAAGCTGCACGGAGAAGACTTCTAAAGGTAAGAGAAGAACCAGCGTTGATTGGCAATGTATAGCATTCGGCCAATCAATGCTGGTTCTGCATCGAATCTTAACTTCGAACAGCTAGTAGTACTCGATCGAGTACGAGTATTTCGAATACCGTAGTAGTACTACTCGCTCATCTCTAGTGTCTATGTAATAAACAGAGTATGAAAGATGATAAAGAAAAATAGTTGTCATAGTATATACTAATAATGAATTGCTAATATATTATATTTTCATGTTATATATTTATACAGCTTACACATTACTTTATTACTGAGATTTTAACATTTGGCCTTGTTGCAATGTTCCTGTTTCAAGAATGTTCACCTATGATCTAAATACTCAGAATATCCTCTCAAAACAGTCTCTAGAAACCTTGGTTTGAGAACCACCAGGCCTGAAGGTACAAAGATTACATATTACAAGAAATAAGGGGTTTTCCTATCTAATCAAGTTATTCCCTATACATGAGATAGGGGCATCGGCGTAACTACCAGAATAGCAGGGGCTGCCACAGGGCCCGGGGCATTAGGGGCCCGGCGACAGCCGCTACCGCTGCAGGTTTTTTTCTTTCTTTTAAATAGGCCATTACCGTCTGGAGTTACTCCAGCCTGTAACGGGCCCTATTTACTTACCGATTCTGGCATGGGCCGGGATCGGTAAGTGACGCTACGGGCCCCACAATTACTCTTATTATACTCAGGGGTCTTTTCAGACCCTCGAGTATAATGATCAGAGGCTCAGGAGAGGTAAGGGAACATAAAAAACACAGTTACTTACCTCTCCACGCTCCAGACAGGCTTCGGCCTAGTGGTGTGACGTATCTGACGTCACATTAACAATTATTAAAAAGTCAACATGTTAGTATTGACAATAATGCAAAAAACTTACTTGTGTTATCTTTGACTTTTTTTTTTTTTAAAGTTCTATCTTAGTGTTCAATCCAGGGAAACAACGTTCTGTGCTCACATAACATTCCAGGGAAAAACACCAAGTATGTATAGATACAGTAGCCTGTAGAAATCTTTAAGGAACTGAGTGATTGGTATCAGCACCATGGACAGCGCCATTATACTACCTTGAGAACTGTTGTTTAGGGAGCTTATTTATGTATACTGTATTGTAGGGGGACTTGTACTGGTATTATATATTCTATTGATCCCATATTCTGTATATCATAAAAATACTATTTTAAGGTAATCTATAATGGCATTAACGCTACATTTTTTTGAGGAAAATAAGGACTAGAGATGAGTGAACACTGTTCGGATCAGCCATTCCGAACAGCACGCTCCCATAGAAATGAATGGAAGCAGCTGGCACGTACACTTTGCCGGTGACCGGTCGCTTAACCCCCCGTGTGCCGGCTACGTCCATTCATTTCTATGGGAGCATGCTGTTCGGAACGGCTGATCCGAACAGTGTTCTCTCATCTCTAATAAGGATCTCTCGTCTATTGTTTCATTGTATCAATTGCATCAATTTGCATCAATTACAATTATTGCAATTTGTTTTTTCCCCATTTGTATAGACCTGCAGAATAT
Organism: Leptodactylus fuscus; assembly: GCF_031893055.1. Classification (NCBI taxonomy): domain Eukaryota; kingdom Metazoa; phylum Chordata; class Amphibia; order Anura; family Leptodactylidae; genus Leptodactylus; species Leptodactylus fuscus. Next base: position 144,449,578 of record NC_134265.1, read on the forward strand.
ATTAACACTATATAGTTAAGATCATTTATTGTTTTTGAAAGAATTGTGTGTATGGAAATACACTGAAATCTCTGCCAAAGTGTATGTTCTGAATGCAAACCCACTGATGTCTGCAAGTCATGCAGGCGTTTATACTCAGTAGTTGACTATGCAGTTCAGCAAAGCATTCAAAAACTATATTTGTGCAAATGCCAAACATGTACTAAATGGACAAACACTTGGCATTTGTCGAGTCAGTAGATACTCATGGTTATTTATACTCAATGCATTCTCCATTTCCCCAACATACACTGATGAGGAAAAGGGTAAAATAGTTTTTAACTTGTGACTTTCAGGCTCCATATCTTATCATTCACTACACCTTGAAACATGAGACATCATTTTATAGACAATCAAGTTGACTATCTCATACATTAATTTGACTCGCAACTATTTAGCATTTCATTAGTTTTGCAGATTCTTGTCATGTAACTGCATTGTTAGTGTTTTGCTCCTGGTGGTGGAAAAATCTTTTTCTTCTTGTATACTACAAATTACAACCTGTTCTCACATTCCCTAATAGCTCAGTGTATTATAAGATTGATTCCCAAGCAAAAGGTCACTGGTTCAAATCAAGGATCAGCCATGAAAAAGATTTGCCAAGAAAAGAGAGCATTATCCTGCTCATCGATAGAGGTCTCTCAGGTAAATACCAGAGTCAACAAGTCAGCTCACCATAAGTTCTATCGGTTTTGGTGCAACAAACACAGCATTGGAGGAGGCTTGTATGTTTTGTAATACAGAATTCACTGACATCCATGCAAGCACTGTGCGACGTGTGTTACACGAGTCCGGCTGGTGATCCAAAAAAAGGTGAAGAAGCCTCAACTTCAATATTGTCACAAGAAGCGGTTTACAAAAAAGCGGATAGTAGAAAATTGGAAATGGGTGATTTGGAGGGATGAGATGAAAGTCAATAGCCTGGGCTCTGATGGGTGCAAATAGGTATGGAAGAAACAAGGTAAAAGGGGCTAACGGATCGACAAATTGAAGGAACTGTCAAGTTCGGTGGAGGAAGCCTGATGATATGGTGTTGTTTCATAGTTAACGGTGTTGGATACTTGACCAGTAGAGATGAGCAAACACTGTTCGGATCAGCCGTTCCGAACAGCATGCAACCATAGAAATGAATGGAAGCACCTGGCACGTACACTTTGCTGGCGGCCGGTCGCCGTGCCAGGCGCTTCCATTCATTTCTATGGGAGCGTGCTGTTCGGAACGGCTGATCCGAACAGTGTTCGCTCATCGCTATTGACCAGGTTCAATGGTGGTCTCATTGCTGAACTATATGTGAGCATACTACAAGATGAGCTACTTTGTACACTGCAGTACCATGGGTATGAAAAGGATAGCTTAGTGTTCCAGGAGATCACCGACCAGGAGCATATGTTGAGAATAGTGAATAAATGGTTTAATAACAATGAAGTACAGGTGCTGGACTGGCCCCAACAATCCCCAAACCTCAACTTAATTGACCACTTGTGGGTAGAGTTGAAGAAAAAAAGCTGTATTCATACCCAAGTGAGTCGACCAGTATGCAACAACATGTAGAGGAGACCTGGGATCATTCTTGAATCTGATCAAGAGAAAGCCCAGAAGGATTCAGGCAGTGTTGGAAGTGAAAGGTGAATTTACAAAATACTAACAAAATAATAAAAATTAAAATTTAGATTTTTAGGAGCAATCCAGTAACAATGCAGTTACATGACAAGAATCTGCATAACTGAAGTTTATGTATGATATAGCCAAGATGATGGCTATAAAATGATAGTAGTCTGATGTTTGAAACTGTAGTGGATGGTGAGATATGGAACCTGAAAGTTCAAAAGTTCATAACATTGTTACCCTTTTGCTCATCAATGTATGTGCTAAACCAAAAGGATAAGTGAAATGTGAAGGCTGAGGCCAAACGTTGCAGAAAAGTGTTTGGTTTTTTTTGTAGATTTTGGTACGGTTTTTTGAGTAGTATTCATGAGTGGATTTTGCAGATTGGAGGAGTATAAGTGCTTTATATTTCTCATTCCTTTTGAAGCCACTCTTGGCTTTGACTCAAAAAAGCAGCAAAACTCTGCCAAAAACTTTTTACAATGCAGAGTCTTAAAGAGTTTTCCTCCATTATCAGCCTATGGCTTAGGAATAGAAGATACATATGAGCAACTTATATGTGAGTAGCTGTGGAAGTGGGAAAAGTACTGATAGAAGTTATGGCTGGAATTTGAGGGGCAATTTTAATTGAAATTAAAAATTGTCTAAACCAAATTGGTGCAGCTATACAGGAATTCAAATGAGATTTAAGATGAAAAGGAAAAAAAAAATCCAAGGAAACCTATACTATAAATCTACTACCTGCAATCTACCCTGGCAGTCCAGGTTATGTAAAGCTGAAATTATTACCATCAATACAACTGAAAACAACCATTACCAAATGTGTAATCTATAAGTGGTACCTAATGTGTTTGGTGATGTGTGTTTTTTTTTTAAACAAAATAGCATAATAGAAGGCTCAATAGTTTATGGGAATAGATTAGGTTCCATGTGGTAAACATTTCATGAGTACATTTTCCTTGTAAACTGATGCCTTATAGTCAACATTCATGGATATAAATAGTATGGAGTGGAAATGTTCTTCTCTCCTATCATTACTTTGCTTTATATAGAACAAATTAGGAATGGGTCTATTAAATTGCTAAATGGAAATTGTTTCATGGTTGTATTATACAGCGTCATCACTATAGATGACTATAGATGTGACCATCTTATGAACAGATGTATTAGATAGGATGGGCAAAGGAAGAGGCAGCAGCTATGCAAAATATTCAAAGGGGAAAAGTGAAGTTCAAAGAAGTTCTTCACCTGAAAGCATTTATACTAATAAATCTGACATATATCATTGATATATCGGCCCTGACTAAAATGAACAGCAGCCACATGCAGTGTCGGACTGGGGTGTCTAGGGCCCACCAGTGGAATTATTTCTAGGGGCCCACCATCAGGATCCCTGAAAACCAGCAATACCAAGACAGGGCGGTTGAAGGTAATAACATATCAGGAGCCATGCTGCTCTCCCGCCATACAATGTGCAACACTGCACTACCTAAACTTATTGCCACATACTGTATGGAAAGTGAACAGCGTGGCTCCTAGAAATGTTAGCATTACCTATAGCTGCGCTGTCCTGGAACAGCTGATCTGCAGAGGTCCTGGCTGTTGTGTCATCACAGATGTAATATTGATGGTCTATCCCAAGGACAAACCATCAATATTACAAAGATGGATAAACCCTTTAAAGATTTGTCCAGGAATTGGAGTGACCCATGTGCTGGGAGGGAGGTGTAAAATAAAAAATAAAAAGCGCCTTCACCTGTTCCTGTTGCTCCGTTGTCCGCTGCCAGTGTCCATTCAGTCTCGCGCCGGTGCCTCCATGCTGGGAGTCCTGCACCTCATGGGACCACTGAAACCAATTAGGTCTCATTTCTGGAAATCCTGTATCTAACAGACACAGGCGGGGACAGTGGAGTGCTGGGGACAAAAGCTCAATGAAAAACACTGCGGAAAAAAATATATTGAGATTCACTGCAATTTTTTCCCACAATGTTTTTTTAGCTGCATCTCGCTGTTGTGCCTAATCCTTAAAGAAGACCTTTCACCATCTGGGGCACATGAGGTTTAATACACCGCTAGAAAGCCAAGAGTGCCCTGAATTCAGTGTACTATTGGCTTTCACGTTCTGTGCCGGTACCGTAGATCTTCATCGTCAGAAGGGCGTTATGACAGTCAGTCAGGAACGCCCTTCCTCACGGTAGCGTCTATAGCGCTGTACTGTGAGAGGGGTCGTTGCTTACCAGCCAACGATGACGCTGAGCGCCTATAGCGCTCTCACAGTACAGCACTATAGGCGCTGCTGTGAGGAAGGGCGTTCCAGACTGACTGTCAGAAACGCCTTTCTGACAGTGAAGAGCTACGGACTGATAGCTCCTCACCGGGGGCACAGAATGGGAAAGCTGAAAGTGCGCTGAAATCATCGCACTGTCAGCTCTCTAGCAGTGTATTAAACCGCACCTGCCCCAGGAGGTGAGAGCTCCTCTTTACCATCTCAATATACTGTACACCACACTATAAGGATAAGGTCTAACACAGCGTCCCACAGCAAAAAAACACTGCGGGAAAACCCCCGGCACCGATACATCAGTTTTTCCTGCAGCGCTTTTTGCAGAAACTCCACAGAGGTTTCCGTTTCCGCGCTCGTTTTGTACACGACACAGGACTGGGAGCAGAAAGCTTCATCCACTGTATAGTTGTGTGTCAGATTCACTGCAGCTCAGCTCCCACTGACTTCAATAAGTGCCGAGATGCAGAGAAGGTGCCGGCTGATATACAGTGGACAGAGCTTTCTGCTTCTGGCCCCGTATTGTATACAGGACTGTTGCCAGAAGTGGCTCCATACAGCTGATCGGTCTGAGGGCTGGGTGTCGGCCCCCTACAGATCAGGCATTTATAGCCTATTCTGACGATAAACCATAGAAAATTATGCCTGGACAACCCCTTTAATTTTCCCCCAAAATGACCCACACTTTAAAGAGGTTGTCCAGCATAATTTATTTTTTTTTGTTTATAATTAGTCCTGGGAGGTGAAAAACAAAGTACACATAAAAAAAAAACCCCGCACTCATCTGTTCCCAGTGCTCTGGTCCTGCAGTTCTGCTGGTAGTTACATGCCGGACTGGACCGCACTGGGAGACACTGAGACAGGCAGACTTCCCCCTGCACACTCCGATCGGCAGTGTGCTTAAAAAAATAGAAAGTGTTTTTAAGGGCTCGTTCACATCTGCGCCCGGGGTCTCTGCCCTGCAGGCATTTTTCAAACCCATTCAAATGAATGGGTTTGAAAAGTGTGCGTCCGTAAGCTCCTGTGAGCGTTTTGTGCTCACCGCGGCGAAAGGTTTTTTTTTTTTAACCAGACACAGAGTCGGACATGCAGGACTTTCTGTCTGGTTTAAAAAAAAAAACGGTTTTGCCGCAGAGAGCATAAAACACTCACCGGCGCTCACGGCCGGACTCGAACCGATAGGTTTCCGTCTTCTACATGCAGAAGATGGAAACCTCAGAATGGAGACCAGACGCTGGTGTGAACCCAGCGTTAACTGTGTTTTGCTCAGTAGGGCCTAATCCTTAGTGGCCCCTGCACACAGTATTATCCCCCATAGTGGCCCCTGCACACAGTATTATGCCCCGTAGTGGCCCCTGCACACAGTATTATGCCCCATAGTGGCCCCTGCACACAGTATTATGTCCCATAGTGTCCCCTGCACACAGTATTATACCCCATAGTGGCCCCTGCACACAGTATTATGCCCCATAGTGACCCCTGCACACAATATTATACCCCACAGTGGCCCCTGCACACAGTATTATACCCCATAGTGGCCCCTGCACACAGTATTATGCCCCATAGTGGCCCCTGCACACAGTATTATGCCCCATAGTGGCCCCTGCACACAGTATTATACCCCATAGTGGCCCCTGCACACAGTATTATGCCCCATAGTGGCCCCTACACACAGTAGTATTCCCCATAGTGGCCCCTGCACACAGTATTATACCTCACAGTGGCCCCTGCACACAGTAGTATTCCCCATAGTGGCCCCTGCACACAATATTATGTGCCATAGTGACCCCTGTACACAGTATTATGCCCCATAGTGACCCCTGCACACAGTAGTATTCCCCATAGTGGCCCCTGCACACAGTATTATGTCCCATAGTGGCCCCTGCACACAGTATTATACCCCATAGTGGCCCCTGCACACAGTATTATGCCCCACAGTGGCCCCTGCACACAGTAGTATTCCCCATAGTGGCCCCTGCACACAATAGTATGTGCCATAGTGACCCCTGTACACAGTATTATGCCCCATAGTGACCCCTGCACACAGTATTATACCCCACAGTGGCCCCTGCACACAGTATTATACCCCATAGTGGCCCCTGCACACAATATTATGTGCCATAGTGACCCCTGTACACAGTATTATGCCCCATAGTGGCCCCTGCACACAGTATTATCCCCCATAGTGGCCCCTGCACACAATATTATGTGCCATAGTGACCCCTGTACACAGTATTATGCCCCATAGTGACCCCTGCACACAGTATTATACCCCACAGTGGCCCCTGCACACAGTATTATACCCCATAGTGGCCCCTGCACACAATATTATGTGCCATAGTGACCCCTGTACACAGTATTATGCCCCATAGTGGCCCCTGCACACAGTATTATACCCCAGAGTGGACCCTGCACACAATATTATGTGCCATAGTGACCCCTGTACACAGTATTATGCCCCATAGTGGCCCCTGCATACTGTATTATTCCCCACAGTGGACTTCCCGAAAAGGGAAGATGTGAACCAGGCCTAATACATATAACATACATTTACACACATACATTCATATACATACACACACACCTATCTACAAATATACAGGACTCACACAGTATATCAGACACTTTACACAAATATACACACATTAAATATACATATTTTACCCAAAAAAATGTACTTACATTTGGCTGTGTCCTGTCTGTCCTGTCTGGCTGTGGTGAAAGCTCTGTTTACAGCAGCCGGCAGACTTCCCCCTGCACACTCCGATCTGTGTGGGGGAGGGGCAGCACAGCTCCTGCTAGTGACGGCAGTGTGCAGTGCAGGGAGCAGAGACACACTCCCAGCGATTGGTACAGGGGCCCATTTTGGCACGGTCAGGATCCCGATCGGGCCCCTGAAGATCCCGATCGGGCCCCTGACAAGTGCATTTAGATAAAATTAATAGTCAGGCTCGGGGGCCCACCGGGGAATCCCCCGGTGCTCCGGCGGGCCAGTCCGACCCTGGCCACATGTCTCTCATACTCACCATGCAAACGGATAGCTACAAGAACATTTACTACTTACATTTGAGGGTATTTATGGGGGTATAGAAGGCGCTGTGATATAAAGGGACTCAAAGACCTGTCTGTGATGTAAGTAGGCAGCAGGTAATAAAATAGCACATGGTACGTAGGGGTACTGTTCTTGATTTTGCAGTAAGGATGAATAGCACTAGATCCCCCAAGGTAATGATGCTTGGACTCACACTATTGTGCTGCTCTAAACATAAGAACTGATGCTGCCCACTTAGGTCCACTTTGCCAAATAGGACTTCCATATTTCCCCACATTAGAGTGTACTGGAATATTTCTATTTAGGAAGCTTCCTATATATTTAAAGGCTATAGACAAATTTGAGTATGAAAAATCAATACACTCATGTCTTACTAAGTTCCTGGAGTAAGAAAAAAAGTTGTAGTTCTGTGTTGCCTTTCTTTTTTTGCATTGAGTATTTCTTCTCATGCATTCAGCAACTCTTGTGTCCAATTTCCAACTTCTTTGTTCAGACTATTGGCTCAGGGGCGTACCCTAGCACATGACTTCTCTGTTTTCATTTCACCTGCACAGCTTCAGCTCACATCTCCTATCCAATCTCTTTCTTCTCTGTCTCCTTTGCACACAGCTTTATTTGACAGCACACAGCTCTGTTATCACTTGTGATGATAGGGACGGTGTCCAGAAGTACTTAGAAAGTAAGTAGGCAATGGAAAGCTAAAGGGGGGATGGGCCAGCTCTTTGCACATTAAATGGCATTTCTGAATCTTCCTTTGCCCTGTCTGTGTAAGACCCTTGTGTGTGGATTTACCATCACAGGACTATATCTCTGACAAGAAGAAATCTCAGTGTCTCCTCATAGTGATGGGATGCACAATGTACAACATACCTAGCAGAGGCTTGTTTACCAAACAGAAGGAGAAAGGTCCCATATAATGTCTCCTCTGAAGGATTCTGCTAAAAGCAAGACTGTGTATAGCAACACATGCAAAATACAGAAGACAAACTGCAAGAAAATTTAAAGGCATATCAAACTGAAAAGTGATGGGCAAAAAGCAAATAAAGTGTTGACAAAGGTGTCCATACTCTTTAAATCAGTTCTTCTCAAAGTGGGCGATAACGCTGGAGGCCTACAGGGGGTGGTAAAGGGCAAAAAATCGGGGGGTGTTGAAGCGGTTTAGGGCAGTGATGGCTGATTTCTGTTTTTCTAATATTTTAAACTAAAATCAAAACCTATCTACTACACTACATCGATTATTATCATTTTATTTTTGAGTAAATATGAGTGATATTAAGAGACTTTTTAAAAATCATAAGATTCACCCTTTACATTAGATTAATTTTAAAATTTAAATTGAAATGTTTGTTTTAATTTAGATAAAAGTTTTTAAAATATTATTTATAAAGTTGCATTTTATTGCTCAGATTAGAACAGTCTCATTTAAAATCATTATAGTTCTCTTACTATATATGACTTAAACAGGGTACAAAAGAAAAAGAGAGGGGCGCTCCCTGGACACAGGTACACATACAAACATGGATGGACACCATCTTTCTAGGTTTGGTCTCACCTCGTGGGAGTTGTGCAAAGGCAGGCCCTCCTGGGTAGTCTTGGTCTGGTTCATGTGTGAAGATGGCTGCTGCTCGTGGTCCACGGTTAACTAACCATAGAAAAATATAACTGTATATCTCTCTATATTATAAAAATGAATTCTTGTCTGTCTGTCTGTCTGTCTGTCTGTGCTCTAATGTGAACCAAACGACTGGACCGATCTTCACCAAATTTGGTACAGAAATACTTCAGGTACTTGGGAGGGTTTAAGACGAGACTCCAACTCGCTCGGACGTACCGTTGCTGAGATACAGCATTCCAAATACAGTGCCCCCCCTTAGCCAATACAAACCTGCAAGACTTTCACTCATATTCCAACTGCAATACACACGGTCACTCCACATGCACAATCCAACACTGATATCCAAACTGAGATACACGCATCAGAGGATTAGATACACAGATCAGCACACAGTATCACACGCCAGAGGATTAGATACACAGGTCTGCACACAGTCCCACACACCAGAGGATTAAATACGCACTTCTGCACACAGTACCACACACTGAAGGATTTAATACGTGCATCTGCACATGGTTCCACATGCCGAAGGATTAGATACAGGCGTCTACACACAGTTCCACACTCCAGAGGATTAGATACGCGCATCTGCACACATTTGTACACGCCATAGGATTAGATACACGTGTCTGCACACAGTACCACATGCAGTAGGATTAGATCCACGTGTCTTCACACAGTTGTACACGCCATAGGATTAGATACACGCGTCTGCACACAGTACCACATGCCGTAGGATTAGATACGCGCGTCTACACACAGTACCACATGCCTTAGGATTAGATACGCGCATCTACACACAGTTCCACACTCCAGAGGATTAGATACGTGCGTCTGCACACATTTGTACACGCCATAGGATTAGATACACACGTCTGCACAGAGTACCACATGCTGTAGGATTAGATACGCGCGTCTACACATAGTTCCACACGCCGAAGGATTAGATACGCGCCTCTTCACACAATACCACACGGGAGGATTAGATACGTGTGTGTGCACACAGTATCACACTTTGGAGGATTAGATACATGCCTCTGCACACAGTACCACAAGCCAGAGAATTAGATACGCGTCTCCGCACACAGTATCACACGGGGGAGGATTAGATACGCGGGTCTACACACAGTACCACATGCCGTAGGATAAGATACGCGCGTCTGCACACAGTACCACACACCAGAGGATTAGATAAGCAGGTCTGCACACAGTACCACATGCCGTAGTATTAGATATGTGCGTCTGCTTACAGATCCACACGCCAGAGGAATAAATACACGCATCTTCACACAGTTGTACACGCCATAGGATTAGATTCACATGTCTGCATACAGTACCATATGCTGTAGGATTAGATATGCGCGTCTACACACAGTTCCACACGCCGTAGGATTAGATACGCGCCTCTTCACACAATACCACACAGGGGAGGATTAAATACGTGCATCTGAACACAGTACCACACTTTGGAGGATTAGATACATGCCTCTGCACACAGTACCACATGCCAGAGAATTAGATACGTGTCTCAGCACACAGTTCCACATGGGGGAGGATTAGATACGCGCATTTGCACACAGTACCACACACCAGAGTCATTAGATACGCACATCTGCACACAGTTTCACTTACTGGAGGATTAGATACGCGCCTCTTCACACAATACCACACGGGGAGGATTAGATATGTGCATCTGCACACAGTACCACACCAACAAGGATTGGATACTTGCATCTAAACACAGTACTACACGGGGAAGGATTAGATACAGCTTTACTCCAGGTATCCATAACAACTGATCACAGGTTTTTCACTGACATTCAAAATGAGATACACGTGATCACATGATGCTCATGGACATACACAGAAACAACATACAAAATACATCAGTGCAAAACTGGACAATTCTTATGGGGCCACTACACAAACATAAAATGTAATATACCCGTGCGAAGCCGGGTCCTCCCTCTAATATATATATATATATATATATATATATATATATATATATATATATATATGTACAGTATATCAAAACAAGCACTGCCAAAATACAATTTATTTAATAAAAAAAAGTTGACATAAAAAGATAAAATGGCAACTCGTTTCGACAGTAGAACTACTGATTTTCTCAAGCCTACGAAATCATAGTATACATGAGCTATGTATAGCACACAGGAAGCACATGTAAAACAGGGTGAGTCCAGAAACTCAATAGTTTATCACTTTCCTTCATGATATTTTAGCAGAAGAATATAATGTCTAAATAAGAAACCAAAGGAAATATCAAAGAATGATTATTAGCAGGTTGTTTTTTTATATTCAACTATTGTGATTAAAATTGTTTTTTTTTAAAAAAATGCCACTAAGGGGTGTCGGGGTCTGGGGTTGCTAGGTGGGGTGGCATAGACACACAAGTCCAGTTTCTTTAGTCCAAAACAAAGGTAGAGTTTATTTTCACTTAAAAAAGTGCAGCAACAAAAGGAAATAATACAATAATAAATACCTGCCCGGCTAGGCTCTAACTAAACATAGAATAGGTTACCTCACCTATAATAACAGAAATCCAAAAGCCAGTAGAATCATTCAGGACACAACTGCAAAAATATGACCTCTCTGTCAGCTCTCCAGCCAAGCTCTGCCAAAGTGTTGCTGCTGGAGCTGGCTTCTTAAGCCTCCTTGACGAGGAGACTCTCTGCAGCTGAGTTGCTGCTGGAACATCCCCAAAGTGTGGACTGAAGGGGGGTGGAATGACAGGTCCCACTACCAATCCTACCTGTCATTCCTAAAAATCCAGCCCAGTACTGAGCATTTACCAAAATGCTCAGCAGACGAAAGTTGTCTGCTGAGAACAAACATTCCTGGAGTTTTCTCATCTCACCCACCTGAGTAGTCTGGGTGAGATGTACACCCCTCCATTACCTGACCAGCCACTGGCTTACAGGGGGCATTCACACTTTTTCCCAGGGAAACTGGACGGCTTGCCAGTGGTAAGTTTTAAGTTTTTTAAAGCAAACCGCCGTTGTCTGTATGCAGCCTCTGTGCAAGGAAACCGTTTTTTTTTTTTTTTGCATGTCCAACTTTGTCTCCGTCCAAAAAAAACGGAATATGATCTTCCTTAGTCTTACATGCCTCCTGTAATAAACTCTCTTTCAACATGCTGTACCTGTCTCGTAGATGCAAATTCCTTAATCCTACACCTTTGTTGGTATAGACTCTCTCTTTTCACATTTTGTACCTGTTTCCTATGTTTATCCAAGATCCATTTAGGGTAATCATGGTTATGAAACCTAACACATATCTCATTGATTCTATTATTAACCTATTTGTCAAATAATGTATTTTGTTAATAACTATTATAAGGGGAATGAGGTAAAGAAAAGGGTTCATTTCAGCCAAAAGGAATGACGCTGGGCTCACACCAGCGTTCGATCTCTGTTCTGAGGTTTCCGTCTTCTGCATACAGGAGACGGAAACCTGTCAGACCAGGTCTGGCCGTGGGCGCCGGTGAGCGTTTTATGCTCTCTGAGACAAAACAGGTTTTTTTTAAACCGGACACGAAGCCCTGCATGTCCGACTCTGTGTCTGGTGGAAAGAAAACGGTTTCACCGTGGAGAGCAGAAAACGCTAACCGGCGCTCACAGCCGGACACTTTTCAAACCCATTCAAATGAATGGGCTTGAAAAATAACTGCAGGTTTCCGTCTCCTGCCCAGTTTCGGGCAGGAAACTGAAACCTGCAGAACGGAGACCGGGCACAGATGTGAACGAGCCCTTAGTAAGAGTTTATGCTAATATCAGGCTTCCATGGGTATGCAGTGAGGCAGACTTTGGGTCTCCTACATTGAGTGGCACAGCTATATAAGTAGGAGAGTTTGTCGTCACAGAGTACATTGGTTTCCTCTCTTCATACAGGTATATAATCTGCTATTGAACCCACCTCTGCTTGCTGTCTGAATTCTCCCTTCGATCATCTGCTGTAATATTCAATGGTATATAATCTGCTATTGAACCCACCTCTGCTTTGCTGTCTGAATTCTCCCTTCGATCATCTGCTGTAATATTCAATGGTATATAATCCTATATTTCACCTCTGTATTTCACCTCTGCCTGATTACTGAACTATATCCTAGCATTTCATCCAGGCTGTATATTTTTTGCACTTCCATGTCTTCTTATCTGCACTAGTGTCAGTCTTTTGATCTTCACTGATTTTATTGGTGTTTCTGGCCAAGTGTTTAGTTGGATCCACACTGCCAGTCTCCTCATGTGTCACAGTTTGTAGATTAATTAGTTAACGACTTAAATTAGTGCTAGTCTGAAGCTGTGCTTTCCTATATAAGTAGATATAGCTTATGGGGTGCATCTCATATGCGGGGGCATCTCATCTGCAGCATGCATCTTAACCAAATTGCATCTTAACCGAAGTGCACTTATACATGGCACTTAAACAGGGCACGAAACAGGCTAACCATGGCAGAACACCAGGTAAATTTCAACCTAAAACAACAAGTTTTACCTCATGGTATCCTGTAGCTGCACTGTCTCTTACTATCTTAGCCATTGGCTTCCTGCAGATCTCTCCTCCACCTCCACCACCAGTACACGCCATCCATATCAGTCCCTCTCTTCTTCCTTCTCCCATGTACAGCTCTCACACACTTTTCACACTCTGTAATCATCCCTTTATTTCTTTTAGCAGTGACACCAAACAGAAGCGCCCACATAAATCCCTGAACCACCTTCTGTCTCTGTCCATTCTGCTCCTCCTAGCTGCTGGGGACATCTCTCCTAACCCCGGCCCTCCTTCCTTCACTAACTCTTCTCCCTGCACACATAGAAGGCCTACAAACCTCATCAATATTTACCGTGTTCCTTCCCCTCATCTCTCCCCTGTCTCTTTTAACTGCTCTCTCTGGAATGCCCGCTCAGTGTGTAACAAACTAGAATACATTAATGACTTATTCCTTAGTAAATCCCTCGGCCTGCTCGCCTTTACTGAAACTTGGATCCAGCAGTCAGATACGGCCTCCCCTGCTGCTCTGTGTCATGGTGGCCTACAATTCGCACACACCTCTAGGCCTGATAATAGGCAGGGTGGTGGGGTAGGATTACTGCTGTCACCGCAGTGCATTTTTCAGTCCATTCCCCCGGTCCCCTCACTCACATTCTCCTCATTTGAAGTCCATGCTATCAGACTTTTCCGGCCACTCTCCTTACATGTAGCTGTGATCTACCGCCCACCTGGCTCACCCTACCAATTTTTGGACCACTTTGCTTCTTGGCTTCCCCACTTTTTATCCAGTGACATTCCTACCCTCATCATGGGTGACTTTAACATCCCTATTGCCCCCCTCACTCCCCGGCTGCCTCACAGTTTCTCTCATTAACCACTTCTCTTGGTCTCTCACAATGTTCTTCTTCCGCCACACATATAGACGGTAACACGATTGATCTAGTCTTCCATCGACTCCTCACAGTCTCTAAATTTTCTAACTTTTCTCTGCCGCTTTCTGACCACAATCTTCTATCTCTCACCATCAGTGCTCTCTCCCCTTCACAAGACGCCCCTACCCATCACACATATAGGAACTTGCGTGCTATTGACACCCAGCACCTCTCAGATACTCTACAGTCCTCCCTGTCCCCCATCTCTTCAATCTCCTGTCCCAATCTGGCCACCAGTCACTATAATGAAACCCTCAAAAATGCATTGGATGAGGTTGCTCCCCCCTCCACTCGTAAAGTCCCACATAGGAGGCAGCAGCCCTGGCACACGCCACAGACACGATTTCTTCAGCGCTGCTCTAGGTGTGACGAACGTCTCTGGAGAAAATCACGCTCACCTGCAGATTTCCTCCACTTCAAGTTTATGCTTAAAACATATAGCTCTGCCCTTTACCTCGCCAAACAAGACTATTTCACCGCCCTCATCTCTTCTCTCTCCAGCAACCCTAAAAGGCTTTTTGAAACCTTTCACTCCTTACTCACACCCAAGGTGCAGACGCCATTCACAGACCTTAGTGCTGATGACCTGGCCATGTATTTCCATGATAAAATTGATAAGATCCGTCAGGAAATTACTGCCCAAGCCCCAGGTGGCATTGACTCCCACACCTATGATAGTACTGATCCCCTCACCAGCCGCACTTTAGACTGTCCATTCTCATCTTTTGAACCTGTCACAGAAGAGGAAGTCTCCCAGCTACTTTCTTCATCTCGCCCCACAACCTGCAGTAGTGACCCCTTCCCCTCACACCTTCTCCAATCTCTGTCCCCTGCTGTCACTACTTACCTTACTAAAATATTTAACCTCTCTCTCTCTTCTGGAATCTTCCCATCCTCCTTCAAGCATGCTGTTATAATCCCGCTACTGAAAAAACCCTCCCTGGACCCATCCTGTGCTGCTAACTATCGACCCGTCTCTAACCTCCCCTTCATCTCTAAACTTTTGGAACGCCTGGTTTATTCTCGGTTAATCCGTTATCTCTCTGCTAACTCTCTGCTTGACCCCTTACAATCTGGTTTCCGCGCTCTGCACTCTACTGAAACAGCTCTCACAAAAGTCTCTAATGATCTACTAAAGGCTAAATCCAATGGTGACTACTCTCTTCTTATTCTTCTGGACCTCTCTGCAGCTTTTGACACTGTTGACCATCAACTTCTCCTCACTATGCTCCGCTCAGTCGGCCTCAATGACACTGCGCTCTCATGGTTCTCCTCTTATCTCTCAGACCGCACTTTCAGTGTATCATTTGCGGGCTCTGTTTCCTCCCCTCTTTCCCTTGCTGTTGGGGTTCCTCAGGGCTCGGTCCTCGGCCCCCTGCTCTTTTCTCTCTACACAGCCCCCATTGGACAAACCATCGCCAGATTTGGCTTCAGGTACCATCTTTATGCTGATGACACCCAATTATACACATCTTCCCGTGACATCACCCCTGCACTCATACAGAACACCAGTGACTGTCTCTCTGCTGTCTCTAATATCATGTCCTCGCTCTATCTGAAACTAAATCTCTCTAAGACTGAACTACTACTGTTTCCACCATCTAACAGATCTGTCCCTGATATATCCATTGCAGTCTCAGGCCTTACTATAACTCCTAGGCAGCATGCCCGCTGCCTTGGGGTCACATTTGACGCAGACCTTTCCTTCACCCCTCATATTGAATCACTCGCACGTTCATGTCACCTCCACCTCAAAAACATCTCCAGAATACGCCCTTTCCTTACCAGAGATACACTAAAGACACTTATTGTCTCTCTGATTCATTCTCGCCTTGACTACTGTAATTCCTTACTAATCGGTCTTCCCCTCACTAAACTGTCTCCTCTACAATCTATTCTGAATGCAGCAGCCAGGCTCATCTATCAGGCTAGACGCTACAGCGATGCCTCCGGTCTGTGCCAGTCACTACATTGGCTGCCTATTCATTATAGAATAAAATATAAAGTTATCACTCTCATCCACAAGGCTCTCCATAATGCCGCACCTCCCTACATTTCTTCCCTCATCTCTGTCTACCGCCCAACCCGTGCTCTCCGCTCACTCAATGACCTAACACTTACATCCTCTATTATCAGAACCTCCCACGCTCGTATACAAGACTTCTCCCGAGCTGCACCACTTCTCTGGAATGCTCTACCCCGGACAATAAGATTAACTCCCAACTTCTACAGTTTCAAACGCAAACTAAAGACGCATCTTTTCAGACAAGCCTATCACAATTCCTAATGCACAAAATTGTCTGAACACTGTATAAGCAATGCCGCCCCTGCTACCTCTTGTGTCACCCCCTCTACCTCATAGATTGTAAGCTCTTTTGAGCAGGGCCCTCAGTCCCATTGTGTGAAATGACGTTCTTTGTTATGTATGTCTGTATCTGAACCCTATAAATTGTACAGCGCTGCGGAATATGTTGGCGCTATATAAATAAAATGTATTATTATTATTATAGAGACATAGTGTCAGGGTATGTTAAACTGGTATTTTGTGAATGTAAATCCCAGGAGAACTGATCAAACCTGGCCTTAGGGCCCGTTCACATGGAGTAAACGCGCGTGTATTTTGGCAAACACAACACATGTAAAAAAATACACCGGTAAAAATAAGACTCTCATTGACTTCAATGACATTTTTTTACACGTGTAAAAAAAACCACGTCTAAATACACATGTAAAATGTCATTGAAGTCAATAGGAGTCTTATTTTTACATGTGTATTTTTCCAAAATACATGCGTGTATACTCTGTGTGAATGGACCCTTAGAGTGGGCCTGCTGTAAGAGCTAGAGAACTTTCTTTGGCATGACTAGCCATGATTGTGCATAAGAAAGTACTAGAATGCTTATACTGTACAAGAGCACCTTCCCTCTAAGATTATAAAAAAAATCGTAACTACCATAACTTTTTCAACATTTCATGTATTAAATCCCATTACAGTAGTAATAATTATCCATGCGTGGTTCAGCCATACATATAGTCGCAGGCACGTGTCTGAGTATTATTGGGTATTCTATTTTATTGTCCATTCCAGGCTGTGCGGCTTGGTCTTCTATTTCAGCTGCAGTTACTGCATTATTGATCTCACAGATATGGTTTAAGAAGCATTTAGGTATGAGCAATTAGTTTGTGCTTAATGTGAAATGTCAAAACACAACTATCGATCTGATAATTGATCAATTGCTTCATTATTTCCCTCATATTTTTATTTGCATGTTAATACTAGCAAAGATAAAATCAGGCTATAGTGGAAAGAAGATAAAAAATATTTATAAAGCATAGCAGGGATTTGTAGATGTGACTATATACAAATATACAGATAAACATATAGCTGGGATGATTTAGGAAGACCTGCACTCGCAGGGGGTTGGACTCGATGGCCCTTGAGGTCCCTTCCAACTCTACCAAAAAAAAAAAAAATATATATATATATATATATATATATACAAAAAAAAAAATTACACTTCTTCTGTACCCACATATCATAATATTCATGAACATGAACAACATTACACATTAGCAAAAGCATATACAGTATTTGGCATGCCGGTTATATGTGGGATGTATATAAGGGCCCCTTCACACGGAGTATATGCTGGCTGATTCTGAATGTGTAAACGTTCAGAATCAGCGGCGTTTAAAACAGATCCCATTGCTTTCTATGGGAGCCGGCATACGTGCTCTCCCCATACAAATGAATGGAAAAAATCAGCCCATTCATTTCTATGGGGAGCGCACGTATGCCGGCTCCCATAGAAAGCAATGGGATCTGTTTTAAACGCCGCTGATTCGGAACGTTTACACGTTCCGAATCAGCCAGCGTATCCTCCGTGTGAAGGGGCCCTTAGATGGTTTTACTTCTTTATGATGAAGTATAAGACATTTAATCCATGTTAGATATTATATTATTGTTAATATGATTATGATTATTATTATTCCACTTACCTACTGTTTCCATTATGTAAGAGTTCTTCAACGGAGCAATCTTTTCAGTTAATACACTTTACATTTTACATAGGGAAGAATGAGGGCCACTTGTTTTTTTCTAAAGGATATCTCAGTATACTGATGCCATAACAGCTCTGACCTAAGGTCTTTTAAGGCACCATGTAGTATCCAGCACTGGAGCCTCAATGGATCAGACTTGTTTTTTCTGCAGATTCACTGAAATTATCTTATGTTTTTCTACAATCTTGGGTAATAATTTTTAGATATTTTGGGAAACAGATATTAAGTTACATTTATTGCTTTTTCTATTATAGTTTTAAATTTCATAGATCAATAAGGTTGCATAGTACAATTTTAAGATGGCTAATGTAGTGCTTTAATGGTAGACTTGGAGAAATAATCATAAAATATTAGGTTCTCAGATCTCAATCCTCATGTATCCTCATGTATCGTTTAATGCTCAAGGGTGATCATCTATCTATATAATGTTCTTAAAGGGCAATCTAAACATACATGAGTGAAACTGGAAACCTAAGTGGTACTGAAAGCTACCTTTTGTCTTTTACCTGCTGTATAAGACATTCACCGTCAAATGTGTGTGTGAGTATATATATATATATATATATATATATATATATATAGTGAGAGTGAAGGATGTGGTCTGGGAAGACAGGTATGTCCCAGCCAGGCAGCTAAGGGGTGTATGGTCAAGATTCACACCAGGGAGGTCAGCTGACTAATCGGGCCCTAATAACAGTCTGAGTGTGAAGACTAGCAGGGTGGCACCACACTGACAGAGCTGAACTGTCCATACCGGACCTCCAAAGCAGGTACTGTGCCACCCGTTGTTGTTGCCAAGGTGGGAGACTGGTAGCCAGTCTCCTGTGTAGTCAGGGAAAAGTTTCCTTACGTTTAAGTTAGTCTTGTCAGCCGATAAGGATTTAGTTTTGTTTATCCTGTGGCTTTGCAAAAGCAGTGTATGCGTTACATGTGCATAAAGCCTGAACTCGTGTGCAATCCAGTGTCTGTGCCACTGTTTCCTGCACTGCTACAAGCATCTACATGAGCGATTCCCCAATATATATATATATATATATATATATATATATATATATATATATGTATATATCAGCTTGTGGGGAAGTTAGCTCGGTAGAAGCAGTGGTGCGGACCCAAACAGTCAAGACAGGGACACAAAATGTGCAGTAAACTGGTTTATTTAGAAAAAAACTGGAAAATAAATAAACCTTGACTTCAGGCACAAAATGAGCAAAACAAAATACAGGCTTAACTTCAGGCAAAAACAATAACTATCTGCTTGTCTGAGTAACTAACTAAACAGAACTGATAACCTAACTATACGTGTGGATTACTACCAGCCACGCATACAAAACAAGTGCAATATTGTCTCACTGGACTCAGGGTTACAGGACAGAACCACACACCTCCTTATACCTCAGGAAACGGCCATGAACTGCAGGCTCTGCAGCCTCTTATGGGTGAGTAATGAGCCAAGGAGCTACACCTATGCTGAGACCTACTCCAGATCCACCCTGGACCACACATATGTCAGAAACCTGGGTATGATATATCTGGACTCCAGCACTCTGCCTGTCACCTTCTCACTATATATATATATATATATATATATATATATATATATATATATATATATATATATCAGGGGTCGGCAACCCCTGGCACGCGTGCCAAGAGTGGCACGCGAGACACATTTTGTCGGCACGCCAGCCAGCCCGCAACCTTCATACACTAAATTGAGAGAGAGCGTCCCTTCAGTGCTCTGCTAGAGCTGAGGTGTAGGACACGCCCCCTTCTCTCCCTGCCACCAATCAGAGGTGAGCCTCTCACTGCACAAGATAAGGGCTCCCTGGACCTGCTGCTACACATGATGAGGAGCTCCTGCCGTCTGCAGCCCTGAGGAGGAGAGGAAGCAAAGTGAAAGTAAAAACAACACCAGGTACATGTGTGTTACTAACTATTCTTATTAATGTCAGGCATTTGGGGTTATTACTTTAGTTTTAGTAACTCCATGTGCCTCACATTAATAGCAGTTAACCCCATCATGTCCCTCACATTAACCCCTGTGTGGTTCACATAAGGGTTACTGAAGTGTGAGACATATGGAGGTAATAATAAAGGACCTATATAATGAAGATATTCACTTATTACCTCCATATGCCTCACATATCAGTGTCCCTTATGTAAAGCACACAGGGGGTTAATGTGCGGAACATGATGGGGTTAACTGCTATTAATATGAGGCACATTGAGTTGTAACCTGCAATGCACATGACCAGACTCTTTAGCCACAACTTTGGATAAGAGTACAGACTTATACATTTCAATTGACCCATATATACAGCCATTTTTTGTGGCTGTATATTTGGGCCAAAATGAAGAACTAAAAATTATGGAGCAGGTCCTATATCTGTCCTATACATGTCCTATACATCCCCTATATCTGTCTGCATTTGCGGCCCTGTCAATTCATTTTTAACATGTAGGTCAGTGAAAACCACATCCGTGCCATTTGTGTGCAGGAGGCGTAAGGCTGAAGCCCCACGTTGCAGAAATGCAGCGTTTTTGTTGCAGATTTTGATTCGGTTTATTTCAACCAAAGCTAAAAATGGCTACAGAAGGAATGAGAAATATATAGGAAGCTTCTTATATATCTCCTGGCTTAGGCTCAGAAAAACGCAGCAAAATATGCAACAAAAAAAAGGTGTGTTCCCACAACGTGGGGGCCCCGGCCTTAGGCTAAAGCCCCACGTTGCAGAAACAGCTTTTTTTCGTTGCAGATTTTGCTGTGTTTTTTGACCCGAAGCCAAGAGTGGATTGAGCAGAAGGGAGACATATAAGGAGGCGTTCACACTACCGTCATTGTCCGACAGGTAGTGTCCGCTGCTAGTGTCCGTTCAAAATCTCGCACGGACATTAGCAGCGGACACTAGCTGTGTCCGTGACACTTTTCATTCATTTAAACGGCGATCGGGTGTGTTCTTTTGCACTCCGTGCCTGCCCTTAACTGTCCGTTTGTAAAGATATCCGACTTTTCAAGCAAACAGCAAAACCTACATGTCAGGTTTTGCTGTCCGCTTGAAAAGTCGGACATCTTTACATGCGGACAGTGAAGGACGGGCACGGAGTGCAAAAGAACGCACCCGATCGCCATTTAAATGAATGAAAAGTGTCACGGACACAGCTAGTGTCCGCTGCTAATGTCCATGCGAGATTTTGAATGGACACTAGCAGCGGACACTACCTGTCGGACAATGACGGTAGTGTGAACGCTCCCTAAGAAGCTTCCTATATATTTCCCATTCCTTCTGTAGCCATTCTTGGCTTTGACGGAAAAAAAAACGCAGCTAAATCTGCAACAGAAAAAGCTGCATTTTTGTAATGTGGGGCCTCAGCCTTAGTGTGATTCTATTGGGTGGTGACACTGTAACTAGATGCAATTATAGCCAGTTCCTGGGCACCAGTGCGGTCACTTTGGTGTAAATGTGACACCCATTAATTCCTGGCAAGGGTTTTGCGGTTACTGCACCGCCAGGAACTAAAAGTGACTGAAATTAATCTGCGTTTCACTTACAGAAAACTGAAGTTACTAACGGCTGAGGACTGGATGGAGCATACAGGTGCATTGTGTGTCAGCGCTTTACAGGTGTTACCTCACTCTGCTCCCAGTCACATACATTACCACTAATTGTGGGTTACACATGTACTTACATTGCTTCTAATGGAAAAGAACATGTATATCCAGACAAATAGTGGTAAGCGCATGTGGCTGGGAGCACAGAATGACAGCACCCCTATGTTTATGCTATACGACTTTAGTGTAGGTGCCGTCAGCTTTACAATTATTGACCGAAGAATACTCTGAATAGTGCTAAATAGTTCTATAGACTACCCTTTTTTATCTAGCATACCTCAGATAAACATTTAAATTTCTTAGTGCTCTTGGGACCTCATGAAGACTTCCTTTGTAGCAGAAGTATCTTTGTGGTAGCTTTTTCCCTTCCCTTTAAAAGATCCTAATTTAGAAGTAGGAAGTTGTTAATATTATCTATTATAGATGAAGTAGAGGTGTAAACTGGTCAGGGTCACATTTTTACTAACCTATAAACTTACACCTTACACTACCCTTTTAAATAGAGGGTCAAGTTCTCTGTTCAATCTGTTGACCAGGCCCTTAGAATGGACATACACTGTGCATGAGCACCAATCTTTCTATCTTGCTGTCATTCTACCTATCAGCTGGGAGGAAGTAAAGGGCTACAGAAAATCAATTCTCTTCTTATGGTTTCCAATATCTAAAAAAATGAATCTGCAAGTACCTGAAGCTGCCAATCAGTTCTTGATTTTTATTTTATGTATAGATTAAACATTTACATCTGCTGCAAATGTGAAGATATTTTTAAACTGGAGTGCAGGAGATATGTGGGTAAATAATTTTATTACATTATGTTAAAGGGGCTCTATCAGCAAAATCATGCTGATAGAGCCCCACATCTGCGTGAATAGCCTTTAAAAAGTTATATTAAACTCTAAAACAGAATGTGATAAACTTACCGAACGTGCACGGTGGGCGGGCATTCAGGGTGCGCCGTTTTCTTCATCCATGCCTCCTCTTCCTCCGATGTCCTCGGGTCCCATCTTCCTCCGGCGCTCGCGAACTGACATTACTTTAAAAAAATGGCCTGGGCGCATACGCAGTAGCCGTAGTAGAAGCCGCATGCTACTGCGCATGCGCCCAGGCCATTTTTTTTAAGCAATGTCAGTTCGCGAGCGCCGGAGGTGGACGGGACCCGAGGACATCGGAGGAAGAGGAGGCGTGGATGAAGAAGACGGCGCACCCTGAATGCCCGCCCACCGTGCACGTTCGGTAAGTTTATCACATTCTGTTTTAGGGTTTTATTTTAAAACGGGAGGGTAGTTTAATATAACATTTACGGTGCCTGAATAGCCTTTTTAAAGGCTATTCACGCATATGTGGGGCTCTATCAGCATAATTTTGCTGATAGAGCCCCTTTAAATTTATCCCACTCCTTACCTGTGTCATTTTAGGATATATAAGGAGGATCTCCTTTTTTACTATCGCTGGACTATCCCAGAAATTGTATCCTGCCAAGCCAAAGACAAAATTCCCAGATGACCACAATTATGACCACTATTGCCATGGTGGAGCCTTTGACTGTATTTCCTAGGCTTTCTTTGGTGGATTGTTGATAACACAAACAAGATCCTCAGAGTGGTAAAACTTCTTATCCACAAACTTGTTGATGACAGCAGTAGTTTCTAGAATTACATTATCTGGTATCATCTGAATAGTAGGGATGGAACATGCACCATATCTACGGGAAATTGTAAAGTGAAAAGAACATGTTAGATTGATTTTTTTTTTCTTTCCCTTCTTCAGTTACACATTGGATATCAATATACCACACAAAATAAATTCATTGTCTCCATGTTTGAGAATCAATACATTCTAGAAGATCATCTGAATACATATTGGAGTAAATCGCCTTCAAATTTGTAGTATGTCCCTTGGTTCAAGGCTCATGGATATTGTCTCGGCATCTGTCTGACCAACTGTGTAATAACTACACAAGTTACTACGTATAATTTTATGCTCTATTTACAGTCCTATGAAAAAGTTTGGGCACCCCTATTAATCTTAATCATTTTTTGTTCTAAATATTTTGGTGTTTGCAACAGCCATTTCAGTTTGATATATCTAATAACTGAGGGACACAGTAATATTTCAGGATTGAAATGAGGTTTATTGTACTAACCGAAAATGTGCAATATGCATTAAACCAAAATTTGACCGGTGCAAAAGTATGGGCACCCTTATCATTTTATTGATTTGAATTCCCCTAACTACTTTTTACTGACTTACTGAAGCACAAAATTGGTTTTGTAACCTCAGTGAGCTTTGAACTTCATAGCCAGATGTATCCAATCATAAGAAAAGGTATTTAAGGTGGCCAATTGCAAGTTGATCTCCTATTTGAATCTCCTCTGAAGAGTGGCATCATGGGCTACTCAAAACAACTCTCAAATGATCTGAAAACCAAGATTGTTCAACATAGTTGTTCAGGGGAAGGATACAAAAAGTTGTCTCAGAGATTTAACCTGTCAGTTTCCACTGTGAGGAACATAGTAAGGAAATGGAAGACCACAGGGACAGTTCTTGTTAAGCCCAGAAGTGGCAGGCCAAGACAAATATCAGAAAGGCAGAGAAGAAGAATGGTGAGAACAGTCAAGGACAATCCACAGACCACCTCCAAAGAGCTGCAGCATCATCTTGCTGCAGATGGTGTCATTGTGCATCGGTCAACTATACAGCGCACTTTGCACAAATAGAAGCTGTATGGGAGAGTGATGAGAAAGAAGCCGTTTCTGCACGTACGCCACAAATAGAGTTGCCTGATGTATGAAAAAGCACATTTGGACAAGGCAGCTTCATTTTGGAAACAAAAATTGAGTTGTTTGGTTATAAAAAAAAGGCGTTATGCATGGCGTCCAAAAAGAAACAGCATTCCAAGAAAAACACATGCTACCCACTGTAAAATTTGGTGGAGGTTCCATCATGCTTTGGGGCTGTGTGGCCAATGCCGGCATCGGCAATCTTGTTAAAGTTGAGAGTCGCATGGATTCCACTCAGTATCAGCAGATTCTTGAGAATAATGTTCAAGAATCAGTGACGAAGTTGAAGTTACGCCGGGGATGGATATTTCAGCAAGACAATGATCCAAAACACCGCTCCAAATCCTCAGGCATTCATGCAGAGGAACAATTACAATGTTCTGGAATGGCCATCCCAGTCCCCAGACCTGAATATCATTGAACATCTGTGGGATGATTTGAAGCGGGCTGTCCATGCTCGGCGACCATCTAACTTAACTGAACTTGAATTGTTTGTCCAAAATACCTTTATCCAGGATCCAGGAACTGATTAAAAGCTACAGGAAGCGACTAGAGGCTGTTATCTTTGCAAAAGGAGGATCTACTAAATATTAATGTCACTTTTCTGTTGAGGTGCCCATACTTTTGCACCGGTCAAATTTTGGTTTAATGCATATTGCACATTTTCTGTTAGTACAATAAACCTCATTTCAATCCTGAAATATTACTGTGTCCATCAGTTATTAGATATATCAAACTGAAATGGCTGTTATAAACACCAAATATTTAGAACTAAAAATGATTAAGATTAATAGGGGTGCCCAAACTTTTCATAGGACTGTATAACAGTACTAGGCCACACTCACATATACAGTGTTTGTCTATTATTCTGTTCAGTCATAGGACATCAACGGTAAAAACTGATCTGTCTTATAATGCACACCAATAGAACCCAACAGACCCCAATGACTATAGTGGGGTACATCACATATTTGTTACGGTTCCTATTATTGTGCCTGATGAAAAAGTATTGCAATGAAGCTTCCAATACAGATGTGAATGTGGCCTCTTTGAACATATTATATTAGAATGTATACTATTTTGGAATTATATACATGACTAAATTCCTTATAGATCAATTGTCCCTAGTCCTACCTACGTCATTTAAAGTCACATCTTTTTATGGTGGCAAACATAAAGTAGTTCACAGAGAATCTCTTATTGCTTTGTGAGCAGCATTTCTCTTGTCCATGGTCTATGTCTGATATATGGTCTGGGGGTGGGGTGGGCATAGGGTGGATGGATGAGTGACTAGGTGGGTGACTTGTGGTATAATAGTCCTTGGGGTCTCATCTTCCCCACACACTCTCACAGTCAAATCATCATGTCCCCATTACCTTACCCAGTGTTATCCGCAGCAGTTTCTCCACCTATGCAGAAACAGAAAATAGACACAACTACAAGTACTCAATATTGGTACAGGAACTAGACATGGCTGACATCATTAGCAATAGTATACAGTAATGACTTCCATGATTACTTTGCATAGTAGAGTGGGCTACAATATAGTGTGCCTATTTCAACGTACCTTAGACTGAGTTCATCATAATAATGCATGTTCAAATTGGGATTTAAAGGCTGACTTGGCCTGATGTCTCTATTATATACAAAATGCCCTCTTTCATTAAAGTGTTTTTCAGCAGTCATCCAGGCAAACCATCTGCACTGTATCTGTGATGTCACCCACCTCCTATGTACCCTCTCTTTTTAAGTCTGTACCCCAATAGCATAATTCCATTTTCAGCTGACAACGGCCAGAGTGGGTGATCCTTACTATGGAGCACGTCACTGTCTGATTACTAGGAAAGACTACATACTTTTCTTAAGCTTGATTCACATCTGCGTTCGGTATTCCAATTGGGAAGTAATCATGGGGACCCCGCAAATAGAATATCGAAGACATTGACAAGCGGAGAGCTTATGAAAGCACACGGACCCCATAGACTATAATGGGATCCGTGTGTTTTCCGCGCACTGTCCGCACGAGTCATGTGGAGAGAAAAGTACTTCAGGAACTACTTTCCACTCCGTATGATTCATGTGGAAACTGCGTGGAAAACACACGGACCCCATTACAGTCTATGGGGTCCGTGTGCTTTCAGTGCTTACCACTTGTCAATGTGTTTGGAATTCCATTCGAGAAGGTGTGGGGGGGTTCCCAAGCGGACTCCCCAAATGGAATACCGAACGCAGATGTGAACCAGGCTTTATTTTCATCTTCCTTGCCCCCTTCTTCTACAATTGTAACCCAGTTGTACAAATGCTTTATTGAGAACAAGCAGGATACCACAATGGGTAAGCAGAGTTCAGGATAAAACAATGTTAAAATATGGAAACATGGTAGTAGTTAATGGGGTAACCAGAAAATCCAAAAACGATGACATGGTACAGCAGAACATGGCACACACTGGGGTAGACACTATAGATGAAATCAGGAGTTACCAAAAGCTGCTTTTGCAGGCAGATGGGCTCACATCACAGATACAGGCTCCTGGCAGGACACATACTAACACTGAACTTGAACTTGGTGGCAAGAGAGAGAATTCATAGGAATACAAGACTTGCTAGAGACTCCTAGGTCCAGGACCAATACACAGTCATCAAGCAAAGGCTGATGGTAGAGACAAGGCTTAAGGCTGAGGCCCCACTTTGCGGAAACGCCAAAATCAGGAGTGGTTGGAGCAGAAGGTAGAGGTATAAGAGCTTCCTATATATTTCTCATTCCTTGAGTAGCCACTCCTAGGTTTAGTTCAAAAAACCGCTACAAATTCTGCAACAAAAAAAGCTGCGTTTCCGCAATGTGGGGCCCCAGCCTAAAAGAGTTTTCTGAACTTAAACCATTTTTGTGGTTTGTCGTTGTCCAACACCTAGACCACACACAGCTCACACATTGCCGCTGCTACTTGAATAGCAACAGTGATACACATGTTCCCTATCCAGTAGCAGGTTATGAGTTATGACACTCAGAGGCTTCCTGCAAAAGCTGATCTGTACTTGGAACTATTCCATGTTTAGATCGTCAGCATGAAAAAATGATTTGGGGTCAGAAAACCCCTTGAGGTTGAGGTCCCAAGAGGGAATACAGCATGTTTTGTTTCAGATTTTGTTGCCGTTTTTTGAGCTAAAGTCAAGAGTGGCTACAAAGGGAAGGAACTTCTACCACTGCTCAATCCACTCCTGGTTTTGGCTTAAAAAATAGCAGCAAAATCTGCAACAACAAAAAAGCTGCATTTCCGCAATGTGGGGCTCAGCCTTAAGTAGCAGTGATAATCAGCAACCAATAGGACTACAAGAAGTTGCCAATGCTAGGAGACAGCACAGGAAGGGATGACTGTTCTACAGGGTGTGGTTGTGTAATGCACCTACGTATAAAGGAGGTAATGCAGTAGAGCTGAGTATAGTAAAAACTTAAAACCTCTGACAGCAGAGGGAAAAAAAACACTGAAAGAGGGAACTCATCTGGTTTTCACTATAACTTTTAGTTGGGATTCCAGTGTGGCTGATCTGCATTTAGGCTTTGTATTACAAAGGTTGAGAAGGGGAACTTGCTCTAGCACCACCTTTTGAAAGGTAGCTCCCTATAGATTAATACCTGGATTCCACATAACCTGTGGATAAAGCCAAGGCAGAATATCTTCTCAAACAGGAAGAGAGACCCATCTACAGCCAGCTGTTTATAGGTTATCCATACCTCCCACCTTTTGAAGAACCGAAAGAGGGACAAAACGTGCGGTGCGCACACCGCAGCACACTTAGCTCCACCCACTTTTATGTTGACTCCGCCCATTCTCATTCATTTTTCATGTGCCCCCACACAGTATAATCCTCTTACAGTCACCCGTAAATTATATGTCCCTCCTCCATCTCTCCCCAGTTTCATATACCCCCTTCATCTGCCCCCAGTTTCATGTCGCCCATCTCTGCCCCCAGTTTCATGTCCCCCATCTCTGCTCCCAGATTCATGCCCCCCCATGTCTGCCTACAGTTTCATGTATTTCACTTTATGTCCACCATAGCCGGTCTCGATATACGTCCCTCCCCTGGTCTTGCCCTATGCTTTGTGGACACTGGTAGTTTCCCCTCAGGGATGCAGGTTGTTCTAGGGCAGATTGTGCTAGCAGCTCGGGCTATGATCGCTCATCAGTGGAAGTCTGCTCTTTGCTTGACCATAGCTGAGTTACTCCATCATGTTGATTTAGCGTGTACTCTAGAAAGTATGCTAGCCAATAAAAATCATACTTAGGGCTCGTTCACACGTGAGCACAGGGGAGGTTTTTGACAGTAGATTTCGCGTCAAAAACCTCCCCTTAACAATGGTGGTCTATGCAGACCGCCAGGCTTCTTTTCTCTGCTAGCGGCGGGGCTGCTGCTAGCGGAGAAAAGAAGCGACATGTCCTTTCTTCAGTCGGAAGCTGCGCAGGCTGAGCTGCGTGGCTTCCGCTCCCGGCAGCACCCTCCTATGTTCGGCTCATTCATTTGAGCTGACAGCGGAGGGGAAAGCCGCGGCCACGATGGTCGCAGCAGGCGGGTTTTGACCAGAGAGAGTCGCGGCTCGCCGCGGCTCTCTCGGTGTCAAAACCCGCGCGGGCAGTTCACGTGTGAACTAGCCCTTACTCCAAATTTCGTGCCCAACGGTCCCTTTGGATCTCGTATATGGAGACTAGAAAGGCAACTTCTCCCTTACGGCCTCAGGGTAGTCCCGCGGGTTCCCCTTGCCCCGTTGATTGCTATTTGTTCTGTGATTCCAGGTGGCTTCATTTTCTACATTTGCTGCATTTCATGTATTTTCCGCACTGTTCTCAGGTATATTGTTTTTGGTTATGTTTGGTTTTCCTGTTTTCTTCTGTTTCTGTCCTCTTACACTTCCCCTTTTTCTTTCTCGTTTCCTTCCTTTTTTCTTCTTGCTATGTTTCCCTCTTGTTTCTTTTCTTGGACTTCTGTCCTTTGTTACTTCCGTTTTATCACAGTACGTGTTGTCTGAGCATCATTTGTGTATTCGACTCTTTGGTCTTTGTACACTTGATTATATTTTTGATGCCACCGTGCTTCGCTTGAAATTTGGAGTGCTGATCCTGTACACATCACTTTGCTGTTCGGACCTTTGCTGGTTTTTCTTTTGTTTGTTACTATTTTATATATTGTAAAAAAAATTTCTTCAATAAAAATCAAATTTAAAATAAAATAATAGAGTTTCATGTCCCCCATATCTGCCCCCAGATTCATGCCCCCCCATGTCTGCCTACAGTTTCATGTCCCCCATATCTGCCCCCAGATTCATGTCCCCCCATGTCTGCCCACAGTTTCGTGTCCCCCATCTCTGCCCCCAGATTCATGTCCTCCATCTCTGCCCTCAGATTCATGTCCTCCATCTCTGCCCTCAGATTCATGCCCCCCATCTCTGCCCCCAGATTCATGTTCCCCATCTCTGCCCACAGTTTCATGTCCTCATCTCTGCCCCCAGATACATGTCCCCCCATCTCTGCCCCCAGATTCATGTCACCACCCCTCTTTACCCCCCGGATTCATGTCCCCCCCATCTCTGCCCAGTTTCATGCCGTTGTCCCCCCCCTTCATCTATCCCCAGTTTCATGGGCCTCCTTCATTATGTTCCACTTCAATGCTTAACACAAAAAAACACTTATACTCACCCTTCCAATGCTCCCCCGCAGCTCTCGCCACAGTGTCACTAACATCGCGCCTACACATCCACTAGCCGGAGCGCAGCGGCTAGTGGATGTATTCAGCTCGCATATGTATTCAACTCAGATCTGCGTCCGCTGACCAGGACCACGGGACATTCACGGATTTGGTGTCCTGTCCCACTGTCCCGGTCGGCGGGAGGTATGTCCCAGTTTCAACTCAGATCTGTGTCCTCCATAACCTCCGTACAGGACAACGAATCCGTGAATGTCCCGCGGTCCCGGCTGGCGGGAGGTATGTCCTGGTTTCAACTCAGATCTGCCTCCGGAGGATGCAGATCTGAGTTGAATACATACGCAACTTGAATACATCCACTAGCCGCTGCGCTCCAGCTAGTGGATGTGTAGGTGAGATGTGATGACGTCACATCATGCCTACAACTCTGTTAGTGAATATGCGGAGAGAGCTGCGGGGAAGCGTTGTAATCCAGGACAGTGGAGGTATGGGTTATCACTTCTTATGAGTGAAAGCAGGGTACTGGTTGGCTTGGTTAGCGGTCAGAGATGTAGGTCAGAAGAGGTACTATGTTTCAATAAAGCCTCTATGAGACCACCTCACAGTGTACAGAGACTTATTAGACCATGCTTATTCGGTTAAGAATTCAGTAAAAGGAATATGTAAATCAGGCCTCCTTGATGGAACAGGGGAACTGGCTCTTGCTCTAACTTTTGGATAGTAGCTCCCAATAGATCAGTGCCTGATTTTCCTGAAACCTAGTGGTATAATCTTGGCATTAAGGCCAAGCCAGAATATCTCCTTCAAAAGGAAGAGTGACCTGCACACAGATGTTTCAAGGTTATTGCCTGCAGTGCGAAACTGGGAACTAGGTGACAGGCCATAGACATGAGTCAGAAGGGTAACTATGTTCCCTTAAGGAAAAGTAGACTAAGGTTGAAAAGCATCGCTGAGCCCATGGTGCAAGAGTGTTGGCACTGTGTGGATTATTAATAGTAATAATAATAATTTATATAGGGCTAACATATTCCGCAGCACTTTACAAATCAGAGAGTATGTGAACAGACGGTATTTGACAATATAATGTTATAAGGAATTAACATATCAAACAATAGGAGTGAGGGGCCTGCTCATAAGACCTTACAATCTATTAGTAAATAGGGACAAAAGAGGTAATTATTTGGTACAATGGTCCAGCCATCTTTTAATAAATAACATCATATAACTGAAGCTGTATGAGCCCGTCACCAGCTGGTATCTGTGAATAAATAGATACTCAGTTTGTGGAGTGCAGAGTAACTTCTAGATGGACGGGAAAGGACAGTTTAGCATAAGAAATGTGGGGGGTTAAGGTGAGATCCAAGTCAAATACAACCCTAAGACAGTGGGCATATTGCCTTGATGTATTAGTAAGACCACATACAATAATGGAGATATTAGGGTTAGCTCAATTAGTAGATGGAGAGGGACACAAGAAATTTGTTTTTTGAAAGATTCAGACAAAGAGAAAACATGGTGTTAGAGACAACAATTGTTAAACTCTCAGCCACTCCACTGATACTGGACATGACATTAGATTAGATTAGCTGCCGGTGTTAATCCAACTACAGGTATTCACCTTTTATGATCTGCATCTGATTTTGGCTTTAAATACCACATCTAGGGTCCTAATATTTTTAGTTTTATACTTTGTACAATGGCCATGGACTTCAAACACTTAATATTTTAATACCAGACTGTAAAAGCAAAAAGCACGGCATTGGAGTGGGGGAGGTTGAGGCAGACAGTGAGGAGAGACAGTTGTCTCACTGAAATTTAAACAGAGGAGACAGACTTTGCAATTGCTTCTCTGACCAGGTTGACCTTAATTAACTTTTCCATAGGAGGGCACCATGAGATGAAATAATAGTATTGTTATTGAAGGGGAGATTTAGAAAACAACAAATATTACTCTACAACTAGAGACAAAAACGGACAATAATTTAGAAATTGGATTATTTTATTTCATTTCCAGCATCTTTATCTGTCAATGAGTTTGTTACTAGCTTACCTGGTCCATTGAATCTTTCTACCCCCCTTCCCCCTTGTGAAATACAAATTCCAGCTATTGCTTATTACTATGAGAGCCACAATTATTCTTATAGTGAGCTATACATGGCAGTAAATGAGGACTGCTGAATAGACAGTGTAACCATAGCCACAATGTTACATTTAGTAGTTTCAGCTATTGCTTGCAAGAAATTCTCCTTGCACTTCTGGTCTTCCTTAATGTTCCATGCTCTCTGCCTGAAACCAATAATTGCCAGAGTATCAGTTTCTCCCTGGACAATTAGAGGAGTACTGCAAAGAGAACCTGACACCTGGAAGCATTGCTCTTTTCTTTGGATCTGCTTGGTTTCTCAAGATTTTCTGCAGTCTCACATGCTATTCTAATTGTCTTGCATCCTTAATTAAGAAACTAATATTGTGACAACTGCTGTTTACATTTGCAGGATAAATAGCAAAAATCGATATAGATGGTTATTGTTTGGTGACATTTCATACAACAAAGATGAATAAATATGTGCATCAATGTCACTTTTTACTGAAAGTTCACTTAACATAAATATTTGGTTTACAGCCTTATACTAATAAGCTTATACTTTTTGTGATACTATAACCATTTGATCCTTTAAGTCTGATCATCAGCACTAGCAGCATTATAAGGACCTATGATGTTAAACAGCTGCCAATGGTGGCTGCATGTGGACGGGTTTTGATGTCTTTGAAGGTCATAAACTTATGATTAACATATACTACTAAAATTACCTGATCCTGACAATGGTCTGCAGATAAGTATTGTATGTGTATGACCAGTTTAAAGAAGACCTGTCAATAGGTCTCAAAAGCCCAACGATATATATTATCTGATGCTGTCCCTCCTTTTGTTTATCCAAAAATATCTAGCTATTCCAAGTTTAAAATCCCTTTTAGTGTTGATTCGAGGGTATACTAGCCAAATGGCCACTAACCTTGTGGTTTCTCTGAAGATGAGTTCTCTGTCTGCTGTCATACACGGTTACTGCCCATTTGGCTGGTATACCCTACTTTACATCAACACTAAAAGAGCTTATATCAATAATATAACAACAACAATAATTATAATAATACATTTTACTTACATAGCACCAACATATTCCACAGCACTTTACAAATTGAAGGGATCAGGTGCAGACAAAAAGATACATTACAGTGAAATAGTCAATTCACACAATGGGACTGAGGGCCCTGCTCACAAGAGCTTACAATCTATGAGGTAGAGGGGGTGACACAAGAGGTAGCAGGGGCGGCATCAGAGGTAGCATTGCTTATATAGTGGTCCAGCCATTTCTGAGATAGAGGTTACTTTCATTACACATAAGTAAAGCTATATGAGCCGTCAACAGTTGTCTCCTTTAATGTGTAGATGGTGCCTGGACATATAAAGTTACAGTCTGATACGTCATCATATCCTTTGGGGTAATGTGGGAACGTGAACAGAGGAGGGTTCATTTTAGGGATTCTAACTACGGAAGGGTTTTCATTAGGAATTGTGATAGGCCTGTCTGAAAAGATGCGTCTTTAGTTTGCGCTTGAAGCTGTAGAAATTGGGAGATAATCTGTTTGTCTGGTGTGTAGAATTCCAGAGAAGTGCTGCAACTCTGGAAAAGTCTTGGATACGGGAGTGGGAGGTTCTAATAATAGACGATGTAAGTCTTAGGTCATTGAGTGAATAGCGCGCACGGGTTGGGCAATAACAGATGAGGGGGGAAATGTAGAAAAGTGCAGCATTATGAAGAGCCTTGTGGATGAGGGTGATAACTTTATATTTTATTCTATAATGAATAGGCAGCCAATGTAGCGACTGGCACAGACCAGAGGCATCACTGTAGTGTCTAGCCTGATAGATGAGCCTGGCCGCTGCATTCAGAATAGATTGTAGAGGGGAGAGTTTAGTGAGGGGAAGACCGATTAGTAAGGAGTTACAGTAGTCAAGACGAGAATGAATCAGAGCGACAATAAGTGTCTTTAGTGTATCTCTGGTAAGGAAATGGTGTATTTCAGAGATGTTTTTGAGGTGGAGATGACATGAGTGTGAGAGTGATTGGATATAGGGGGGTGAAGGAAAGTTCTGAGTCAAGCAAAACCCCGAGGCAATGGGCATGCTGCCAAAGAGTTATGGTAAGGTGGAGATATCAGGGTAGGTCTGTTGGTTAGTGGAAACAGCAGCAGATCAGTCTTTGAGAGATTCAGTTTCTGATAAAGCAAAGACATGATATTAGAGGCAGCAGAGAGACAGTCATTGTTAGTCTGTATTAGTACAGGGTGATGTCACAGGATGAGGTATATCTGTTTAGTTTCACTGCTAAAAGAAGTATAAGGATTTGGGTGGTTAAACAGAATGAAAGGTGTGTAAGAGCTGTACATGGGAAAAGGAAGAGCAGAGGGACTGATGTGGATAGGGTGCACTGGTAATAGTGATGGAGTGGAGTTCTGCATGAGAACAAATGCTAAGTCAGTGATAGTGCAACTTTATGATATCGTGTTGTAATTTGTTGTTTTTGGTCTAAATTTTCCTGGAGTTCTTTCATTGTTTGCTTATCTCATGCCCTGTTCATGCCATGTGTAAGTGCACTTTGTTTAATCTGCACTTAGTTTAAAATGTACACCTGCATTAGAAATTCCACCCAGCATTGGACAGGCTTCCCCCATAATTTATGTCTATTTTTATAGGGAAGATGAGTTTCATAACTAGCATAATTTACGTTGTTAACCAATTAATCCACAAACTGTTATACATAAGGAAACTGAGCTATGTAGATACAAATAAACAGTGACCAGAAATTACCATAAAATCACTCAGCATCAAAAGACTGATAGTAATAAAGATAAGGACACATGGAATTGGGAAAACTACAGCCTTGATGTAATGCTAGAATAGGGTTCGGTAAACAGAAGAGTTGGATGGAATAGAAGATGAGTACCATTCACATATGGAGTAACTGAACAGATGTTGTATGCCACTGAACATTTGGTCGTTTTCATTACTAAAATTCATCCAAATATATAACCCAGGCAGCAATGTATTTGCCTGTATTTATTATTCTGTAGTAAATAGTCAAAAGGAGTATGTGAGCTCACCTCCTAGGTGCTCACATACTCATGAAGAAATGTTGATAAAAGAATAGACCAGCACTCACTGTACTTCATAGCAAAATTGTATCTTCTTTAATAAATCCATATAAATGAAGACATAAAAAGGGGCTCATGAACTATGGTGCCGATCTGTGTCTGTAAGGTTAAGGCTACACTGTGACTTAGAAGAAGCCCCACTCGTGTATGTATCATTAATGAATTATATTGTTCATGTATATACCATTGGTAAATATGGGCCTATTGCATTGGTATGTGTGTATACAAGTAATGTCGGTGGGGAAGGAGGGTTAGGGGTGAAACTGTTTCCTCTCGCAATCACAAGAACAGATATACTTTATTGCTTTCCTATTGCTTTACAACTTCTTGGACCCCATCAGAAGCAGTCAGGTATAAGAGAGGGGAGTTGTGACCAAAAAATGACTTCAGCAATCTGTAGAGTAGTCATCTTTCCAAGGAGCAGATTAAACCAGTCATTTCCCAGTTTTCCAAGATATAGAAAGTGGGAGGAGAGGGCACCCTGATAGGCACCCTGATAGGAAGGCCAAGAGCTTTGCATTACAAAACACTGGGAAAGCTTTGCTAGTTTGTTACATCTTGGAAGACAGCAAACAAGCTGGGAGTGCCTACTCTATCTGAGATTTCCTCCATGCTCCATAGAAACAGGTCTATTTTTTTCTATTTTATTTTAAAAACTGTTTGCTTGTTTTGTAATATACCCTTTGGATATCAATTCGTAATAAATTTAATGGTACCTTGTGTTTTAGCCATGAAATCAACCCCTTCTTAAAGTGTGTTTGCATCTGATAACATATATATATATATATATATATATATATATATATATATTGTGAGAGAGTGAAGGGTGTGGTCTGGGAGGACAGGTACATGCCAGCCAGGCACTTAAAGGGTGTATGGTAAAAACCCACACCAGGGAGGTCAGCTGGGTAATCAAGGCCTGATAAAGTCTGTGTGTGAGGACTAGGAGTGTGGCACCAGACTGAAAGAGCTGACCTGTTCAGGATGAACATACAAAGCAGGTACTGTGCCACCCATTGTTGTTGCCAAGGTGGGAGACTGGTAGTCAGTCTCCTGTATAGTCAGGGAAAAGTTTGTGTTTAGTTTAGTTCTCAGCGGAGAAGGGTTTTGTTTTGTTTATCCTGTGACTTTGCAAAAGCAGTGTATGTGCGACAAGTGAATAAAGCCTGAACTTGTGTGCAACCCGGTGTCTGTGTCCCTGCTTCCTGAACTACTACAAGCATCTACCTGCTGAGCAGTTCCCCACAACATACATATATAATTTTATTTCTCATTGTAGGTTTGTTCTAGGTATAATTGATTTGATATAAACTTTACTGACTACTGAGGGTTCCAGTAAGTACTGTTGGGGCCATAATCTGAAATTGGAAAAAACATAATTTCATCATAAACAGGTTAAGACCAGATGCTTCTCACAAGATTTCAGCTGCATGAGTGCAAGAATTATCAGAAGAGCTGTCCAAGAGCCAAGGACCAGCTGTGGAGAGCTGCAGAAAGACTTGGAATCAACAGGTACAATTGTTCAAACAAAACAATAAGTAATGCACCAAACCTCCATGGCCTGTATGCACCATTCAAGACTTCATTGCTCAACAAAAAGTATGTTGAAGCGCATTTAAATTTTGCTCAACAAAATTTAGACTGGCCTCTAAAATGTTGTGAGAATATAGTCTGGTTAGATGAGACCAAAATTTAACCCTTTGGATGCCATAATACACACCATGTTTTGAGAAAGGTACTGCATATCAACTCAACAACACCATACCGACAGTGAAGTTTGGAGGTGGGAACATCATGGTGTGGGGCTGTATACAGCATACAGCACTGGCAAACTTCATATAATTCAAGGAAGGATGAATGGACAAATGTAAAGCGACATACTTGATAAAAATCTTCTGCCAACTACCAGGATGATGAAGATGAAATGAGGATGAACATTTTAGCAAGACAATGATCCCAAACATACAGCCAAAAAAAACCTCTCAATTGGGTTCAGAGAAAGAAAATAAAGCTGCAAGAAGGTCCCAGCCAATCACCTGACCTGAATCCAATAGAAAATCTATGGAAGAAACTAATATATTTATAGAAGGAGCCCACTGAAGATTCAGGATATGAAGCCTGTTTGTGTGGAAGAATGGGCCAAAATCCCACCTGAGCAATGCATGCCACTAGTTTCTCCATACAGGAGGTGTCTTAAAGCTGTCATCACCAACCAATGAATTATTGAATACATTTCAGAAAGCATGTTCAATACTTTTTCCCGTGCCATTTCTCATTCTAAGGGTGCATTCACACATGTGAATGCACCCTTACACATGACTTAATTTACGGACATCTATGGTTTGATTTCTTTGTGTGGATTGGATGGATTGTGACCGACCTCAGGCGAGAATTTAATTTCAATAGCAACTTTAGAAATATACTTAGAGAATCAGTGATGTGTTTGATACTTATTTAATCCACTATAGATAAAGATGATGTTAAAATAGCCATAAAAGCTGTGGAACAAAAGAGAGAAAGAAAGAATTTGGAGCATGTCTCCTGGCTGGTCTGGCAAGCTCAAGGATACCATGCCCTTGGCAGACACATACAGAGATCAGATAACACAGCTCATTCAGTCTGATATCAGTTTCCTTCCTGTAGTACAGGCTCTGAAAATGTTGGCAAAATGTTGATGTAAGTATATCACAAAACCAGGACACTCATCAAATACTCCTTACGCATTATCAAATAGCAATGACAATGGCATTTTTAAACAGAGGAGCAAGTAAAAAAAAAAAAAACTTTCTCTCAAGGACAATGTCATGTAATAGATTAGTAAGATGTGCTGTATGAGTCTTAAAGAGGACCTTTCACCACTTTTGGGCACAGGCAGTGTTATATACTGCCAGAAAGCTGACAGTGCGCTGAATTCAGCGCACTGTCGGCTTTCCCGATCTGTGCCCGGTGTGAAGAGCTTACGGCCCGGTACCGTAGCTCTTCTATGGTCAGAAGGGCGTTTCTGACCATTAGCCAGAGACGTCCTTCTGCCTCGCGGCGCCAATCGCGCTGTGCTGTGGAGCGGGGAGGAACGCCCCCTCCCTCTGCTCACACAGCTCGTCCATAGACCAGCATTATCAGGAGAGGGAGGGGGCGTTCCTCCCCGCTCCACAGCACAGCGCGATTGGCGCCGCGAGGCAGAAGGACGTCTCTGGCTAATGGTCAGAAACGCCCTTCTGACTGTAAAGCGCTACGGTACCGGGACCGATAGCGCTTTACACCGGGCACGGATCGGGAAAGCCGACAGTGTGCTGAACTCAGCGCACTGTCAGCTTTCTGGCAGTATATAACACTGCCTGTGCCCGGATATGGTGAAAGGTCCTCTTTAATGAGTTGACTATGAACACAAAGCACATCTTAAGACTATACTATAATACTATTGTAATGAGGCCCTATGACATACGGACTTGTGAAGTCCACATGAAGCTGACACCGAAGCCATTGCTACTGGTTGGTCTTTTATGGGTTTATTCAACAGATAACCTACAGTATTTGTCCTTATTAATATTTAAAGGCATCCTATCATTGGATAACCTTTTTTTCTGACTAACACGTAGCAATAGCCTTAAGAAAGGCTATTCTTCTATCTTTAGATGTCTTCTCCGCGCTGCTGTTCGGTAGAAATCCAGGTTTTCTTCGGTATGCAAATGAGTTCTCTTGCAGCACTAGGGGCGGGCCCTAATGCTCAAACAGCACTAGGGGCATCCCCAATGAAATCTCCAGCAACACCTCTATCTTCTTCGGGAACGCCCTCTCCCTGTGTCTTTTTCCATCCTGGGTTTCAATGTTCTAGGCATGCGCAGTCAGCTCTGCCATCGGGCCTCAGGCAGAGCCAACAATAAAATGACCGCTTACACCAGCTTACTGTGTAAGCGGACACAAGAAAATGGCTGCTTACACAGCTTACTGGCCTAGAAGATTGAAACCCAGGGCGGAAGAAGACACTGGGAGAGGGTGTTCCAGAAGAAGATAGAGATGGCGCTGGAGATTTCTCTCGCAGCATTGGGGATGCCCCCATTGCTGTTTGAGTGTTGGAGACTGCCCCCAGTGCTGCGAGAGAACTCATTTGCATACCGACGAAAACCTGGATTTCTACCGAATGGCGGTGCGGAGAAGACATCTAAAGGTAGGAGAAGAATAGCCTTTCTTAAGGCTATTCCTACGTGTGAGGGCCCCTTCACACGGCGTAAGCGCACCGCTCATTTAGACACTTATACACGTGTCCGAGCGCGGCACTTCAAAACCGATATATGCCAATATACGCGCGCTTCCCATTGAAAACAATGGGCTCTGTTTTGAAGCGCCACGCTCGGACATGTGTATACGTGTCTAAATGAGCGGCACGCTTACGTCCTGTGAAGGGGCCCTTAGTAAGAAAAAAGGTATCCAATGATAGAATCCCTTTAAAACTGAAATTATATGACTTGGTGAAGAGTCATGTGAGTGTAGCACTTTCCTAATTCATGCTGTTCATTCCCTAAACATGCCTTTCCTGGCTCATTGACAACAAACAGTCTTTGCTGGTATTGGCTTATAATGATGTAGAACAGCCTCTGGGAAGTCAATCAAACCAAGAAGGGTATGACTCTTCAGCATTGTGCTACTACCAGATGACTCCTTAGAGTTAGGTTACATACAGCGGGCAAATTTATTAAAACTGTCTAAAATTTAGGCTAGACAGTCTTAAACTGCACTAAGTTTATGGCAGTGAATCATGGTGAAATCATATTCTGGCAAATACTTAGAATACAGTCATGGCCATAAGTGTTGGTACCCCTAAAATGTTTCCAGAAAATGAAGTATTTCACCTAGAAAATGATTGCACGTTTTGTTTTACACATGTCTATTTCCATTGTGTATATTGGATTAAAGCAAAAAAAAAAAAAATAACAAAACTGAAAAAAAGCCAAACATGATATAATTTCTCGCAAAACTCCAAAAATGGGCCAACATTATTAGTGTCCTCAACTTAATATTTGGTTGCACATGCTTTGGAAAAAAAAAATAACTGAAATTTATAATTTCCTATAACTTACAACAAGCTTCTTACACCTCTCAACTGGAATTTTGGATCACTCTAGTTTTGCAAACTGCTCCAAGTCTCTCATATGTGAAGGATGCCAACAAGTGTAAGATCTCTCTATAGGTGTTCAATGTGATTTAGATCTGGACTCCTTGCTGGCCACTTCAGGACTCGCCAGCACTTTTTTTTCATCCATTTCTGGATGTTTTTTGAAGTGTGTTTTGGGTCATTGTCCTGCAGGAAGCCCCATGACCTAGGACACAAACCCAGCTTTCTGACACTGGGTTTTACATTGTGACGCAAAATCCTTCCAGAATCTTCAGATTTCATGATGCCTTGGGAACAGTTAAGGTTCCAGTAACAGAGGCAGAAAAACAACCCCAAATCATCTTTGACCCTTCACCATACTTGGTACTGTATTTTTTTTCTTTGTAGGACTCATTCCATTTTTGGTAAACAGTAGAATGATGTGCTTTACTAAAAAGCTCTATCTTGGTCTCATCTGTCCACAAGACGTTCTCCGAGAAGGATTTTGGCTTACTCGAGTACATTTAGGCAATCTACAATTTAGCTTGTTGTATGTAATGTTTGATAGTAAAGTCTCATCTTGGTATACAATGCCCCCTATCCCCAATACTGATAACACAAATATTTCATATAGTTAGTCTCTACTATTGCCTCCATTATTTTATATCCCAATGCAATTTCTAAAAAAAAGAAAACCAGAGGACCCGGGACAATGTTTTATCAAAGGATAAAGAATCTACTCTATTACAGATGGAAGCTGCTGTGTTCTCTTTGGGGCATGTACTCAATAGCCTGTCATCCAGTCAGAATCTGAACAGGAGTGGCTAGGCAACATGAACTCACTCATCTCATAGATGGAGCAGATTTCAGCTGCAAGAAGGAAAATAACCATATATTCTGCAAAGATACTTGTATATGTTCCATGATGACAATACCTCAAGTTCAGCCCAGTTTTGGCAAGGATACTCTTAAAGGGGCTCTATCATTGGGGAAAAGTCATTTTTAGATTAGCACATCCTTGCATAGCCTTTAGAAAGGCTATTCCACACATATCTTTTGTATGTAAATTTCCTCAGTGGTTTTTGAATAAGCCTGGTTTTATCTATATGCTAATTAGCCTCTTGGTGCACCCCAGAAGTCTTATCGTGCACCCTCTGTGCTATTCTTTCTTATGTATGTGTACAGCACAGGCTGCTGCTGATGACTTCCTGCTTCCTGTTTGCACACACAGATAGGAGAGAATAGCAGAGTGGAGTGCTGCTGGGAACTTCCTGTGCTGGCTGGAAGCTAATTAGCATATTAATAAAAACGGGCTCATTCAAAAACCACTGAGGCGATTTACATACAAAAGGTAGGTGTGGAATAGCCTTTCTAAAGGCTATGCATGTATGTGCTTAGTTAAAAATGACTTTTCCCAATGATAGATACCCTTTAAAGGCCATCCAGGTAACTATTATTATTTATGTAAAGTAGAAGGAGCCGCATCAATATACATATATATTTCATTATTACATAAGAATATTTAAGATTAAAGGGAACAAAATTAAAAATCTTATTTCTGAATTCAGGTTCAACATATCCCCCTTTCCTGCTGATGTTATTGTAATGGGGAAAGCAGTACTGTACAGTATAGGTTGTTCTCCAACTGTGTTGTTATTATATCTGTTATCAGATTTACACCTGCACGGACCTTTGCAGGATCCCCAGTTACATAATTGATATTGGAACTGGCACAGTGTGCATGGACTGACATGAAATTGCCCATGGAGTG
Source organism: Leptodactylus fuscus (assembly GCF_031893055.1). Taxonomy (NCBI): domain Eukaryota; kingdom Metazoa; phylum Chordata; class Amphibia; order Anura; family Leptodactylidae; genus Leptodactylus; species Leptodactylus fuscus. The sequence continues at coordinate 144,491,837 of NC_134265.1, forward strand.
CCCTGGCGCCGAACCCTTTTCTTAATTACAGCAGTTCTGAAACCACTGAAATTGAAGCTGTCACCAGACGAAAGAGTGGGCAGAACCCCATGCAATCTCACAGGGTAGCTTAGCCTCCAGAAGACCTCTAATTAGCTATTCCTGGGCTTGTGCTTACCACCTATTGATCTTCCGTGTCTTCCTGTTACGTTTAATTGCAGCTAAATTACCTCAGTTTAATGACTGTACAAAGGGAATTCTCTCTATCCTTTTATTATACCGTAGTATCACAGCTTAAATGCTGACAAAGCAAGACAAATATCTCGCTATTACTTTATACTTAAATCAGGTTCAATGCATTAACTACGCAAGGTAGTACATTCAATTTACTGGAATATCTCTCTGAAACACTCTCTCTCTCTCTCTCTCTCTCTCTCTCTCTCTCTCTCTCTCTCTATATATATATATATATATATATAGTGAAGGAAATAATTATTTGATACCTTGCTGATTTTGTAAGTTTGCCCACTGACAAAGACATGAACAGTCTAGAATTTTAAGGGCGGGTTAACAGTGAGAGAGAGAATATCAAAAATAAAATGCAGAAAATCACATTGTATAAATTTTATGAATTTATTTGCATTTTGCAGAGAGAAATAAGTATTTGAACCCTCTCGCAAACAAGACTTAATACTTGGTGGTAAACCCTTGTTGGCAAGCACAGCAGTCAGATGTTTTTTGTAGTTGAGGATGAGGCTTGCACATGTGTCAGGAGGAATTTTGGTCCACTCCTCATTGCAGTAAGTAAGTAATTTTAGCTAAGCACATACATGCTTAGCCTTTAGAAAGGCTATTCCACACCTACCTTTTGTATGTAAATCACCTCAGTAGTTTTTGAATGAGCCAGTTTTTATTCACATGCTAATTAGCCTCCAACGTGCCCAACGGAAGTGTCTGTGAGCACCGTCTGCTATTCTCTGCTATGTGTGTGTGAGCAGAGAGCTGAGTCATCATCAGCAGCCTCTGTGCTCTCACACACACATAGAGAATAGCAGAGGGTGCTCACAGACACTTCTGGAGTGCACACTGTGGCTAATTAGCATACGAATAAAAAAAAAATGGGCTCATTCAAAAACTACTGAGGTGATTTACATATAAAAGGTATGCGTGAAATAGCCTTTCTAAAGGCTATGAAAGTAAGTGCTTAGCTAAAAATGACTTTTGCCAATAATAGAACCCCTTTAAGATTTTGAGGCGGCCACTAGGCAACTCGGAGCTTCAGCTCCCTCCATAAGTTTTCTATGGGATTAAGGTCTGGAGCCTGGCTAGGCCACTCCATGACCTTAATGTGTTTCTTTTTGAGCCATTCCTTTGTTGCCTTGGCTGTATGTTTGGGGACCCAACCACAACCCATTTTTAATGTCCTGGCATTGGGAAAGAGATTGTCACTTTTATGACACTTGTCACATAGTATTTTATGGCACATGGCTCCATCCATTCTCCGATTGATGCAGTGAAGTAGTCCTGTGCCCTTAGCAGAAAAACACTCCCAAAACATAATGTTTCCACCTACCTGCTTGACAGTGGGGACAGTGTTCTTTGGGTCATAGGCAGCATTTATCTTCCTCCAAACACGGCGAGTTGAATTAATACCAAAGAGCTCAATTTTTCTGTCATCTGAGCACAGTACTTTCTCCCAATCACTCTCAGAATCATCCAGATTGGTCAGATGAGACAAAAATTGAGCTCTTTGGTATTAATTTAACTCACCGTGTTAGGTGCCTATATAGGGTTTTCCTTATTTACTTCTCCTTCTTCAGGATTCCATGATACTGTGACTGTTGAAGCTAGTGATTGACAGTAACAGTCATCTGACCCTCTACACTTTTGGCTTTGGACCAGAGTAAATCAGAACTTGTTGCCCAGAGGACAATGGGCAGGTGAGTATCATTTAATTTTTTTTTTTATTTTACAAGCCTGGGCCCCAGTGACTTTTAATTTAGCCTGGACAACAAAGGTATGTGTTGAACACGCCATTGATTTCATAGTATGCTTCAAGTATAATAAATTATAAAACAGTGGCAATATGTAATAGAATTAGTGCAATACAATGGAAACCGTAAAAAAGTGACCCCATTTTGGAAACTACACCTCTTTATCAAGGGGTATAATGAGCATTTTAATTCAAGAGATTTTTTCCAAAAAGAAATGTGCAATGGATGATGAAAAATGAAGATTTTTATGCTATTTCAGTGCCCAATATGTCATGCCTAGCTTGTGGCACTGTGAAAAGTCAACTCTTCAGTTATTATGCTCTGTTTCCTGATTTCGGAAACACCCTACATGTGGCCTAATCTTTTACCATTGCTCAGAATTCAAAGAGCACCATGCGCATTTGAGGCCTTATTTGGACATTCACACTACATTGGCAGACATTTGCAAAAAAAAAAATAATTCACCCCCAAAATATGACCCCACTAGCTGGTACCCGCAACTTCGTCTGCGGTGATTGTAGAAGTGGATAAATACAGGCACAGGTAAGGTTTTAGTAGTGTGTAAAAGGTATGGGATATGAAATGTAACTTTGTATCTTGTTTTTGCTGTAGTTCTGAGAATACGTGAGACTTTTGTGTTTTTGTGCTTTTGAACATAATTTGTATTTCAGCTGCTATACGGTGTTCTGAGAAACTGTACATAGTGTGTTTGGGACAGAGGTATTTCAAGTGAATATACTTGGATATACGACATTGTATGATTTGTTATTTTCCGCCAGTACATGTATGTTTTGGGCACAGGATACTCTTGAGCAAGCAACATAAAGTCTGGCCCTGTGCAGGACAGTCTAGTAACTCCATGTGCTTCTTATTAATAGCAATTAACCCCATCATGTCCCTCACATTAACCCTTGTGTAAGAGTTACTGATATGTGAGAGACTTGGAGGTAATAATTAAGTATCTTCATTATTGAGGTCTTTTATTAATACCTCCATATGGCTCACATATTAGTAACCTTTATATGAGGCACACAGGGGTTAATATGAGGGACATGATGGGGGTTATTCCTATTAATGTGAGGCACATGGAGTTACTAACACTAAACTAATAACTCCAAATGCCTGACATTAATGAGAATAGGAACTAAAGGAAGGGACCTGTGTGTTTCTTACTTTCAGTTTGCTAGCAGCTTCCTCTCCTCCTCGGGGAACGTTTGCAGGATGCAGACGGCAGGAGCTATCACTATAGCAGGCAGAGACCTGAGCGATTAAGCTCCACCCCCTGGGTTTCCTGCACCCCTCTCATTGGAGGGCAGTGAGAGAAGGGGAGTGTCCTTATGCCTCAGCTCTAGCAGAGCACTGAAGGGACCTCAGACTTCATTTAACTCTTGCAGGTCCTGTGCTGCTGGTGTGCCAGTGAAAAATGGCAGGAGTGCCACTCTTGGCACGTGTGCCAGGGGTTGCTGACCTCTGCTGTAGAAGGTAATATGAATTTTGTGGCTTGCTATAGTCCAAAGTGTGTGAGATTGCAGAGTTAGTGATGTGAGTTTGGGTTTTGAGGGGGTCCTGAGAAAAACGTATGTGCGCTATTGTGACAAAAAGTAGCCTATTGCACAATCCAGTGTAGTAACTATGTTTGTGGAAAATTTCAGCCAAATCGGTGGAGCGGGTTTTGCGTGATTGAGGAAGAAACATCCAAACATGCAAACACACAAACCCACAAATATCCAAACTCACAAACTTTCACCTTTATAATATTAATAGGATTTTAAAAATTACACCCCTCAAGGAATTTCTCACAATGTATTATCATCATTTTGAGGCCAAGAGTGCTTCCCAAAAATGAATGTGCAAAGTGAACTTTTAAATTTCTGAAGTAACATGCCATGTCAATGCCCAATATGTTGTACCAGTTTTGTGTAAACAGCCCTCCTAAAACTTTTAGGGTAAGTTCACACAGTGTTTTTTGGTTTGGAACCTGGGGTGGAGGCTGCCTCAGGTTCCGGACCAAAAAACAGGTAGCCGTGACTGAATGCCACTGCACTGTACCAGCATCCAGTGGCGCACGCCGCTCCAGATTAGGCCCAATGAATGGGCCTAGTTGGGAGTGTCTTCAGGCTGAATCGCGAGGCGAATCGGCCTGAAGAATGAGCATGTCGCTTCTTTTTTCCGGGAGCCAGAAGAAACGGATCCTGGAAAAAAGAACTGACTGACTCCCATTGATTTCAATGGGAGCCATCTTTTTGGTCAGGATTTTGAGGTGGATACGGCCTCAAAATCCTGACCAAAAACCCCCATGTGAACTTACCTTTAGGCTAATGTCCAATGTTGTGGAAAAGTTGATTTTTTTTGTTGCAGATTTTGCTGCTGTTTTTTTTTAGCCAAACCCAGGATTGGATGGAGCAGGCATATAAGAGCTTCCTGTATATTTCCCATTCCTTTTGTAGCCATTCTTGACTTTTGCTCAAAAAACTGCAGCAAAATCTGCAACAAAAATATGGGACCTTAGCCTTAAGTAAGATATCCCGGGTCCAAAAAGTTGTATAGATGGGTGTAAACTGAGCACATAACAGGGCTTCGAAGGGAAGGAGCACTGCGCTTTTTAGCTTTTTGGTATATAGATTTAGAGGGACTGGTTTCTAGACACCACATTGATTTTAAAGAGCTCCAGAGGTGCCAGTAAATTAGATTTCTCCTAGAAGTGACCCCATTTTGTAGGGGCAATTTTAGGGTCTCTGATAATGTGACATGATGTCCAAAAACCAACAATCTAAATCTGAGCTCCAAAAGCCACTTAGCACGTCTTTACATCTGAGCCCTGCTTTATGCCCAATCTGCAGTTTATGTCCACATATATGACATTGTTGTTCCCAAGATAATGTACTTAATGTCATATGTAGGTATAAACTGCTGTTTGGTTGCAGAGCCCAGAAGGAGGGTCATTTTTTTTTTTATTTGGAGCATAATCTGATTTTTTGATGTCGTGCCACTTTTGCAGAATCACTGAGTTGCCAGTAAAATGTAATCCGTAGAAATATGAACCCATTTTGGAAAATACACCCCTGAATAGATTTATCAAGTGGCATAGTAAGTCATTTTAAACTAAACCTAATTTAGTTTCCAGAAATGAATGTGCAGCTGATAATGAAAAGTGAGAATTGAAATTTTTTTCCGAGATATGCCAGTTTGTGTAAGTAGAGTCATATTGGGCCATCTTGAATTTTCACCTTCAACTGAGAATTTAATACAATAAAAAACACTGTTACTTACCTCTCCTGGACTGCGGCAGGATTCGGGCCTACTTGGTGATGTCCCACATGTCATGTGGCCCAGGCTTATATCATAACATCAATGCAGCCCGACTCAAGTGACGTCTCTTCATTAATGAAGATGGCTGACATCAGTGGGGAGTGCAGCAGAGCCCAGGAGAGGTAAGTAACAGTGTTTTTTTATGTTTGTATCTTCCCCGGGTCTCTGATTATTATACTCTGGGGTCTGAAAAGTGGAAGTGGCGTCGGTCGGAGGAGAGGGCCCTCCATATCAAATGTTAGCCTTGGGGCCCCGCCTTTCGTAGTTATGCCACTGCTAAATTGGATACATTTTATTAACTTAATTTAAAAAAAAACAACAAAAAACAAAACATCAATTCTGGCACCTACTTTTTACCTTCAGCATAGAGTAAAAGTAACAAGTTACTTTTATTTTAGTGGTCAGTATCATTACAGTGATACCAATTGATGTTGAATAAAAGAAATAAATACAACCCAAAAATGCCCCTCTCCTATATAAAATTTATTATACAAAAAAAACTAACTGTACAAAAAATGAAATTTTTCTCCATCTTGCAATATAGGGCATAAAAATGGATCAAAAACCTCATCCCACAAAAATTAAACCCCTAATCAACTTTGTCAAAAAAATTAAAATAAAAGTAAAAAAAATAGTTATGCCTCTCAGAAAATGATGCAAAAACAATTGATTTCTTCCCCCAAATAGGTTTTGTTCTACAAAATTAGTAATGCATAAAAAGCAATATGCAGTGTCTTGTGCCTCTCTGCGGCGAAACCGCTTTTTTTTTTTAGACACAAAGTCCTGCATGTCCAACTCTGTGTCCAGTTAAAAAAAACTGGTTTCGCCGCGGAGAAGCACGGGCGGACACTTTGCAAACCCATTCAAGTGAATAGGTTTGAAAACTGACTGCCGGGTTTCCGTCTCCTGTCCAGTTTCTCGGACAGAATACGGAAACCTGCAAAGTGGAGACCGGGCACAGGTGTGAACATGTCCTGAGATAGAACTTTTGCAGCAACAGATTGGTGGCTCTTGATCTTGTTTCGGGGGCCGATGATCCACAACAAAATAGTGGTACCCAAAAAATGGCACCTTGGTCAGTTCTTTGTTATGAAGTCAAAAGGACCGGCGAACCGGATTCAATGATAAATCCGGCATTAAGGAACTGCGCTCTTCTTAATAATCGGAAAACATGGATTTATTGGCATCAAACTCACACACAACGCGTTTCACACAGCTGCCCATGAAGGAGTCAATGCTGCACCCAAGAAGGAGGCAGAAGAGACAGACACTGAGCTGAGATACCTGCACCTTTCCTGAAGACATAAACTATTACACCTGAGGAAGGGCGTGGTTATACGCCCGAAACGCGTTGTGTGTGACTTTGATGCCAATAAATCCATGTTTTCCGATTATTAAGAAGAGCGCAGTTCCTTAATGCCAGATTTATCATTGAATCCGGTTTGCCGGTCCTTTTGACTTCAGGACTATATACACCCATGTGGTGATAGGGACATTGCTGCCCTAATTTGAAGAGAAGCCCTCCGGTTATCTCTTATTGTGATTTCAGAGTTGTGACTTGGGCTCACAACCCTTTAAGGTGAGCGTCATTCCTCTGTCTCATATTCTAATTCTATACAAGATTACTACACTACGGTCTGCTCGGTGTCCATATTCCCTTTTGTTTTTGAGATCTGGTCAGTTCTTTGTCAGTTTTTTGTTAAGTAAATAATAGAATTTGTCGATATGCTGTTCATCTAAGGGTGTATTTACTTAATTTTAAGACCCCTTGAGGACCAGATATTTTTTCTTATTTTGTCATTATAAAACCATAGAATTCAGGGTGTATGTTATCTCGTGACTGTATATCAAAATCCTAGAAATCCTTTAAAGTTTATTCAACTAGTATTAGGAGCTATTCAGAATAGTGGGGTCTGCTGCCCTATTTTGTTCTGTAAGATAAATGGAAAAAGAAAAAAATTAAAACAGAACCTGATGGAAACCTAACAGAGTCATTGTGAGTCAATGGGATTTATTAGGATCTTTTACACAATGAATCCATCATTTCTGCCATAGTTTCTGTAATAACGTAAGTCGTGACACTAGTTTGAACGCCAAGGTATCTTATATTTAACTGTGACCCAGATGTAGTTCAGGGCAGTGTGTTTGGGGCTGACATGCTTTATATCTGAGTTAATATTCTTTTAAAGTGTTAGAGAATTTTTTTCTTGTGGTTTCAAGTTTATAATAAATTTGATGATGCTTGGTTAGACATCTCCAATTCATGGAGCAGTGTGTATTACAAGATCGTGAGTATATCCCTCTGCTCCAAGAGAGACCATGGCAATCAATTACAGGAATCAACTTCACATAACCAAAACCCCGGAGAACCGAAGTTATTGATTCATTACCAGGAAGTCAACCTTGCTCCTAAGCAAAGATTTCCCACAGCAAACGCTCCATGTCCAAGTGACCCCTAAGAAAATGATGGATGTATTTCTATGTACATTCTGTTACTTTTTTGAGTAAGAATTACAAATGTAGCACAGTTCAGTTAGTCTTATTGGTATAATTTACTTATGATACTACAGTTTGATACCTAGGTTTTGCATAGGCCTTTGGGTAAGCTTATTGTGCTATCTTACTGTATCTTATCAAACTTCCCTCTGCAAAATCTGCTCTGCTAAGCCAGTATATTAGGAGATGTGTTGTACATTGTTAGATATCACAACACTCATTACCCATATAGTCCATTTGTAAGAATTATAGTTATATTTATACAGGTGATGCACTTAGCATATTAGAGTTAGTGTCACAACTTAATATCACAATAAACTCTGCTCACACTCTATGTATGTATTTAGGACAAGAGAAAAGGAGAGCAAACATTAACATATTGTAAGCTGATGGCCAGCCAGGTAATGGAGGGGGTGTACATCTCAACCAGACTACTAAGGTGGGTGAGATGAGAAAACTCCAGAAAGAATGTTTCTGCTGGAGCTGGCTTCTTAAGCCTCCTTGACAAGGAGATTCTCAACAGCTGAGTCGCTGCCAGAACATCCCCAAAGTGTGGACTGGAGGAGGGTTGAAAGAAAGGTCCCACTACCAACCTACTTGCCATTCCTACAAATCCAGCCCAGTAACCGGAACTTTGAAATAACGCTCAGCAGACAGAATTATCTGCTGAGAAACGTTCTTTCTGGGGTTTTCTCATCTCACCCACCTTAGTAGTCTGGGTGAGATGTACACCCCCTGCATTACCTGGCTGGCCATCGGCTTACATTCCCCCCCACACACACTCTTCTCCAGACTGGAGGGCTGGGCATTTGTGGCCATCATACAATGGACCCTTGACAGGGCATCAGCATTTTCCAATAATTTCCCGGGTCTGTGCTCCACATTGAAAGAAAAATTTTGCAAGGATAGGAACCATCTGGTAACCCAAGCATTTCTGTCCTTATTAATTTTCATCCATGTAAGGGGAGCATGGTCAGTTATTAACTTGAATTTTCTGCCCAGGAGGTAGCACCTCAGAGCATCCACTGCCCACTTAATGGCCAAGCATTCCCTTTCCACAATGGCGTAGTTTTTCTCTGCAGGGGACAGCTTCCTGCTCAGGTACATCACTGGATGCTCCTCACCATTTACCACCTGGGACAGCACTGCTCCTAGACCTGCATTTTAGGCATCTGTCTGCAGCAGGAACTCCTTCCTAAAGTCAGGGGCTATCAGCACTGGCTGCTGGCATAGAGCTTGCTTTAACCTCTGGAACGCCTCCTCTGCCTCTGGTGTCCAGTGGATCATCACTGACTTCCCACCTTTTGTCAGGTCAGTGAGAGAAGCTGCAATAGAGGCAAACTTTGGCACAAACCTCCGATAGTAGCCAGCAATGCCAAGAAATGCCCTGACTTGCTTCTTGGTCAGTGGTCTTGGCCAATTTTGTATTGCCTCCACTTTATTGATTTGGGGCTTTATTACCCCTTTGCCAATGACATAGCCCAGGTACTTGGCTTCCTCCAGCCCTAAAGCACATTTCTCATGGTTGATAGTAAGGCCTGCATCACTTATGGAGTCCAATATTGCCTGCACCTTACAGAGGTGACTTCCCCAGTCTGGGCTATGAATGACCACATCATTCAGGTAAGCCACTGCATAGTCATGATGTGGCCGCAAGATCTGGTCCATCAACCTCTGAAAAGTAGCAGGAGCTCCATGCAAACCAAATGGCATAACCCTGTACTGGAACAGCCCTTCGGGAACAACAAAGGCTGTTTTCTCCTTGGCTTCCCTAGACAAAGGTATTTGCCAGTAACCTTTTGTCAGGTCCAGTGTGTTTATGTACCTGGCATTACCCAACTTCTCAATCAGCTCATCAACCCTGGGCATGGGATAAGCGTCAATCTTTGAAATCTCATTAAATTTTCTAAAGTCATTGCAGAACCTCCACGTACCATTGGGCTTTGGTATCAATACATTTGGGTTAGACCACTTTTGGACTCCTCAATCACTACTAACTCAAGCATGTGTTTAACCTCAGCTGACACCACCTACCTACTGTACATGCCTCTGGTATTCTGTAGGGTTTGAGGTTTACTTTCCTCCCAGGTTCTATCTCTACATGGTGTTCTATCAGGTGTGTACGCCCTGGTAGGTCAGAGAACTTGCGTCTATTTTTCTGCAGGAACTCTCTTGCCTCCTGTTGCTGGGTACACTAGAGGGTCTCATTCAAATGGACTGGAGGGATTGGTGGCAACAAATCACCCACCTCTGTATTTGAGGTCACCAAGGATTCCCTTTGGTTCCAGGGCTTAATCAAATTCACATGGTAGATTTGAAAAGGCTTCCTTTTTTCTGGTTGGTGAACCTTATAGTTGACTGGCCCTACTTTTTCCACAATTTCATATGGGCCTTACCATTTCGCTAAGAACTTGCTCTCCACAGTAGGCACCAAAATAAGGACTCTGTCCCCTGGGTTAAATTCTCAGACTCTGGCAGAACGATTGTAAATTCTGCTTTGGGCCTCTTGTGCTCTTTGCACATGTTCTTTTACAATTGGAATGACTGTTGAAATGCGATCCTGCATTTGAGCTATATGCTCTATGATACTACGATATGGGGAAGCCTCAGTTTCCCAGGTTTCTTTGGCTATATCTAGTAAGCCCCTGGGTTGTCTACCATCGACTAATTAAAAAGGGGAAAAACCTGTAGATGCTTGTGGAACCTCTCTAATAGAGAACATAAGGTTTGGCAACAGGCAATACCAGCCACAACCATCTTTTTCTACCACCTTTTTAAGCATATGCTTGAGAGTCTTATTAAAGCGCTCCACTAACCCATCTGTCTGGAGGTGATACACAGAGGTCCATATGTGGGTAATTTTAAACAGCTTGCATAGCTCTTTCATCACCTTTGACATGAACGGTGTGCCTTGGTTGGTCAGTATCTCTTTAGGTATGCCTGTCCTTGAAAACATATAGAATAACTCACGGGCAATACTCTTTGATGTCGTATTACGCAAGGGAACCGCCTCAGGATAGCGAGTAGCGTAATCTAAGACAACCAGAATATATTGGTGACCTCTAGCTGACTTGACTATTGGACCGACCAAGTCCATACCAATCCTTTCAAAAGGCACTTCAATAATGGGCAGGGGAACCAAGGGACCACGGAAATGTGGGGCTTGGGCATGTACCTGACATGTAGGACAGGACGCACAGTAGTCCTTCACTTTCCTGTACATGCCTGGTCAATAAAATCTTTGGAGAATCCTCTCCTGTGTTTTCTCCACCCCTAGGTGTCCCCCAAGCACATGATTATGGGCCATATCAAATACCATACGGCGGTATGGCTTTGGTACAAGAAGCTGCTCCACAATTTCAAGAGATCATTATTCATAGAAAAATGTGGGAATTGGTGGTCAGCATCAGGTTCCTGCGGCACATTGTTAACAACTTCCACATTATCACGAGCATTAGCAAGAGTGGGATCTCTCAACTGTGCAGTACCAAAATTATCTCTAATAAGACCTCTAATTCAGGTATATTAGGCTCAGGAGCTGGGGAAGAGGCATCATCTTCCTCTCCAGCTAGGACCTGTAACGGAAAGGTGTCGCCCTCCTCATGCACTTTGGGCGTAGGCGGGGTTTCCACCTTTGGCTGTGTAGTTGTACCTTTTCCCCACAAATCCCAGAACAAAGGGAAATCATGTCCCAAAATCACATTATGCATAAATCTTTTTACAACACCCACTTCATAATAAACAGATCCTAAGGCCACACGGTGGTTCAGTGGTTAGCACTGCAGCCTTGCAGCGCTGGAGCCTTGGTGTTCAAATCCCACCAAGGACAAAAAACCATCTGCAAAGGGTTTGTATGTTCTCCCCGTGACATACTGATAGGGAGAAAATGTACATTGTGAGCTCTATATGGGGCTCACAATGTACATTTAAAAAATAAAAATAAAATAATAATAATAATAAACAGATCCTACTATAATCTCTATTGTGAATTGGACATGGGGTAGTCCTTGACATCCCCATGGATGCAACAAACACTCATACGTTTGTCCAGGATAAAGTCCCCAGCTATCAAGCTGGCATACACCAAAGTGACCAGGCTACCAGAGTCCAACAATGCCTGGACAGAATGGCCATTCACCACAACTTGGCAGACCTGAGGCCCAGTCTCTAGTCCCGGTGCCGCAGCACACACAGGTCTGGCAAAGAATGATCGACGCCCACCAGTATCACAGTCCATTGGCTCAGAGGTGAATGGGCACTGGGCAGCAATATGTCCTTGCTCATTGCATCTCCAACACTGTACCAGCCTTGGTTTCTCCAGCAGAGAGTCCCTTCTTGGGCTGGTGGACTGCCTAGAAAACACATCTCAAGCTCTTTTCCCTCCGTGGTCAAATAACGGAACAGTCTTACCTGGAGGTGCCCTCAGCCGGGTGTTCCTGGGGAATGGTCGCGCTGTAGAGTCATCACGGAGTTCCACCGCAGTCACCAGGTACCTCTCCAGAAGGCTGAAGAGCTGGTTGGCATCTTTGGGGTTTCCATATGCAACCTAGCGCTGCAACGCAGGAGGAAGAGCTCTGGTAAACCGGTCTAGGACCACCTTCTCCACCATCTTTGCAGGGGTACAGGTGTCTGGTTCCAGCCACTTTTTCACCAGGTGAATCAGGTCGTATATCTGGGATCTGGCAGGCTTGTCCATATGGTAGCTCCAGGTATGCACCCGACGGGCACGGACAGCAGTGGTTACCCCCAGCCGAGCAAGAATTTCCGCCTTTAGTTTGTCATAGTCCTGGACATCTTGCTGGCAGAGGTCATAATAGGCCTTCTGGGGTTCACCGGTCAAATAGGGTGCAATGACGTCTGCCCAGTCAGCAGCTGGCAGTTTCTCCCTTTCGGCCACTCTCTCAAACATAGTGAGGAAGGCCTCCCCGTCATCATCTGGGGTCATCTTTTGCAAAGCTCTTTACACAGCCCGCTTCTCATCTCTGTGCTCCACAGGTCGTTGCGGGCTAGTGACATTAGTCTCTTTAAGGAGCTCAATTTGCTCCATCAGCAAACGATTTGTTTGTTGTGCTGCGCATTGGACTGTACAAGATGCTTCAGTGTCTACTCCATAGTCTGGGTCTGTATAGCGGCAGCAGCCTTCACCCAGGACATAAAATAATTTTTTCTCCAGCAAGGAGTGGACGTGTCGTTGCCACTAGTAACCGCTGTATGGGTCTGGGGTTGCTAGGTGGGGTGGCATAGACACAAAACTCCAGTTTCTTTAGTCCAAACAAAGGTAAAGTTTATTTTCACTCAAAACAAAATGGTGCAGCAACAAAAGGAAACAATACAAAAATAAATACCTGCCCGGCTAGGCTCTAACTCAACATAGAATAGGTTACCTCACCTATAATAGCAGAAATCAAAAGCCAGTTGAATAATTCAGGACACAGCTCCAAAAACCGACCTCTCTGTTTGGCACTCCAGCCAAGCTCTGCCGAAGTCTGCTGTTGGAGCTGGCTTCTTAAGCCTCCTTGACGAGGAGATTCTCAGCAGCTGATTCACTGCTAGAACATCCCGAAAGTGTGGACTGGAGGGGGGTGGAATGACAGATCCCACTACCAATCCTACCTGTCATTCCTAAAAATCCAGCCCAGTAACTGGAACTTTGAAATAACACTCAGCAGACAGAATTATCTGCTGTAGTTTTCTCATCTCACCCACCTTACTAGTCTGAGTGAGATGTACACCCCCTCCATTACCTGGCCAGCCATCGGCTTACACAACGTACATTCCCCAACATGGTATCAATAAAAATTATAAATTGCTTCACAAAAAAAGACGCATTATAGAGCTCTGTGCAATGAAATATAAAAAAAAGTTACAAGTGTCAGAATATGGTGATTCAATGATTTTTTTTTCTTCAAAATTTTGAATTTTTGTAAAGTTATTAAAACATTTTCACCTGCAGATTAAAGCAAATATACTATTTTTATCGCAGAGTGGAAGCCATAAAAAAAAGAAGAAAACGGTGGTACTGAATATTTTTCTCAATTTCACTTCATTCTGATTTTTTTTCCCACTTCCCCGTACATTGTACAAAACAACTTTTTATGCAAAAATGACTACATAAACACAAAAATGAGAAAATTATGGCTTTTGGAATGTAAGGAGTAAAAAATGAAAGCACAAAAATGAAAAATGTCTGCATCTTCTAAGGGTTAATCATGACTGAGGTATTGTTTATATGATTAATCTCACCATCGATCTAATATCTGTATCAGAGTCATCACAAAACTGATGTGTATAGGCAACTTTAGTAAATACTGCTATTGTTTGCAGTCATCACCTGAACTCAATACCAACTCCCAGGATGTAATATCTCGGTTTAGCGTATATATTGAGTAGATAATTTTATATCCTTGGCCAAGAGCTCAGGACAGACAGCAGCATTTCGTTTTTATCTTGTCAATTCCAGCTTCACTACGAACCCAAAATTGTCAAAAAAGCATGTTCTTGATGTATGGTAATATTGGATATAATGACTATTTGTATCTCTGCGTACTGTTAGTAAATGCTGTTAATAATGTTTTTTGTTTCTACCTAGAGACTAGCTATGGCAAGTGTTTAAGAAGCCATGATTTTATTTTTTTTCATGTCCCTTGGTGTAACTTGACATAAATCAAAAACAAATGAATGGTATGGTTACTGTATAATATATTGGGAAAACCGTTTAATTGTCTAGGCTCTGAAATGAAATATTTTTGATTGATATGACATAAATGCTTAAAAAAACAGTAATGAAATACATGAAAATACACATACAAATGATCGCTCACAATGGGTCACATCAGCATCAGCTTTGGCGGCATTTATAATATTGGTGTATTCATATGGAGCATAGTGGCATTTGGCATCTCACACAACAGATGGATGTAACAGTTACCATTGCACCCCATAGCTATGTACCTTGCACTATAGCAGATTTAGTTATAGAAACTGGTGCCACTAGTTTAATAAATAATTCACATTGTATTTTATATCAATGTATAGCATAAATTCCAGGAAATTCTCCTAATGTATAGGTCCAATACAGTCCTATGAAAAAGTTTGGGCACCCCTATTAATTTTAATCATTTTTAGTTCTAAATATTTTGGTGTTTGCAACAGCCATTTCAGTTTGATATATCTAATAACTGATGGACACAGTAATATTTCAGGATTGAAATGAGGTTTATTGTACTAACAGAAAATGCGCAATATGCATTAAACCAAAATTTGACCGGTGCAAAAATATGGGCACCTCAACAGAAAAGTGACATTAATATTTAGTACATCCTCCTTTTGCAAAGATAACAGCCTCTAGTTGCTTCCTGTAGCTTTTAATCAGTTCCTGGATCCTGGATGAAGGTATTTTGGACCATTTCTTTCTACAAAACAATTCAAGTTCAGTTAAGTTTGATGGTCACCGAACATGGACAGCCCGCTCTCAAATGATCTGAAAACAAAGATTGTTTAACATAGTTGTTCAGGGGAAGGATACAAAACGTTGTCTCAGAGATTTAACCTGTCAGTTTCCACTGTGAGGAACATAGTAAGGAAATGGAAGACCACAGGGACAGTTCTTGTTAAGCCCAGAAGTGGCAGGCCAAGAAAAATATCAGAAAGGGAGAGAAGAAGAATGGTGAGAACAGTCAAGGACAATCCACAGACCACCTCCAAAGAGCTGCAGCATCATCTTGCTGCAGATGGTGTCACTGTGCATCAGTCAGCAATACAGCGCACTTTGCACAAGGAGAAGCTGTAAGGGAGAGTGATGAGAAAGAAGCCGTTTCTGCACGTACGCCACAAATAGAGTTGCCTGAGGTATGCAAAAGCACATTTGGAGAAGCCAACTTCATTTTGGAAACAAAGATTGAGTTGTTTGGTTATAAAAAAAGGCGTTATGCATGGCGTCCAAAAAGAAACAGCATTCCAAGAAAAACACTTGCTACCCACTGTAAAATTTGGTGGAGGTTCCATCATGCTTTGGGGCTGTGTGGCCAATGCCGGCACCGGGAATCTTGTTAAAGTTGAGGGTCGCATGGATTCCACTCAGTATCAGCAGATTCTTGAGAATAATGTTCAAGAATCAGTGACGAAGTTGAAGTTACGCCGGGGATGGATATTTCAGCAAGACAATGATCCAAAACACTGCTCCAAATCAACTCAGGCATTCATGCAGAGGAACAATTACAATGTTCTGGAATGGCCATCCCAGTCCCCAGACCTGAATATCATTGAACATCTGTGGGATGATTTGAAGCGGGCTGTCCATGCTCGGCGACCATCTAACTTAACTGAACTTGAATTGTTTGTCCAAAATACCTTTATCCAGGATCCAGGAACTGATTAAAAGCTACAGGAAGCGACTAGAGGCTGTTATCTTTGCAAAAGGAGGATCTACTAAATATTAATGTCACTTTTCTGTTGAGGTGCCCATACTTTTGCACCGGTCAAATTTTGGTTTAATGCATATTGCGCATTTTCTGTTAGTACAATAAACCTCATTTCAATCCTGAAATATTACTGTGTCCATCAGTTATTAGATGTATCAAACTGAATTGGCTGCTGCAAACACCAAAATATTTAGAACTAAAAATGATTAAGATTAATAGGGGTGCCCAAACTTTTTCATAGGACTGTATTACTATGGACTATAAATAAAGAGAGTGTCCTTCTAGCATGTTTGTTGCTATATCTTTGTCTCAGTTGTATTGAAAAGTGTTGTCTACTACTTCAAAGCAGATGTATGTAAAGAAAACATATATCTCATAGTAGATTTTTTATGGGAGATGACAGATGTTTGGAACTGTATATTCATCTGATGCAAGTGTATTGAATGGTCCCTAACAGAGATGAGCGAACACCGTTCGATCGAATAGGTATTCAATCGAATATCAGGCCATTCGAGGTATTTGTTCCCAATCGAATACCACGCGGCATACGCACTAAAAATTCGTATCCCCCCCCCACCTTCCCTGATGTGTTTTTTGCACCAATAACTGTGCAGGGGAGGTGGGACAGGAACTACAACAACGGAGGCATTGAAAAAAATTGAAATAACCCATTGGCTGTCGAAAACATGTGACCCCCATTTATAAGAATGGCCGCTGCTATATTCACCAGATTTGCAGTCAGAGATAAGAAGAGAAACATATCTGCTGAGGGTTAGATAGGCATTAGCTTCAGATAGGCAGGGAAAAACTGAAGAACAACAACAACTCTTCTCAGAGCTATACACTGCAGGGACAGGAGTCCAGCTTTCCACGGGCGGTGGAAAACCGGGATACAGAACGGTTACCTCCTGCTATATACATGCAAACCGGCTTCTGTTAGGGGTGTCCCCCCACAAAATAGCAGGATTCCACAGCAGTTACTTCTTGCTATATACGTTAAAACCAGCTTTTATTAGGATTGTCCCCCCCAAAAAAAATAGCAGGAATCCACAGCAGTTACTTCTTGCTATATACGTTCCAACCAGCTTTTGTTAGGGGTGTCCCCCCACAAAATAGCAGGAACCAACAGCAGTTACTTTTTGTTATATACGTTCCAACCAGCTTTTCTCAGGGGTGTCCCCCCCAAAAAATAGCAGGGGTCCACAGCAGTTACTTATTGCTATATACGTGAAAAACAGCTTTTATTAGGGGTGTCCCCCCAAAAAAATAGCAGGACTCCAAAGCAGTTACTTCTTGCTATATACGTTAAAACCAGCTTTTATTAGGCCCCCCCAAAAAATAGCAGGAATCCACAGCAGTTACTTCTTGCTATATACATGAAAAACAGCTTTTATTAGAGGTGTCCCCACAAAAAAATAGCAGGAATCCACCCACAGCAGTTACTTCTTGTTATAGACGTTAAAACCAGGTATTATTAGGGGTGTCCCCCAAAAAAATAGCAGGAATCCACAGCAGTTACCTCTTGCTATATACGTTAAAACCAGCTTTTATTAGGGGTGTTCCTCCACAAAATAGCAGGAATACAGAGCAGTTACCTCCTGCTATATACGTGCAAACAAGCTTTTCTTAGGGGTGTCCCCACCATAAAATAGCAGGAATACAGAGCAGTTAGAACCGGCTATATACGTGCAAACAAGCTTTTCTTAGGGGTGTCCCCACCACAAAATAGCAGGTATACAGAGCAGTTAGTTCTTGCTATATATACGTGAAAACCAGCTTTTCAGGCAGTGTGTAACCCCAAAACAGGGATATAGAGCAATTAGGTCTGGTTATGTACGCTCAATCCAGATATCCAGGGTGTATACCCCCAAAACCTACCTGGGATACACAGAAATTCAGTCAGGCTATGTACGCTGAATCCAATTTTTAAGGGTCTACCCCCCAAAGCTAAATGGGAGACACAGCAATTCAATCAGGCTATATCAGTTCAATCCAAGTTTTAAGGGTCTACCCCCCGAAGCTAAGTGGGAGACAGCCGTTCATTCAGTCAGGCCATGTATGGTCAATCCAATTTTTAAGGGTCTACACCCGAACCTAAGTGGGAGACAGCCGTTCATTCAGTCAGGCTATGTATGGTCAAACCTGTTTTTAATGCTGTACCCCCGAAGCTAAGTATGATACACAGCAATTCAGTCATGCTATATCAGCTCAATCAAATTTTTTGTTCAATCCAGTATTGTTTGCTCTCCTAGATGTGAACTATGCCTTTGTCTGTTGAAAAGCAACCCAACATGAAGTCAGCCATGTGTGCCAGTGTGTTACTTGGCATGACTTCTCTGCCCCCAACTGTAAGGGTCACTCTCCATTTCCTCCATTTTCCACTCCCCTTCACACCATCCGTCCTGAAGCAATGGGATGCACTGAACTTCACCCTCAAGCCTCATGTGGGACAGTGACATGAAATGCCACTTCATCCCCCTCGTCTTCCTCCGCCAGCCAATGATGCGAAGATGACAGGAGTGTGCTCTGAATGTTTTCAGCCTAGCAGAGGCTACTTCTCACTTATGAAAATGGCCGCACTTTGACCAGTATATCAGGCACAATGGTGTAGGTTTCAAAGAACCTTTGCACCAACAAGTTAAAAATGTGTGTGTGCCATGTGTGGACCGTGTTTGAGTCTGGCAAGTTCCAGCCACAAATCCAACTTGGAGACCCACTAAATATAGGGCACAGAGGGATCGGAAAGGACAGGGCTGGGGTCGTCCAGGCACTCCCACAACATGCACCTATACTTGTCCCTCCTGGTGACACTAGGCCCCTCAGTGGCGGTAGTTTGGCCAGGAGGTGCCATTAATGTGTCCCAGACCTTGGAGAGTGTGCCCCTGGTGGGTGTGGACCGGATGGCAGTTGCTAGCCTGTTGGAGGAATTAGTCTGGCAACATGGGCGAGTTTTGCATGAGTGGCTAGTACACGGAAAAACTTTGGCCTTGCTGCCTCTGGACATACCTCTGCCTCAAGCCACCTTTTTTGCTGCTGTGCTTGCATCCACATCTACACTGCTTTCACCTCTAGACATCACCCCAGTCCATGCCTCTGCCTTTAGCCACCTTTTTTCCTGCTTAGCTTGCCTCCACATATACACTTCTTTCCCCGCTATACATCACCCCTGTCCATTTAGGGTCGGTGGCCTCGTCGTCCACCAACTACTCTTCCAATTGCTCACTCTCCTCTTACTGCAAACCGCACATGACAACAGCATGCCCTGATGGCAACTGTGTCTCATCATCATCACCGAGGAAGGAAAATGCTGGTTGCGGGTCCACAACCACAAAATCGCCAGGTGATGGTGGATGCTCCAGTGTTTGGGCATCAGTACACACAAAGTCGTCTGGTAGCTCCTGGGATTCGGGAAGTGGTTCAACAGAGGGAGAGACAGTAAAAGGACCCGAAAAAAGATCCTGGGAGGGGGCAAGGGTGGGATTACTCTGTTGGGAAGATTGGGCACGACTGTAGGTGGTGGCTGACCGGCTACTGGAAAAGCAGCTGGAAGCATTATCTGCTAGCCATTGTAACACCTGTTCCTGGTGCTCGGACCTGGTCTGCGTTGTACCCTGCACCCTGCTTAACGCAGCTGTCATATCAGGAATTGTGATGAGCGCATGCTAATGTTTCTTGTCCAGTGGAAAGGATGGGATAGGATTTCATATAAGTCTGCCACCCATGGAAACTCATGGTGCAGAAACTGAGAGAGCTGACTTTGATGAACCCTTGGGTTTTGTAGATGGAACTCCATCAAAGGTCTCTGCTGCTCACACACCCTGCTCAACATACGGTATCTAGGGTTTCAGCGTGTGGTGACCTCGCACAACAGCCGGTGCTTCAGGCAGATGTAGGCGTTGTTGGAGTGTATTGAGGCTAGCACCAGGTACCGTAGACTTGCCAAAGTGGGAGCACAAGCACCGCACTTTAAACAGTAGCTTGTGTAAATTGGGGTAAGTTTTCAGAAACCATTGCACCAATAATTTGAAAATGTAGGCCATGTGTGGACCATGTTTGAGTCTGGCAAGCTCCAGATCTGCTACCAAGTTCCGACCATTATCACATACGCCAACTTGCACCTGGGCCCAGGTGCAGCGGGGCAAAAAACATTGCCATCTCATCCAGGCATCCCTGACCTCGAAGGCACTGTGCTGTCTGTCCCCCATGCTGATGAGCTTCAGCATGGACTGCTGACGTCTCCCCATGCCAGTGTTGCAGCGTTTCCAGCTCGTAGCTGGGGTTGATTTAACGGCGGAGGAGGAGGCGGGTGGTGTTTCAGCACTCCTGCCAGGAATATTGGGCGGGGAGACAAGGCAGGCCACCACAGTTTGCGACCCGGTCCCAGCCTCAACTACATTCAGCCAGTGTGCCGTGATTGAGATGCAGCATCCCTGGCCACATGCACTTGTCCACGTGTCGGTGGTCAAGTGGAACTTTGTGCAACTTAGCGCAGAACTTAGGACCCGCCTGATGTTACGGGACACGTACTGGTGCAAGGCTCAACTCACCCAAAGGGCCAAAAACACTACTGGTGAATTTTGTTCAGTTCCAAAGGACTCTGTGTTTACATTTGGCTCACCATGAATATGCCTTTGAAGGTAAGGTTTCCTTTAGTGGCTCCATCTCAGCAGGATGATGATGGTGAAGCTTGGTTAAATCTGGTTTCGGAAGGGAAAGTGGTTTCTGATCTACATCTAAAGTACTGGAGCATGTTGTTTGGACTATTAACACCTGATCAGAACCATGTAGAGGTAATGTAGAGTCCGATATTAAAGGACCATTACCGGTAGTAGTAGTAGTTGCAGCCAATTCTCCACCTTTTCGGTCCTCTAAATAAAAGTTACCCCCAGGACTTGATGCCAAAATGTTATCAATTTCTCAATCAATATCTAGGTCAATGTCTGGGTCCTCAGTCCAATCCACTTCATCAATCCAACACGATGAGAGTGATGGTTTTGGAACCACCGTTTTAGGGGCTAAGAATTTTAAAGGGGCTAACACTCTGCTGGTGCAAGGCTCAACTCACCAAAAGGGCAGAAAACTCTGCTGGTGCAAGGCTGAACTAAGTTAAAGGGCCGAAAACTCTGCTGGTAAGAGGCTGAAATCACCTAAAAGACCTCAATCTCTGCTGGTAGCTCAGCTTAAGGGCCTGTAACTTAATTTGAAAGGGCTCATGTTAAGGGCCAGAAAAGTGAATTTTGGAAGGTTTTACCACATCACACACACACACACACACACACACACACACACACACACACACACACACACACACACACACACATCCACAATGACAGTTAAGGGTGGGGGCTTTTGGATTTCCCATTGCCTATTCCATCTGTGGTTATCATGGGCAACGCGATTTAAATGGGTGCTTGTTAATGTTTCTTTAGCTTAAATTCGGGTTTGTGTCCATCCATTTGGGGAAGAAAGAAGATTTCCAGGTATTTTCTCACTTTGATAGAGGTTTTTTTGAGTGTGGAAAGTGTGTAGTTAATAGGCTGTGATGGTGGGGTAAAACTGTGACTTGGGCTTGTTAGATTCCCCCAGACATGCTTCCCCTGCTGGTCTCAGTTGCACTGCAGAGGTGTTGGCATCATTTGCTGAGGTGTCATAGTGGACTTGGTGACCCTCCTGAATCGAATGGTGGGTTCCCCTGAAACTAAGCATTTTTCCCCATAGACTATAATAGGGTTCGATATTCGATCGAATAGTCTAATATTGAGAGGCTGTTCGAAACGAATAATGAATATCGAATATTTTACTGTTCACTCATCTCTAGTCCCTAACCTTTTTTTTGTTGTTTTTGCCATGCTGTTAGTAATCGTCTAAAATGATGAAATTTCGGGAAAGTGCAGCTGGCAATGTTTTTGAAGTTCAGCCTAGTTAAAGCATAGATTCCTCACCTCTAGAGGCAGAATGAAGAGTTTTCAACTTCTAAGTTTTGGGATATCATTTGTGAGCCTTATCACTATGTGCCATACACAGATTAACATTCCTTACCATGCAAGCCAAATCTATTATCTCAATAGACCCCATTATTCTGTGGAAGTGAAACACGATGTAGTTAACTGTTCCTCTGTCATCAGAATGGATTTTTCACTGCTCAATTATCATCAAGGGAACAATTTGCTGACCTTTTTTTAATCGAAATGAAAATGTGGAAGTGTCAAAATATAATGGCTTGTTAAAAAGCATGGGCGATGTCTGATATGGTAGTCATTATTATATCTTAAATAATGTAGTTTTGATTTATAAACGAAATGCAAAGAATTGTAATAAAACATCTTGTTCTGCTAATTTTCTACATAACACTCGAAGCAGTAAATGACTGAGTTACACAACCTGATGTGTGAAAGAAATATCTCTTTAGGTTTCCTACATAGGCACTTAATGCTGAATGGTCCACTCATGAGGCAAAGTCAATCTCAGACTATATCAAATATGCTTGACATGGTAGTACTGAAAGTAATTTCTGGTTTATACCATATGCTTATTTTCTTCTTATTGAAGATACCAGAAAGTATAACTGCTGTTTCATTTTTTAGCACATAAATAGTTTTGGTGAATTTCAGGGCAAATTGCAGAGTCTTGAAAAATAAGGGTCAACACTGTAAATCTTGAGTCTTTGCATATTGTGGGGAAGGTAAGCTGGGACAAGCAGTGTTGCGGACCCAAACAGTCAAAGACAGGGACACAAAATATGCAACAGACCGGTTTATTTAGAAAAAAAAACTGGAAAATAAATAAGCCCTGACTTCAGGCACAAAATGAACAAAACAAAATACAGCCTTAACTTTAGGCTAAAACAAAATAAAAACCTCCTCGTCTGAGCAACTATCTATACTTGTAGATTACTACCAGCCACACAAATAAAACAAGCACAACTTTGCCTCAACGGACTCAAGGTTACATGATAGACCCAGCCGTCTCCTCTCAGCTACTCAATCTGCACTGGAGTGCAGGTTCTGCAGCCTTTTTCTGGCCCAGTAGTGAGCCAAGGACTCACACCTTGAGCTGAGGCCTACTCAAAACCCACACAGGACCGCACATAAGTTAAAAACCTGGGGGAGATATAACATAATTCCAGCACTCCCCCTGTCACCTTATCACTAAATATTTAATGTATTTGATAACAAAATTGTAAAAACTTATGAAATGTTTATCATTGTACTCCAACATACCATAAAAGCATCTGAATGATCTAAAAACATAGAGGCAGCAAACTGTGAAAACCAAAATTTGTGTCAGTCTCAAACCTCTTGGCCACAACTCTACTGCAGCAAAGAACATTACAAAGGAATTTCTCAACATAAGATTTTTCTATTTTAATTATAGCAGCCAGTTTTACCAAAGAAAGCAAATATCTTACAAAGCTCTCCCCATTTTGAAACAATAGTATTGTTGCTCCAACAATAAAATGTGGACAAAATGGGCATCTACTTTAGGAATCTTTATTTATTTATTTCTTTTACGTATCTCTATCAGTATGTCTTTGGAGTATGGGATGAAATCCACACAAATACAGGGAGAACATACAGACTCCTTGCAGATGTTGTCCTTGGCAGGGTGGACCTAGGACTCCAATGCTGCAATGCTAACCACTGATCCATTGTATTGCCCCAGGAATCTTTATTTGGAACGCTTTTTCCTGTTTTCTTCACATGTGATCATAGCTGGACTGCATGTGCACGTCTGCTACACAGTATATGGAGTCCTTTACTTCTGGCTCCCTACACTGTGGTCTGAGAGCCTGATTGGTGGGGGTGCCAATTGCAAGACCCCTACCGATCTCAAATTGATGACTTATCCTAAGCATAGGCCATCAATATTCAGTTTTAGAAAACCCCACTTTAATGTTGTATATTGTTAGTACTACAGCACATGATAGTCATAGTAATAAGAGGCAAAAGGGCTCATGGGTAGCAGTAAATCAGTCATCCACATCCTCAACACCGTGACTAATGTCTATAAAGAAAATGGCAGCAAACTGTGAGTATTTAGTAAAATACAATATTGTGAGATAAAGGAAACAATAATATGGTGGACAGTGCCTTTAATAAAATCTCAGATTGTCCAAAAAAGTTAACACCTCCTCTTTTATGGGAAGTAAAGCCCGGTTAATAAACTTGACTGAGAAGCAAAAGCCAAAGGAAATGCTGAGGCAAACCATTTACAGAAATAGCTGCTTCATAAATATTTGATATGAGATTGAAAATCTTCTGTTGACCTCAATTTCAGCCTTGTGCTGTACTTCGTTTTTCCTTACAGAATATAGTATACACTATCTGGGGAAAGATCCCTTAAAATAGTCACAGTGTCTCTCCTCAACTCACTGTATCAATTCCCCCTTCAAGGACAGAGATCACAGATTAATGTTAACTTGTAACATACTAGCGGTACTGAAGATGAAATAGTATAGTGTCATGTGGATATGGTTGTTATAGATTCATGTATAGCAGAAAGCTTAGGGATGTTTGTGCTCAGTTTGGTTTGAAACCATAGGATTTTACTCTGAGTATTTCAGTCCAGTGTTCTCAGCTGCTTCTCTTTGGTAGTCTATCATGAGAAGAGCCATAGAGATGTTTAGAATACAGAAGCAACTTGTAACATTTTCCTATATCGAGATATGAAGTGAGTAGATATTTCCAGAGGTGGGGATATCTGTTGGTGACTTAAAGGGGACCTGTCACCTCGTCTGACCTGTTAATAAATATTTGCATTTCACATGAAATAATTTTGGTTAATATTTCCTCATAACTTTATGTTGCTCTGTTCCCCAGTTGTTTCTGCTTGTTCAAAGGGTTTGTCACTAGACAGTGTAAGAGTGTGTGAGGATATGCCCCTGACTGGTAACATCCAGTTTCCAACTTGCTCATTAATTTTAGTAGGAATAACAGAGGAATTGCATCACAGAGTCATATAAAAAGATGCTTCCTTAAAGGGGTTTTCCCATCTCATTGTTTCAGCAGCTTTGCCTGCAGTTAGAGTTGAGCCGATCTTGAGATTTCAAGATCGATTTTAAAATCTGATCTCCGATCATTTTCCAGCCGATCTCGATCCTGATCACGATTGTGAAATTTGCTCGATTGCCTATCGGAATCCGATCATTTCCGAACCCGATCCTCAACCCTAGTCAATGCTTCTCTATGGGAAAAGTCACTTTTAGGGTTGAGCCGATCTTGAGATAACCTCTGATTTCGATCCCACTGGAAAAGATCGGGTCGGAATTCCTATCGCGATCGTGAAATTTACTCGATCGCCGATCGAAATTCGATCTTTTCCAATCCCGATCGTTCAACCCTACCTGCAGTCTGTTCTTCTAACTTCCTGTATTTCTCTCCCCCCTCCTCCCTCTTGCTGAATGCGACACACAATACTTCTGCAGATCAGATAATATGCAGATGCTTGTACAGAACCGACTCAGGGTTATCTGTGTGTTTACATAGAGAGATAACAGACCAGGCTTTATCAGCAAACTGCAATTAGCTGAATGATTGTCCTGTCGGCGCTGAGTAAGTGATGTCACTTGTCCTATCTTCCAGGTCCATGGTTATAGCAATGCTGTGTAAACAATGGGAGGAATAAGTTCATACAGCAGACAAACAAAGCAGAATTTCTAAAGCAATATATGTAGGAAAAGTCTTCAATTTACCAGCTACCAGTATAGATAGGATCCTTGAGATGGGACAATCCCTTTAAAGTTATATTATAGGGAACACAATAACACAGACATGTCAGGAGAGGTTCCATTTCACTTTTACCATTACATTGACAGCATATATATCTTATTTATATTTAGTTCTTTAGAACTTTTCTTTATCAGATATGGCCTATCTCATAAAGTGATGATATATGACTAGGATATTGGAAGAGGTTTTCCTAACTTAATGCAGTAGTGGTATACCAGTAGGTTATGATGTCATTGTGCAGTTGTGTAGGCCCAGTTGCTATGTCAACTTTTTCACATCAGACCAATGCCACCATTGCTGGTGTATTCCTAGAATTATTACATTAATGTTCTACGTGGCTAGGCCCCATAGAAGTCGCTTCATTAAGTACAACATACATTGTGATCAGGCATACAGATAAAAATACTATAGAACTAGCTGCATTTTTTTTGTATTTTCCAAAAAGGATCTTAGTAAATTTGTAACTGCTCATTCAGAAACATGAAAATCTAGGTAACTATATAACTGCATTTAATTACTGGAAGTGTAGCAGAAAATAAACAGACTGTATCTTCAATTCTTGTTAGAATCATAGCAAGGCTTTTTATTTTAAAAGGCCTACATCTGGATTTTGAGACACTGCATGAATATAACTTGTCACTGGGCCAGGTCTATGATATTGTAATTACTATACTAATCTTGTATGTGTGAAAACTGCACCTAAAATTCTGTCAGCTACATCTATTGTAATAAATCTGCATACTTATAACATTACAAAGCAAGTATATACAGTGTTGGCCATAAGTATTGGCACCCCTGCAATTCTGTCAGATAATACTCATTTTCTTCCAGAAAATGATTGCAATCACAAATTCTTTGGTATTATTATCTTCATTTAATTTGACTTCAATGGAAAACCACAAAAAGAATTGTCAAAAAGCCAAATTGGATATAATTCCACACCAAACATAAAAAAGAGGGTGGACAAAAGTATTGGCACTGTTTGAAAAATCATGTGATACTTCTCTAATTTGTGTAATTACCAGCACCTGTTACTTACCTGAGGCACATAACAGGTGGTGGCAATAACTAAGTCACACTTGCAGCCAGTTGAAATGGATTAAAGTTGACTCAACCTCTGTCCTGTGTCCTTGTGTGTACCACATTGAGCATGGAGAAAAGAAAGAAGACCAAAGAACAGTCTGAGGACTTGAAAAGCACAATTGTGAGGAAGCATGAGCAATCTCAAGGCTACAAGTCCATCTCCAAAGACCTGAATGTTCCTGTGTCTACCGTGCGCAGTGTCATCAAGAAGTTTAAAGCCCATGGCACTGTGGCTAACCTCCCTAGATGTGGACGGAAAAGAAAAATTGCCAAGAGATTTCAACGCAAGATTGTGCGGATGGTGAATAAAGAACCTCAACTAACATCCAAACAAGTTCAAGCTGCCCTGCAGTCCGAGGGTACAACAGTGTCAACCCGTAATATCTGTCGGTGTCTGAATGAAAAGGGACTGTATGGTAGGATACCCAGGAAGACCCCACTTCTTACCCAGAGACATAAAAAAGCCAGGCTGGAGTTTTCCAAAACTTACCTGAGAAAGCCAAAAACCTTTTGAAAGTATGTTCTCTGGACAGATGAGACAAAAGTAGAACTTTTTGGGAAAAGGCATTAACATAGAATTTATAGGAAAAAAAAGAGGCCTTCAAAGAAAAGAACACGGTCCCTACAGTCAAACATGGCGGAGGTTCCCTGATGTTTTGGGGTTGCTTTGCTGCCTCTGGCACTGGACTGCTTGACCGTGTGCATGGCATTATGAAGTCTGAAGACTACCAACAAATTTTGCAGCATAATGTAGGGCCCAGTGTGAGAAAGCTGGGTCTCCCTCAGAGGTCATGGGTCTTCCAGCAGGACAATGACCCAAAACACACTTCAAAAAGCACTAGAAAATGGTTTGAGAGAAAGCACTGGAGACTTCTAAAGTGGCCAGCATTGAGTCCAGACCTGAATCCCATAGAACACCTGTGGAGAGATCTCAAAATGGCAGTTTGGAGAAGGCATCCTTCACATCTCAGGGACCTGGAGCAGTTTGCCAAAGAAGAATGGTCTAAAATTCCAGCAGAGCATTGTAAGAAACTCATTGATGGTTACCGGAAGTGATTGTTCGCAGTTATTTTGTCTAAAGGTTGTGCTACCAAGTATTAGGCTGAGGGGGCCAATACATTTGTCTGGCCCATTTTTGGAGTTTTGTGTAAAATGATCAATGATTTGACTTTTTTTCATTCTCTTTTGTGGTTTTTCATTGGAAACAAAATAAATGAAGATAATAATACCAAAGAGTTTGTGCTTGCAATCATTTTCTGGAAGAAACAGTATTATCTGACAGAATTGCAGGGGTGCCAATACTTTTGGCCAACACTGTAGTTATTGTATGGTGTGAGGAATGCCTTTTTAAATCTTAAGAAGAATAATAAAGAAATACTATGCTGTACATATGAATACACTGACATATTTTAGATGTGAGGAATCAGTCCGTGGATAGTCAATGGGATTATTGGAATTTATTTTTTTTGCAGTGAAAGAGAAAATGGCTAAACCTAAGTGAATGAGATTTGATCTGTAGTAACATGGTCTGACCAATACACAGAGAACAGAGCTGTCTGCTTCCTGCTTGATTCTATGCTGTGAAAATTTGGGGGAACAGTTATTGAATTGGCTAAGCGTTGGTGACTTTTAGGCACTGTGTACGTCAGCGCTTGGTGACC
Organism: Leptodactylus fuscus; assembly: GCF_031893055.1. Classification (NCBI taxonomy): domain Eukaryota; kingdom Metazoa; phylum Chordata; class Amphibia; order Anura; family Leptodactylidae; genus Leptodactylus; species Leptodactylus fuscus. Next base: position 144,520,507 of record NC_134265.1, read on the forward strand.
TTCTTCTGTAACTTTACATGGTCTGTCACCAGGGGTGAACCTCCTCCTTTCGCCGCCCGAGGCTAACTGCAGAAAGCCGCCCCCCCCCCGCCGGAGGAGGGGGCGGATCGGGGTGTGGCTGACAGATCGGGGGCGTGGCCGGGCGGATCGGGGCGTGGTCGAGTGAAGGGGCGGGGCTTAGCCCCGTTCGCCGGCAGAGAGTAGGCCCGGAGACTGCCTGCTCTCTGCCTGAGCGTGAGGGGAGGGCTGCTCCAGTGGCCTCCCTAAACCACCGCTCGGTGATAAGCCAGTCCAGGACAGCTTGTCCTGGACTGGCTTAGGTTAGCAAAAATGCCGCCCTCCCTGAGGCCCTGGCATAGTGCCGCCTGAAGCGCTCGCTTCAGGTCGCCTCATGGGATGTGCGGCACTGTCTGTCACTTCTTGTCCAAGTTTCTGTGGTTCTAAAATATTTCCCCTTTTCTATAATACCAAAAGCAGTTGATCATGGAGCATCTAGGAGCGGAAAAATTGTATGAACAGACTTGTTAAAATGGTGGCATCCTATTACAGTACTACACTATACCAATTCAGTGAGCTCTTCAGAACAAGCCATTCTTTCACAAGTGTTTGTAATAACAGACTGCATGTCTACGATTATAGACACATAGACACAGCCTAAGGTAGTATAAGGTCCACCATTCACTTATTGAATGAAGCACAAGTTGTTAAAATAAAGCTAATCTTGTGTTAACATCTGAATTTTAACCAAACATAGATTTGGATATGGGATATAATGAAATATTTGTTCTCAAGAACAAATTTAAGCAATTTGTTATTCTGAAATGTTTCTCTGGAAAGCAGAAGTAGTATATAAGTGACAGGCAATTGCACATAGGCAGAACCTATAGCTCAGGGTAGGTTCACACCTTGTTCAGGAGTTCCGGGTCGTTAAAACAGCTCTTACCTGCGGACAACATAGACAATAATGGGGTCCACTGGGTGTCCGCCATTATATATTGGAACTGGTGGAGGGAAAGGTTCTCCATGCTGGAGTTTTTCTCTGACGATTCTATATGGTTTCTGTGGAGGAATCTACAACAGAGCCTCAAATACAAATGTGAACCTAGCTTCATATATAATTTTTATGTAATTTTATATGACGTATGTATTACGCATTTTAGTACCATGGTAGTTACATAGCTAAAGTACCTTTAAAGGACATATTATACAAAAAATGTACTCACACACTTAAATGAATTATTTGTAGCTTTGATCTTAGTGGAAAATGAAGCAGATGGTGAGTGCTCATACAGTCACTGAATTCTATGACATTGTTTGACAAGGCATATAACCACTCAGTTTGAGACTAGCAATAGATACTTATGGTTTCCATAACTAGAAATGTCACCCACTGGATATTTTCATCACTAACAGTTTTTTTTTTAACAGAAAAGATTTACTTACACTATTAATGCAAATTGTGCTTGGACATCAAAAAGGGACTGTGTAATATCCAAGACTCACATAGTCTTTTTGACTGTGCATGTTATTCCAATCTGTTATCTGTACAAACTGGAGTCTTGCCAAAGTACGTACATCTTTTATGATCAACCAATGCAAGACTTGTTTAAGTAAATCTGAAAAAAGACCAGCATTTAATTCTAAAAATGTAATAAAAAAACTAAAAATATAGTCAAAATTTTGGGGTAACGCTAGGGCCCGGACACTAATTTTGTGATCGTTATTTTCTTAGTTGTCATAATGGAAAATCAAAATGTAGAAAGGTAAATGGATTTCAGAGTAAGGCTTCCATTATAACCTGTGAATGACATTCTTCTTAATGATAATTCTGCTTGCCTACACACTGTTCTTTAGATCTGAGAATCCATGGGATTAGGCCAAATATTGTCATGGTAACAGAAAGAAATGGAATCACTTAAAAAAGGTTTCCAATAGCAAGATCCGTTAGCATTCAGTAAGTAGCCTTCAATAGACGTTGACATCTGCTATTCATTTGTTGTTTTTAGGATTGTCGAAAGCAGGATAATTGGAAGTAGTACAGTGTTCTGGGAACATATTGAGTGAAACAGCTCTTAGAGTTTTTCTTAAGCATTTCGTATGTACCTGCTTTGTCCATTTAGAAACTGGACAAGCTAGTAGACGGAAAGCTGTCGAAACTGAATGGTTTGCAAGAAATGAATACTCAAAGAACAGATCTCTGTATTCTTCTGGGGTCAACTGCTCTTCTGCGTTATTTTCAAAGCACTTCCTTACAAGCTAAGCAATAAGAAACAATAATCTTATAAGCAATAAACTTCTTTATTTGTATTGTATAGGTTTGTATATGTAGCAGGTACCAAATGTACCAACTACAGGCCAAAACTATTGTGGTGGACGTAGCATATACGCCACCTGTTCATTTTCCCAGGAAGTAAGATGGCCCACCGCCACCTTAAGGGCAGAATTACCCATTACTCATTGAATTTTATTACCATAATTATCTTGAAATTGTAACCAAATGCTGCAATTTTGCAGTGGTATTGCAAAAACAACTAGAAAGTGTGATTTTTAACTCACGGTGTGAATATGCCTTAAAGTAGCTTCCTTTTGTTCATTACATTGTATGTAAGATATAGAGGTAATGAATTTCATAGCTTACAATTTCTGGTGGATTACTAAAGAGACATAAGGGAGTGCTTTACGATGGATTACTAAAAAGCAAGGGCCTATAATCGGTTCTTGCACAGGGTAAGGGGGTGTTCACACTACCGTTGATGTCCACTCAGCAGTGTCCATGGCTATTGGGCGTACAAGATTTTAGCAATGGACTAGCTGGTCCGTTTGCAATTTCCATTCATTTCAATGGGATTTTATCTTGTGTCCTTTATTGTCTGTTTGTGACCATTAGTGTCCGTTTATAACCATGTCCGTTTTTTCAAGCAGACAAAAAAATCCTACATGCAGGTCTTTTCTGTCCATTTGTAAAAACATTGAGGTCTATGGGTAGCGGACATATAATGGACAGTAACTGATAGCTATTACTTACTTTCTTTTTCTCTCTGTTATGATAGGTGTTCGTTTTTTTTTGTTTTTGTTTTTTTTTTTTAAAACGGACACCTTCTGAGTGGAGACCAACGGTTAGTATGAACCCGAACTTATTCTGCTGTTTGCATCTACCCTTGCTGTTTACCATGTAGTGTGTCCTTAAAAGGCAACTAAACAAAATGGGTCGGCGAACTCAACAGTGTTTCTGCTACTATGTTTCTACAGTAGTAACCTTTCTGAAATATGTTTTTGTATATCACATGGCACGGACAAGTTTTTTTTTTCAGGTCACTAAAGTTATGTTTTAAGGATGACTCACCCAAATAAAAAATGGTGGGTGCTAAGCAAGAGATTTCATTTACTATAGGGGTCATAGAGAGCCTCTGCTGATTTTTTCTGGTAGTATATTATTAATAAAGCATGGTTCTTATTAATATAAGATGGTCCCAAATAAGAACATCAGAATTTGGATCTGTAAAAATATACAAATAGGCCTTAGGCTGGGTGTGCACAGGATGTACTTGCTGTTGCAGATTTATGAGCAGCTAATCTGTGCATTGTTCAGTAGCAGGAACATGCTCTTAAACAACCTTTAGGCTAATGACCCACGTAGCGTCCCTCAAAAAAACACTGTGGGAAAAACCATGGCAGCAATGCATCGCGGTATTTCCCACAGCACTTTTCACAGAAATTCAGCAGAAGGTCTGCAGCACTTTTCACAAAAAAAAAAAAAAAAAAAATCGCAGCGTGTCCGCTATGCTTATTTTTTCACAAAGTAGGATGGGATCCATATTGCTGTGACTGTAAAACGCAGTGGTTTTTGTAGCCCCAGCCTTAGTACAGATTGATCTACAATGCTGGTTTTCAAGCTGCAGCAGGTTGTCAACATACCAAAAATATGCAAAATATATATAATTGTGACTACCTCAAAAATTAAAACATAGAAAAATAAGGATGTGTGAAAATCCAAAAATAGGTATCTAACTCAAAAATCTTTATTAATACATAAACTAAAAGATCTAAGGTATATATAGCTAAAACCCTTTACTAGAGATATATGCGGAGATGTGAGAAGATGACCAATATTTTTTAAGGTCAAAAATCAATCTTCCCAAAGGAAGCAGTGGTTTTCTGCTACCTCCCTATATTAGTAGGAGAAACTGTTAACACAGGATGTGCGGCCTTGTATTAGTGCCGACGAGGAGCGGACAGATAATATCATAGCTCTTCCTCAACAATTGATAGCTAGCAGATATGAGCATTTAGTAATATCAAGTATCTTTCAACTCTGATGATAGGGCAATTACTCTAGACATTAGAAACGTGTCGGTGCTATCAGAATTAGGAGATGAGATATGTGTAACATCTTTGCCCATCCGGGCGTTGGCGTCATCATCCGGCCGCACGCTGCGGCGCAGGAGATGTGTTCGGTTGTAATTTATTCTGTTGGTTTCTCTTTGCACTGTCTGAACACTCCCCTATGCCTTTTCTTTGGTAATTGATTTCCCACCACACCCATCTCCTTCACCTTCAGTTGGTTCTGATCGTCTAATGGTTAATCTGACCTTGCCCTGTGATTGATGGCCTGCCGTCCTGTCAATTCCATGGGCGGGTTCTTCCTCCCTATATAGCCTTGGCTCCCAGACACACCAGTGCTTGTTATTGCCGTGCTTATACTTGCTCTTTACTGTCTCTGTTCTGATTACTCTATTATACTTGACCTTTGGCTTTTCCTCACTGACTTCTCTTTTTGGACTCCGATTTGGTACTGTATTGCCCGACTGTTACTGACCCTTGGCTAAGTTGACTTCCCATTGTTGTTGTTCGTCTTGTCTGCGTTTTGTGTGTCACATACTCAGGGAGGGAACGTCTTCGTGGTTGCCGCCTATTACGTAGGATAGGGCCTGGCAATAGGAAGGGAGAGCGGGGGGCATAAGCTTAGGGCTCACTGTCTCTTGTGTCCCCGTTCCAGGGTTCCCTAACAATATGTCCCTGAATTGAACTAGTTGCGGTGTTGTACTATATAAACCCCTTTCTCCAGGACAGTGTTGGCTGATAAGATATGTAGCCTTAAAGGGGTATTCCCATGTACATAATCATATCTATATTTGTAGATAATTAAAAGTTAAACATTTTTGCAAATATAAGAAATTAAAAATTCTGCAGAGTTTTAAAGATTTTCTCTAACTTTCTTAGTGGTGACAGTCTTTTATCTTGATCGGTTGCCAAGGATACGACCACTAATGCAGAAACTTTCTATGGTCTGGGACTTGTCAGGAACCCAGCTCTGATTTTCTTATTGTAGCCGGGTTATCAGGCAGGGACACTACATGTATCAGAAGATATCCCGGCCACAATAAGGAAATCATGGCTGATTTTCTGACCTTATAAAGTTTCTGCATTGGTGGTCGAATCCATGGCAACCGATCAAGATAACAGACTGTCACCAATAAGAAAGTTAGAGAAAATCTTTAAAACTCTGCAGAATTTTTAATTATTTACATTTGCAAAAATGTTTAACTTTTAATCATCTACAAATTAAAAAATAATTATGTAGATGGGAATACCCCTTTAAGCACACAATTGTGCTATTAACCTACTACTATGATACTATTTGTAGCCTGTCCTTCAGTTCTTAGTAATGTGAGTTGCTCTGTGTGGACTGTCACTGAGTTTTAACAATATTACCTCCACTCCATTGGGGAAAATGGCAGTGTTAAAAACATGTGGCAAAACATCTGACCCGGTTGGCAATATGGTTTCCACCAGTCTTTTCTAAAGTGATATGGAGTGGATCAGGATCAGGTTGCGGGGGTATGTATATTCATGAAGAAGATAAAAGGGTCCTATATAATCACTCACAGAAACATATCATCTATTAACTATTTTTGCTCCCATATTGTATATATAACTATATCTCATACAGTGAAAACAATGTACGCTACATTAAGTAGGCCACACAGTTGCACAAATGAGAAAATGCACTTTAATACTCACAGTCCCAATTCATGATGTCAACAGTTTTCAAGCAAATTTGCCCTTGGTTGGATTCAAACAAAATAACCCAGTGCTGCAAGGCAACAGTGCTAACCACTGGGCTACTGGGCTACTAGGTTACTGTGCCACCCTGCTTGAGTGCATATGTAAGCCTACATACATGTTTAGACTCTGGATGGATGTGTTGGAACTCCAAGGCCACATTGAGACTCCAATTATGTGATAGTTTGGTGGCTAAGCACATCAGTAGTGAACATGATCTAGAGAGTGAATACTATCAACATTCGGATTTACATTTACTAGTTTTGTAGACTACTGTATTTGCTACTTTTTTCCAGCTTTGTTGTAGGCTTCAGTACTAGTTCTGATTGCAAGCTGTGCTCACAATATGTCACATGAAGAGAACTCTCTTATTATTCAGTATCTCTATGTAAACCAGTATCTTCTCTTACCTTATTAACCATTATCCATTCTACAAGTCACACACTGTAATGCAGCAAGTCGCCCATTTGTGCAATACTGTAAGTGAACTCCATATGCAGCCTTCAGCTGTGTATTCTGAAAATGTTACCCTCATTTGTTTTCTTCATTTAATTTGCTAACTGAGGTTTGTGCCTTATGCTTATTATACTTGAAAGCACATCGCTTGGATTACTTTAATTTATGACTTGAACATTCTTAGGTTTCAGGAGTAAATTAAAACCAGAAAGCATAATGTCAAAACTATAAAGTGCTGCAGGTTTAAAATCACATTTTGAAAACAGAAAGGTTGGAGAATTACATATATTACTTTGAAATATAGCGATGACATCACTTGTTTTCTATCCAGGTTTTTTTTTTCTTGCTGTCCAGGCACTGTGCAAACATCACTTAAAATATTTCCATGACATCCAAAAGTGGAAAAAGTCATAACAATTTTACTATTGATATAGTAATATAATTTTCTCCTATCTGATATGTGTCTTCAAACCTGTAGACCTCTTGTGACTGTAGACTGTAAACTAATGGTTAAGGAGGACTTTATCTGTACACAAAATGAAGGCGTCCTTATCTTCGAGGGCATCTCCGAAAGTGGTTAAATATTTTTACTAAATTTTTAGGATAAGGTAATTAATATCAGATTGTTCATGGTCCGACACCTGAGACCCCCCCCCCCCCTCCATGTACCGGAGTAACCCCAGACCACATGATATAAAGCAGCCAATCACAGCTGTAGGCTGTCATTGATGACTTTACAGATCTGGAGGAGAGCAGAACTGTACTTATGAAATGTGAGAATGATATTTGTTTTGTTTATTAAGCAGGGGGCACTGGGCAAGTTCGAGGCTAAAGATTTTGGTTGTTTTTGCAATGGGTGGATCAGCTGCAAGATATCCACTGCGAATTCATACCTTGAGGTCTTAGTTTTAATGTGTTCTGTGTGAGATTTTTTGAAGGTTCCCAGGATTTGTTGGGTTCAATCAATGAACACCATTCTTTATTTTTTTCTTCTTTTTTTTTCAATAAAATTGTCAAAAATGGATTTGTGGAATTTTAACTTCAATAGAAAAAACTTGTATTTTTGTGTTTCTATTTTTTTTCCACAACAGCTTAGTAGCAGACATCTGTCTGAGTCATAGCTATTTCTAAGGTGAAGCTTAGTGTAGTAAAAAGGCTACAACTAATCACCCATTCTCACCCTAGTATCTACCACCCCCAGGGGTGCTGGGAAGAGTTGGGTGTGGTTCAGTAAATGACCATCCGACACCTGGTGATGGTGGGTACAAGCATCCTGATACAAAGAATACTGATTTTTGTATGCTTAATGGGCAGGGTCCCTCACATCTAGATACCTTTACCAGCTTTATACCTATTGTAAGCTTTGGTTAACAAATGAATAAAACCACATGGATGATGTGATATTTAATGTATTCTGCCTGCACACCACTTTAGGGTGAAATTAGGGTGAGTTTGAACGGCTTCATTTGTAACTGCAATCTGTGGCGGTATCTTCACATAATTTATCATGTGATCTATAGATCACCCTGGATGTCACATTTAATGGGGAGTAAGCCAGCTAATTAATGTAAAAAACAAAAAACTTCGAAGCTCTTTGGCTTCTTCTTCAGACATAACTAAGAACAATTTCTGAAGGCTGCATATTTATGTAAAACTGGACACATAGGGATAGGATTTCAGGAGGGGCGGGAAGAGGCTTATTACTATATACATATAAATATAAACAATTCACAGTTCCCAGGTTCTTTATCTTTATGGCTATCTTAGTTCAGTGAAGAAGCCGAGAGCTTCAAAACGTCATATTCTGTCATCATTATGGGTTAGCCATTAAAAAAGGTATCACCTACTGAAGATTCGCAAGTTTTTTGTTTTTTATATTTCCTACCCACTGGCTAACACGGTACAAAACCAAACATTTTACTTAAGCTAATTAATGGTCAGTTGTATAAATCATGGACCACTGAGGATATAGAGGCATGTCATCCCTGCAGTGAGCAGAATGCACAGATAAATAGAGCCTACTGGGGTAGGCTGGAGTAGTGCCACTTTAGGACTGTAGCAGTAGCAAATTTTTCAGTAACTTAGAAAACCTCTGTACATTAAAATACATGAATATCAATTCAATTTCTTAAATTGACACAATCATAAGGAAGTACACTAGACAGACTGCGTATATTGTATTTCATTGTTCCCCAATCCCATCCTCGAGAAATACCAACATACCGTGTGTTAAGGATTCCCTTACAATTATGTGATTTAATTCACTAAATTAAAAATTATCATGTGTTTTTTTTGTAAATGGGAAATCCCCATAACATATCCTGTTGATATTTCTTGAGTATTGGATTCAGCAACACTACCTTATTCCACTGAGCATGCAAATCTAGTCCCTAGGATTCCCTGTATGACCTAGTTTTGAGCTCTAATAGCTAAAAAAAACATAGTTTATCAGTTGTGTCCCATTTATATTAGTCATTTGTTGGAACTGAATGCATGGTCACTGGTCTGAAGTTGCTTGGACAGAATAAATAAATAAACAGTCATGTATTTTTTTTTTTATTTCAACTCAATGCTGACACGCTTTGGTTGTATTTCTTCACTAGTAAATCTTGTGGATCTGTTCTCATTTTGAATTATCAAGAAATAAATTGATCTTGTCCAGATAATACTAATCTGATACAATGTAATATTTGTTTACTCCATGTTGTTCTTGCTTTGTACAATAGCTAAGGTAACACAGTCTATAATGTACCAGATACTTTCAATTTCCTCAGTAGCAGAAAATAGATCACTCTTATTGGCCTTTTATTCTTCCAGTCGAAACAATTTGCAAAACCACGACCAGATCTGTTTAGGGATTGAAGGAATCCATAAATAGTGAATACTGTTCAGTGCCTTCAGACATCAACAATCATAGCACAGTTAATACAATCCAGGAATTACAGGATACTGAAATCTGGTTCAGATTATAACAAGTGAAATCATTTAGAAACGCTTGAGCTCATTGTCTAACTTGGTCCAATATCTGATGTTTTTACAATAGTCTATCATATTCCTAACTATTCCATCATTACTTGCTTACTCTACATGGAAACAAGGTTTAAAGTTTATCATAATAAAATCTTGGAAGAGTTAAATAACCAAATGCTCTCCATCATAGTAGATGGATTTTAGCAATAAATGTGTTTGCTACATGCCCCCCCTCCCCCGAGTATAATCTAGACCAGTGGTTCTCAACCTTCAGACACCAGAGTACAACTAGACAAGGCCCTGTTAACCTAGCAAACAGTGTTACTCTCCTCCCCTGAGATCTGGTGCATGTCCCCATCTTCTTTGGGTCTCTTCCAGCCTACTGAATGATATCAAAGACTGTGATTGGGCTTCAATAGCCATGTGGGTCACGTGACACCATGACAATTTCATCTATGCATTATAACAGTGGAATAAACTCTGATGTCATTAGGACCCAAAGAGAACTTCTAACATCAGGAGACCCAAAGAGAAACCCCTGACGCCATTAATGTGGGCTTGCGCAGAAGTCGAGAAGAGGTGAGTAACACTATTTGCTAAGTTTACTCACCTTCCCTGAACCTCTACTAATTATACTATGGGGTCTGAAGAGAGTATAACAATATAATAATAGTTTCTGGTGGCAAAGCTTGGTTGAATCTCCAAAAATTTGGGTTTGGCTGAACCTAACATTCTTGCAAAATTTGTAAAAATAATTGGCTCAGTCATCCCTATGTATGTAGGATTTTTTTAGTTTTATTGACATAGGAGCCTTTCTAGGACTGTGTTTTGAGACTACCGTACTTTGAACAAATGCATTAAAAATGTTTGTTGTTGTTGTTATAATGCATGGAGGGCTGCTATGGGACATTTTTATGCCACAGGGATCTTTGCCATTATCAGGGGAGGAGGCCCTGGGCTGGTACTCTTAATCCACCATCATGTTGGAAGTGGATATGCTGACATAAACGTGATCACATAATGGAGTGCTGATGAGAGATGAGTATGCTTTGGTTTATCTAAATTCATATTTATGCAATTGACCTGCTCAATATATTTTTGTAGGCTAATAACTTAAATACATAAGCGAATAAAAAAAATTGCAAACACTCTTTTCATTAAGAAAAGCTTTTTTTTTTTTTTTTTTAACTAGACAAAGTCTCCCTACTCCAACCCTAAACCCCAAAACTCAAACCTAAATATATACATCAAAATCAACAACCAACAACATAAGAAAATTAAAAGTGAATAGATGGGTATTCTGGTCAGAACTCTGTGAGTAGTTCATTCTTTGGGTTGGGTGAAAGGATTGGAGGATAATTAAAAAAGAATTATAAAATTCTTCACCAGCTCAAAGCAGAGAAGGAGCTGGAGGTGCAGAACTTTCTGGCTGGGTCTGGATGGTGGGGGTCATCGTTTCAAGCCATTGGTGTTGTGGGACAGGCCCATATGTGATGTCCACGGCCTGCTGGAACTGGAAGTCTGATGTCACTGCATAGACAAAGGCAATATATGTTCCTTGGCGATCGGTATCTGGCAACAGGAGCATGCCACCTCATAAGCAAAGAAATCACATGCACTTTTATTTCATGTACTATACTTACATAATAGGATGCTGGTAGCAGATGCAGAACAGATAATTCTGAGAAGATGATGGATCTCTCTATATCTCTATAAAAAAAACAAAAACATAAATTTATTAAATTTTAAACATAAAATACTATAGACTCTTACTGAAATGAAAGCATTTGACCTTTGGGGTTTGAGCTGAGGTGTAACTTGAAGCTCCTGGGAAATTATCAATAGTGTAGGGTGAAAGATTTTGTGTAGGATGCATTGGCAAAAATACCACAAATTGTCAGCATGTTGCAGGTATCTTGTTCACTAAGCATCTTAGGCTACGGTCACACTGCAGTTACCTTTCTTTTGTTCTGATCCATCAAAGAATCAGTAAACACATTATAACAGTTTCTCTTATTAACAGATACAAATGGAAGATTTTCCGCTTGAAACTTATATTATTGACTCTAATGTTAATAAAAATAGATGACTTTTTTGTTTTTTTACTGAAAAAATAATGCTGCAGTCTGCGTTATTTTTTCCTTTTGAGGGGTTATCTGGTTTCTAATATTGATGTGATTCTGCATTTTTCTTTGTAAATTTTGAATTGTGTCACATCCAGTAGATTCTGATTCCTCAAATATAACAGTTTACTCTCTAAAAAAAAAAAAAAAAAAAAAATCACAGTTATTATTTGTTTTGTTTAATTTAATCTAGACTAGATAAAAATACACACAAATTTATAAACTGAATGTCCGTTGTAAGACTTGAACTAATGCCAAGCTATGCTGCCAAACTTTCTCTAGCTCTATGTAGTGCTATTATTAATATTTTTTACATATACTTTTGAATTATTTATGTGGTTTCAAAGATTTTGGATCAATAAATATAAATACTAATGTTAGTCAATGTCAGTCTCAAAGCGAGAGTAAGAGTGATTGATCAAGCCGGCAGACAACAAATTGACATGTTTGTCATCTTACCAATGGCATTAAGGTAAGGATTTGTTAAGAAAAATAATATAATGTTGTCAAATAAACAAAAATGCCAAGTTTGTTACAATCTCACAAGTAGTGCAGTCATGGGTCGCCAGATCATTGAGTATATTTAAATTCAATTTCTGCTTTTTGTCATTAACATGTTTACTTATAACAAAAGCAGGTCAGTGGTCAATATGCTTCAAGTGCATTGTGGTTAGCGGTGCATTTAGTTGCAGATATTGTGGGGAAGTTAGCTCAGTAGTGCAGTGGTGCGGACCCAAACAGTCAAGACAGGGACATAAAATATGCAGCAAACTGGTTTATTTAGAAAAAAAACTGGAAAATAAATAAACCTTGAGCAAAATAAAATACAGCCTTAACTTCAAGCAAAAACAAAATAAAAAAAACCTGCTCGTCTGAGCAACTAACTAAACAGAACTGATAACCTAACTATATATGCGGCTTACTTTCAGTCACACGAACAAAACAAGGATAATATTCTCACCAGACTCAGAGTTACAGTACAGAACCATACACCTTCTTTCACTACACTGGAATACAGGAGGTGCGGCCTTTTTCTGGCCCAGTAATGAGCCAGGGATCTACACCTGGGCTGAGGCCTACTCCAGATCCGCCCTGGACCACACATATGTCAGAAACCTGGGGCTAATATATCTGGACTCCAGCACTCTGCCTGTCATTTTCTTACAATATCCTTGGAAAGGGAAGATCCAGAATTATTTGGTGCAATCCTCTTTCCTAGAAGACAGTGTGTAGGACCCCCTTATCTGCGTTCTTAGCAAGCATGACTATCAATAATTAAATCAAGGGGCATATAAAGAAATACCAGGCCATACAATCTTGATGGCAATCCCAACACCAAATGGGGGATCCATATCTTCTATGTACCCCACTTCTTATTGCTAGGCTTGTAAATTAACACTGAAGTTATTAATTTTGCCTAATCCAATAAAAATATTAAGAGTGAATTTTACTATAACCTCCTCAAAATAAGGTCTGAATTTCTGCAAATTTCTATATACAGCCATATTTCTTTTCACTTGGAAAATATGTAGCTGTTTTGAAGTAATACAAGCTGACTTCACTAACAGTTCAACTAACTCCCTTATTGAGAAAATGACTTCAAAAGTGAAGGTATGCTTTTATGTAGTCAGTCTTCGTTTTATGGAATTCTCTAGAGAATATAATGAAAAATCACCAAACTTTACAAATTCAAACAAAAATGAATGGATGAGTAATCGACCAGTCTTTATCCAGAAAACATGACCAATCCTGGAGATCTGAGCTACAAAGTTCATTAAATTCCATTAAACTATAATCCCGTTACTTTCTATCTTTGGATATGTTACAGTGCTATGACATTTTAGTACTGCACTTTTCTTATGGTTTCTACATTTGTAAAAATTGACTTGTTTCAGAAATAATTAAATTTAATTCTATGTTGTCCCAGAAGAGATCAAGTCACAGGAGTAGTTATTATTGCTATATAGTTAAAGAGATAAATCATATTTTTATAAGAATAAGCCTAGAATCTGTCAGCCAGTAGAGCCAAAATTCATCGCATTACTCATGAGTACTGAATGATTCGAGCAATATAAAAATTATCAGATAAGGCGGACATGATCAGAAAAATCCAAAAAGTGAAGGTAAATCCAGCACCAAGTGTTGTGTATAAATTAAAATATAACTTTTAATCCTGTATCTCAGGCATTAACTTCTATTACAGGCTGCTCTATACAGCCTGTAATAAGAGTGTTGGTAATTTCCAATGCATTGCAATGCATTGGCATTGTAATGTATTGTATTTGTGGTCAGACCCCTTATGGCTCAAGAACGATATAATAATTACAGCTAAAGGAAATAAATAAATACAGTAAAGTTAAAAAAAGTAAATAAAATAAAAATAATAAAAAATTTCCCCTTTCCCTAGACAGCATATAAAAGTATATAAAGGGTGCATTGACACGGAGTAACGCGGCGCTGATTCTGGCACGATAATTTGCGTAAGAATCAGCGCTGATAAAAAGACTCCCATTGACTACAATGGGTTTTGTAACACATTGAATATCAATGGGAGGCTTTTTAACCCATTGATTTCAATGTGTTACGCGCGTTAAATGAAACCCATTGAAGTCAATGGGAGTCTTTTTATCAGCGCTGATTCTTACACGAGTTATCGTGGCAGAATCAGCGCCACGTTACTCCGTGTCAATGTCCCCAAATACTGTAAAACACATAAAAATGAGGTATCCCTGTGTCTGAAAATGCGTTTTCTACAAAATTCTAAAAATATTTTTCTGTACGTTGAACGCTGCAAAAAGAAAAAGAGCGAAACCACACCTTTTTGGCTGTTTCGTACACTGATAAAAATTTGTATAAAAAGTGATCAAAGCTATAGACATTCCCCAAAATGTATAATCTAAAATTACGACTGGCCCACAAAACAGACACCCTATGCATCCCCGTACAATCAAATATTAAAAATCTACGGGAGTCAGAATTTTTTGCAATGATTTTTTTTAAGTGTTTAAAACATAAATAAAACTGTATAAATTTGGTATCCCGTCGTACTGACTCATAGAATACATAGAATTTTTTTTTTTACAGCTTTCTAGTATATTGTATGAAATATTAAATAGCACCATTATGAAGATCAATTTGTCTCACAAACATTACTGTAATTCTTCTTATGGCTCTGCGAACGGAAAAATTAAAAAAGATATGGGGAGTCAAAAACGAAAATGGAAAAAATGCCTACAGCAGAAAGGGGTTAAATTTAATTGTGCATATGTGCAGCATAAAACACAGGAAAAAAAACATGTTAAAAATGTATAATAATGCATAGACACAAGTAAATATTATATTATATAAATACATAGGCATATGTCAAACCTGGATCAGCAATATAACCATCATCACTGTAATACACAGAAAGTTTAGAAGCAATAATAAATCCCATTCTTGTTCTTTAACAAAAGTATTGTAATTTCTATTACTTTGGCATGTGATCAACATATTAGCTTTTTTTGGACAGGATCTCTATTTTACAATAATTTAAAACAATTTTACTATACAATTAATACAGTACTAATACAATTTTACTATAATTAATTTATGACAACTCTGTGAAACAGTTCTTAAAATGCTTCATTCCCAGCAAAACATATGGCAAACTATAAGATGAACGTTATTTCCTGCAGATTACACTTAAAGGGGTATTCCCACCTCACATACTCATCAGTCTTTACTGCTGTAAAATCTTCTTTCTTCCTGGTTTCTTGCATCATTTGGTGGGCGGGGTTTCACATGCAACCTGCTGTTTAGCTCCGCCCCCAAATCAGTGTGTAGCTCCGCCCGCCCATATTGGACTATGAAGTACAGGCAGCAGCAACGCCATTCTGTGTTACATACAGAGACTGCCTGTCTCTGCCATAATGAACACAATTGAATTAGCTAGCCTGATAACTGGGAGAACAGAAGAAATGAAAGCAGCTCCTCTCCCCTGATAGCAGGAAGCTAGGTCACATGGTGTAGACACAGGAATAGCTAGAAACACAGGCTGGCTCTCTGCACTTAGCCCCTCCTCCCTCCCCCCTCAGAGCAGCAGATACATCACTTGACTCATGAGCAGCTAAGTCAGGGCTGCGGCCACAAAGAATTGAATAAAGTAAGATAGCGGACAAATAAAGCAGTTTTGCTGAAGCAATGTATTTAGGAAAAGTCTTAAATTCACATTAACAAGCAGTATAGATAGGATCCTTGTGATCGGACAATCCCTTTAATAATTTACAGCTACACAATGTAACAATTAAAAACTTCACAACATATTATATGAAATATCTATCTATCTATCTATCTATCTATCTGTCTGTCTGTCTGTCTATCTATCTATCTAGCTCCTATCTATCTATCTGTCTATCTATCTATCTGTCTATCATCTATCTATCTATCTATCTATCTATCTATCTATCATCTATCTATCTATCTCCTATCTATCTATCTATCTATCTATCTATCTCTATCTAATGCAGCAAATGAACAGCACTCCAAAAATAAATAAAACAAGGTGAGGATTTATTCCTGGTCCTGCACTTCTGGGACCGAAACGTTGCTATGGAATAAATCCTCACCTTTTTTTTCATTTATTTTTGGAGTGCTGTTCATTTGCTGTATTATCTACATGTGATCATATGCCTGATCACTTGGAACTTGCACCCACTGACCGGGTCAGGTCTTTTTCTGGTGCTGCACTATACAATTATTTTCGTATCTATCTATCTATCTATCTATCTATCTATCTATCTATCTATCTATCTATCTCCTATCTATCTATCTATCTATCTATCTATATCTATCTGCTGTATCTATCTATCTATCTATCTATCTATCTATCTATCTATCTAACCATCCTTTGTCTATCTATTTGATCTATCTATCTATCTATCTATCTATCTATCTATCTATCTATTATCTATCTATCTATCATTCGTCTATCTATTTGATCTATCTATCTATCTATCTATCCATCTTCTCTATCTATCTATCTATCTATCTATCTATCTATCTATCCTTCGTCTGTCTATTTGATCTATCTATCTATCTATCTATCTATCTATCTATTGTCTATCTATCTATCTATCATCTATCTATCTATCTATCCTTCGTCTGTCTATTTGATCTATCTATCTATCTATCTATCTATCTATCTATCGTCTATCTATCTATCTATCTATCTATCTATCTATCTATCTATCTAACTATCGTCTAACTATTTGATCTATCTATCTATCTATCTATCTCCTATCTATCTATCTATCTATCTATCTATCTATCTATCTATCTATCTATCCTCTATCTATCTATCGTCTATCTATCTATCTATCTATCTATCTATCTATCTATCTAACTATCGTCTAACTATTTGATCTATCTATCTATCTATCTATCTATCTCCTAACTATCTATCTATCTATCTATCTATCCTCTATCTATCTATTTATCATCCTTGGTCTGGCTATCTATCTAGATAAATATGATATGTCTCACTTTATGTGGTAATAACTTTGAGATGCGTTAACTTTCCCATCATTGAATGTTTTTTAGAGACACATGAAATCGTTGTTATGGTTGCTTGATTATTTTTTTTTTTTTGCATGTAAATAAGAAAAATATAAAATTTGGTGAAATTTTTAAAATGTGAAATGCTCTGGTTTTCAGACAGTCACACCAACCTTAGTTAATAGATATTGTTTAGCTTTTATCTACTTTATATTGGTATCATCTTTTGATCAACCTTGAATTTATGTTGGACATGGGCTAACAAATTTAACAGCAATTTTCCAAATTTACAAGAAAATTTTTCTAAAACCTATTTTTTAAGATCACATCAGTTCTGAATTTGGATTTTAAAGACTTAGATATTAGAAACCCGCCATAATTAACCACATTTTTAAAACTGCACCCCTTAATTAATTCAAAATTTTTCCAGGGAGCCGTAATCGCAGCGCTAAAGCGCTGCTGAAAGAACCGCGGTGTGAATGCATTGCGGTTCTTTCCGCAGCGCTTTTAAGAGAAAGTTCACAGAGCTTTCCTCTGCGGACTTTCTCTTAACATTATATCTACGGGAAAGTCGCGGGCAAAGCCGCAACGGCTTTGCAAATCACAGCGTGTCCGCGCTGCAATTTCTTCTGCAAAGTGGGCATGGGATTCGCATGAATCCCATCTCCTTTGCTTGCACTGTAAAACGCTGGGATTTATGTCCCGTGGGGCCCTGGCTTTAATCTCTCTTCATAATTGAGGTTCTCCATGCACCTTATCAGCTTTGTGGCCCTATGTTGAACCTTTTCTAACTCTAGGACATCTTTTTTATGAACTGGTGCCCAGAACTGAACTGTATAATCCAGTTAGGGCTACACTAATGATTTATAAATTGATAATATTCCATCCCTGTCCTGTGAGTCCATACTCCTGTTTATACATGACAATATCCTGCTGGCCTTAACAGCGGCGAAGCAGCTGACTGGCATTTTTTACCTGGAGATGACAGGACTCAGAGGTGAGAGAACACTATGTACACTTGGTTATTTACCCTTCATTAGTGGGCAATTGCAGAGGCTCTGAGGTAAAATTAAAAAAAATTAAGAACAAAGATATGACCCTCTTTTAGAACCTCAAGGAATTTCTCAAGAGGTATAGTGATTAAGTTGAGCCCAAAAACTCTTATTTTGTGGCAGCATGGTGGCTCAGTGGTTAGTACTGGAGTCTTAGGTTCAAATCCCGCCAAGGACAAAGCCCACTGGAGTGGAGGAAACGCGCGTCGGGCGTTTCTACGGTGGTGTGGTAAGTGGTGCAACGCTATCATGTATGGTGTGGCTTGCTAATGGAGGTCTTTTCTTCCTGTGCATTGACTTTTTATGTGTGATTTACACGTATGGTTATTACCAGCTATGATTGGTTATCTTTATTTCCATTTCTGTACTATGAGCTATAAATTATCTTCTAGCCCACTTAATATTGTTATTATTTATCCTGCACACACTCTCTTGGTACTACTGGTATTATGACTTTCTTTGGTCCCCCATATTCTACATGTATTTAATATTGTGGTTGTTAATTGTATCATTATGTGTTTTTACTTGGATACTAATAAATTTATATAGTTTTACTAGAGATGAGCGAACACTAAAATGTTCGAGGTTCGAAATCCAATTCGAACAGCTGCACACTGTTCGACTGTTCGAACGGGTTTCGAACCCCATTATAGTCTATGGGGGAAATGCTTGTTTCAGGGGTACGCAACATTCGATCAAATTCTACTTACCAAGTCCATGAGTGAGGGTCGGGCTGGATTCTTCTCCCTGCGCAGCGTCCCCGCGTCCTCTTCCGGCCTTGAATTCATTCTGCTAGGCATCGGGCCTAGGCAGAGCCGACTGCACATGCCCGCGCCCGCATGGACATGCACAGTCGGCTCTGCCCAGGCCCGATGCCTAAGCAGAGTGAATGCAGAGCCGGAAGAGGATGCGGGGACGCTGCACAGGGAGAAGACTTCTAAAGGTAAGAGAAGAACCAGCGTTGATTGGCAATGTATAGCATTCTGCCAATCAACGCTGGTTCTGCATCGAATCTTAACTTCCAACAGCTAGTAGTATTTGATTGAGTACGAGTATTTCGAATACCGTAGTATTCGATCGAACACCTACTCAATCGAGTACTACTCGCTCATCTCTAAGTTTTACATTATGTGAGTGTGGATGTTATTTCTATGGTACTTACTATATGAAGCAAAATGATATAAAAGTAAGGTGACCTGGCCAAGTCTGGCAGCAAAATAAACAATAAGAGTGGAAGTAGGGGATAAGGGAAGGTGAAATCACATGCTAAATATGGGGTCTGTGGAAATAAAATGTCATGCATAATAGTAATACTACATGCTACTGTATGTATAGGGTGTGTAGAAAAGGTTATTGGTACACATATTATACCATATAAGCCCACAAGGCGGAGATGTCAGGATGACGGCTGTTCTTGATAATAAGTTGAAAAGGAATTCAAACATCATATATTAACTAAAAATAGAGACAAATAGCACACAAATTGTACATCAGCATGGTGTTACAAACACAGATGGCTGCAAATTGCGGTATAAGATAGGCTGTGATATTATGAAGGAGGAAAAAGAGCAGCATTGAAGAAAGCAGAGACTGAGAGTACTAACCCATGATCTATGTAAGCCGTGTACCGAGGTGGGCTCCCCAGGATACAGCGAAGTCACGAACAAAGGAAGTGAGTCCAATTCAATTTAACCAAGATAGGATTTTACTTAGTTTAGTTAACCTCTTTTGTCCAAAAGAAGACTCCCAGGTATTACATTTACACAGCCTAGAGGCTGGGACCCTGGTGTTATACAGCACTGTGCCCACTAGTGTGGCCTTCAATATACTCCAAGCTTTTACCTACCTGCAGGCTGCGCCTATGCAGCTGCCTGTTACCTGTTATTACCCTATTACACAGGAACAATTCAGTGTGTGTGACACAGGCACCGGCGGTGTAACACCAGGGTTTACAATCTTATCACAATACTACTAAATTCCCCCCAAACCAAGTACAACTAAGCAAGTATAATGGTTAGTTAGCTTGCAAGCCAAACAGTGTAAAGTTAAACTAAATGTTGCTCCCAGACTTCCTTACAAGTCCCTCTCTGGGAGATATAACTCTGTAGAAATCCTCTGTGACTTAGTCCTTTTACCAGACAGGTAGATAGTTCACCAGTATTGCAGCCTGGGGGGATGATTATACCTAACTAACTAACTACAGGCTTTTTACTCAGTCCCAGCAATATGGTGCAAAACTTGCAGTGTGGTGCGTGCACGCTTACTTCTGTTGGGTACCTTTTAGTCTCTGTTAGCATCAGGGTGAAGAGGAGCTCCTCGGTCTCACTGGCAGTCTCACTTCTCAGCCAAGTCTCTGACAGTAATCTTCTCCTTAGGATGGTGTCTGGACAGACTCTGAAAGTCTCAAATCCTCAGCTATTCTTGCTGTGACTTCTCCCTCCAAGGACCCTCTCTGCACAGTGATGTCTCCACAGCTCTCTCTTCTCTAGAGTCCAGCACACTCTGACTCAAAATGGCTCCTAGAACCTTCCTCCAACGATCAGGGTCTCCACATCAATCTTCCAGGGGCATGCAGCCTTTTTCCTTTTACCTGTTATCTTGCAACAGCGACCTCTTGTGGTCAAACAACAAAATGTCAGGTTATGAAAACACCAACTCAATTACACATTGTACATTCACTACACAGGGGCTGTTTCACCCTCTTACAATCTACATAAAGGTCAGGTAGCAGGGGACGGCAGTCAAAATAATGTGAAATGTACCATAAGGAATAGTGCAAATTAAGAGGCCTGGGAAGAATGGAAATGAGACACCACCTGAGTCCAAGAACGTAAGCCAAAACAGCATGGGACTGAGCTGGAGAAGTAACTGGCTAGAGGGAGAGTCAAGGAGCACAGGTAACCCAAGGCAGAGAGAGCTGGAGAGAAAGGACACTCCCATAAAGCAGGAGGAATTGCTAAGACGGAACAACTGTGATGGACGCAGCAAAGGGATGAACAAACTCAACAGGTATGGCCAATGAGGAGACTGAGTAGAGGCATGTGTCGTCGTGCTAAGAGACTACCAGTAAATAGAGGAACTACTTGGCTGTAGCCATGGAAACACAAAAGCGTCTCTGTGATATCAGCTTGTAATGGGGCGTGATGTTCATGTAGTGAAAGGAATGCTGTTTCTTAAAGACCAATGCGCATGGGTAGTAGCTGATGGCACAAAGGTATCCTAATGAAGTATATATACAAGGGAATCCAGCAGCAGCTGCTTGGCCAAGTGCAAGTTAAATTGCACAACCTCTGAATAGCTGGGCGCATATTGCGGTTTACTTGCCGCACATTCCCTTTTAGATGAGTTAAATTAGTGTGGAAGAGGAGGAATAGGGGAAGCAGTTGGTGATGATGATGATGACGACTGTGTTAGAGGTGTAGATATGGCCTGCCTACAATCAAGATCATGGAAAGAAGGAGTAGAACAGTCTTGCTCACTTCCCCTGCCGGTGTCACTATCACTGTCATGTCTATTTTGCCAAACAAGATAATGATGTGAGTATGTAGAGATTTCGTTCCTATATTTGTTCCGGCCCAGCCATTGCTAAGTTTCTTGCACATCACCATGGATTTAGGTGAGTGATTAGATTTTACGCTCAAGACCAAACCCAAGGGATTTTAGGCTGCTTATTTAGACTGTGTTCTTGTGACACCATCGATGCTTGAGGTTGGGAAGACTCTAACAAAGCCATAAAAATATGTCTGTACCCTACACCATCTGGGATTGCCTATGGCCCCAATCCCTCTGGGGCTGCACCAGAAAGTCCTCCATAACCATCTGATGCGTTCATACTACCTGACATGCTGAAAACATGATTGTCTTCAGTGATGCCCATATATCTTTTTGTAGACAAGTAGAGGCGCCTCAGGCTACACTAGTACCATCTGGCCAACACAGCAGAATAACACTAACTACTATTACGGTACAGACTTCTACCAAGCTATGGAAGCTGAAAAGGCCCAGTTACTGAAGTTAGCCAAGCTTCATCCTCATCATCTAAAGAGGCTGCCTGAGGAGTTTGCACCATCGTGTCACCATCGAGTGTTAAGCCCCACCTGCCAGTGTCCGGAGATGATTCTCAGCCTGCGTTGTGAATAAGCAGACACCGGAGAGCTGTCTCCTGCTCTCACGCTCTGCCCTGCTCACAGGCCCCACCCCATGCCCGCCCCTGGCCCAGCCCCTGCCCCGCCCACAAGAAGTGGGTAGTAGATCTTATCCCTTGGTCAGTTTATAAAGTAGCTCACATGCTGAAAAAGTGTGAGTACCCCTGCTCTAGAGTCTCTTCAGAGCCCAGAGTATAATCAGTGGAGGCCCAGGAGAGAAGTAAAAAGTAACAAACAATTATAGTCACCATCCCTCACCTCTTCAGCTCTCTTTGGGCCCTCTTCCAGACTTGTGGTGACATCATACGTCCAGGGTTACAGCTGAGGTCTGTGATTGGTCCATAGTACTAACATGGGGCGTGTCGAGTGTCATGGCAAATCTAACCTAAAACTTTTATGAGCCTTAGCATGTGCCTAGAGTGATGCCATGGGTCTATGTCTGACACATAAGTGGAAAGCTGCTGTTGCGTCTCATGAAGTTACTGAGAAACTGCTTTTATCGTTGTACCTGAGGACCACATCAGTAAAGTACTTACATTGTGACCTGAGAGCGTGTGTACTTTGTTTGACCTTACTTTAGGGGTGTAACTAGTAACAATTAGGTCCCACAGCAAACTTTTGAATTGGGACCCCATGGCATAATGTCCCATAGTGGCCTCTCCACATAGTATAATGTCCCACAGCAGCCACTGTACACAGTATAATGTCACATAGCGGCCCCTGCACATAGTATACAGTCACATAGTTGTCCCTCCACACAGCACTTCGTCAGGCTTGAAACGGACATAGCTTGGAAGTGTTGCTTTTCTTGTCTTCCTGTGCAATCTGTTTTAAGAAGGATGAAATAAAGGATTATGATTTTTAACGAAGTACCTTGGTGAGTGCCCTGCTTATTCTTTTTGCATATTTATACACCAGAGCATAATGATCTGAGGCCCGGGGGAGGTGACAGACATAAAAACCAGTGTTACTCAGCTCTCATGCACTCCGCAATGACTCCCTACTGTTTTTGACTCTCTTCAATGACATCACAGACATGGGTTATGCTGGCATCATTATGCACCATGACATCAGCCTGACCCATGTGATGTCTGTGATTGCGCTACAGAGGATTAAACACAGCATGGAGTCCCAAAAGAACACAGGAGAGGCGAGTAACACTGGTTTTTATGTTCGCTCACCTCCACTGGACCTCCGATCCTTATACTTTGGGGTCTGAAGAGACCCTAGAGTATAATAATAGCGGTTCACACAGCAAATACTCTTGCCGCAACCTCGTAGCCTTACTTATTGATCCCTATTCCTGCTTATGGCTGACTCCACTTCCCCTTCTGCCCTTCAAGGGGCGCCATGAGTCCTATATCACATTGCTGGGAGGCATGGAGGGCAGAAGGAGAAACAGTGGCGGCTGTGAGCAGGAAAGAGGATCAGTAAGTAAATAGAGCCCCTTACCTGCTGGGATTACTCCAGCAGATAATGGCCTATTAAAAAATGGGCCTTACACCATTGACTAACATGTAGAAGCACTCAAAAGTTCAGTTCAGTCAGGTCAAAACGTATGTCCTTCTTTAGATTTCCTCTTGGCTCAAAATATCCCATCAAAAGTGGCATGAAAAGTCTTTTTTGCAACTGTTGAGTATTGTGAATAACACAAAGCTGAATATCTTGTGCCATTCATCTGGGGATATTATGAGTCAAGAGGAAAGGTAAGTAAGGACACATCTGCAGTTCTTTTATACTATGGCAAAAAATTACATAAAATAAGTCAGTATACTATAAACGTGTCCCATTCTTTACAGATGTATGAGTGGAAGTTGTAGATTGTGAGCTGAGATGTTGTGCATTAAATTACTCTCCATCTGTAAATGAAGTCTACGGTAAAGACAAAGATAACTGCAAAAATATTGTTCAGGAAGGATGATAAAAACTTGTTATGGAGTTGAAACATTGGAACATGTTTTACAAATTATTTCTTCTTGGAGTGATGCAGTGTTTCCTTTTGTGATATTTTTGAAAAGGTTTTTAATGCCATTTTAGGCCACCTATTTAGTAAAAGCTCACTGTATCGCTAAATGCTTGACTTATGTGTACAAAGGAGAACTACAATGCATAAAGCAATAACCATTACACTAATGCACAACCATTCTTAGTTCCAGGTAAATTACTTACAGAGATAAATATGTCAAGACAGTCATTGAGTTCCTGCTGGTGAAAGACTTTTTGTCTCTGTTTATATAAATGAACTCGGAACTCTCACTTGGATTTCTGCACTACATGGAGGTACTATACTTATAGGCAGGATGCCTTGTTTACACATAAAGCATTGTGTTACAAAGCACATATATAGATATAGCATTTAATCGGCTAGAGCTGCACCTCTTTGTACTGGAGAACACTTGTTCAGTAAAAGAGACAATTCTTGTTTCATTGCAAACTGTTGTCAGACCTTAGAGGAAACTGTTGGGTGAAACACATATAGGAGCTGAGGTTGGAATTTGTAGCTGTCATTCTTTCCTGTGGTTGGTGTCCTGGTTGAGTTTGCATTGGTATCCTACTAATATTATAAATGTGAAAGTTTGTGTGAAAGTTTGTGTGTTTGGATGTTTGTGTGTTTGGATGTTTGTGTGTTAGTTACTCAATCATGCAAAAACCGCTGAACGGATTTGAAAGAAATTTGGCACATAGATAGATTGTAACCTTGATTAAAACATAAGATACTTTTTATCTCGGTAAATGACATGGCATCGTGATTGTTATGAATTTATGTTCACATACTATATTACACTGCTCTTGTAGCAGCTTATCTCAGGTTCTGATAACACCAGGTCTGTTATCTCTCTATGTAAACACTCATATAACCATCAGTTCATTCTGTACATGCATTTGCATATTATCTGATCAGCTCCAGGCAACATGCTGATACACTGGATGGGAAAATACCTTTAATCCAAATTGGCAGTTTGCTACTTTTAAACACGCTGGGAAAAAGAAAATCTAATTTGTTGCAAAATTCTAAAACAATGACAGTTATGAAGGTAGCCAGAAGTCAACAGAGTTCTCCTCAAGCAGAGCTCAGGGGGATCATCGGCACCAACACCACGCTCATTATTTGCTGTCCCAGCGAGCTGCCGAAATGCCGGAACAATCACGGGCAGAGCACGAGGAACGAGTTCAGCGGAAGGCCAGCTTGACAGCTGTTGAAACACCGGAGCAAGCAGATTATTAATGCCAACAACACGCTCATTATATGGCTTCTCAGTGAGCTGCTGAGATGCCGGAACAATCACGGGCACAGTGCGAGGAATAAGTTCAGCAGCAGGCCAGCTTAACAGCTGCCGAAACGCTGGAGCAGGCAGATCATTAACACCAACAACACGCTCATTATATGGCGTCCCAGTGAGCTGCTGAGATGCTGGAACAATCACAGGCACAGCGTGAGGAATGGTACAGCGGCAGGCCAGCTTAACAGCTGCTGAAACGCCGGAGCAGATGGATCATCAACACCAACAACACGCTCATTATATGGTGTCCCAGTGAGCTGCTAAGATGCTGGAACAATCACAGGCACAGTGTGAGGAACAAGTTCCGCAGCAGGACAGCTTAAGAGCTGCCGAAACATCGGAGCAGGCAAACCATCGATGGCAGCAATTTGTTGAATATAGGCGATCATTGACGACAAAAACATGCAGATGAAGTCGCGGGCAGAGGTTAGTATTATATATGACTGCTATTGTGCTGATATGACCTTGCATATACTCTGGGCAGTGTATTTATTTCATTAAGTGTTTCTTCCTAGGTGTTAAAAAATGTACAGAATTTTTAACCAGATTATAAGTAACATAATTATTTTGTGTAAATATTTATAATACATTTTTGGTCTTTTTATTAGTATATTCATAAACATGCTGAATTCTGTATATGGTGTTTATTGATTTGTTAGATTGGGTAGGGACATACATATGGGTATATCTTGGTTGGTATGTTCCATTAATATAACAGTTTGCTGGAAAGGACCTGGAAAGGACCTGCACCCGGTCTACACTTTGCAGGTTTCCATCTTCTGACCGAGAAACTGGACAGGAGATGGAAACCTGGAGTCAGTTTTCAAACCCATTCACTTGAATGGGTTTGCAAAGTATCCGCCCGTGAGCGTCTTCTGCCTCTCCGCGGCGAAACCGTTTTTTTTTTTTAACCGGACACAAAGTCGGACATGCAGGACTTTGTGTCCAGTTAAAAATACTGGTTTCGCCGCTGAGAGGCACAAGACACTCATGGGCGGACACTGACTGCCAGGTTTCCGTCTCCTGTCCAGTTTCTCAGGCAGAAGACGGAAACCCACAAAGCGGAGACGGGCGCAGGTTTGAACCAACCCAAATTTGTAAGATTATATCATGTTATTCGTGTGTTGCCTGCACCATACTTGGAAGACCTTACATGATCACAAAAGGGTTTAAGTCAGGCTGCTATATGTCACAAATGTTTCAATTAAGTTTCCTATAGTGACATCACAGCTAGGTTTCAGTCAGGTAAATATTGTTGTAAGAGAAGACCACCCACTTCTGGACAACACACGGAATCATCAGTGTTAACCTACTAACCCCAAAGATGGGGCAGAAAGGTCCTTGTTACTTTGGTGCTTAAAAAGGGTTCTCCAGCTTTTTTAAAATGGGTGCCCTAGCTTCAGGTAGGACATCAAGTTCAGATTGACAGGGGTCTGACTGTTAGGACCCCGCTGATCAACTGGTTCTCAGTGTCAGCAGATGTGCGTTTTTTTATCTAGTCATTTTCTTCCTTTGGCTGTATTCACACAGAGTAACGCCAGGCGTTTTTTGTGTGCTTTTTGCACATAGCGCCGCGTTAACACCGCGTAGCGCCGCGTTAACGCCGCGTATACGCGGCGTTAACGCCGCGCTATTTTGCGGTGGCATTGACCGGCGTTAACGCGGCGTATACGCGGCGTAAACGCGGCGCTACGCGGCGTTAACGCAGCGCTATGTGCAAAAAACACACAAAAAACGCCTGGCGTTACTCTGTGTGAATACAGCCTTTCTTTGTCTACAGTCATGGCCAAAAGTTTTGAGAATGATACAAATATTAATTTTTACAAAGTCTACTGCTTCAGTTTTTCTAATGGCAATTTGCATATACTCCAGAATGTTATAAAGAGTGATCAGCTTAACAGCAATTACTTGCAAAGTCAATATTTGCCTAGAAAATTTACTTTATCCCCCAAAACACATTTCAACATCATTGCAGCCCTGCCTTAAAAGGACCAGCTAACATCGTTTCAGTGATTGCTCCATTAACACAGGTGTGGGTGTTGATGAGGACAGGGCTGGAGATCAATCTGTCATGATTAAGTAAGAATGACACCACTGGACACTTTAAAAGGAGGCTGGTGTTTGGCATCATTGTTTCTCTTCTGTTAACCATGGTTGTCTCTAAAGAAACACGTGCAGTCATCATTGCACTGCACAAAAATGGCCTAACAGGGAAGAGTATCACAGCTAGAAAGATTGCACCTCAGTCAACAATCTATCGCATCATCAAGAACTTCAAGGAGAGAGGTTCCATTGTTGGCAAAAGGCTCCAGGGCGCCCAAGAAAGACCAGCAAGCGCCAGGACCGTCTCTTAAAAGTGTTTCAGCTGCGGGATCGGGCTGCCAGCAGTGCAGAGCTTGCTCAGGAATGGCAGCAGGCAAGTGTGAGTGCATCTGCACGCACTGTGAGGCGGAGACTCTTGGAGCGAGGCCTGGTCTCAAGGAGGGCAGCAAAGAAGCCACTTTTCTCCAGAAAAAACATCAGGGACAGACTGATATTCTGCAAAAGGTACAGGGAGTGGACTGCTGAGGACTGGGGTAAAGTCATTTTCTCTGATGAATCCCCTTTTCGATTGTTTGAGACATCTGGAAAACAGCTTATTCGGAGAAGACGAGGTGAGCGCTACCACCAGTCTTGTCTCATGCCAACTGTAAAGCATCCTGAAACCATTCATGTGTGGGGTTGCTTTTCAGCCAAGGGAATCGGCTCTCTCACAGTCTTGCCTAAAAACACAGCCATGAATAAAGAATGGTACCAGAATGTCCTCCAAGATCAACTTCTCCCAACCGTCCAAGAGCAGTTTGGCGATCAACAATGCCTTTTCCAGCATGATGGAGCACCTTGCCATAAAGCAAAGGTGATAACTAAATGGCTCAGGGAACAAAACAGAGCTTTTGGGTCCATGGCCTGGAAACTCCCCAGATCTTAATCCCATTGAGAACTTGTGGTCAATCATCAAGAGACGGGAGGACAAACAAAAACCTACAAATTCTGACAAAATGCAAGCATTGATTGTGCAAGAATGGACTGCTATCAGTCAGGATTTGGTTCAGAAGTTGATTGAGAGCATGCCAGGGAGAATTGCAGAGGTCCTGAAGAAGAAGGGTCAACACTGCAAATATTGACTTGCTGCATTAACTCATTCTAACTGTCAATATAAGCTTTTGTTACTCATAATATGATTGCAATTATATTTCTGTATGTGATAAAAACATCTGACAAACACACATAAAAACCAGAGGGCAGCAGATCATATGAAAATATAATATTTGTGTCATTCTCAAAACTTTAGGCCATGACTGTACACTATACCCCTGCACTCCTTATACCTGTGTTTATTATACAGATTTATTCATACCGTATACTGATTATTTTTGGATGGTGCTCGTCCAAATTTTTTTTAAACACTGGTTCTCAGTGTCGAATGATTGCTCACCATTCTTTTAATAATGAGTGCGGCTGTGGTTGTTCCATTCAAGTCTATGGGAGCCCATAGTGCATTGTCCACTTCATAGTCTGCTGCTACTATATGTGTTTGCTGTGTTCATTGCTCAGGGACCTATGATTATGTTATATCTACTTCTAATAGCCAGATGAAGATCCCTTTAATGCAAAATGTAACCAAAACAGCAATTCTGTTCTAATGTGATTACTTGGATTATAGCAAATTTTATTTCATAGTGATGGACTATCTGGATTAAAGTAGGTGTGATGCATTAAAAAACAAACAAATGGATTTTAAATAAATAAATAAGTAGCCTGCTTTACAAATAGTAGTGGGACATTACAAATCTCTTTCTGTCTAGTAAATTGCTGTGGCTGTGCAGTTCTAGATATCCAACTGGACTGTGACACTCAGAGCCGCCGATAGGCCAGTACTACTCCTACTGGCGTCAGGGGCCCGGCCAAATTTAAAAATGGGGGGGGCCCGGTTTTGGCCCGCCACCGTGTGCCGGCCCCCTGGCGCCGACAGCAGTCATTGTATGTCATTGTATGTCCTGTGTCCTGCATATGTGTCATTGTATGTCCTGTGTCCTGCATATGTGTCAGCGAGAGAGGCGGCAGCGGCAAAGCGAGGAGCTGACACAGGTCAGCTCCTCGCTTCAGCCGCGTATGTGTCAGTGTCAGCGAGAGAAGCGGCAGCGGCAAAGCGAGGAGCTGACACAAGTCAGCTCCTCGCTTCACCGCTGCCGCCGGCTACCCGGCAGTGTAGACGCGATGTGAATAGTATCAATACCTGGAGTAAAGAGCTGGGACTTTATTGACATTTTCACTCTCACCTTTTACCATTGCCCCATTATATAGCTTACACCTATTTCTTAAAGGCAAACAATGTTGTTGTTTTGTTTGTTTTTTTCAAAAAGGTCTGTTGGTGCTATTAATGGGTTAATAAATGAAACCATATACCTTTAGCAGTGTTTTCTATGATTTCTGGGTGTCTCTGGGAGCTCCTGGCATCCTCTGCATTTGTTTACTAGTGCAGCTTCCTGCTATGTAACTTCTATGCTAGCTACCTTTCACCTCACTCCCCTCCACTTCCTCTATCCCACCCTCCTCTCTTTCTATTCCCTTCCTCCGATACACCCCTTCCCCTCCGAGGCTCACCAACAAGCCATTTCAGGGGAGGTGCAGAAAATTTTAAAATTAGGTGTCATTGAGGAGTCCAAAGTGGATGGGCCAGTCCTATTGTACTAGTTCCCAAACCAGATGGGACATTGCGTGTTTGCAACAATTTCAGAAAACTAAATGAGGTGTCCAAATTTGATGGCTATCCCATGTCTCGGGTAGATGAACTTATTGAGAGTTTGGGAAGGGCCTGTTACTTCTCTACACTAAATTTCACTAAGGGATACTGGCAGGTACCCCTGACGGATAGCGCCAAAGAAAAGACTGCCTTTATTACCCCTGAAGGACTTTTTCACTCGTGTTACCGTTCGGGCTCCATGTGGTCCCAGCCACATTTCAAAGGTTAATGGACATAGTGTTGAAACCTCATAGAAGATACGCCCCTGCACATCGGGATGACATCATCATTTTCAGCAAAGACAGGGGAGTCATTTGACCAAGGTACAAGTTGTAGTGGATTCTATGAGAGCAGCCAGCCTGACTATTCACCCCAAAAAGTGTGCTTTGGGAATGGAGGAGATACTTTATTTGGGGTGTGTGTTCAGCCACAGTATAATTAAACCCCAGGTCAACACTATGTGGGAATGGCCTCAACCTGTGAGCACCAAAAAATGTATGTCATTCCTGGGAATTGTTGGGTATTACAGACGGTTTATACCCAACTTTGCCACAGTATCTTCTCCCCTGACAGACCTTCTAAAGGGTAAAAGATTTGTTATGGTGCAGTGGAATGACCAGGCCAAAAGCACTTTTCAGGAGTTAAAGGTGGCTTTATGGATCTCTTGTCCTCATTACACTTCAGCAAAAAGTTTAATGATTATTAGTAGGTAAAAGTGCCTATGCTCACTAGAGATGCATGTCAGTGCATTGGGATAGAACTTGTGAGATTCATCAACAATCTAACATGACAGTTTTCTGGCTGTACTCTGACCTCAGATATTTGGGTAAATGAGAATGTGGCCTGTTAGATAAGGTTTGTTTCCCCATTGAAATAAACCCCATTGAAAGTGCATGTTATAGAAGTTGTGGGTGGTAGATGTTGGCGATCTAATTTATACAGTATGTCCAGCTCAGTACTAGCGAAGTACTGTCAATGTTTTCTCGGCCTGGATATAACTAGACTGGTTAATGGTATGGTCAAGGTTAGTAGACCTAGATACAGCGCCGCACCTCCCATGAGGCGACCTGAAGCGAGCGCTTCAGGTGGCGCTATGTCAGGGCCCCAGGGAGGGCGGCATTTTTGCTTCCCTAAGCCAGTCCAGGACAAGCTGTCCTGGACTGGCTTAGCACCAAGCGGTGGTTTGGGGAGGCCACTGGAGCAGCGCTGCTCCAGCAGCCTCCCCTCACGCTCAGGCAGAGAGCAGGTCATCTCTGTGCCTGCTCTCTGCCTGCGAATGGCGCTAAGCCCCGCCCCCTCCGCTCGGTCACGCCCCCTCCTCTGGGGGGGGGCGGCTTTCTGTAGTTCGCCTCGGGCGGCGAAAGGGGAAGGTTCACCCCTGCCTAGATACTATAGCTATAACTAAGTTTCAGAATTTTACTAAAAACTGCTCTAGCGTGGAACTTTCCTTCTAGGCAGAATTAATTGCAGACTGAGGGACAAAAGCTTCACAACAGCTAATATGACACATTAGTCAGTCTATAAAGCTATTTTATGGTTGTGGTCAACAGTTCAATAAGCTCGGTGAGAAATGTTCCTAAGTACATGGATGCTTGAGTTTATTTGCTGGCTTTGTCCTTGTGATTGATGAGTAAACATGGCTATTGGTTTTTCTTACTAGTTTATATGAATGCCTGCCATAGGGAGCTTTACTACACAGTTAATGCATTCCAGTTCATTCCTACATTCTTATGTCTATTTATTATCACTAGGTTTAATGCCTAATACTTGACAAAGCCTTTATTAGGTCTTTTATTGTTCTGTGTTTCCTTAAGTAATGGAGCCTTAAATTTTCAGATAAAGACTGAACTTTTTTACGTCATGCAGCTTTACTTTTGGAATGTGTTTTATTCCAGGAGGTTGAAGGGTTTAATATATTGTTGGGTTTTTTTTAGCTAGTATGCCCAAATAAGACACTAACTCTGACAATGGAGTATTCAGTTACACTCTGTATTGCGGTGACAATAGGCACTCATGGTGTTTGTCAGGAAATAGACCTCGGCTTTCATTTAGATGCAATCACCCAGTGAAGTTTAGCTTGCATTTGTTAGGGATGAAGCATTTAGACATGGTTTTATAGTTGAAAAATATCTAATGATTTTGGGAATGGAGCCGAAGGGTAACATCAGTCTCCAGGATAATAGATCCCTTGGCGACATTTAAAATACTTCGACTCTTTAGAGTCTGAGCTTTTTCAAGGATTGTTGGACATGGCTGGCTATCTAATGCATTGGGATTTATAATGCACATCAAATCATTACTGAATTAAATATGTTATAGGTGTCTTTCATTTACAGCCAGGACAAAGTAAAATTGTAAAAGAATTAAAGATAAAAATCGCTAATTAAAAATTTGTAGCTTTAACTTTCTGATAATGCATTCAAAATAGCAAAAGTCATTTTTTTTCCATTTATTATGAACTCTTAAGACAAATGTCATTATTTGTGGTCATTTAATTATTTAGTAATATTCTGCTAAAAAGATATCTCCTGCAGGTTGACGTAAAACTGCTAATGTTCAAGATCTTACTGATAAGGTTCAAGCACATGGCCATATTATAGATTTATACGGAGTTGTAATATGGCTGCCATAGAGGTTAACTTGGGCTCTACTGTACAGTATAGCAGTGACTATAGTACTCTATAAGGAGTTTTCTCTCTGTCAGATTCCTTATAGATTCTAATGATAAGTGGTATGCTGTTCATATAGCAAGCAATGGTTGGTGAAAGGGTGAAATTGCGGGGAAACTATTTTTTTTCTTAGTGGAGAAACAATTTTTTTTAATTTTTTGATCGACAGAAAGTCCTGCATGTACGACATTGTGTCTGGCCAAAAAAAACAGTTTCCCCGCAGAGAGGCTGCAGACAGACACTGGCGGTTTGCTTTTAAAACCCATTCAAATGATGCCGGGATCCGTCCCCTGTCCAGTTTCGCCGGGGCTTATGACAGTAACTTAGCAGAATGACACAGGGCGGACACAAGCGCAAGTGTGAACGCCCCATAAGAGATATACAACTTTGTAAATTTGGTACATTTTCAGTTGTCTGTATGCCAATTGTTTGGCAGAAAAGAAAGTAACTCAGAGGAGGAACAACACCTCCTGTTGAAAGTGTTTTTCTGGCCCGATATGGTGTTTTCAATCTGATGACCCATCCACACGATAGGTCATCAGTATGTGATCTGTGGGGCCTCACACCCATACCCCGAACAGATCAGCTGTAGGGATCGGAAGTAATGGGTTGATTTAAAGGGCTATTTCACCTATATACATTATGTCTTGCAAGTGGAAATTCTGTCTCTGAGGCCAGCACCTTTCTAAAGAATAAGAGGAATAAAAACTGGGGAGAGTCAGAACAACATGTGTGCAGCTCTTTCCATTGTATTTTGATGGAATTTTGGAAAGAGTTTAACAAATTTGCTCAGTCAATGGATAAAGTTTCTTGATTTTTGATGTGTAATCCCATGATCCTGAATTTATTTTACATAAGTAGCATATCCTAATGTAATCTTAATCACTGTCAAGAAAAAAGCTTAATTCAATATATTCTGTAAATGAAATAGAGCCGGAGCCATCCCTACAGGTAACCATGATTCAATAAAGTCTGTGTGGTTGTTCTGTTTCGGTTATTAGTCACATGAGCATGGGAAGGTTATTAGGTTGGGTAAAAGTCGGTTATCTTGACTCCTGGAAATCCTACTATGTTACCTTAGTCCTCACTTTAACACCAGAGCCAGAATGCTGGTGATGTGCCTTCTGAATGTGGTGGTCACATTTTGAACTTTACAAGATGGCCCTTAAGCCAGTTAGTTCCTGTTCAGTCCAGCCTATAATTAGTCGTAAAAGAGGGAACTAGGTTGTAGAAAAGCAGCTTCAGCTCTGCAGGTTAGCTAAGGACAGAGAGGAAATAAGAGCGTTTGGTAGTCCCATGTCAATTGACCGTATGCTTACAGAACCAGGACTCATTGAACCTACTACAGAACATCTCCACATCTCCGCTGTAGAACCAGTGAGGAAAGTTACATATCTACAGCTGAAATGTGCGCTTTATATGTGCGGAGCCTGTTGCTATTAGTTGAGGTGCCTCCATGTTGCTTTGTAAGGGTAGGTTCACACTACTGTTATTTAATGTTTGTTGCTCTCATCTGACATAGGTTATAATTGACAAATAAAGAGGGAGTCCCCTCCATCAAGTGTCGATCGGCATTCACCCTAATGTAAAAAAACATAATGGAAGGTTTCTTCCATCATGTTTTTTTTACTTTTCTGACAAAAGAAAAGATGGTGCATGGAGGACATTTTCTTCTTCTGCAACAAAAATAAACAAACATAATGGCAGAAATAGTTCATCCTGTTGTTTATATTAGTGTCAGTGGGAACGGACACAGACGGAGTCCCCTCCATTTGTGTCTGTTACTCTGCTATCATTAATGTCTGTTGCTGTCATCCTATGATGGATGACAGCAACAGATATTAATAATGATCATGTGAACATAGCCTTACTGGATGAATCATGTCAAGTAAATTGAGCTACAAGCATCTCTTGTTTTAACTGCCAACCTTTCTCCTGTGCTTCATTTCCATTTAAGATCATGGGTACCCTAAAACACCACTACATAGGAAGAAAGTAGTAGAATAGTAGTATGTGCCCTCACCATCCCCTCCGTACGACCCCCTTATGACTGTACTAGTCTAAGGCCTGTAAGAAGATTTTGCCACCGTGACCAATGCGGGTAACATTGTTGACCTATTCCTACTGCACCATTTCCACAGGGCTCAGCCCTGGGTGGCTGCATATGTTTATGCCTATCCCATAATCGATCTTATGGATGGTCCTTGCAGATGCAATCACATATTCACCAGGAGTTGGAACTTTAGGATTACTGTGATCTGTCTGACTGTAACACAGTCATCATGAGTAGATGCAGAGCTATTTTTCTTGCTATCAAGCCATAACCTCTAGTTCTGACTGTTTGATTTCTGACTGTATTTACTCCTGCTCCTTGTAGAGTGCATAGGGTGGGTGCGCCTTCTCTCTTAACAACTTGAGAGTTTTACTGGTACACCTGTGAGCCCTGCCCAGCTAATTTCTCACCCCTATTGGGCCTCTACACTGAGCCTGAGCAGCATAGGTTCTTAGCTTGCCAGTTCTTGCAGTGGTTCCCTGCTTGTCCTTCTGATTGATCATCCATGTACTGACCTGGGCTCGCTACTCACTACTGATTCTGTTCCTAAGCTGCTACTTTCTGTGTATTACTTTTTTGGCATCCTATAACCCTGCAGTATTGCCATCCCTTGACTTACGTACCAGACTCAACTACACTTTTGCCTGACCATCTGGTGCTGGACCACTTAGATAACTCCCTCAGGAGTAGCCCAAAGTCAAACCAGTTATGTGTCACAGTGGGCCCACCATCCGCTTCAGATAAACACTACAATTAATATGACATAGATATCCAGCATTGGGACTCTTCTTGAATTGAATAAGTAAAGCTCTTGCCTTTGGTTGTCTTGGAAAGACGGTTGTTTTTTTACTACTGTAACACAAAATATTACTAGAAAATGATTTGGGGGAGCTGATCCAAGCTTATTCCTTATGTCTACTGCTATATAAAACAGCTGCTGAAGGCAAGTACTGACAAATGTTTAGTAAAGTAATAAGTAATGTTTTGTGTTTCCTAGGAGACCTAACCAGCAAATTATCTTTAAAATCACTAAAAAGCCTAACCTTTCATAGCTTTTCATGCAGTCTGTACTTCTGAATTGTGGAATTGCTTCCCCATAATTAAATGAGAAAGAATAAGTTGCAGCCCTGTGCACAAATTACTACCCAGTGCATGCAAAATAATGTATTATAAGTAGCAATTTATTCTATTTATTGTACAGATATTGATGTGCATTGGATTTACGCTATTTTTGAGTCAGCACCATGGTAACTGGTCTCTTGACAAAGGTCCCATGTCAGAGCTAGACAGAAATAGAATAAGTATAGCAGGCAGCTAGGAGAAAATTCATTATAATTATTAATATTATTGTAGTTTATTTGTAAAGCACAAATAGTTTCCACAGTGCTGTATAACAAGGCACACATTCATGACAATGCTGAAAAAAGAAAAAAAACAATGGTCCCGAAGATGAGGGGGGATGGGGGGGGGGGGGTCTTCTGAAGTTAACTGCTCTATCAAAATCCATTAAAAACACCACAGAGAAGCATACACTCTAATTATCATACAGCAGGCAAACACATGAAGGCCAGGACCAATTATCTTAGAACCTGGTGAACTACCGCTATATCCTTGGCCAATGGAAGGAAACTGGTGTACCTGGGGAAAAGTTAAAGTTAAAGCTAAAATTGTTAATGTATAAATAAAAGCTAACAAAATAATATTATGCACACATATGAAAATTTGTAAGAACTAGTGATATATTATATACAATAGTCCAGTTATCATCTATATATCATGACTATGTAGATAGAACAATAGACTAGATTTGACTGCACTGCATGGTCAGCAATATACTACAGTAATACGAACCTTGCCACAAAGCCTGATGTGCTGAGTTATGTCGACAATGTAACACAAAGTTAGAAATCTACTGTATAAGTTCCTCCATAGATATGGCAGTATAAGACCCTGTCCATACACCACATGCCCATTTACGATGACCTGCATGTAGATAGGCTATGTATATCTGAACTTGGTTCAATCAATGATCTAGCCAATGAACATTGTTAGATACACACAGAAACGTCTAGCGGCATAGCGTGTCAAAGAGTGATAGACACTGGATTACCTGAAAAATATCAATCACCCCTGGATGTCTAAGCTAGGGAAGGTCTTGACAACTGCACCTTTATGTGTTACCACGAGGGCATGCCCACTGTGGGGGTGTTGACTTGGCATCCTAGCACTAGTATTAAGGAAGGTCCTTTCTAAAGGCTATGGCATATGCTCATGTATTAAGTACTGGTCTCTTAGTTATTATTTACTGTCTATGTTGTTCTAAGTTGGTAATTTATTACAAAGGTCTTGTCTTAGTTTTAGTACCAGTAGTCATTGGCACTTGGCAAAAAACCTAGGGATAGCTTTTGCAACAGGTGCTAGAATACCCAAGATATAATGGAGATAAAATCCCTAAATATGTTATATGCCTCATACTTCTCTCACATGTCCTCAGTATTCCGATTTTCTGAGATGAAAACAGGAGACTCGGGGAAAATCCAATGTTTTACATCCATCTTTCCTCCAGCAGATTAATTGACTAGTAATTATTTAACAACGTTCATAAATCTAAGCTGGTTGACCCATTAAATCACAAACTTAATTTGCCAAAAAAAACCTATGCCAATAGATTTACTTTGTGCTATGCACTTTGACCTCTCTAGATGTCAATATTGAAAAAGAAATATCATCATTATAGTCTTTACTAATAATTCCTAACATATTGCAATCTCATGGTATATACAGTCCTATGAAAAAGTTTGGGCACCCCTATTAATCTTAATCATTTTTTGTTCTAAATATTTTGGTGTTTGCAACAGCCATTTCAGTTTGATATATCTAATAACTGATGGACACAGTAATATTTCAGGATTGAAATGAGGTTTATTGTACTAACAGAAAATGTGCAATATGCATTAAACCAAAATTTGACCGGTGCAAAAATATGGGCACCTCAACAGAAAAGTGACATTAATATTTAGTAGATCCTCCTTTTGCAAAGATAACAGCCTCTAGTCGCTTCCTGTAGCTTTTAATCAGTTCCTGGATCCTGGATGAAGGTATTTTGGACCATTTCTTTCTACAAAACAATTCAAGTTCAGTTAAGTTTGATGGTCGCCGAACATGGACAGCCCGCTCTCAAATGATCTGAAAACAAAGATTGTTCAACATAGTTGTTCAGGGGAAGGATACAAAACGTTGTCTCAGAGATTTAACCTGTCAGTTTCCACTGTGAGGAACATAGTAAGGAAATGGAAGACCACAGGGACAGTTCTTGTTAAGCCCAGAAGTGGCAGGCCAAGAAAAATATCAGAAAGGCAGAGAAGAAGAATGGTGAGAACAGTCAAGGACAATCCACAGACCACCTCCAAAGAGCTGCAGCATCATCTTGCTGCAGATGGTGTCACTGTGCATCAGTCAGCAATACAGCGCACTTTGCACAAGGAGAAGCTGTAAGGGAGATTGATGAGAAAGAAGCCGTTTCTGCACGTACGCCACAAATAGAGTTGCCTGAGGTATGCAAAAGCACATTTGGAGAAGCCAACTTTATTTTGGAAACAAAGATTGAGTTGTTTGGTTATAAAAAAAGGCGTTATGCATGGCGTCCAAAAAGAAACAGCATTCCAAGAAAAACACTTGCTACCCACTGTAAAATTTGGTGGAGGTTCCATCATGCTTTGGGGCTGTGTGGCCAATGCCGGCACCGGGAATCTTGTTAAAGTTGAGGGTCGCATGGATTCCACTCAGTATCAGCAGATTCTTGAGAATAATGTTCAAGAATCAGTGACGAAGTTGAAGTTACGCCGGGGATGGATATTTCAGCAAGACAATGATCCAAAACACTGCTCCAGATCGACTCAGGCATTCATGCAGAGGAACAATTACAATGTTCTGGAATGGCCATCCCAGTCCCCAGACCTGAATATCATTGAACATCTGTGGGATGATTTGAAGCGGGCTGTCCATGCTCGGCGACCATCTAACTTAACTGAACTTGAATTGTTTGTCCAAAATACCTTTATCCAGGATCCAGGAACTGATTAAAAGCTACAGGAAGCGACTAGAGGCTGTTATCTTTGCAAAAGGAGGATCTACTAAATATTAATGTCACTTTTCTGTTGAGGTGCCCATACTTTTGCACCGGTCAAATTTTGGTTTAATGCATATTGCACATTTTCTGTTAGTACAATAAACCTCATTTCAATCCTGAAATATTACTGTGTCCATCAGTTATTAGATATATCAAACTGAAATGGCTGTTGCAAATACCAAAATATTTAGAACTAAAAATGATTAAGATTAATAGGGGTGCCCAAACTTTTTCATAGGACTGTATGTATACAGTTAATTATTTATTTCTGACATTTTAATAAGTAGCTTTGCTATGTGAACAAAATGTTCACCTATGATCTTGTAACTTGGAACGTAGCAAGTCCAGAAACTTTGTTTTAGATAGATAGTTTGATAAGTGCTACTTTGCCGTAAGACAGGCCTAACGTTTAGGCGACATAATGTTCTTTAGGGCTAAGTATATGCCGCATGCATAATTATGCTAATTCTCCTATAAGATTGTTGTTGATAGTTAGAGGATGTTCTGATGGCTGGTTGCCTGAAATCTGGCTTAAGAACCCTTGTTGTGGAACATTTGTCAGATTTCTCTGCCCTAGCAGAGGTCGATGTAGTTACATCTCTTTGTTTCCTTTATTATCTCTATGTACACTACTTTTTTTTTTTGCTGTAACGTCACTTCTAAATAAACTTTCATCTGCTTTATCC
This sequence comes from Leptodactylus fuscus, assembly GCF_031893055.1. NCBI lineage: Eukaryota > Metazoa > Chordata > Amphibia > Anura > Leptodactylidae > Leptodactylus > Leptodactylus fuscus. The sequence goes on from NC_134265.1 coordinate 144,560,452, forward strand.
ATCTGAGAGAAAGTTTATCTCTTCGTTTTGTGTAAAAGTTTCCATAACATTTGTGGCTGCATTATATTGTAAAGATATATTGAAATATATTGAAGTATAAAGCTATAGAAATAGAATTGATTCTTTGTCTCTTATTTGGACAGTCATTAGCTTTAAGTAATCTCTTAGCTCCGATCCCTAAAGTATTGTGATACACAGGTGAATACTTAAGAATCTCTTTTACTCGCGTTGGGACATTGTGACTTGTAAACCATATTGTCTAGCTATAACTGATTCCAAACAGAAACACAAGTATCTGTACTGTATTTTGTCACGAAGAAAAGACAACCCACTGGAAATAGCAAAAAGAAGCATTTTGTTCCTCTATATTCTTATCGTCCTTGGTTGTTTTCACATTTAATATAGACAAGAAGCCAATTTTTCAGGTTTTTAAATCTGATATTGGACAACTTCATACTAAAAGAAAAATACAAGAAACATCTTTATTGCCAGCTACCATCTGAAACAGTCCTCACCCACTGAAAGGCATGACCCACCTCTACCAACTCTTGTTCTTCGCATATTTCAATATTTCCTGCTTCACAGATTCCAGCGCAATTGGATTTTTTTTTCTCTAGCTCCCGCCATTCCTGAGCAATCAGGTGCTTAATATAATAGGCTCTGTATTGTGAGACAGAAGTTGTCAGGCAGGAGCAGGCAAGGGGTATGATTCTGAGTCAACGCCTACACTACTCTTAAATAGCAAATCAAACACCAAAACTAACTGCATTTGTTACTCAAGAATGGTGAGGGCTAGAGAGAAAATCCCAAGCGTGCTGGAATAAGTGGATCAGTGTCTATTAACAGATGCTAAGAACTTGAACTGGTGAAGGTGGTGAAATATATAAACCTGATAGGCAGAACTGTTAAAAATGTCATGATCACAGACATGGGGAGGAAGCTCTATATTTGTATTGCAACGAATAAGGAAGTGTAGTTTGCTGAACCAAATTAATTTGATAAGATTTATAAATTTTAGTCTGAAGAAAACTGGTTTATTTTGTATAAGTTTACATTCTATAGAAAAAAAGTTCAATAAAATGTGTCAAAAAAAGGAAGGACAAAACGGGATTTTTTTTCCCAAACCCCTTTTTGCACAAAGATGTATCATGTTTTGTTATTGCAGGGAGTCTTCACACGGAGTTACGCTGCGCTCATTCTGATTGTAAAAAACACATTCAGAATGAGCGCGTAAAAAGCAGCTCCCATTGACGTGAATTGGAGCTGGCATACGTGTGCTCCCCATTGAAATCAATGGGAGGCTTTTTTCCCTATTGCTTTCAATGTATTATGCGTATATCACATTGAAAGCAATAGGGAAAAAAGACTCCCATTGATTTCAAGTCAATGGGAGCTGCTTTATACGCGCTCATTCTGAACGTGTTTTTCCGATCAGAATAAGCGCAGCGTTACTCCGTGTGAAGGCTCCCTTATGCTGTCTTTGACACTTTTATAAAAAGTGGCCAGCTTGTAGTGAGAAAGACAGCAAAAATCTGGAAAGATATTTCAGCCGGTCTTCTGTTTCAGATTCCATTACAAATTCTGGCCCTGTGTAATCTGCAGTGGAAAACCGAGGTAGAATTTTCTTCTGTGGGTTTGCTCCCTGATTAGTCTGAGATACAATAGCTAATCAATAGTAGTCTTATTTTTCATATACACGCTATAGTTCATTCTGAAACATCACCTGAAATAAGAATTAAACTGAAATGGGAAGTTAAAGGGGTTTTCCTATCTCACTGTTTCAGCAATTGGCCTGTTATCTCTTCTTCTCACTTCCTGTATTTCCTGATACCCCCACACACTCTTTCTGAACAGAACACTATGAAGTGTCACAATACTTATGCAGATCCGATAATATGCACATGATTGTAAAGAACAGACCCAGTGTTATCTGTGTGTTTACATAGAAAGATAACAGACTCGGATTTATCAGCAAACTGCAATTAGCTGAACTGATTATCCTGCCAGCACAGCAGTGAGTGAGATCACTTGTCCTATCTCACAGGTCCGTGGTTATGGCAATGCTGTGTAAACAATGGAGGAATAAGTTCACATATCAGGCAAACAAAGCAGCATTTCTAACAAAATATATTTAGGAAAAGTGTTCAATTTACATAAGCTACCAGAATATATAGGAACCTGGAGATGGGAATACCCCTTTAAACTGACCATTACATTAAAAAACTAAAGAGACCTTAATATATTATCTCAATTTTATGTTATTAAAGAATTTAAAGAATAAATCATTTGTAGTCATGTAGTCAGATGAAAGGAAACTGCTGCGTCTCTTACAGTAAATGGACGTTATCTACTCCTGCACTTACAAGCATTTGTACCTTCTCTGTAGCACCATCCACAAGATTAATTTGGTTAATATGACTTTGAATTTTAGGAAGAAAATTTAGAATAATTTGAAGTATTTCTAAACTGAAAACTGATAAATTACAAATTTAAAACAAATAAAATCAAGGCAGGAAACAATGGGAACCATATTGTCAAGGAATTAAAATGTTTCACTATGACCTGATAAAAGGTGTGATACAATTTTGAAATGTGCTCACTTCAGCTTCAAATCCATTGTATCTTGCCTTTTTTTCCTCTCTACAGCATTTGTAGACTCAAGGAACCCAGGCACCTCAAAACAAATGGTTTGAAGCAGTAGGTGGGTGCTCTTTCTTTTTGTATACACTGGTATTGTGCCAAAGGTAGAAGATCCCAAAAATGTGAGAACCTGCCACCGGGTAAGTGTTATTCAATCTAACGGCATCATGATTCTTATTCACATGAAAAATAGGTGAATCGAATTGTTTTTAATGGCTGGTTTGCATCCATGTCTGTTCTTGATTGCTGAGTGTTGGCTGGCATACATTTCCCCCAAGGTGCACAGCCCGGCAGAGGGTATGTCTCATTTATGAGGAGGCATGCACTTGTCATATATTAAGAATGAAGCCTCACCAACTCCAGGGCCATGAAGACTGCCATTAGTTACACCAGTCTTCATAAATCTGCCCAAGTGTCTTCACACAAAGTTGTACATCATTCTGCTTAGTTCCTTCTGCTCAATAGTATTCTGCCAAGTGGTCCATGTTCTTAACACAAAATCTTAGAGAAGTATATTTCTTTTTATAAATTCCTAGAATGCTCATCTTAGGCAAATAATGACAGTATTTACATGCAGCTAACTGGCTGGCGTCTTAGATTGTGCTGGGAATTCCCACTGGGGAAAGGGAAGAGGGAGCTGTATCAGTTCCAACCTGGACTGTAGCTGCATACAGGGTTGCCTGCAGGGATCACATTGTGGCATATACTAGAAAAATAAAAGCATAATGATTTTTATGGATGATTATTTTTCATTCACATACATACAATTTCCTTGTTTGATTTTTTTGCGCAGTTTCAAAAATTGTTTAAGATTTTTTTTTATGTTTGCAGCTCCATACATATTACATCCAAAGTGTTACCGTTCATCAGTGATATCAATATATCTGTTCATCACACCTTGAAAATAAGCAATCACCGTTTCTCATGAAAATTCAGGCAAAATGATGTTTAGCATTAAAAGGCAGAGATTTATTTTTATAATCCCAATGTATGTATCCTGTACATCTCAGTGTCTAAGGTGAGCGTTACTGTATGTGTAGAGTAAATGGAACAGTAGCAGTAGAACTGTTTTATAGGCAAGTGCTTGAGAATGTTGAACATTCACGTACCCTCCAGATTTTTTTTCTGTTTTCATTACAATTGCCTGTTCCATCTCAACTAAGCAAATAGGCACACACTTTTGTCTTTTTTACTGCAAACGGGTGTGAAAAAGTATACATAGTAAATCAAGAGTAGAAGTTCAAACAATGTACCAAAGCAATAGCACAAATCACATCTGTACAAGTATCATTGTTTCACTTTGATAATTTGCTTTAAAACCTTGATAGAGATGTGTTACAATCATTAGTAGACCCCAAGAGATGAGATTAATTTATTTACTAATGCCTCAATTACCGAGGCTAATACTCATATACTTTTTATCTTAACTCTCAAATATATTTTACAATTACCAGTTTTAAGTCAACATACTGCATTTATTTACATTTACCTATACAAATGGTAGATTCCATTACTGTGCTACTACATTCTTCAAAAACTAACCCCCACAGAGAGGAATGCATGGCGTTACAATAGGGCCTCATCTGTTCTCTCGAAAGATAATTCTCTACATTATGGTAAATGTGACTGTGATACAGGGGTGATCCCTCTGTACTGTATGTGTATTGGGGAACAACTTTCAATATCTTTGCATTGGACACATCATGCCGGTAACATATATAAGCATGCGCTGCCTCCGAGTTTAACATCACATACATTTGTAGAAAGGCTGCCACATTTTTTTTTCTTTTTACAATGTAATAGAGAGAAATATAAACCTTAATCCGGAGCCCACGGATGAGAAACTATTAATAAAAAAGAAAAACAAAGCTAGCCACCAACCATTGAATGTGCACCATCAACATCTTTTGGTTGTGACATTGCCTACTGACTCTGTTACCAGAACAGAATACAAGCAGCAGCCCTCATCTGAGGCTATTATTCCTCCACAATAACATACATGAGTTAAGCTTCCCATATCACATCTGTCCATCTCCATACAAAACAACCCAAGCCTTTCTGAGCTCTTGGCCTCCACTCGTCATGTGTATTCTTTGTTTGACTTGTATAGAACGGCTTTGTAAACTGGTCAATGACAGAGATTGTCTGTTGGACATTGTATCGGATAAATTCAGCATCACATTGTGATGATTTCAGTCTGTTAAAATGGATGATTCAGCCTCTGACAATGGTTTACTGCACTTAGAAAAGAAAATGATGAAGACAGGTATGGCAGCTTGCTAGAAGCAAGCAAGCGACATGTTTTTTGTTTTTTTTTTCTATTATGGGATATATGGTGATAAAGGACTAGCCACATACAAAGCAGGGTGGAATTATTCTCTTCAGAATAGTATGCATTGATTGTGTTCCTTCAGCTTTTTTTGGGTTGATGGTTAAACGTCTTCCCATTGACACGTCTCCTTACTACCACAAACTGGTTTCTGCAAACTCTCCATCCTGATATCCAGAAATTGTCTGTCATTAGTGCACATAGCCAGAAACGTAGAGGTGAGCAACAGTTAATAGAAAGTCTACATGTATGTACAGCAGAAGTCATTTAGTTTGTGTCATACAATATTTTCCCTTTTTTCATCCACATCAAAGGCAGGAATACAAGAAGGCATTGTTAGATGTGGTGGACAGACATGCGAGCCTGCTGATTAACAGATACGCTTTTAAGGCCTTTGTCTATGTATGCTGACTTACAGAAAGGCATAAGCACGGAGTAGGAAAGACAGTGAGACAACCAAACATAGACGCAAGAGGAAAGAAAGAAGTAAAAGAAGAGATAGGCTCAGGATAAAAAGATACAACTTGTTAATGTATTGTTAATTATATTGTGTATTGTACAGATGGAGAAGTTTGTGTTGCTTGCCCTTTGATAGCTTCTCAGCATCTTTGTTAATAATACTGTCAGAGGTTATAACACATTTCATGGAGTTCAGCGGCTGTTCACCACATTCATTCATCAAGCCCATACAGGTAACACCTTCAACGTCTAGCCGAGAATGTCAAGGTAAACCGGGGATGCCTTGGACAAGTTCTGAAGGAGGCTGTGGATTTCTTTGATGTTCAGCCTCATGTGAGGCTCCCTCTGCCAGCAGCCTAACATTAGATCATAGACTTCCTTCGGACAAGTGCGAGGTCGTTGCAAGACTCGGCCTTGAGTTATACACTCAATCACCTACAAGATGGAAGAATAAGAAGATTGAAAATTACTGTTCTCATCGGTTTGCAGACATTGGAATAATGCAACAAACTTTTTTTATATACTGATTTAGTCAATAATACCATTTTTAGTGGGAGATATTTATTTTCTGTTCTGGTTATGGCATACTAACTAAAATTTATGGTGTACTACTGTAAGTAGAAAAGGTAAAAATAGAACGTTAACAGAAAACCATACGTCAATCAGTATTTGATATTTAGATATGGGACTAAAAATGGCGCAGTGTGCATAGAAAGCATAACTTAGCATATTTTATATGTATATATTATTGGGTATGATCTAATTTATTCAACATTTTCTACACAGTTGATACTAGAGAAAAGCATATACATATTGTAGTAAGATTTACTAAGAGCATGCACACAGCAGATGGATTTTCTCTTATTTTCAAAACTCCCCAAATTTTAGAGCATGCTGCAGATTTTTACCCTTGGTGAGGAAATCCGCAGTCAAATAGTAATCAAAATCCATACACGTATGGTACAATTGCTGCCCTGTGATCATAACTTTAAGGATTCATAAAATATATACAAACCTCATTATTTGATAACTGGTACCATGGTTGCTTTCCATATGTGAAAATTTCCCATAGCACCACTCCTAGACTCCAGACGTCGCTTTCTGTTGTGAATTTTCTATACATGATACTCTCAGGAGGCATCCAACGAATAGGTAGCATAGTATGTCCTCCAACCTAAAGACAAAAAAGATAGCTATACTATAATCACACACATTCGTAAATACAGAAAAGTGATTTAAAAAGGGATGACACCAGTAATTGATTTTTGTATACTAATGTCCTTCCTTTTAGGGAATGTCCTTGAGATCATCATCATATATAATCATTTTATTATTATTTGCTGATAGTTGCTCCAGTTATGCATGGTGCAATATTTCACAAGATGCATGGAAGATTCTACCACGTACTACAGAAGCAACGTACTTCAGAATCAAATATCGATAGACCTTTTTTGTTCCATCTGTTTTCTAATATATATAGTATTATTATCAATGTTTATTTTAATATCACCATATTTAATACCATCAGAGTCCTGCGTGTACAGTGAAACAAAACCTACATTGCATCTATGTAAAACTGCGCTCATGTGGAAGCAGGACTATGCCTGTACAAGTTGTCAAACTATTACCTCTTACTATAAGGCTTGTAGAATGAATAGGAAAATTCTTGAAGGGGTTGTCCACTTTCAGACCGATATTGAAACAAATGTTATTGCTTGTATAATAAATATTTGTACAATTTTACAACATACTTTCTGTATCAATTCTTCATGATTATCTAGATCTCTGCTTGCTGTCATTTATTCTTCTTACTCCTAGTGGATAAAAAATCAGTCCATGGTCATGTGATGAATACACAGGCAGATGTCTGATTACTGTGCTGTGACTGCAACGAGCTGTGCACCTGTGTGCTCATCACATGACCATGGACTGTATATCACATGACCATGGACCGATTTTGGACTGGGATTAAGCAGAATGAATGACAGCAAGCAAAGATCCAGAAACCCGTGAGGAATTGATATACTGGAAAATTGTACAATGTTCTATTATACAAACAATAACATTGTTTTGATAACAGAATAAAACTGCTAAACTAGGTTCACATCTGCATTCACGGACCCCCAAACGGAAACATAATTTGCCTAAAAAAAAATGTTATCTTAGGAAGCCCACGGACTGGGTAGACCATCTACAAGTGCTCCGCGATATGGCAATAATAAATGGTTAACAATAAAAAATAGATAAATGTGAAGGGTTTCAAAATTAAAATACTGGTTCACATGTACTCCTAATATTCTACCGGCGTGGTACTACGGTCTGTTTGGTGAATATACAAGGTCGGCTGATTAACGCTTAACGGTTGGACAGCATTCCCAAACTGGTCTCAGACCGCCCTTTCCGGCTTAATACGCCGGTCTCATATATTCGCCAAACAAACTGTACCTACGGACGGAAGTGCTTTAGTCATCTTTCACACTCGTGTTGTGCGGTCACTCGATCCTTGCTGTGTCAGTGTAGTTCGCGCAGTATTTGCAGTTATTCGCCACATGTTATTTGCTTGTTCAGCAATGGATCGCTGGTTGAAGACTGTATCCTTCAGAGAAGCAGTTAATACCACTGACACAGACCCTCCAGTAGTAGCAGCGGCTTCAACATCCAACTGGTATTATTCTAATACCTGACCAGTCTAAAGAGTGACAAGTTACATACAGTATATTACAACTATCAGGTATGGATTAATAATAGTTATTCAAAAGTAAAAAAAAATCCCTTTTTCTAATTATTTTATGTGTCGTCCTGAATTGTAAAGAAAAATCCCTCTAATAAAATGTTCTATGAGCTGTAAGCTTAGGAACTTTACAAATATACATCAGATTATAGCCACATGAAGGCTATCACTTAACAATGCATTAGTTCAAGCTCTAACTTTTGTCATAGACAATATGGGGGCTGAGGAGAAAGCAAACACAGGCTGGACATCTGATACTCTTATGAGCTGTAGACCTTCCTGAGTCTGACGTATTCTGTATAAACTGTAAATTATTATAAGGCTGGCTCCATTGTGCAATTACTAACTGACAAAAGCAACATTTTATTTATTTTCGTAGCTTGAGACCAGAGCTGACTCCATAAGGGCACACTTTGTTTTATGCACTTTTAACCTCTTTGTGTCCAAAGAAACACACCACCACATCGTTCCAAACTTTTTCCAGTATGATGTCTTTTTCACATTAACCATGAGGAAGACCTGCATGAGTTTTCCAAACATGGAATGATGTGAATAGTAATACATGTTTGTACAGTATTAAAGAATATGTTTGTGCTATATAACCTATAAATAACTACTATGAAATTGGACAGGCAAGTAACTACAAGCAAAGGCAAGTAACCAATTGTGAATGGCCGGTAGTGTTAATAGTATATTTTATTTCAGATAATTTGTCCACATTTTGAAGGTCTATAATCCTTATAAATCAACTGTGTATATACCGTATATACTCGAATATAAGCCGACCCAAATATAATCCGAGGCCCCTAATTTTACCACAAAAAAACTGGGAAAACTTATTGACTCAAGTATAAGCCGAGGGGGGGGGGGGAATGCAGCTGCTACTGGAAAATTTCAAAAATTAAAATGGTCAGAGTTTTTTGGGTGCAGTAGTTGCTGGTGCTGGCGAAGGGGAGGGGGTGTTTTGGTTGTCCGTCTGCTCCTTCCCTGAGCTTGAGGACTGTTTTTTTTTTCCCCACTTGGAATTCAGCCTGGCTGAATATAGAGTATCTGCAGTGCTCCTATAAACCCCTTCCCGATGGAACAGGAGCACTGCAGATCCCCTATATTCAGTAGACTGGGCACTTTAAGACACAGGGATACCTAATGTGTATGTGTTTCATAGTAATTTTCTACTTTTATATGTATTCTAGGGAAAGGAGTGATTTAGAACTTTTATTAACTTTATTTTTTTATTATATTTTTTTAAAGCTTCTTTTTTTTTCACTATTTTATGGGAGATTCTATACATTATTATTGCGGCTGGTCATAGACCCCCCCTCTCAAAAAGAAAAAAAAAAATTTGTTTTCTTGACTTGAGTATAAGCCGAGGGGGGCTTTTTCAGCACAAAAACTGTGCTGAAAAATTCGGCTTATACTCGAGTATATACGGTATTTATTGTGAAACAATAATCCAGATTATTTTCTAATGTATAAAAGTACATTAATGGCAGTTTAATGAAATTTTACAGACTTTCAAGGGCACAGAACTGTTATTTTGTCCTCTTACATGAATTCATGTAGCAGTCTATTTGACCTATATAATAATAAGGGCCAATGTACATATCACAGTCACTGCTGACTACATTTGAAACGACAGTAGGAAGACCATGAAAGTCATAAAAGCCCAAGACATTCAATACATATCACCTTGGCGTCCCTCACCACTTCCACCCATTGTGTCTCTAGTTTCCAGTTGGGTAGAAGCGACTCTCATGATCACTGTGACCAATCACTATCCTTGATGTCACTGCTGAGTTAGTATAAATTTATTTTACACCTCCTTAGCTACCAGTGGGTTTACAGTTGGCCTGGAGAACGCCTTTTAATACACAATTGAAACAAAGTTGCAGGTATCTGACAACCTGGACCCCAAGCTGTGCAGCTCTCTGAAGAGACTTTAGTGTATGGGTGAATGCTGTGGCCTCTTCAGAACTTACTAAGCACAGTGCTATACATTTGTATTGCGGCTATGCTGGATATCACTACTGTTGCATCATGCAGCTGACCTAAGGGGGTTCCAGGTGTCAGAACCCCACAAATCTTCAAATGATTAATTTATGAAACACCACTAAAGTTTCCTACACCTGTAGTCTATCCTTGGGCTACTGAACCAATAAAGTTGTGAGAATCAACCAAATAGTACTGTATAGGCTGTTAAGCTGTTCTCTACTTAGAAACCCAAGTTGATCCAGAGGAAGGCAAAAACACTTTGTGAATGGCATAGTTGTCATAAAGGAAACATAATAAAATGGGTATATGTACAACCAACTAAAACCGGGCCCCATTTAAAACTTTGTGTAGTAGAGCACCCCAAACTATATGCTTATTGACAAAAGCAATATGTCAATTTGTCAGTATACTCGTAAGTAGCAGAGGGGCAGTTGGGCCTCTTCGGCCGTCTCCATAAAGCCCAAGGTCAAAATCTGGGAACCAATACATCCTAGCACACATAAGGCTTTTTTATATTAAGCTTTGTTTATAGACAAATATAGACCCGAATCACCAACAAAGATAATAGATAATGTGGTAAGCCTCACAATACAATTAATTATATTTCTTGTGATTCACCACATAGCTGAAAAAAATGAAAAAATATTGCAACTTAAACCAATTGAAATGACAGTAGGAAGACATTGAAAGTCAGTTAATGCGCCTAAAAGCCTAAGACACTCAATACACATCACCTTGCCTATCCATCATGGCTTATTTATTGATACTGCTTCCTGTTATGTCTCCATCATCTGCTCAATAAAGCTTAACTGACTTCAATACATTACTGTGACAGACAACTTACAAAAAACCCACACCATAATATTCCCATGCAACAGATAGAACCACATCTTTAATAGTCCAGATAAAAATAAAAGCCCCTTAAAGAATGGCCAGCACCTACCTCAACAATTACAGCTTCATTACAATCTTGATTTTGTGGTTCTCAGAACCATTATGATATCCTTAAAGCAGACAAATAGCTCAGAGGAGCACAGGGGGGAATTGCTTGACCACAAAATGAATGAATAAATAACAAGGAATATGTATTACAAGCACTAGCATTGCGTATATTGTCATTCACCCAATGGGAACTGATGGCAGTACATTCACTGGATGGCTAAATGGCAACTAAGTTTAGACACACTGGGACACATTTATAGATACTGTCGATAACCTCGATGCCACTGCTAAGTCAGTATAACTTTATTTTACACTAGCTTCTGCCTGCGACTTCGTCTGTGGGTTGTTGGCGATGAGCCGCTTATAATTAGCCAAATGTGGTTGGCGGTGATCCACCTGCGTCCGCGTGTCGGCTCTGCTACATCTGTGCATATGCGCAGCAGCCCCAGCTGTATGCACATCCGTATGGAGAGCAGAGCAAGCTGTGGTACCGCGCTGCCTCAGCTCGGCTACATCGGGCAATTTAGATCAGAGGGGTTGTGTTGTGTGAGTGTCCAAGCAGCGTCTGAGTTAACAGTGTATACAGTAGTATATAGTGGTATATAGAGTACATAGTGTATACAGTAGTATATAGTGGTATATAGAGTACATAGAGTGTATACAGTAGTATATAGTGGAACATAGAGTACATACAGTGTATACAGTAGTATATAGTGGTATATAGAGTACATACAGTGTATACAGCAATATATAGTGGTATATAGCGTACGTACAGTAGTATATAGTGGTATATAGAGTACATACAGTGTGTACAGTAGTATATAGTGGTATATAGAGTACATACAGTAGTATATAGTGGTATATAGAGTACATAGTGTATACAGTAGTATATAGTGGTATATAGAGTACATAGAGTGTATACAGTAGTATATAGTGGAATATAGAGTACATACAGTGTATACAGTAGTATATAGTGGTATATAGAGTACATACAGTGTATACAGCAATATATAGTGGTATATAGCGTACATACAGTAGTATATAGTGGTATATAGAGTACATACAGTGTGTACAGTAGTATATAGTGGTACATAGAGTACATACAGTAGTATATAGTGGTATATAGAGTACATAGTGTATACAGTAGTATATAGTGGTATATAGAGTACATACAGTGTATGCTTTCACACTGTCCGACTACCTCCTGTTTAGCTCCGCCCCCAAATTAACATGTAGCTCCGCCCACCACATAGTGTGATCCTATGGGTTGGCTGAAGGGCCTGTGATGTCATGAAAGGTCCTGAAACGTAGTGTGTGTGTAAATTCATGCTTAACAGTCATGTAGTGACATCATTTACTGGGATAAAAAGTAGCCTATATGTTAATCGGGGTTCCTATCTATCTATGTGCGTAATTTCAGCCAAATCCGTTCAGCCGTTTTGCGTGATTGACACACAAACATCCAAACACACAAACATACAAACTTTCACATTTATAATATTAGTAGGAAGGAATAGTAGGATAGGATAGGATAGGATAGGATTTCCTTAGCCACCAGTGGGTTTACTGTTTGCCTAGAAAACCCCTCTAAATACACAATTGAAACAAAGTTGCAGGAATCCAACAACCTGGGCCTCAAGCTGTGCAGCTCTCTGAAGACACTTAATGTATGGGTGAATGTTGTACTTACTAAGCACAGCACCATATATTTGTATAGCAGCTGTGCTGGATATCTCAGCTCAGCCCACTCACTTGAATGGGACTGAGCTACAATCTGGCCATGTGAATGTCACACGGCCTGTGAAGTGGAAGCCACACTCATGGAGCACTGGTGTTGCATCATCCAGTTGACCCAAAGGGATTACAGGTGTTAGACCCCCACAAATTGCTGATTGATCTTAAAGATGAATCAGCAATTTAAAGGGATTCTATCATTAAAATGCTATTTTTTTCTCACTAACATGTAGGAATAGCCTTAAGAAAGGCTATTCGTTTCCTACATTTAGATGTCTTCTCTGCGCCGCCGTTCAGTAGGAATCCCAGTTTTCTTCGGTATGCAAATAAGTTCTCTCGAAGCACTGGGGGCGCTCAAACAGCACTGGGAGAGTCCCCAATGCTGCGAGAGAAATCTCCAGCACCGCCTCCATCTTCGTCTGGAACGGCCTGTCTCCGCGTCTTCGTCCACCACTGGGTTCAAACTACTACGCATGCGCAGTTGGCTCTGCCATCGGGCCTCGGGAGGAGCCAACTGCACATGCCCGCGGCCGTTTTTTTTTTTTATTATTTATTTAGATTGTGAGCCCCACATAGAGCTCACAATGTACATTTTCCCCTATCCGTATGTCTTTGGAATATGGGATGGAAATCCATGTAATCACGGGGAGAACATACAAACTCCTTGCAGATGGTTTTCTGCCCTTGGCGGGATTTTAACACCAGGACTCCAGCGCTGCAAGGCTACAGTACTAACCACTGAGCCACCGTGTGACCCCTATGCCTGCGGCCATTTTTTTTGTGGCCGCTTACACTCCGTACTCCTAGACACTGTACTCCGCCGAACTACAGGAGCGTACTGCGCATACGCAGTACGCTCGTGTAAGTAGCCACAAAAAAATGGCCTTGGGCATGTGCAGTCAGCTCTGCCTGAGGCCCAATGGCAGAACCGACTGAGAATGCATAGAAGTTTGAACCCAGTGAGAGAGGCTGTTCCAAATGAAGATGGAGGCGGCGCAGAGAAGACATCTAAAGGCTATTCCTACGTGTTATCCAGAAAAAATAGCATTTTAATGATAGAATCCCTTTAAAAGTCTTGGAAATCCCCTTTAAACTTTTCTACACCAGTAGTCTACCCTTGGGCTGCTGACTCTATAAATTTGTGGCAATCAGCAAATCAACCAAATTGCATAGCAGGGGAACCAAATTCAGCCATTTTATGCTCAGAAACCCAAGTTGATCTAGAGAAAGGCAAAAAAAAACCTTTGTTAATAGCATAGATCCATTTGCCATAGAGGAAATATAATAAACAGGTATAAATACAACCAACTAAAACCGGGCCCCAATTAAAACTTTGTGCAATAGGGTCCCCCAAACTAGAATATGTCACCAAGAGCACCATTATCCTCTTAAGTAGCAGAGAAGCTTCTGGGCCCCTTCAGTCACCAGGGCCCAGGTACCATTGCTCTCTTTGCACTTACTATAGTTACTCCCTTGAGACAACTTTTTACTTCTCCAGACATATATAGTGATGTACTTAGAATATTAAGGCCACTAGCAAGCAGAGACAAAACATTTTAGTTTATCACATGGTGCTTGTTGTGGGCAGCCATGACAAGTTATTTCACTTAGTACTGAACCTTAGATTTCACATACATAGCCATCAAACATACTCTATCTGCTCACGACAATCCTGTACTTTTTACATAGTAGCATTGCTAATGAAGTTATGTCAGTTTCCTCACTGAAGGACAGGGTTATATAGGTATCCCAAGTGAACATGACTAACTGCCCTTTACTATAAAAATGAGCAATGGCCACAAGGGTATTACATTAATTGATTGTGAGATCATGACATGCGGCTTTCTCGCTCAACATTTAGAGTTCTGTCTGGTTATGGATTAACACAAATATGATGGGGGGAGGGGTATTGAGTCCATTTTGACATCTTCCAAATCATTGGTTACCACTTCAACCTTCATCTGCAGCAACAACACATATCTTGCTTCCTTGGAGGCGAGTCAGATACTATAATAACTCCTGAATTTTACATGGCATTACAAAGTAACAAATAGGGGGTGATATATATGACACTAATATTGATAAAGATATACATTATTATGGATTTCACTAAGGATTTTAGTTGCATTGTAAGGCATAGTTATTTTATATAGCTTTTGAAAATCCAAGATGACGTGCAGCATTCAAGGGAATACATTTTGGGGTGGTATATTCAAAATTATTCATTCTATGAAGGGACCTGATATTGTATCTACAAATGCAGTGTTACTTCCCCTGAAGGGGAAAGTGGCTGTCACGTGACTATATAATCTGACTAATAACAAGCATATGAGATTTTCTTAGATGTTAATATTATATTCTACAAATTACAAAACATAGAAACCATACTGTAATAGTAGATGCAAGAAACATTAGGCCTGATATCCATAGAGCACATACAGAATTCTGATGCATGGCTACCTTCAATAACATTATACCTTCTTACGTAATGTTATACCATATAGCATAACTTGGCTATAAATGTCTATAGAAAGTACATCGGCCAGAATTTAGATTCACAGAGGTTTTAATACCTGGTTCATTTTTAGAATTGTAGACAGACATGAAGTATCCACATGAGGGCACTCTAGTGAAAAGATTGTTTGTTTGTTTGTAGAGATGAGCGAACACTAAAATGTTCGAGGTTCGAAATTCGATTCGAACAGCCGCTCACTGTTCGAGTGTTCGAATGGGTTTCGAACCCCATTATAGTCTATGGGGAACATAAACTCATTAAGGGGGAAACCCAAATTCGTGTCTGGAGGGTCACCAAGTCCACTATGACACCCCAGGAAATGATACCAACACCCTGGAATGACACTGGGACAGCAGGGGAAGCATGTCTGGGGGCATAAAAGTCACTTTATTTCATGGAAATCCCTGTCAGTTTGCAATTTTCGCAAGCTAACTTTTCCCCATAGAAATGCATTGGCCAGTGCTGATTGGCCAGAGTACGGAACTCGACCAATCAGCGCTGGCTCTGCTGGAGGAGGCGGAGTCTAAGATAGCTCCACACCAGTCTCCATTCAGGTCCGACCTTAGACTCCGCCTCCTCCGGCAGAGCCAGCGCTGATTGGCCGAAGGCTGGCCAATGCATTCCTATGCGAATGCAGACTTAGCAGTGCTGAGTCAGTTTTGCTCAACTACACATCTGATGCACACTCGGCACTGCTACATCAGATGTAGCAATCTGATGTAGCAGAGCCGAGGGTGCACTAGAACCCCTGTGCAAACTCAGTTCACGCTAATAGAATGCATTGGCCAGCGCTGATTGGCCAATGCATTCTATTAGCCCGATGAAGTAGAGCTGAATGTGTGTGCTAAGCACACACATTCAGCACTGCTTCATCAAGCCAATACAATGCATTAGCCAGTGCTGATTGGCCAGAGTACGGAATTCGGCCAATCAGCGCTGGCCAATGCATTCTATTAGCCCGATGAAGTAGAGCTGAATGTGTGTGCTAAGCACACACATTCAGCACTGCTTCATCAAGCCAATACAATGCATTAGCCAGTGCTGATTGGCCAGAGTACGGAATTCGGCCAATCAGCGCTGGCTCTGCTGGAGGAGGCGGAGTCTAAGGTCGGACCTGAATGGAGACTGGTGTGGAGCGATCTTAGACTCCGCCTCCTCCAGCAGAGCCAGCGCTGATTGGCCGAATTCCGTACTCTGGCCAATCAGCACTGGCTAATGCATTGTATTGGCGTGATGAAGCAGTGCTGAATGTGTGTGCTTAGCACACACATTCAGCTCTACTTCATCGGGCTAATAGAATGCATTGGCCAGCGCTGATTGGCCGAATTCCGTACTCTGGCCAATCAGTGCTGGCCAATGCATTCTATTAGCTTGATGAAGCAGAGTGTGCACAAGGGTTCAAGCGCACCCTCGGCTCTGATGTAGCAGAGCCGAGGCTGCACAAGGGTTCAAGCGCACCCTCGGCTCTGATGTAGGAGAGCCGAGGGTGCACTTGAACCCTTGTGCAGCCTCGGCTCTGCTACATCAGAGCCGAGGGTGCGCTTGAACCCTTGTGCACACTCTGCTTCATCAAGCTAATAGAATGCATTGGCCAGCGCTGATTGGCCAATGTATTCTATTAGCCTGATGAAGTAGAGCTGAATGTGTGTGCTAAGCACACACATTCAGCTCTACTTCATCGGGCTAATAGAATGCATTGGCCAGCGCTGATTGGCCGAATTCCGTACTCTGGCCAATCAGTGCTGGCCAATGCATTCTATTAGCTTGATGAAGCAGAGTGTGCACAAGGGTTCAAGCGCACCCTCGGCTCTGATGTAGCAGAGCCGAGGCTGCACAAGGGTTCAAGCGCACCCTCGGCTCTGATGTAGGAGAGCCGAGGGTGCACTTGAACCCTTGTGCAGCCTCGGCTCTGCTACATCAGAGCCGAGGGTGCGCTTGAACCCTTGTGCACACTCTGCTTCATCAAGCTAATAGAATGCATTGGCCAGCGCTGATTGGCCAATGTATTCTATTAGCCTGATGAAGTAGAGCTGAATGTGTGTGCTAAGCACACACATTCAGCTCTACTTCATCGGGCTAATAGAATGCATTGGCCAGCGCTGATTGGCCAGAGTACGGAACTCGACCAATCAGCGCTGGCTCTGCTGGAGGAGGCGGAGTCTAAGATCGCTCCACACCAGTCTCCATTCAGGTCCGACCTTAGACTCCGCCTCCTCCAGCAGAGCCAGCGCTGATTGGCCGAATTCCGTACTCTGGCCAATCAGCACTGGCTAATGCATTGTATTGGCGTGATGAAGCAGTGCTGAATGTGTGTGCTTAGCACACACATTCAGCTCTACTTCATCGGGCTAATAGAATGCATTGGCCAATCAGCGCTGGCCAATGCATTCTATTAGCGTGAACTGAGTTTGCACAGGGGTTCTAGTGCACCCTCGGCTCTGCTACATCAGATTGCTACATCTGATGTAGCAGTGCCGAGTGTGCATCAGATGTGTAGTTGAGCAAAACTGACTCAGCACTGCTAAGTCTCTGCATTCGCATAGGAATGCATTGGCCAGCCTTCGGCCAATCAGCGCTGGCTCTGCCGGAGGAGGCGGAGTCTAAGGTCGGACCTGAATGGAGACTGGTGTGGAGCGATCTTAGACTCCGCCTCCTCCAGCAGAGCCAGCGCTGATTGGTCGAGTTCCGTACTCTGGCCAATCAGCGCTGGCCAATGCATTCTATTAGCCCGATGAAGTAGAGCTGAATGTGTGTGCTTAGCACACACATTCAGCTCTACTTCATCAGGCTAATAGAATACATTGGCCAATCAGCGCTGGCCAATGCATTCTATTAGCTTGATGAAGCAGAGTGTGCACAAGGGTTCAAGCGCACCCTCGGCTCTGATGTAGCAGAGCTGAGGGTGCACAAGGGTTCAAGTGCACCCTCGGCTCTCCTACATCAGAGCCGAGGGTGCGCTTGAACCCTTGTGCAGCCTCGGCTCTGCTACATCAGAGCCGAGGGTGCGCTTGAACCCTTGTGCACACTCTGCTTCATCAAGCTAATAGAATGCATTGGCCAGCACTGATTGGCCAGAGTACGGAATTCGGCCAATCAGCGCTGGCCAATGCATCCCTATGGGAAAAAGTTTATCTCACAAAAATCACAATTACACACCCGATAGAGCCCCAAAAAGTTATTTTTAATAACATTCCCCCCTAAATAAAGGTTATCCCTAGCTATCCCTGCCTGTACAGCTATCCCTGTCTCATAGTCACAAAGTTCACATTCTCATATGACCCGGATTTTAAATCCACTATTCGTCTAAAATGGAGGTCACCTGATTTCGGCAGCCAATGACTTTTTCCAATTTTTTTCAATGCCCCCAGTGTCGTAGTTCCTGTCCCACCTCCCCTGCGCTGTTATTGGTGCAAAAAAGGCGCCAGGGAAGGTGGGAGGGGAATCGAATTTTGGCGCACTTTACCACGTGGTGTTCGATTCGATTCGAACATGGCGAACACCCTGATATCCGATCGAACATGTGTTCGATAGAACACTGTTCGCTCATCTCTATTTGTTTGTTTGTTTGTTAGGTGTTATCAAATGAATTATTCTAAGAAGGAATACATAACGGGCCTTATTTACTCACTCATCTTCAAATATTGACTACTTGCCCCAAAAATCTCATCTGGATATTTTAACTTGATTTAAGTTTAAGATTTACATTGAACTGGTCTGATTTCTCATCTTGAAGACAGAGAATATCCACATATAAATGTAAGAATAAACTTGCAAATGTTTGCAAATTGCAGATCGGGTTGATTCCCTAACAACAGAAGAGGCATTACGTGTGAATGTCTAGCCGACATAATTAAATATATATATATATATATATATATATATATATATATATATATATATATATATATATACAATATTTTTATCTGCCTCCGTTTTCTATAAGAAGGGATGGCTTAATATAATAATAATAATAATAATAATAATAATAATAATAATAATAATAATAATAATAATAATTTAAAAAAAAACACTATTGCCACTCCATAGTATCTTTCTCGTGCTCTCTACTGGCCTTTCTTTACTTAGCTGTAGCAATGATATGTACGACTACCTATATGGCTGCTGCAGTAAATAAATGGACAGTGATGGGTGTAGTGATCATGTGGGAGTCCTATACGAAAAAACATCTACAATATTCCAGTGGGGTACAGAACCCCTTTCACGTGTGCTCTGTAAAATTACTAAGACAAAGTTATATCACTGTATATGGGCATATACCAAAAGGACACAAGCCTTCTAATAGAAGTCCACCAGCACATTTTCAGTACACGTCAGTAGAATGTCCTAACATATACGATGAACATGATTCAGTAATATGCGTGAACCTTAGTTTTTGCTATGGCAAAGTTGCAAATGCGATAGGTTACTCTAGTTCTAGGATGTTTCAGGGTGAAAGTTAATGTCTATTTCAGTTCTTTGTAATGCCAAACCACAGCTTTTACCCGCAATTTATTACATGTCAATTGTGAAATCTGTTTTTCAATGCTAATCTCAATGGGACTGACAAGAAGTTACCAGGCTCCAAAGGCTACAGAAACATTTGCAATGGTGGTTCAATAATCTGCCATAAATAGCAAAGAGCTTTGTGGCCAGAGATTTACTGTTAGTGAAGCTCCTCAACCACATTCTGTCTGACTATGTTGGGATACATTTATTGATACATATAGACAACTAAGCAATGGAGACATTCACATGTTTTTAGCATCTGTCTTTTTGGTGGTCACAAAAGAGTAAAATAGCACATTACTTTTTGCTGCCATGTTTACTTTACTTATATAGATATACATTGTTCACCTACCTAGAATTTCTAGAAAATTAATTTATATTGAAATTGATCATTTACATATAAAGAGGCTGTATCACTTCTCATGACATGTCTGTTTTCTTAATTTTTGTGCTCCCAAAAAAATAATAATTCTGGATCATCTTTTCTTAGAATACTTCATTGTTCCTTTTGTAATTCCTTCTGGCAATATTAAGAAAAATTTGGTCTGCTGGGGTGTGAGCCTAAATAATCTAACACAGGACCAAATGACAAAGTCCCATGCTGACAAGGTCACAGGGTTATAGAGGGTTATATCCTTAAGAAACAAGTACAAAAGATATACATGAATTGCTACTTAACACTTTAACCTATACATCTTCATAGTTCAGGGTATCCATCTAAAATATTGATAACTTGAACAACGGTCATATTTAAATAATGAGTCAAATGCAGAACATATAAATAAAGTTTTTGCTTAGGTAAGCACTATCAACAGCACCAAGTTTTCCTATTTGACAATAGAGGGATTTAGGGGATTGTCCTGATCTATGATTGTACAGAGTTCTCATGATAACAGGGTGTGTCTAAGGTAGTAGGCATGGCACAGCAACACCCCATATTAGTTGGCGTAACCTAGCATACAGAGTTCTGTAGTAGGCAAGGCATAACAACACCCCATATTAGTTGGCGTAACCTAGCATACAGAGCATTCCTTTATACTCTGAGGACAGGGAAACTCAAAACACTATAGACCCCCCCAGTATTTGTCCTGAGGAAGCTCCTCTACATCTCCACAGGTTGCCAAGGTCCAGAAGATGACTTTTTTGTGTAGTGAGTAGGGCCACAGTACACAATAGGCCTTTGCGTTGTCCTAATACATAGGAAGCTGCCTAACAGAATGTTTGAAGTCCTCTGCGTTAAGGACCCACTATAGGGGGTGCAGAGGTGACAGTCACAAGTGGGCCTCTGGACACAAAACCCTTCAGCCACATAAGTAGATATCGGTATGTTGAATGGCACAAGATATTACACTGGGACCCAGGAGCTCAGGTTATGCCTCCCACATCAGCGACAAGCCAAAAGGTGATAACCGGACTCATTTTAACCCTTGATGTTACCCTTTGGCATGCATTTAGTATAAACATTACTGTGTCAATCTACCTTGATGATGCAATAAACATTTTTCTGCAGCCACATTGAAAGCCGAGGCCAGCAATGCTTCCTGCATACACTATTCTGAAGGTTTATTACATGACTGCTATAACTCTCTCCATCCTCTTCACACCACCACTCCCAGTAGGCAATGACACTCACACAGCTAGAAAAAAGAACCTTTACCTGCTGAAATATGTAAAAATAATACACATGTGGTATGAAAGCAAACTGTAGTAATGGCGCTGCATACTAATTGAAAAACTAATGACTTCTTCCCATCTCTACCTTCCTTGTTCTGAATTGCCTATTTCAAGCAGAGCCGGTCGGCTGCCATGGAAACTGAGCCCGGGAATGCACAGGACCCATACAATCAACAAGCGCTCTGCCGCTCTCAAGCTCGCAGTTTAACTCTTTCCGTAAGACTACAGAAGAAAAAGAGGTTAAAGGAAAATGCAACAAGGACAAAGAAGCATCATTCTCACATTATTATGTTAACCAACAGGCTGAGGATATTGCTGCATTACAGTTAATGTTACAAGCGGGTGGCTATGCCAACAACACATTAAATTACTACTTTAATAATGAATTAGTATTAATGGTAAGTAACCCTCACTAAGGTAGCTTCTGCAACTTAAGCACCGCTGCACCTATTCAATTATTAAATGGTCAATTTAATGTACATTATAGTTGGGTGCCAGATCTATTATTCTTGATTAAGGTTATGTTTGCACTTAAAAAGGCGAGTCCTCATGGCAGTATATGCATTTCACCTCCTGAAAAATAGTATATCTCCAAGGAACTGCACTCATTCAAACTCTATAGCAAGTTACATCCTACAGGGGTAAAACTGATCATAGGGAACTAAAGGGGTTGTCTAACTAATAAAATAAATTAAACAAGGTCTGAAAATTGGCAAAAAAAAATAGCTAACTCACAATTTACAGGTCTCCCTTCCAGTGTCAATAACCCACTTCCTACCATTTTCAGTCTTTGGTGGACCAGAAGTGGTGGCACTTCAGTTGTATTCAGGCCGATGCTGCAGCCGATCACTGGCCTCATCAGTGGTTTGTACATGTGACTCACTAGTCTCAGCAGTCTTGTAGTCATTTGTGTACAGGTCACTGCTGGCTTGTGATTGGCTGCAGTACTGATATGAAAATGAATGAGATGCCACCACTTCTGGTCCAGGAAAGACAGAAAGCCTTGGAGACCAGGCTGGATGGGAAGACCTGTTATGAATAGTGAGCTTTATTTCAGAATCTGACCAAGGACAACATCTGCATGGGGTTTGCATGTTTTCTCTGTGTTGGTGTGGGTTTCCTCAAAGTACTCCAGCAGTGGCGTAATTAGGAATGGGGGGGTCCCTTGGCAAACCGTTGACGTGGGGCTCCCCCCCAACCGACGCCGAAGACCCCGACTAACCCCCCCCACACACATTCCTGTGCGCACTATTATGCCCCATAGTTTTCCCTGCACACAGCATTATACCCCATAGTGGCCCCTTCACCCAGTATTATGCCCCATAGTTGCCCCTGCACACAGTATTATACCCCATAGTGGCCCCTTCACTCAGTATTATGCCCCATAGTTGCCCCTTCACGCAGTATTATGCCCCATAGTTGCCCCTGCACACAGCATTATACCCTATAGTGACCCCTTCACTCAGTAGTATGCCCCATAGTGTCCCCATCACCCACTATTACGCCACATAGTGGCCCCATCACCCAGTATTATGCCCCATAGTAGCCCCATCACCCAGTATTATGCTCCATTGTGGACACCGATTAACAATTATTATACTCTGGGGTCTTTTCAGACCCCAGAGTATAATAATCGGAGACCGAGAGGGGAATACAAACATAAACACTGTTACTTACCTATCCCTGCGTTCCCCGCTGTCGGCTATCTTCAATTATGTCAGGGACGTCATGTGACCGGGGGCATGCGTCACGACGCATAAGGGCGCAGGCCCCGGTCATGTGACGGCCTACAATCATTATACTTGGGGGTCTGAAAAGACCCCTGAGTATAATAATGATTAGAGATGAGCGAACACTAAAATGTTCGAGGTTCGAAATTCGATTCGAACAGCCGCTCAATGTTCGTGTGTTCGAACGGGTTTCGAACCCCATTATAGTCTATGGGGAACAGATACTCGTTAAGGGGGAAACCCAAATCCGTGTCTGGAGGGTCACCAAGTCCACTAAGACACCACAGGAAATGATGCCAACACCTCTAGAATGACACTGGGACAGCAGGGGAAGCATGTCTGGGGGCATCTAACACACCAAAGACCCTCTATTACCCCAACATCACAGCCTAACAACTACACACTTTACACACTCAATACCACCTCTCTGACAGTAGGAAAACACCTTGAAACATGTGTATTTGGCACTTGCAGTGAGGAGAGCTTGTCACCAGCAGTGAATTTGGCCCTTGTAGTAAGTTGAGGTTGGCACCAACATTTGTTTTGAAAATCAGGGTGGATTGAGCCTCTAACCAGCAGAGTTTGGGCAAATTCATGGTGGAGGGAGCCTCTAAAAACCCCAGTTTGGACCAATTCATGGTGGAGGGAGCCTCTAAAAACCCCAGTTTGGACCAATTCATGGTGGAGGGAGCCTCTAAAAAACCCAGTTTGGACCAATTCATGGTGGAGGGAGCCTCTAAACAGCCCAGTTTGGACCAATTCATGGTGGAGGGAGCCTCTAAACAGCCCAGTTTGGGCAAATTCATGGTGGAGGGAGCCTCTAACCACCCCAGTTTGGGCAAATTCATGGTGGAGGGAGCCTCTAAAAACCCCAGTTTGGACCAATTCATGGTGGAGGGAGCCTCTAAACAGCCCAGTTTGGGCAAATTCATGGTGGAGGGAGCCTCTAACCAGCCCAGTTTGGACCAATTCATGGTGGAGGGAGCCTCTAAAAACCCCAGTTTGGACCAATTCATGGTGGAGGGAGCCTCTAAACAGCCCAGTTTGGGCAAATTCATGGTGGAGGGAGCCTCTAAAAACCCCCAGTTTGGACCAATTCATGGTGGAGGGAGCCTCTAAAAACCCCAGTTTGGACCAATTCATGGTGGAGGGAGCCTCTAAACAGCTCAGTTTGGGCAAATTCATGGTGGAGGGAGCCTCTAAAAACCCCAGTTTGGACCAATTCATGGTGGAGGGAGCCTCTAAAAACCCCAGTTTGGACCAATTCATGGTGGAGGGAGCCTCTAAAAACCCCAGTTTGGACCAATTCATGGTGGAGGGAGCCTCTAAACAGCCCAGTTTGGGCAAATTCATGGTGGAGGGAGCCTCTAAAACCCCCCAGTTTGGACCAATTCATGGTGGAGGGAGCCTCTAAAAACCCCAGTTTGGACCAATTCATGGTGGAGGGAGCCTCTAAACAGCCCAGTTTGGGCAAATTCATGGTGGAGGGAGCCTCTAAACAGCCCAGTTTGGGCAAATTCATGGTGGAGGGAGCCTCTAAAAACCCCAGTTTGGACCAATTCATGGTGGAGGGAGCCTCTAAAAACCCCAGTTTGGACCAATTCATGGTGGAGGGAGCCTCTAAAAACCCCAGTTTGGACCAATTCATGATGGAGGGAGCCTCTAAACAGCCCAGTTTGGGCAAATTCATGGTGGAGGGAGCCTCTAAACAGCCCAGTTTGGACCAATTCATGGTGGAGGGAGCCTCTAAAAGCCCCAGTTTGGACCAATTCATGGTGGAGGGAGCCTCTAAACAGCCCAGTTTGGACCAATTCATGGTGGAGGGAGCCTCTAAAAACCCCAGTTTGGACCAATTCATGGTGGAGGGAGCCTCTAAAAACCCCAGTTTGGACCAATTCATGGTGGAGGGAGCCTCTAAACAGCCCAGTTTGGACCAATTCATGGTGGAGGGAACCTCTAAAAACCCCAGTTTGGACCAATTCATGGTGGAGGGAGCCTCTAAAAACCCCAGTTTGGACCAATTCATGGTGGAGGGAGCCTCTAAAAACCCCAGTTTGGACCAATTCATGGTGGAGGGAGCCTCTAAACAGCCCAGTTTGGACCAATTCATGGTGGAGGGAGCCTCTAAAAACCCCAGTTTGGACCAATTCATGGTGGAGGGAGCCTCTAAACAGCCCAGTTTGGACCAATTCATGGTGGAGGGAGCCTCTAAACAGCCCAGTTTGGGCAAATTCATGGTGGAGGGAGCCTCTAACCAGCCCAGTTTGGGAAAATTCATGGTGGAGGGAGCCTCTAAAAACCCCCGTTTGGACCAATTCATGGTGGAGGGAGCCTCTAAACAGCCCAGTTTGGGCAAATTCATGGTGGAGGGAGCCTCTAACCAGCCCAGTTTGGACCAATTCATGGTGGAGGGAGCCTCTAAAAACCCCAGTTTGGACCAATTCATGGTGGAGGGAGCCTCTAAACAGCCCAGTTTGGGCAAATTCATGGTGGAGGGAGCCTCTAAAAACCCCCAGTTTGGACCAATTCATGGTGGAGGGAGCCTCTAAAAACCCCAGTTTGGACCAATTCATGGTGGAGGGAGCCTCTAAACAGCTCAGTTTGGGCAAATTCATGGTGGAGGGAGCCTCTAAAAATCCCAGTTTGGACCAATTCATGGTGGAGGGAGCCTCTAAAAACCCCAGTTTGGACCAATTCATGGTGGAGGGAGCCTCTAAAAACCCCAGTTTGGACCAATTCATGATGGAGGGAGCCTCTAAACAGCCCAGTTTGGACCAATTCATGGTGGAGAGAGCCTCTAAAAACCCCAGTTTGGACCAATTCATGGTGGAGGGAGCCTCTAAACAGGCCAGTTTGGGCAAATTCATGGTGGAGGGAGCCTCTAAAAACCCCAGTTTGGACCAATTCATGGTGGAGGGAGCCTCTAAACAGCCCAGTTTGGACCAATTCATGGTGGAGGGAGCCTCTAAAAACCCCAGTTTGGACCAATTCATGGTGGAGGGAGCCTCTAAAAACCCCAGTTTGGACCAATTCATGATGGAGGGAGCCTCTAAACAGCCCAGTTTGGACCAATTCATGGTGGAGAGAGCCTCTAAAAACCCCAGTTTGGACCAATTCATGGTGGAGGGAGCCTCTAAACAGCCCAGTTTGGAACAATTCATGGTGGAGGGAGCCTCTAAAAACCCCAGTTTGGACCAATTCATGGTGGAGGGAGCCGCTAAACAGCCCAGTTTGGACCAATTCATGGTGGAGGGAGCCTCTAACCAGCAGAGTTGGTGGAAATCAGGGTGGAGGGAGCCTCTAACCAGCAGAGTTGTGGGAAAGCAGGGTGGAGGGAGCCTCTAACCAGCAGAGTTGGGGGAAATCAGGGTGGAGGGAGCCTAGTATTAGCAGAATTGTGCAACGCTTATGGTGGATGAGTATGAGGATGCGGAGGAATTGGAGAGGTTGAGTACAGACATGGAGTTTCATGTTGGGGTGCTTTACACAGGTGGGCCCAAAAATGAAGGCTCTATCCAGTGGTGGTTCATTTTTATCAAAGTGAGCCGGTCGGCACTCTCAGCTGACAGACGGGTGCGCTTGTCAGTGATGATGCCACCGGCTGCACTGAACACCCTCTCAGATAGGACGCTGGCGGCAGGACAGGACAGCACCTCCAAGGCATATAGGGCAAGTTCAAGCCACAGGTCCAACTTCGACACCCAATACGTGTAGGGCGCAGAGGGGTCGGAGAGGACAGGGCTGTGGTCGGAAAGGTATTCCCGCAACATGCGCCTATACTTCTCACGCCTGGTGACACTAGGACCCTCCGTGGCGGCACTTTGGCGAGGGGGTGCCATCAAGGTGTCCCAGACCTTAGACAGTGTGCCCCTCGTTTGTGTGGACCGGTGAGAACTTGGTTACCTACTGGAGGAACTGCCCTCCCTGCCGCCAACGTCACATGCTGGAAACGTCTCCATCATATTCTGCACCAATTGCCTGTGGCAAGCATTGATGCGATTGGCCCTCCCCTCTACCGGAATAAAAGACGAGATGTTGTTTTTATACCGGGGGTCAAGGATAGCAAAGATCCAGTACTGGTTGTCCTCCATGATTTTGACAATACGCTTGTCGGTTGTAAAGCACCCCAACATGAACTCAGCCATGTCTGCCACAGTGTTAGTTGGCATGACTCCTCTGGCCCCACCGGAAAGTTCAATCTCCATTTCCTCCTCATCCTCCATGTCTACCCATCCGCGCTGCAACAATGGGACGATTCGAAGTTGCCCGGAAGCCTCCTGTATCACCATCACATCATCGGACAACTCTTCTTCCTCCTCCTCCTCCTCCTCCATTAAACGCAGTGAAGCGGACAGATGTGTGGACCTACTCTCCAGCTGTGACGGATCGGATGCTATCCCTAACTCCTCTGTGTGATCTGAGTTATCCCTGATGTCAATCAGGGATTCTCTCAGAACACACAAGAGCGGGATTGTAAGGCTCACCATCGCATCCTCAGAGCTCACCCTCCTTGTGGACTCCTCAAAGACCCGTAGGATGTCACAAAGGTCTCTCATCCATGGCCACTCATGGATGTGAAACTGAGGCAGCTGACTTAGTGGCACCCTAGGGTTTTGTAGCTGGTATTCCATCAAAGGTCTCTGCTGCTCAACCACTCTATTCAACATCTGAAACGTTGAGTTCCAGCGTGTGGGGACGTCGCACAAAAGCCGGTGTTGTGGCACATGCAGGCGTTGCTGGAGAGATTTTAAGCTAGCAGCGGCTACTGTCGACTTGCGAAAGTGGGCGCACATGCGCCGCACTTTCACCAGTAGCTCTGGAACATTGGGGTAGCTCTTTAGGAAACGTTGCACCACTAGGTTGAAGACGTGGGCCAGGCATGGAACATGTTGGAGTCCGGCAAGCTCCAGAGCTGCTACCAGGTTCCGGCCGTTATCACAAACGACCATGCCTGGGCCCAGGTGCAGCGGCTCAAACCATATTGCCGTCTCATCGAGGAGGGCATCCCTCACCTCGGAGGCAGTGTGCTGTCTGTCCCCCAAGCTGATCAGCTTCAGCACAGCCTGCTGACGTCTACCAACGCCAGTGCTGCAACGTTTCCAACTCGTAGCTGGGGTCAATCTAACAGCGGAGGAGGAGGCGGTGGCGGAGGAGGAGGCGGTGGCGGAGGAGGAGGCGGTAGAGGAGGAGGAGGAGGGGGGTGTTCTTCTCGTGTCCCTGCCAGGAATTTTAGGCGGGGAGACGAGGTACACCGGGCCAGTTTGGGAAGTAGTCCCAGCCTCAACTACATTCACCCAGTGTGCCGTCAGTGAAATGTAGCGTCCCTGTCCGCATGCACTTGTCCACGCGTCGGTGGTCAAGTGGACCTTTGTGCAAAGCGCGGAACTAAGGGCCCGCCTGATGTTGAGTGACACGTGCTGATGCAAGGCGGGGACGGCACACCGGGAGAAGTAGTGACGGCTAGGGACGGCATAGCGAGGTGCCGCAGTTGCCATCAGGTCCAGGAAGGCGGGAGTTTCAACAAGCCGGAACGCCAACATCTCCTGGGCCAGCAGTTTAGCGATGTTGACGTTCAAGGCTTGCGCGTGTGGGTGGTTAGCAGTGTATTTCTGCCGCCGCTCCAATGTCTGAGAGATGGTGGGTTGTTGTAAAGAAGCGCCTGATGGTGCCTTTGATGGTGCAGGAGAAGGAGATAAGACAGGAACAGGGGAGGATGAGGGAGAAGTCAACAAAGTGGCGGAGGCAGATGAAGTGGTGTCCTGGCTCGTCCTCTGGAGTGCATCGCCAGCACAGTCAGCAGTGGCAGAGGCAGAGGCAGTGGCAGTGGCGTGAACGGCAGGCGGCCTTTGTCCTGCCGTTGCTGCCTGCCACTGATTCCAGTGCTTGGATTCCAAATGACGGCGCATTGAAGTGGTGGACAGGTTGCTCTTCTCAGAGCCCCTAATCAATTTCGAGAGGCAAATTGTGCAGACAACACTATATCTGTCCTCGGCGCATTCCTTGAAAAAACTCCACACCTTCGAGAAACGTGCCCTCGAGGTGGGAGTTTTTCGGGGCTGGGTACGAACTGGAACATCTTGGGAGATTCCGGGTGTGGCCTGGCTTCGCCTAAGCTGCTGACCTCTGCCTCTGCCTCTAGCTACCCTTTTTGGTGCTGCACTTGCCTCAACATCCACACTACTTTCCCCGCTTGACATCCCCCCTGTCCAGGTCGGGTCAGTGTCCTCATCATCCACCACTTCCTCTTCCAACTCCTGTCTCATCTCCTCCTCCCGCACAATGCGCCGGTCAACTGGATGCCCTGACGGCAACTGCGTCACATCATCGTCGATGAGGGTGGGTTGCTGGTCATCCACCACCAAATCGAACGGAGATGGAGGAGACTCTAGTGTTTGAGCATCTGGACACAGATGCTCCTCTGTTAGGTTCGTGGAATCGTGACGTGGAGAGGCAGGTTGAGGGACAATGAAAGGAGCAGAGAACAGCTCTGGGGAGCAGGGACAGTTGGGGTTATTGTTCTGTGAAGCTTGGGAATTTTGGGAGGAAGGAGGACAAGACTGTTGGGTAATAGGAGGAGAGGAGGCAGAGTCTGACTGGCTGCTGGACAATGTGCTGTAAGCGTTGTCTGACAGCCATTGCAAGACCTGTTCCTGGTTCTCGGGCCTACTAAGGTTTGTACCCTGCAGTTTAGTTAATGTGGCAAGCAACCCTGGCACTGTGGAGTGGCGCAATGCTTGCTGCCCCACAGGAGTAGACACGGGACGCCCTGTGGCTTCACTGCTACCTTGCTCCCCAGAACCATTCCCCCGACCTCGCCCACGGCCTCGTCCACGTCCCTTTCCGGGAGCCTTGCGCATTTTGAATTCCCAGTTAGAAATTGGCACTATATACCAGTAGCAAAAATTGTGGGTGCACGTAACCCCAATATATTCTTTGAATTCCCAGTCAGACAATGGCACTATATACCAGTAGTAAAAATTGTGGGTGCACGTAACCCCAATATATTCTTTGAATTACCAGTCAGAAACTGGCACTATATGGCAGTAGCAAGAAATGAGGGTATTTGTAACCCCAATATATTCTTTGAATTCCCAGTCAGAAACTGGCACTGTATACCAGTAGTAAAAATTGTGGGTGCACGTAACCCCAATATATTCTTTGAATTCCCAGTCAGACAATGGCACTATATACCAGTAGCAAGAAATGAGGGTATTTATAACCCCAATATATTCTTTGAATTCCCAGTCAGACAATGGCACTGTATACCAGTAGTAAAAATTGTGGGTGCACGTAACCCCAATATATTCTTTGAATTACCAGTCAGAAACTGGCACTATATGGCAGTAGCAAGAAATGAGGGTATTTGTAACCCCAATATATTCTTTGAATTCCCAGTCAGAAACTGGCACTGTATACCAGTAGTAAAAATTGTGGGTGCACGTAACCCCAATATATTCTTTGAATTACCAGTCAGAAACTGGCACTATATGGCAGTAGCAAGAAATGAGGGTATTTGTAACCCCAATATATTCTTTGAATTCCCAGTCAGAAACTGGCACTGTATACCTGTAGTAAAAATTGTGGGTGCACGTAACCCCAATATATTCTTTGAATTCCCAGTCAGACAATGGCACTATATACCAGTAGCAAGAAATGAGGGTATTTATAACCCCAATATATTCTTTGAATTCCCAGTCAGACAATGGCACTGTATACCAGTAGTAAAAATTGTGGGTGCACGTAACCCCAATATATTCTTTGAATTACCAGTCAGAAACTGGCACTATATGGCAGTAGCAAGAAATGAGGGTATTTGTAACCCCAATATATTCTTTGAATTCCCAGTCAGAAACTGGCACTGTATACCAGTAGTAAAAATTGTGGGTGCACGTAACCCCAATATATTCTTTGAATTACCAGTCAGAAACTGGCACTATATGGCAGTAGCAAGAAATGAGGGTATTTGTAACCCCAATATATTCTTTGAATTCCCAGTCAGAAACTGGCACTGTATACCAGTAGTAAAAATTGTGGGTGCACGTAACCCCAATATATTCTTTGAATTCCCAGTCAGACAATGGCACTATATACCAGTAGTAAAAATTGTGGGTGCACGTAACCCCAATATATTCTTTGAATTCCCAGTCAGACAATGGCACTATATACCAGTAGCAAGAAATGAGGGTATTTATAACCCCAATATATTCTTTGAATTCCCAGTCAGACAATGGCACTGTATACCAGTAGTAAAAATTGTGGGTGCACGTAACCCCAATATATTCTTTGAATTCCCAGTCAGACAATGGCACTATATACCAGTAGCAAGAAATGAGGGTATTTATAACCCCAATATATTCTTTGAATTCCCAGTCAGACAATGGCACTGTATACCAGTAGTAAAAATTGTGGGTGCACGTAACCCCAATATATTCTTTGAATTACCAGTCAGAAACTGGCACTATATGGCAGTAGCAAGAAATGAGGGTATTTGTAACCCCAATATATTCTTTGAATTCCCAGTCAGAAACTGGCACTGTATACCAGTAGTAAAAATTGTGGGTGCACGTAACCCCAATATATTCTTTGAATTACCAGTCAGAAACTGGCACTATATGGCAGTAGCAAGAAATGAGGGTATTTGTAACCCCAATATATTCTTTGAATTCCCAGTCAGAAACTGGCACTGTATACCAGTAGTAAAAATTGTGGGTGCACGTAACCCCAATATATTCTTTGAATTCCCAGTCAGACAATGGCACTATATACCAGTAGCAAGAAATGAGGGTATTTATAACCCCAATATATTCTTTGAATTCCCAGTCAGACAATGGCACTGTATACCAGTAGTAAAAATTGTGGGTGCACGTAACCCCAATATATTCTTTGAATTCCCAGTCAGACAATGGCACTGTATACCAGTAGTAAAAATTGTGGGTGCACGTAACCCCAATATATTCTTTGAATTCCCAGTCAGACAATGGCACTATATACCAGTAGCAAGAAATGAGGGTATTTATAACCCCAATATATTCTTTGAATTCCCAGTCAGACAATGGCACTGTATACCAGTAGTAAAAATTGTGGGTGCACGTAACCCCAATATATTCTTTGAATTACCAGTCAGAAACTGGCACTATATGGCAGTAGCAAGAAATGAGGGTATTTGTAACCCCAATATATTCTTTGAATTCCCAGTCAGAAACTGGCACTGTATACCAGTAGTAAAAATTGTGGGTGCACGTAACCCCAATATATTCTTTGAATTACCAGTCAGAAACTGGCACTATATGGCAGTAGCAAGAAATGAGGGTATTTGTAACCCCAATATATTCTTTGAATTCCCAGTCAGAAACTGGCACTGTATACCAGTAGTAAAAATTGTGGGTGCACGTAACCCCAATATATTCTTTGAATTACCAGTCAGAAACTGGCACTATATGGCAGTAGCAAGAAATGAGGGTATTTGTAACCCCAATATATTCTTTGAATTCCCAGTCAGAAACTGGCACTGTATACCAGTAGTAAAAATTGTGGGTGCACGTAACCCCAATATATTCTTTGAATTCCCAGTCAGACAATGGCACTATATACCAGTAGCAAGAAATGAGGGTATTTGTAACCCCAATATATTCTTTGAATTCCCAGTCAGACAATGGCACTGTATACCAGTAGTAAAAATTGTGGGTGCACGTAACCCCAATATATTCTTTGAATTACCAGTCAGAAACTGGCACTATATGGCAGTAGCAAGAAATGAGGGTATTTGTAACCCCAATATATTCTTTGAATTCCCAGTCAGAAACTGGCACTGTATACCAGTAGTAAAAATTGTGGGTGCACGTAACCCCAATATATTCTTTGAATTCCCAGTCAGACAATGGCACTGTATACCAGTAGTAAAAATTGTGGGTGCACGTAACCCCAATATATTCTTTGAATTCCCAGTCAGACAATGGCACTATATACCAGTAGCAAGAAATGAGGGTATTTATAACCCCAATATATTCTTTGAATTCCCAGTCAGACAATGGCACTGTATACCAGTAGTAAAAATTGTGGGTGCACGTAACCCCAATATATTCTTTGAATTACCAGTCAGAAACTGGCACTATATGGCAGTAGCAAGAAATGAGGGTATTTGTAACCCCAATATATTCTTTGAATTCCCAGTCAGAAACTGGCACTGTATACCAGTAGTAAAAATTGTGGGTGCACGTAACCCCAATATATTCTTTGAATTACCAGTCAGAAACTGGCACTATATGGCAGTAGCAAGAAATGAGGGTATTTGTAACCCCAATATATTCTTTGAATTCCCAGTCAGAAACTGGCACTGTATACCAGTAGTAAAAATTGTGGGTGCACGTAACCCCAATATATTCTTTGAATTCCCAGTCAGACAATGGCACTATATACCAGTAGCAAGAAATGAGGGTATTTATAACCCCAATATATTCTTTGAATTCCCAGTCAGACAATGGCACTGTATACCAGTAGTAAAAATTGTGGGTGCACGTAACCCCAATATATTCTTTGAATTCCCAGTCAGACAATGGCACTGTATACCAGTAGTAAAAATTGTGGGTGCACGTAACCCCAATATATTCTTTGAATTCCCAGTCAGACAATGGCACTATATACCAGTAGCAAGAAATGAGGGTATTTATAACCCCAATATATTCTTTGAATTCCCAGTCAGACAATGGCACTGTATACCAGTAGTAAAAATTGTGGGTGCACGTAACCCCAATATATTCTTTGAATTACCAGTCAGAAACTGGCACTATATGGCAGTAGCAAGAAATGAGGGTATTTGTAACCCCAATATATTCTTTGAATTCCCAGTCAGAAACTGGCACTGTATACCAGTAGTAAAAATTGTGGGTGCACGTAACCCCAATATATTCTTTGAATTACCAGTCAGAAACTGGCACTATATGGCAGTAGCAAGAAATGAGGGTATTTGTAACCCCAATATATTCTTTGAATTCCCAGTCAGAAACTGGCACTGTATACCAGTAGTAAAAATTGTGGGTGCACGTAACCCCAATATATTCTTTGAATTACCAGTCAGAAACTGGCACTATATGGCAGTAGCAAGAAATGAGGGTATTTGTAACCCCAATATATTCTTTGAATTCCCAGTCAGAAACTGGCACTGTATACCAGTAGTAAAAATTGTGGGTGCACGTAACCCCAATATATTCTTTGAATTCCCAGTCAGACAATGGCACTATATACCAGTAGCAAGAAATGAGGGTATTTATAACCCCAATATATTCTTTGAATTCCCAGTCAGACAATGGCACTGTATACCAGTAGTAAAAATTGTGGGTGCACGTAACCCCAATATATTCTTTGATTTACCAGTCAGAAACTGGCACTATATGGCAGTAGCAAGAAATGAGGGTATTTGTAACCCCAATATATTCTTTGAATTCCCAGTCAGAAACTGGCACTGTATACCAGTAGTAAAAATTGTGGGTGCACGTAACCCCAATATATTCTTTGAATTCCCAGTCAGACAATGGCACTATATACCAGTAGCAAGAAATGAGGGTATTTATAACCCCAATATATTCTTTGCATTCCCAGTCAGACAATGGCACTGTATACCAGTAGTAAAAATTGTGGGTGCACGTAACCCCAATATATTCTTTGAATTCCCAGTCAGACAATGGCACTGTATACCAGTAGTAAAAATTGTGGGTGCACGTAACCCCAATATATTCTTTGAATTCCCAGTCAGACAATGGCACTATATACCAGTAGCAAAAATTGTGGGTGTATATAGCCCCAATTCTATTGCTAGGGGACTTGCAGGGTATTTCTGAGGTGAAGGTGGGGGGGCACACCGTTGGAACGGTGATTTGGGGTGTATATATGGGGTATACGGGAATACACTGTCAGTGTGTTCCATTCAGGATCCTGGGAAAGCTGGGTTGTGGTGATTGAGCCCGTCAGTGCCACGTTACACTGACAAGCTTCTCCCTGGAATTGAAGTTATATGTAAGCCCAATATATTCTTTGAATTCCCAGTGAGACAATGGCACTATATGGCAGTAGTAAAAATAGTGGGTGTATATAGCCCCAATTCTATTGCTAGGGGACTTGCAGGGTATTTCTGGGGTGAAGGTGGGGGGGCACACCGTTGGAACGGGTATCGGGGGTATATATCGGGTATACGGGAATACACTGACAGTGTATTCCATTCAGGATCCTGGGAAAGCTGGGTTGCGGCGATTGAGCCCGTCAGTGCCACGTTACACTGACAAGCTTCTCCCTGGAATTTAGCTCTTACAAGAGCTGTTGTGGTTGTCTTCTCCTTCCTATCCTAGCCTGTCCCTGCCTACCCAGAATCTAAGCCCTAGCTAGCTGGACGGAAACCTCCGTCCTCGGTGAATTGCAAGCTCAGAATGACGCGAACCTGGGCGGCGCTGTTCTTTTAAATTAGAGGTCACATGTTTTCGGCAGCCAATGGGTTTTGCCTACTTTTCTCAACGTCACCGGTGTCGTAGTTCCTGTCCCACCTACCCTGCGCTGTTATTGGAGCAAAAAAGGCGCCAGGGAAGGTGGGAGGGGAATCGAGTAATGGCGCACTTTACCACGCGGTGTTCGATTCGATTCGAACATGCCGAACAGCCTAATATCCGATCGAACATGAGTTCGATAGAACACTGTTCGCTCATCTCTAATAATGATGTTTGCGGGGCCCGCGGTGTCACTTACCGATCCCGGCCCCTGCCAGGATCAGTAAGTAAGTAGGGCCCGTTACCGGCTGGAGTAACTCCAGCCGTTAACGGCCTATTAAAAAAAAATGTCAGCTGCCTTCGCTGCTTCCCCCGTAGTTACGCCACTGTACTCCAGTTTCCTTACACACTCCAATAATACCAATTTAGATTTTAAGCCCTATATGGGACAGTGACAAACAATGTCCGTAAAGTGCTGCTGAATATGTTGGCGACATACAAGTAAGCAAAAGAAATACAAAAATGAACAAATAATTTCTGCAGGAGTTAGACAATCCCTTTAAATATATTGATGGAGGTATAATCAATCAGGTAGATAATCAACCCTAAACTGACCCCAACATACGCAGCATCAGGTAATGACCTTTCCTGTGGTTGCCCTCACTAACACATCTGTTGCTGAAAAGTCAAGTTATAAGCTTTTAAAAGCTTGGATCACCAGCTTGAATAGATGAAGCTGTTCCCCGCCCCGTAAGTAGTTTAGGTAAATTTGCACAAGGTTTTAAAAGCTAATATGACTTTTCAGGAACAGAAAACTTAGTGAGAGCCACCAGAGGCACTGTTTTCCTATTTATATCTTGGGAAACAGATTTGCATATTTTTCGCACAATCCCCCAGTACAGCAAAAATAGCTTTGTAAAGACTCCGTACGCCTGTCAAGGTGCTTTCTCCTCAAGGAGAGATATTATCCCCATAACCTGAGAGGCACCATAGCAAAAGGTCATTGCTTGATGACACACACACTGGGACCAGTTTAGGGTGGAAAAAACACCTAACATGTTCCCTTTAAATTGTGGTGTTCTAACTTGCACACAGTGATGGCCTTTTGGCCTAATTTAAGGGGCTTGTCTGAAGTGATAGAAATTCATTTAAATCCTTTACAAATAGAAATAGAGCTTATTAATATCACTATCTTCACTACTATGTCTGCTCTGACAAAGGCAGGGAAGGGGCTGGCTATCTGGTCAGTTCATTAGCTGATGCGGCGTTCACACCAGCGTCTGCTGTCTGACCCAGGGGTTTCCATCCTAATCCCTGGTGAACCTGGATAGGGGACGGCTTGCCAGTGGTCAGTTTTAAAACCATTCACTTTAATGGGTTTTTAAAGCAAACCGCCATTGTCCGTATGCAGCCTCTCTGCGGGGAAACTGGATTTTTTTACACGGACACAAAGTCGGACATGCAGGACTTTGCATCCGTCCAAAAAACCGGATCTGTGATCATCAGTCTTTTTCAAGATAAGACATAATTACTAGTCAATTCATACTGTCCCCTAATTCTCTGTTACCTTTGAATAGATCTAATAATATCTGCTGCCAAAGCATATTTGTGTATTATAGGAAAGAGGTGACTTTTGGTTCTGGTTTAACAATGCTTCTGATCTTAAAGCCATGAACTACTGTAAATTGTGCTATGAGTTTCCAGTGCTGAACTCTAGTCCGATCTTTTCAACAGAAGTCTATTACAGAATACCTAACATTATAATAAGTTTGCATAAACCGGTAATTCCTGTGAATATAAAACTTTGCAAAATATATCTTATTGAAAGAAAGCAGTGTCTTCTTCCAACTTCTACCTTCCAGTTCTGGACCTCTTCCCATTTGCCCAAGAGGTTGTGTTCATAACCTGCATTGCATTGGATTAGCGAAATCGGGCTACATGTAGCTATTGTAACGACGAAGAGAGAGTGAGGAGGGGGATGCAGCTGCATGCGGCTAGCAGTGGGGACATCTGATTTACTCAGACCACCTAACACAGGTCTTACATCACCACAGGCAGAGCCTGCCCAGTTAGCAAGCTTTGCGAGGGAAAATGTGCATTAACAGAAACCATCAGGAAAAAGACTTACAACATGCAAATTACACAGATCTCTGGCTGTACTAAAGTGAAGGCCTCTCTTCTATGTAATAAATTATCAATATTATAAATGGCACATGATGTTGGCCCTATGACAGATTTTGCATCGAGTTCCTGGAGCTCCAAGCTATGCCTCTGCGTATTCCTGTACCTTGTTATATCAACATGCATTGAACGAAATATCAGAAAATTTAGTTCAATTCAAATAAACCTAAAAGTGTAATAAAATAAAAGTATGCATATGCTATGTTGGTATGCTTTCCGGCATTAACCCTTTGGAATCAGTTTTACCTTTGTACTGCAGAGGACTGTTTCCTAGCAACCTCTGAATAGTATATCTTGTGTTGTTCGCAGATGAAGTGCTTGAGATCTGAATTAATTGGCTACTAGGCAACAGCTCGGTAGTACAACAGACATGATCATCAAATGTGTGCACAATTCATGGGTTAATACGTAAGCGGCAAGGAATTCTGCTGAATTTCTTGGTCTGTAAATTCTCTGGATGGAGCACAAATGCCTGATCGTATCTGAGATCCTGATGATGTAAGCTCTTCGTTTTACCCCCCAAAAAAATAACATATGAAGATGTATGAAATAGCGAAGCATTCTGCAGCCATGCACACACTTGTCTTGTAATATTGGTGTATTGATTTTGCTAAGAAACACCGTAAATTTGTTGCATTAACTGACATGCGTAGTCCATATGACCTCATTGCATAAAGGGTAGGACGTATTTAGAAGATAATATGTATTTTTTCAAGATTTCAGAAGCAGATGGAAAAATGAAAGACCTGATTCCTGTACTCCAATAAATGTCGCCTGCGTGTCTCTTGCTCATTTGTTCTATGGATTTGTAACCTAGGAAACCTGAACGTGAACTCTGAGAAGGATTGCTGAGAAGCCATTAATCCCTACATGTGATATATATCTACAGGATTTTAGTTATAAGTACAAAGCATGATGTTATTAACGCCCACAAATGATGACCTCTATATAAAATGATTCGCCTGCATCTTATTCCTAAACTCATAGAAGTAATGTAATTCTTTTATTATTTCCATGAAATCCTAAATATTGAAAGGATGGAATGTAACATGAATATGTATTCCCTATTTGGAGGTACCACATCTATTAGGGAATTACATAGACCTAAAGTCTAAGAATGAAAGAATATAAATGTGTTATATTCTTGGTGCATAAACTGGTGCGGTAGTTTCCATGCAATGCATATACACAGGTAGTGTAACTTTATGGAGAAAGTAAATGTAAAATCAATGTAAAATGCAAAGACTTTGAATATTCCACCATCTACGATACATAATATCACCAAAAGATTCAGAGAATCTGGAAAAATTATTGTGCATAAGGAACAAGACCAATTATTGTGCATAAGGAACAAGACCAACAATCAGTATTGCATGCTCGTGATCTTTGGGCCCTATAGAAGCATCAATTGGTAATGTAAATCATTGCATGTGCTCTAGAACGCATCCAGAAATGATTGTTTGTTAGGTAGGGTTCACACTACTGTTGGTGTCCGCTTCAGAAGGTGTCCGTTAAAAAAATAAACCAAAAAATGGACACCTATCATAATAGACACAAACGGACAATAACTGATGGCTATCAGTTACTCTCCGTTATATGTCAGTTGTCCATAGACCTCAATGTTTAAAAAAAATTACACTTACTGTCTGTTTTTTCAAACAGACAGAAAAGTCCTGCATGTAGGATTTTTTTGTCCGCTTGAAAAAACATACATGGTTTTAAACGGACACTAATGGTCACAATCGGACATAAATGGACACTAAAGGACACAAGATAAATGTCCATTCAAATGAATGGAAATTGCAAATGGACCAGCTAGTGTCTGTTGCTACAATCTTGTACGGACAATAGCCACGGAAACTGCTGAGCGGACAACAATGGTAGTGTGAACGCCCCCTTAACACAATTTGCCATGCAATCCACAAATACAAGTTAAAGCTGTATCATGCAAAGAAGTCATAAAGCAGCAAAATTCATAAACACTCATGTCTTCTCTGAGCCAAAACTCATTTAGGCTGAGACCCCATGTTGTCAAAATGCAGCTTTGTGTTGCCGTTTTTGCTGCAGTTTTTTTTTTTTTTTTTTTTTAAGCCATGTGTGGCTACAAAAAGAATGGGAAATATCTATGAAGCTCTTATACTTCTATCTTCTGCTCAATCCACGCCTGGCTTTGGCTTAAAAAAACAGCAACATCTGAAAAAAAGCTGCATTTCCACAATGCGGGGCTTCAGCCATAAAATGGATTGAGCCCAAATGGGAAACTGTTCTGTGGTCAGGTGAATCAAAATTTTAAATTCTTTGTGGAAACCACGGAGACCATGTCCAGTGAACTCCAGAGCCGGTAGATCATTCTACTTGTTATTAGAGCACAGTTCCAAAGCTGCAACTCTGATGGTATGAGATTGCACTAGTGCCTGTGGCATGGGCAGTATTGATGTTGAGCCGTAAATAGAGGTTTTAACACAATTTTAATAAGGCCAATTTTCCCAGGTTGGGTGTTGTACTTCAGGACATAGGGAGCAGCTATTATCAGATAGTGGTGGGAGAAATTTAAATCTACATTGAGTAAGTATATAGAAAGCTGTATACCTATAGGGAACATGTATACATGTCTTAAAATACTCCTTCATGGCCTACAAATACTGTTAACAGGTAATAAACAAAGAAAAGTTGCAATTAGCCATACAAAACACTTAATAAAATTTGTAAAAGGGAAATAAAACAAATACATAATGAAAGGCAAAAAATGCAAAAAAAAAAAAAAAAAAAAAAAAAAGGGCAGAAAAGGTAGGGCCCCCATCGGCTTGGAAAATATAGTTAGTTATTAGATTGAAAATTGCTATTCAGACAGGTCCTCTGGTGTACCCCAGGGTTCAAAACTAGTATGGACTTGGGTAGGGATGTAATATTACCACTTTATAAATCATTGGTGCTGTCCCATCTGCAGTATGCTCCAGTGGCCTCCCCAAACCACCGCTCGGTGATAAGCCAGTCCAGGACAGCTTGTCCTGGACTGGCTTAGGTTAGCAAAAATGCCGCCCTCCCTGAGGCCCTGGCACAGTGCCGCCTGAAGTGCTCGCTTCAGGTCGCCTCATGGGAGGTGCGGCACTGATGTCCTAGAGTTGGAAAAGGTACAACAGGGGGTCACAAACTAATAAGGGGCATGGAGGACCTCAGTTATAAGGAGACATTAAAAGAGTTAAACAGCATGGCTTTGCAAAAGAGTGTGGGTGTTGAACTGACCTGACTGCAATCCAGACCTGTCACCAACAGAAAACATTTGTTACACTATGAAACCAAAAGTCCTGTAAAGAAGACAACAGGACTGTTTAACAACTAGAATCCTACAACAGACAATGGGCCAACATTCCTCTCCCAAAGCTTCAGCAATTGGTGTGAAGAAGTGATCCTACACAATGGTAGAAATGGCCTGGTCCCAACCTTTTTGAGATGTGGTGCTGCCATCAAATTCTAAATGAGTTAATTATTTTTTCAGTAGAAATGTCTAACGTTCAATTTCTGTCTAACTTTCAGTGTCTATCTTTCAACTTCTTTACACAGCGTCTCGACTTTTTGGAATTGAGGTTGTACAGTTCATTTACCTGCATACCATCTACATAGTAGCACGATCGGATACTACAGCTTTATCCCGTTCATAGGGCAAATTTGCAATACCGTGCAAAGTGCAGCAACGTGAACTTTAGGAGGCAGCAACAACTGCAGGATCGATGGAACCCTTTAAACAACTTATTGATGGGGATGCCAAAAGTTGGACCCTCACCACTATGACAGCAGGACATCAATATATTGAATCTGGAAAACCCATTTAATGACTGTAAGCTAGAACCAAACTAGTTTCTTTACATGTAGGGATATACATATAAAGTCCATGAATTGGACCCCCACCAGTTTGTGGTACAGAGAGCTGACCCTTAGGGCTAGTTCACATGTGAATAGGGGGTGGCGGAATTTGGTCCTGAAAAAACCGCTTCAGGAATTAGGAAGTGGTTTTTGGACATGAGGCTGTTTTTGGAGCGGTTTTTGGCAAAAACCGCCTCAAGAAAAACCCAGGCGGTTTTTCCCTCCAGCACAGTTAATGGACCTTGATAAAACGCCTGGTGGTTTTTTGAGGCGTTTTTTGCCAAAAACCGCGTCAAAAACCGTTTGCGTTTTTTGGCAAAATGCCGTGTCGTGATTTTTGGCAAAAAGCCGCGTCGTGGTTTTCCGCATCCCATTCACTTGCATTGATTTCCTGAGGCGGAATCCGCCTCAAGAATGGTCATGTCACTTATTTTTTCCGCTAGCGGCAAAAAAACACTAGCGGAAAAACGAACGCTAGCGGCCTACATGGACCACTATTGTATGGAGATGGATTCCGCGTCCAAATTCCGCCCCACTGACCCCATGTTAACGAGTCCTTAGAACAATAGAAGGCCTTGTCGATTAAGAAACCACAAGGAAACAGGTTGAGCAATATCTTCACATGGTTACTGGGGAAGTGCCCAGTTACTTTGTGCACAGAAAGGAAGGATGGCAAAGGTGTCAGGCCTGAGGTAGGACTAGTTGGGGTTCCCGGAAATGGAGATGCAGTGTAAAGTCCTTGCACAGGAAGTAGGACCAGAACCAGGGGCACGAGCAGTGGTGACATATGGCAATTTTCCGTGAGAAGGCTAAAGATAATCATATAAAGAAAGGTGGCCATATTGATAGCCAGTGAGCACAGATGGTTCAGAAGTGAACATTGAACCCAGTTACCACTTAAGGATCAAGTTGTGGCTTCCATCATTCTCTGTGAAGGAGTGGGGAATTCCCCTTGCACAGGTGAAGCATCTGAAGACTTTAGTAAAAATACATTAAAACAGCAACCCAATCACTCTTGTTTTCCTCCCGGTAGATTAAATGATAACAGGTCGTCAATATTTTGAAGCCAGAAAAGTCCTTTAATGACTGTAAGCTATAGCCAAACCATTTTCTCTGCATTGTGATTATTTGTCATGTGTTAAATATAGAAAACATGGATTCATATCTTAGTACAATAGTATGTGGAAATGATGTCTTTGTAATCATTTTATTTTAGTACTATTGTTATTTAAATGCTGTGCGAGACTATTGCAAATGATGCAATACTGTTTTTCAAATGCTGCCAGTTCTCAAACTATGTTATGATCTCATCCATGGTCCCCTTTCATGAATGTATCTCATTACACTCATCCCCATGAAGTAATTAATGTGGACATGAAAGATGTTGCTTAATCCCATTCTTATTGAAATGACTGGGACAATCATCTTACCCTGTAGTAATCAGTGCTGTAGACATCTCTAGACATTCCAAAGTCTCCAATCTTCACTAAGAGGTTTTCTCCCACAAGACAGTTCCTTGTGGCCAGATCTCGGTGGACAAAGTGCTGAGAGGCCAGGTACACCATACCTGCTGCAATCTGCTGAGCTATATGAAGCATCTGGGATTGAGTGAGCTCTGCAGGGCGGTTTCCTTCTGCCATAAGAACAGCATCGGGTCCATGAGCCCTAAAAGGAAAGGAAAGATCATATGGTACAATATAACAAGTGCCACACCTTAAATTGACTTAAAAGAGTGTACAACACTCCCAGGGCTCCTATGACACTATCTGTCCAATTTCTAGCTCTCTAACACAAACACATTGAACCAGCTTTTATACGCCATATAACATCAGCACTGTAAGGCGGTCAGATGGATGTCACATGTTTGCTCTTAATTCACTGGTAAAGCATGTGGAAGCGGCCATTTATTAAAGATTTAGG
This sequence comes from Leptodactylus fuscus, assembly GCF_031893055.1. NCBI lineage: Eukaryota > Metazoa > Chordata > Amphibia > Anura > Leptodactylidae > Leptodactylus > Leptodactylus fuscus. Next base: position 144,604,136 of record NC_134265.1, read on the forward strand.
ACAAACCAATTTCCTCATCTCTAGTTACCAGCAATGCTAAAAAAAAATAGTAAAGTTTTAAAGTGAATGCTTATCTTTTAACATCAGTGTGTTTTTAGCGGGTTAATTTCTTAAGATATCTTCATAGCAGAGCTCTAAATCTCATACATATTTAAAAGAAGATGGCTTTGTGGCACCACTAAGGGGAGCTAAGGAGCTTCCTGCATTGTTATTTTTTATTATTAAGCATAGATTTGTTGTTCTGAAGATAAAGATGTATTCATAAATTATTTAACAAATAATTTTGAACTTAAAGAGAACCTCTCATGTAAATTTGTGACACTAAATCCATCAACAGGTTCTTATGGAACCACTGGTTTAGTGTCTGTTATAACCCAAAGAAGACCTATCCAGTCTTAAGAAATGAGTCCACTGAGAAAATTGAAATTCAGCTTTTCTACATTAGCAATGTTTTGTAATATGTTTCACATGAAAAAAAATGATAATCATTTCCCACAGTATTTTATATAACTACCTTCTCTACTTTACAGAAAACAGATAAGAAGAATGCCATAAATATTTAGAGGGTACATCAAGCATAAATCACATCACAAAGTCAAAGCTAAATAGGTTGTAAAGAAAAGATATGACAAATATAAGATAAATGGTGCCCAGTCTAGCTTTAATGTGTAGTAACTCATTTGACTGACATCAACAGCATCCATCAATATATTTTAGACAATAATGGCACAAATACTTCTAAAAATATGTCTCAGTGTATTGTGTCACAGGATGCTAGTAATTTTTCACCTAAATAATGCTGTTCAGTACATGTATTACAGGCTTTACCTGATGTACAGTCATGGCCGTAAGTGTTGGCACCCCTGAAATGTTTCCAGAAAATGAAGTATTCTCCCAGAAAATTATTGCAGTTGCATATATTTTGTTATACAAATGTTTATTTCTTTTGTGTGTATTAAAATAACACCAAATAACATAGAAAAAAGGCAAATTGGATGTAATTTCACATAAAAATCAAAAAACGGGCTGGAAAAAATTGTTGCCACCTTTTCAAAATAACTTTCTTTCAAGCATGTGATGCTCATTCCAACTCACCTGTAGCAAATAACAGGTGTGGGTAATATAAAAATCATACCTGAAACCAGTTCAGAATGAGAGAAATCGACATGATCTTTGCATTATGTGTCTGTATTTGCCAGAGTAAGCATGGAGAACAGAAAGAGAAGAAAACTGTCTGAGTACTTGAATACCAAAATTGTGAAAAATATTAACAATCTCAAGGTTACAGCTCTATCTCCAGAGATATTTTATGTTCCCTTGTCCACAGTGCACAACATAATCCAGAAGTTTACAATCCATGGCACTGTAGCTAATTTCCCTGGACATGGATGAAAGACAAAAATTGATGAAATGTTGAAACGCTGAATATTCCAAGTGGTGCATAAGCCACAACCAAGTTGCAAAGAAATTCAAGCTGTCCTGCAGGCTTAGGGTGCATCAGTGTCAGCGCGTACTGTCCGTCAACAATTGAATGAAAAGAAATGCTATGGCAGAAGACCCTGGAGGACCCCAAGGCTGGCAAAGAGACATAAAAAGCTGGACTGCAGTTTGTCAAAATGTAAGTGGGAAAACAAAAATCTTTCTGGGAAAATGTCTTGTGAACAGATGAGACCAAGATAGAGCATTTGGTATAGCACATCATTCTATTATAGAGCAAAAATAGAATAAGGCCTACAAAGAAAAGAACACAGTACGAACAGTCAAGTATGGGGTGGTTCAAAGATGTTTTGGGGTTGTTTTGCTGGCTCTGGCACTGGGTGCCTTTACTGTGTGCAAAGCATACCAAATGATTTTGGGTCGCAATGTAAGGCCCAGTATCAGAAAGCTGGGTTTGCATCCTAGGTTATGGGTATTCCAGCAGAACAATGATTCCAAACATACTTCAAAAAGCACCCAGAAATGGATGGAAACAGTGCTGGCGAGTTCTGAAGTGGCCATGAATGAATCAAATATGATAGACCTGAAGCAGTTTGTAAAATAAGAGTGGTCCAAAATTCCACTTGAGAAGTGTTTGTTGATATATAAGAAGCAATTGATTTCAGTTGTTTTATGTTTTTTTTCCAAAGGGTGTGCAGCCATATATTAAGTTGAGGGTGCATGTAATTTTGTCTGGACCATTTTTGGTTTTTTTGCATTAAATTATATCATTTTTCACTTTTTTTTTGTGTTGTTCCAATATATAAAGAAATTAAACATCTGTATAACAAAACATGTGGAACTGCAATAATTTTCTTGGAGAAATACTTTATTTCCTGGGTTGCCAACACTTACGGCCATGAATATACATGGTTCTACTCAAGTCAAAAGTAATCACATGTATGTTTATAGTGTTGATATATTTTGATTCTGATTTACGATTAAAGGATGCAATATGCCTATGATGTTTGCCAGCTGAAGTAAATGGGGCTGTAAGTGTCCAGACTCACTGTATGAGGTGGCTATGTCCTGATCAGCAGGTGAAAGACTTGTGAACTGTGTAGTTTTAATGCACCCCATCCCAGGCATTTGGCAGTGTGGCTAGATCGCATTTGGCACCAAAAGGTGCTGCAGTTTACTAATGGCAACTTTAAAGGAAAGTGAGCCATAGCTATGACGGGATATGATACCATTCAGGCCTGTGGAAACAGTGGAAGTATGGCTACTGTCACCAGTGAAGGATGCTGAGCAGCAGAGAGACCTTCAAAGACGGGAGCCTAAAAGACCTGATAATGTGAGTAGGAGGCCGAAAATATAGTGTCACAGAGCCACAGACATCTACTGATGATGGCAGTATATAGAAATGCCTACCTCCTCCTGAACTTTATAATGCCTGGTTTCATTTGCCCTGACTGTAAGCAAAAACTAGTATTTGCTGTAACCTGGTGTGAACCTGAACCTGGTGCTTCTGCTTTGCTTTGCTAGGTTTTTTGCTAGTAGCAGCCATATCCGTCATACCCAGGCTATGGAAAACCACCTCCTCTCCTTCTATATAGGCATGGCTACAGGAGATCCTCTTTCTCCACCGCATGGAGGACCTCCTTGCAGAACTTCGACATGATGATGGAAAACACCAACAAGTGTGGTTGTTGCAGAACGTTTACTATAAATCTGCCGTCTTCCAGACTGTTTTGCCTGCACCTCTTCCCTAGAACCCACATCTCTCCCTCTTTCTCCTATTTAATTTGAATCCTCCCTCTGATCTCCAAACCCCTGTTTAACTTACATCTTATCTCTTATTTTCCCTAGAAATTCGATTGTGAGACATCTCCTTTTGAGAAACATCCTCTCCCTCTTTTTCCTTTTTCTTCTGTCTTTCTGATTTGCTCTGCTGTGACAAAGCCTGTTATTTTCCCCATTACCTCCCTTACACTCTTATTACTCCCAACCCATGTATGGCTCCCCTACCAAATATCCTCCTGTCGCAAACCCAAGCCGGTGCTATTGCACAATCGCCACCCACAAACCCTTGTTATACTCTGGGGTCTTCTGAGGTGATTAAGCATAATAACATGTGTAACTCACCTCTCCTGGACTCCAGTGCGGGTCCCATCAGCATTACCACACAAAATGACAAAACATGACTGCTGAGCCCCAATCTTATTCGGAGACATCTCTGTGAGCAGAAGACGTGGGAAGACAGGTGCCAGAGTCCAAGAAAGGTGAGTTACACTGTTTATTATGTTTAAAGAGGACCTTTCATGACCTCATGTATATACGGCTTTATATAGGAGCCGACAGTGTGCTGAATTCAGCGTACTGTTGACTTTCCCGCTATGTGCCCTGGTACTGGAGATATCAGTGCCGTTAATTTCGGCACCAATCTCTCCCCATTGTCACAAGGGCATTGCTCAAAGTGTAGCATCATCGCTGGGCTGTGAGGAACACCTCCCTGATAGTACTGTAACATAGCCTTGTCGTGTCAGAGGGGGAGTTCCTTACCACTGAGAGATGACCCTGAACTGTGAGGAACGCCCCCCCCCCCCCAACCCAGTACAAATCTATGGACGAGTACTGTTGAGAAGGCGGGCCCTCCTCACAGCCCAACGATGACACTAGACTGTCAAGAATGCCCTTCTGACAGTGGGGAGAAATCGGTTCAGACATTAATGGCACTGATATCACCAGCCCTGGGGCACATAATGGAAAAGTCAACAGTGTGCTGAATTCAGCATACTGTCAGCTTTCTAGCAGTATATAAAACCACATATGCATGAGGACATGAAAGGTCCTCTTTAAACACCTCCCTGGGCCTCCAGTCATTATTTCCGGCTCTGGAGAGACCTGAGAATATAATAATTATTATTTAAGAATTTTGAGTTCTTCTGAACCCCAAATTTTTGGAAAATTCATAAAGAAAACCATATAGGCCACTATAGGGCATTATAATCTGTGGAGAGGTCACTATGGGGCAATTATACTCTGTGAAGTGAAGGGAGCTGGCGTGAAACATTATACTGCATGGAGGGGCTACTATAGGGCATTATACCGTGTGAAGGAACCACTGTGAGACATTATACTGTGTGGAGGGCTACTATGGGATATTACAGTGTGTGTTGGGGCCACTGTGAGACATTATCTGGAATGGAAAGGCCACTATGGGACATTATACTGCGTGTGGAGGGGCTACTATAAGGCACTATATTGTGTGGAGAGGCCACTGTAGGACATTATTCTGCGTGGAGATCACTATTGGACATTATATTGTATGGAGGCCACTATAGGACATAGTTGCCCAGGAATTGGATCAAAATATTGTTTTTCCTATATTCCTAATTAAAACCTAAGTGCGTCTTACCTGAAAAAAATTTCAAAACCAAGAACATCCAAGCACATCAATTGACGTATGACCCACCACACTATTTGCAGCAAGTGCTTTCTGTAGTAAATTCATATATGAGAAAAGGATCCTTTATTTGAAGAGTTCAGACTGCATTTCTTATTATAGAATCCTTCCTTTACTCATAAAATCAAGATCTCCCACAGAGTGCAGATGTAAAAGCCACAACAATTTTCACTGTGCTTCCTATACTCCCCCGAATAATTCTCCCTACAGTGAACTCTGCGCTCAGACATTGTTTGACCTTCAACATGTGGTCTAGTGTCTGAAACATGAAGCTATGCTGCAGGAAATGCTGATGTTAAAATTCATTGAGGTCCCTAATGCATTTCCATAAGACAACCTCTAGGGGCACTAGAGGTCAATAATTTGACTGCAAGTTGTTTTCAGCTGCAATTATCTGCATTCACCACTTATAAAGCAGACAGGGCGGATTAAAAAAAACCACAGTATTGATTTGGGCTTAATTATTGTACTTTCACCTTAAATATGGTATTTGAAAAATTGTTTTTAATTTCTAAAATGTTCTTGCATTTTAAACTGACCAGAACTTGTCATTGTGTTTCTTAAAGATACTCTCATCATTTCATTACGATACTCTCATAATTTCACTCGAGAGGCATATTCAAAAAATTACATATTTTCAACACAAGAGCAATAAAGGTCAAGTAGGGTCAGTTTATGGAATGTAATAGTACAATAGTATATAGTGGTAAATAATGGGATAATAAACCTTTTTGACTATAGTTTTATTAGTAGTATCAAAAGTTTTCCTTAAATGTTGTCTTTTTACAAGTAATTCTGCCCTAAGAATGCTTATGTTGACCTTGGTATGTTTTCCTTTGGATTCTACCATCTCTGGTATCATAATCAATATAGCTAGTCTCCAGCTCACGTTCTGCTCAGTCTCCTGTTGTCCCTCCAAACTTCCACCCAGATGTGAATTGGAAGGAATAACACAATATATTGGTCATTTCTTTTTATTTTCCTGTTTGTACTGACTATTAGGGTATGTTCACATGGTGGAAACCTTTTCCGCCGTGTGGCTTTTTTGCACGGATAGCCGCGACGGGATGCTGATGCAATCCATCGGCATCCCGTTGCGGCATCCCACTCCTGATTAAGCCAGGGTGAATGGGCCTAAGTAGGATTGTGTCTCAAGCTGTGGATGCTGTGGCTGACTCAGCCGCAGAATCCGCGTGAAGATAGGGTATGTCACATTTTTTTTCCACTAGCTGAAAAAAATCGCTAGCGGAAAAAAATTGTGAATGACTCGAAATTAAATGAATAGGAAGCGTTTTTGCAGGCGGATTTTGAGGCGGATTCTACGTTAAAATCCACCTGCAAAAAACTGGTGTGAACATAACTTAAAGGGGCTCTATCAGCAAAATCATGCTGATAGAGCCCCACCTATGCGTGAATAGCCTTTAAAAAGGCTATTCAGGCACCACTGAAGTCATACTAAACTCCCCCCCCGTTTTAAAATAAAACCCTAAAAAAGAATATGTTAATCTTATCTATCGTGCATGGTGGGCGGGCATTCAGGGTCCAATGTCATCTTCAGCCACGCCTTCTCTTCCAGCGATGTTCTCGGGTCCCGTCTTCCTACGGCGCTCGTGAACTGCCATTGATAAAAAATGGGTACATGCGCAGTAGCATGCTGTTACTACTATTACTGCGCATGCGTCCGCGCCATTTTTATCAATGGAAGTTCGCGAGCGCTGGAGGAAGACGGGACCTGAGGACATGAAATTCCATTCCTATATGCCCTTTTGTACATAAATATGCATCCTTCAGAAATGGTTTTAAATTTACTTGACAAAGGAGCCTAGAGTTCCGAAACGTTGTAATCTGTCATCATTATTAGTTAGCCATTAAAAAGGTATCAACTACTTAAGACTATCAAGTTTTTTGGTTTTTTATATGAGTTTTACAATGAAATTTACAAAATACGAGGAGTAAATGGAAAATTTGATGAAAAGCTATGTGTTGGACTAAATATCAGCAAACCTTTTGATGCTTAGCATTGGTTATTTTAACAGAGTATCATGCTATATTATTCTATTTTGGTTCCTCGGCTGCTTTGCCTGTTGTTCTGCTATGACTACATGGTTTATATCAGGCAGTATTCAGAGTTATTTAGTCTTCATACATAACGGACATCGTGGGTACGATGAGCTACTGGTATGCAGCTTGTATGCCAATAGTGTGTAATGTAATTTAGCACATTCACTGCAGATGTCTTCAACTGAGCCTAAATGTTCATACTGTGTCTGTGAAAAGCAAATTCTGTAGATTTAAAGGGATTTTATTACTAATACAAAGATAGTTTCTGCCATGCACACGATTGGTACTCCTTCACTGTAAAATTTTCATCTAAATCATATAATATCACACTTTTTTTTTTTTAACATAATTTGGTAGATTTACTAATGCTCTTTAGTAGTTAGACAGTGTAAACTTAGACTCAATATTCTTAAACTCTGCCAAATTTATCACAGTGGCTGTTCTGGATGATAAGTCAGGAGCATTTTTAGACTGTCTAGTCTAACTTTACACCACCTATTTCTTGGCTTATTTTGGAGCTTCTTTGAACACCCAATGTTGGAACTTCCAAGCAGAATTTGGAATAAAGCTCCTACTCTGCCACAACTATCTTCAACAACAAGGAAATTAGTAAGGTGAACCTCAGTGTGGAGGTATAGCTCACTGGCTTGTGAAGAGCAGGCCTGTGCCAGTGTCAGCTTCAGCACAAAGCAGGGACTTATCAGTGCAGTCTCCATGGCTAGGTATGATGAAGGACCAATGATGTCATTATCACCAAGGGCCTACATTTCTATACCTTGGAACAATTCACTTGGAGTCTTCAGACTGAATGCTGTAACTTGGTGGTAGATCCATCATAGACTTGTACTGTAGATATGAGGCTCTTCTATTATCTCTCTGTTACAAGAATGCTCAAAATAATGTGGGAGGTGTAAAATTGAGGAAATATTTGCAGCAAGTTTGGAAGGTTTCTTTTTTAGGAGAATGCTGCTATCTATATCAATGGGTTAGAGGTGGAAAAGGGAGATTGTACTTGCCCTTAGGCGAAGGGAAGGTTGGGGGCTAGGCTACTACCAGTGATACTGTACTGTGGTGCCTGAAACTTCTGCTTAGGAATTTTGTACTGCACAGTCATATTTGGCACCCCTGGGGTGAGATCTAATTTTGCAATGTGGTGTTTGGCACTTTTGCGGAGGAGCTTTGTCCTCTACTGTGGTAACACAGGGTGAGAGGTTGTGCTGGACTGTGATGTTTGCAATATCTGAGTAGGCATTCTCTGCTTGGACACTGATATATGGTATTGTTGGGGAGGTATTTTCTGCTGCAGTGTAGAATACGGTGTTGCTACTGTTATTTATCACTGACGGGTAGTTACTCACATAAAGACTAAATCACTGTAGGAGTAAATAAAATATAACTTTTAATAATCTTTCTTAAAAATGGCCTCAATTTATTTAATGTTTTTTAAATATTTTCTTAAAAAAACTGTACTATGACCTCATTGATAAAGGGTAACCAATAATTATTAAGTCAATCCCTGTCTGGTACAGCCATTAACAGTTTCATTCCCTGATAGTGTGCCAGGAGCTAATCTGTTATGCCCCAGTACACCTATATATCCCTGGAACTCTAGATGAAATCAGGTGCGAGGAAATCTAGATACAAATCCCTAGTGGTTCCACATAGGCTGTGAGTAAGGCCAGAGGGAGGTCCTGGAGGCGAAAGCTCTGTGAGCAGTATTGATACCGTGTCCTACCATCAAGGGCGCGGGAAATGCAGTTTTAACTGCAAATATTATCATCTCCTGCATTATCATCCTCCTGATGAGCTAGGCTAGACCCCTAGTGAAACGCGTTGAGGGAAGTGTGAGGGAAAACTTATACAATAGGTGGTGGATACATCAGGGACCATATATTGTATTTATCTAGTTAGGATACGTAGCCCATGAATAGAGACTAATAGGGCTAATGTAACTATACCCTAAGTGGCAACAATGTTAACATAGGCAATTGGAGCATACTTGAGATCAGTAGGGCATTGTGTGAGGTGTAGTTGAGTGGAATACGGCTTGTGAGAACATGAGACTGTACTGTATTGAATATCCTCCGTTTCAATATAGCTCCTGTTGTCATTATCATATACGGGGGTTAATTTGTCAGTAACAGAGACTGCTCACAGAGCTTTCGCCTCCAGGACCTCCCTCTGGCCTTACTCACAGCCTATGTGGAACCACTAGGGATCTGTATCTAGATTTCCTCGCACCTGATTTCATCTAGAGTTCCAGGGATATATAGGTGTACTGGGGCATACCAGATTAGCTCCTGGCACACTATCAGGGAATGAAACTGTTAATGGCTGTACCAGACAGGGATTGACTTAATAATTATTGGTTACCCTTTATCAATGAGGTCATAGTACAGTTTTTTTAAGAAAATATTTAAAAAACATTAAATAAATTGAGGCCATTTTTAAGAAAGATTATTAAAAGTTATATTTTATTTACTCCTACAGTGATTTGGTTTTGTTGCTACTGTTATGGTGTATTTGACCATGGTATATATTTGCCTCTGGTGAGAATAGTATGGTACAACACAATGGCGTTTGTTTGCCATTCCATGGTCCCTGCATCGTAACAAATTAACTGGTTAGGCCTGGGTCAAAAAAGTTTGAAAAGTCCTGCCTTAGACTGTGATGATGACCTCACTACAAGTCCTGACACTGACAGCACTCAGGAAGATAATGGGGGCATGGTGACCTAACTATAAGAGAGGCAATATCTGTGGAGGGGGGTTATGGGGAACAGATTATGTCAGGAGCAGAAAAAGAACAGGGAGACCCTTTGATAGAAGAGATTGGGCTAAAGATGAAGATTTGCTTAATCCACTGTTTGGACGAAGCGATTCTCTGATTTGGTGTGTCTGAACTTCTTCAGATATGAAATTATTATACTCTGGGGTCTCTTCAGAACACAGAATATAATAGGTGTAGGCCCAAGGGAGATGTAAAAAAAATTAAAAAAAAAACATTTATACTCACCTTCTCTCTTTGGGCCCCTGCATGGTGTCCAGCAATCTGTATCTCCCTCCTCCGTGTGCATGATGTCACAGAAGAGCGTCAGACTCGGCATGTGGCGCTCTTCTGTGATGTTATTCGAGTGGGGTCACTGCCTAGGAAGACACAGATCCTAGGACACTGCAAATAGGCCTGAGGGAAGATGACTATAAATGGGATTTTTTACGGATCCCTTGGACCTACATCTATTATATACTGGGGTCTTAAGAGAACCCATAATTTATTGTAAATCATGCGACGATCATAATCCGCACAATGTACTGGAGAAATTATCTTTCTGTTTTCTTCTCTTGTGATCAAAACATAATAGATTGAACGAAACACTGACATATTGAAGTGCTGATGTGTACCCTCTATTTTCATAGACAAACTGAACAGGAATAATTCGGCGCATATCATTTTACCTTAGGAATTTGTTCAGGTCACCATGCTTCATGTACTCAAACACCATGATGAGTGGATCGCCCTCTACACACACCCCATAAAATGTTACGATATGTTCATGTTGTAGGTTTGTCAGTAACTCTGCCTCACGATGGAAGTCTTTTCGGGCATTGTCACTTGCATCTTTTAATGTCTGAAAAATGAATATTTCTTATTAGCAAATATATTACTATTACCACATTATTGACCAGTATGTGGACAGAAATAGTCTCAATGAATCTATACAATAGATATGTCATCTAAAGATTATTTAATTGTTGCACAAAACAGAAAAACTGCAAATTTAAAGCTATAACATAGGGAAAAAACACAATAAAAGCGACCTGAGATTTACAGAATGTAAAGCTGTTAGTGTTGCCAAGCAACAAAAAGAAGTCAAAAGAAGAAGAAGTCAGAGATGGGGAACATGTACATGAAGTCTGATGATCATGTCAAATAGGTAAGTAAGAACACATGATAAGCCCACCTACTGCATTTATTCTATATTATCTATTGATGCGGAATACATGATTCCCTATGCTGATAATACTGTGTCATCATGAATGTGTGGGTGCAATATCTATCTTACTGTATATATCCATTATATTTCTAATAGATTCAGTTTATTGTTTGCATAAAGATTTAATTTAAAAAAACTGACTCTCAAAATAATGGTTACCATGATCATCCACATGAGAACAGTCAAACATCGTATTATGACAATGTAACATGCAGCATAACTAGATCTTTGGATGTTCATGTGGGTTCTCCAGCTATTTTTTTTTTTTATATATAAATGAATATTCTGTAAAAAATAGAAGGAAAAGGAAATGTGAATGCTCAGCCAATCGCTGCAGCTATGATCAATGTCAACCAGTGTTTGGCTCAACATCCATGTTCTTACAAGAGAGATGTGTTGGCAGGGGATTCTTAAAGTGAATTATTTTATGTTTCTATGGGTCATTCTGAACTGTTTAAAAAGATATCATAAGTTTTTTTATGAAAAAAACTTAATGAAATACCATAGGTTTTTTCCAATATAAAGCATAACCTTTATTGTTTATGACTGTCCTAAAGACATATATCTACTCTCTATCAAGTTCAATATGAACTTAGTAAATGCGGTTCAGATAACTGTCCTATATCCGCAGCTGAGACTCATGACTCAAAGAACCTCACATTGTCTTCTCCCATAAGTTAATATATGAGTAGACAGTGGATATAGGACTTTAATTTAGCCATACACAATAAAGGTTATGTTTTATATTGGATTTTTATTTTTCAACACCTATCCCGATGAGCTTTGATTTTGTTAATTGATAGGTTTATTGCATATGATCTGCATCTCTGCTGTTGTATACCTAGTCAACTTTTTTCCTATCACTAAGTATATACAGTCCTATGAAAAAGTTTGGGCACCCCTATTAATCTTAATCATTTTTAGTTCTAAATATTTTGGTATTTGCAACAGCCATTTCAGTTTGATATATCTAATAACTGATGGACACAGTAATATTTCAGGATTGAAATGAGGTTTATTGTACTAACAGAAAATGCGCAATATGCATTAAACCAAAATTTGACCGGTGCAAAAGTATGGGCACCTCAACAGAAAAGTGACATTAATATTTAGTAGATCCTCCTTTTGCAAAGATAACAGCCTCTAGTCGCTTCCTGTAGCTTTTAATCAGTTCCTGGATCCTGGATAAAGGTATTTTGGACAAACAATTCAAGTTCAGTTAAGTTAGATGGTCGCCGAGCATGGACAGCCCGCTTCAAATCATCCCACAGATGTTCAATGATATTCAGGTCTGGGGGACTGGGATGGCCATTCCAGAACATTGTAATTGTTCCTCTGCATGAATGCCTGAGGATTTGGAGCGGTGTTTTGGATCATTGTCTTGCTGAAATATCCATCCCCGGCGTAACTTCAACTTCGTCACTGATTCTTGAACATTATTCTCAAGAATCTGCTGATACTGAGTGGAATCCATGCGACCCTCAACTTTAACAAGATTCCCGATGCCGGCATTGGCCACACAGCCCCAAAGCATGATGGAACCTCCACCAAATTGTACAGTGGGTAGCATGTGTTTTTCTTGGAATGCTGTTTCTTTTTGGACGCCATGCATAACGCCTTTTTTTTATAACCAAACAACTCAATTTTTGTTTCCAAAATGAAGCTGCCTTGTCCAAATGTGCTTTTTCATACCTCAGGCAACTCTATTTGTGGCGTACGTGCAGAAACGGCTTCTTTCTCATCACTCTCCCATACAGCTTCTCCTTGTGCAAAGTGCGCTGTATAGTTGACCGATGCACAGTGACACGATCTGCAGCAAGATGATGCTGCAGCTCTTTGGAGGTGGTCTGTGGATTGTCCTTGACTGTTCTCACCATTCTTCTTCTCTGCCTTTCTGATATTTTTCTTGGCCTGCCACTTCTGGCCTTAACAAGAACTGTCCCTGTGGTCTTCCATTTCCTTACTATGTTCCTCACAGTGGAAACTGACAGGTTAAATCTCTGAGACAGCTTTTTGTATCCTTCCGCTGAACAACTATGTTGAACAATCTTTGTTTTCAGATCATTTGAGAGTTGTTTTGAGTAGCCCATGATGCCACTCTTCAGAGGAGATTCAAATAGGAGATCAACTTGCAATTGGCCACCTTAAATACCTTTTCTCATGATTGGATACACCTGGCTATGAAGTTCAAAGCTCACTGAGGTTACAAAACCAATTTTGTGCTTCAGTAAGTCAGTAAAAAGTAGTTAGGAGTATTCAAATCAATAAAATGATAAGGATGCCCATACTTTTGCACCGGTCAAATTTTGGTTTAATGCATATTGCGCATTTTCTGTTAGTACAATAAACCTCATTTCAATCCTGAAATATTACTGTGTCCATCAGTTATTAGATATATCAAACTGAAATGGCTGTTGCAAACACCAAAATATTTAGAACTAAAAATGATTAAGATTAATAGGGGTGCCCAAACTTTTTCATAGGACTGTATTGTAAGAGATTTTGCACATTAACTCACAAGTATTTTTTTCTGTTATGGTAAACTAAACTATATAATTAAAATTATGATATACACTCACCGGCCACTTTATTAGGTACACCTGTCCAACTGCTCGTTAACACTTAATTTCTAATCAGCCAATCACATGGCGGCAACTCAGTGCATTTAGGCATGTAGACATGGTCAAGACAATCTCCTGCAGTTCAAACCGAGCATCAGTATGGGGAAGAAAGGTGATTTGAGTGCCTTTGAACATGGCATGGTTGTTGGTGCCAGAAGGGCTGGTCTGAGTATTTCAGAAACTGCTGATCTACTGGGATTTTCACGCACAACCATCTCTAGGGTTTACAGAGAATGGTCCGAAAAAGAAAAAACATCCAGTGAGCGGCAGTTCTGTGGGCGGAAATGCGTTGTTGATGCCAGAGGTCAGAGGAGAATGGCCAGACTGGTTCGAGCAGATAGAAAGGCAACAGTGACTCAAATAGCCACCCGTTACAACCAAGGTAGCCAGAAGAGCATCTCTGAACGCACAGTACGTTGAAGTTTGAGGCAGATGGGCTACAGCAGCAGAAGACCACACCGGGTGCCACTCCTTTCAGCTAAGAACAGGAAGCATGGATCCATCCTGCCTTGTATCAACGGTTCAGGCTGGTGGTGGTGGTGTCATGGTGTGGGGAATATTTTCTTGGCACTCTTTGGGCCCCTTGGTACCAATTGAGCATCGTTGCAACGCCAAAGCCTACCTGAGTATTGTTGCTGACCATGTCCATCCCTTTATGACCACAATGTACCCAACATCTGATGGCTACTTTCAGCAGGATAATGCGCCATGTCATAAAGCTGGAATCATCTCAGACTGGTTTCTTGAACATGACAATGAGTTCACTGTACTCCAATGGCCTCCACAGTCACCAGATCTCAATCCAATAGAGCATCTTTGGGATGTGGTGGAACGGGAGATTCGCATCATAGATGTGCAGCCGACAAATCTGCGGCAACTGTGTGATGCCATCATGTCAATATGGACCAAAATCTCTGAGGAATGCTTCCAGCACCTTGTTGAATCTATGCCACGAAGAATTGAGGCAGTTCTGAAGGCAAAAGGGGGTCCAACCCGTTACTAGCATGGTGTACCTAATAAAGTGGCCGGTGAGTGTACTACAGCCTAGAAAAGCTTAAATGGTTAGTGTCCCAACTATTGGGGTAGACTTCACATTGAAAAGATACATTTTAGTTACCATATGTGAAAACAATTATTGCTGAAAACTAACATAATTTGGAGAGTTAATATGTGTGTGTGTGTGTGTGTGAATTCACATCTACCTCTGCAGTCAATGGAGATGCTAGACAGGGGTCAGATGAACCCTGTTCTTGAGAAGAGAATAACCCTTTAAGTCACTGATTATTTAGGAACTATGGTAATAGCAAGTAGGCTGTATATGTCAATACCTTTTTTTAATGTAGATTGTGAGCCCCATATAGGGATCACAATGTACTTTTTTTTTGTTTGTTTCCTATCTGTATGTCTTTGTAGAAAGGGAGGAAATCCACGCAAACATGGGGAGAACATATAAACTCCTTGCAGATGTTGTTCCTGGTGGGAATCGAACCCAAGACCCCAGTGCTGCAAGGCTGCAGTGCTAACCACTGAGCCACCGTGTTGCCCCTGTATATATCCATATCTTGAGAAATGGCATATCTACCGTGGAGGCAGGGTAAGCATTTGCTCATGGAACCTGTGGAGGGAAGGGACCCACAGGTTCCTCTCATAACATTTCTTCTCTGATAAGCAAGCATCAGAAATATGCCTCCTACTTTGCCAGGAGAACATTAACCCATTTATGAAAGAGTAGTATTAGCTCAATATAAGGTCAAATAAGGGAGGTTGTGGAAAAAAGACTAGTTGAATGGGCTGCGATATTATGTCTGTCTGCTGGACTGGTGGACTTTGATGTCAGAAGTAAGCATGCAATTGTTGTAATTGTTTCTGAGGTTTTATTAATTTTTCTTTTTTATTCTTTAAACACATTTATTTCAAAATACTAAGAGAAAATACTTTATTTCTACAACCACTTCTCTTCTTTACCTTGCTTTTTTGTTTTTAAAGGGGAGGTCAAATTCTGAGTTTTGGTATAGGGCATTATGATTTCTACGTATGCCCCTGATCTTGGCATTCTATGGCTATATGCGGAGTAGGATTATAAGATATACCAGCCATTTACATGTGGTCAGCCCTATTTTGAATCATCCTTTGATTGTTGTTTAGACCCCCATTATCTCTAAAACTGTCCTTACTTATTTATCCCCATAGTTAACACATATATGAATGGAAGCAAGATGTAAGATATTACCTTCACTGCAACAAGTATCTTATCAAGTTCAGGCCTCAGGTTATAGCATTCTGCAAGAAACACTTTGCCAAATGCTCCTTCTCCCAGTTCTCTCTTCAAGACAATGTTATGCCTCTTTATATGTTGAACAACTGTAATAAGAAAAAGGTAGACTTATTACCACAAAATACTCTTAGATAGTACTGTGAAACTTTGGCCATTATTACTTACATGGTGATAATATTGCAGTCCAACAAACACAATGTCAACCAAGTGGAAAATGTTATTTGTGTTATCTGCTATTTCTTCTAAAGATGAAATGGTTATTTCTTAGTTATCCCAGAAAAGAGTGACATAGTAAACCTCTAAACAACTACTGTATGACCATGTTATACCAAATCTGTACTACACTCTAATCATTGTCTTATTACTTCCTAATAAGAAAGCTGTATATGTTCTGAGAAAACTGCAAGTAGGTTGGTAAATAGATAAAACTTGAACATGTGCCTGGTCAAGAAGGTAAAGGTAAAGCTGCTCAAAAAGTTCTTAAAAAGTTTACGTATTCTTGCATTTAATGTAAAGAAATAGTGTACACTAATGTTCTACGGAATATTTCATTACCATGGATAAACTGATCAACATTGCCGTGTTATATGTAAATGAGTGTATTGTCTACCCTACCAGCTATACAAACAACTCTTCTACAGTTACCACTAGGTTATACACAAAATACTTAGAAGCTTCAGGTAATGACTTACCAATCACAAAAGCATTGTTTTAAGTACACTCTTGGGCCAAGATCAAATCTGCATTCGGGCTATTCCATTTGCCTATCCGCATGAAATATGCGGAGAAAAAATCCTGCAAGCAGCACTTTTCTCTCCACATTTTTTGTGCGGAAACAACATGGACCCCATTATAGTCTATGGGGTCCGCAGGTTTCCTGACGTAACCGCTTTTTTATGTGGATAGGTTTCCTTTTGTGGGGTCCCCAAGCGGACTCCCGAATGGAAACCCGAATACAGATGTGAAACGGTCCTTAGTGGTTATGATTAGAGATGAGCGAACACTATTTGAAATAGCACGCTCCCATAGAAATGAATGGATGTAGCCAGCACGCAGGGGGTTAAGCGGCCGGCTGCCAGCAAAGTCTGCGTGCCAGACGCTTCAATTCATTTCTATAGGAGCATGCTATTCAAAATGACTGATTCGAATAGTGTTCGCTCATCTCTAGTTATGATGTTTCTGTATTATCACATAAGTTCAAGTGTTGAAATTGATTTTAGACTCAATTACACATTTGCCATCTTATCTTACATAAAAAAAAAAATAATGCAGAAAGCAATGCTAAATTGTCAGGTAAAATTATGGACAGGATGATGAAAGTCTCCAAAAATCTCTTTGCTTTTACCCCTGTATGATAGTTTTTAAAGATCATCTGTCTTTGCTTATAAATGACAATATATATATATATATATATATATATATATATATATATATATATATATACACTCACCGGCCACTTTATTAGGTACACCTGTCCAACTACTCGTTAACACTTAATTTCTAATCAGCCAATCACATGGCGGCAACTCAGTGCATTTAGGCATGTAGACATGGTCAAGACAATCTCCTGCAGTTCAAACCGAGCATCAGTATGGGGAAGAAAGGTGATTTGAGTGCCTTTGAATGTGGCATGGTTGTTGGTGCCAGAAGGGCTGGTCGGAGTATTTCAGAAACTGCTGATCTACTGGGATTTTCACGCACAACCATCTCTAGGGTTTACAGAGAATGGTCCGAAAAAGAAAAAACATCCAGTGAGCGGCAGTTCTGTGGGCGGAAATGCGTTGTTGATGCCAGAGGTCAGAGGAGAATGGCCAGACTGGTTCGAGCTGATAGAAAGGCAACAGTGACTCAAATAGCCACCCGTTACAACCAAGGTAGCCAGAAGAGCATCTCTGAATGCACAGTACATCGAACTTTGAGGCAGATGGGCTACAGCAGCAGAAGACCACACCGGGTGCCACTCCTTTCAGCTAAGAACAGAAAACTGAGGCTACAATTTGCACAAGCTCATCGAAATTGGACAATTGAAGATTGGAAAAACGTTGCCTGGTCTGATGAGTCTCGATTTCTGCTGCGACATTCGGATGGTAGGGTCAGAATTTGGCGTCAACAACATGAAAGCATGGATCCATCCTGCCTTGTATCAACGGTTCAGGCTGGTGGTGGTGGTGTCATGGTGTGGGGAATATTTTCTAGGCACTCTTTGGGCCCCTTGGTACCAATTGAGCATCGTTGCAACGCCAAAGCCTACCTGAGTATTGTTGCTGACCATGTCCATCCCTTTATGACCACAATGTACCCAACATCTGATGGCTACTTTCAGCAGGATAATGCACCATGTCATAAAGCTGGAATCATCTCAGACTGGTTTCTTGAACATGACAATGAGTTCACTGTACTCCAATGGCCTCCACAGTCACCAGATCTCAATCCAATAGAGCATCTTTGGGATGTGGTGGAACGGGAGATTCGCATCATGGATGTGCAGCCGACAAATCTGCGGCAACTGTGTGATGCCATCATGTCAATATGGACCAAAATCTCTGAGGAATGCTTCCAGCACCTTGTTGAATCTATGCCACAAAGAATTGAGGCAGTTCTGAAGGCAAAAGGGGGTCCAACCCGTTACTAGTATGGTGTACCTAATAAAGTGGCCGGTGAGTGTATATATATATATATATATATATATATATATATATACATTTTTTTTTAAATGTAGATTGTGAGCCCCGTATAGTATGTCCTTTTTGGAATATGGGAGAAAATCCACACAAACATGACGAGAACATACAAACTCCTTGCAGATGTTTTCCTTGGCAGGATTCAAACCCTGCTAACCACTGAGCCACCATGTTGCCCCAACTTATAAGTTACAATATTGTAATGGAAGTTTTAATAAGATATGTCCCTGTTTTGTTTTTGTCATTTTAGGAAATTGTATATACCAATGAATGAGTCTCAGAGCTTTACTTGCCTCTAAATGAGTTTACAGGCTGGAGCTTCTGGAAAAGTCTAGGCCAGTAACATTCACTGTTGCTCATCAATGAGGTCACACGAAGAACAAATAGATATTACTACATAGAGAAAACTGTAAAATGATTTTACCTTAAAGGGGTTGGCCATTTTCAGACCAATATTAGTATAATATTATAGTACAAAGAAATGTACAGTAAAAAGATATACAATTTTCCAATATACATTCTATATCAAGTCCTCACGGTTTTCTAGATTTCAGCTTGCTGTCATTTATTCTGTTACCTCTAGAGCAGGGGTGTCCAATACGTCAATCGCGATCTACCGGTCGATCACAATGGACGTAAGGGTCGATCACGGGATGCAGCCAGGGATCCCCAGTGTCTGCTTGTTCACAGTGCAGGCTGAGAGTCATCTACGGACAATGGCAGGCGGGGCTGCCACAGCCCCAGCCTGCCAGTGTCCAGAGATAACTTTCAGCCTGCGCTGTGAACAAGCAGACAGCAGGGATCCCTGGGCGGCTACAGAACGCCACTGTCTCCTGCTCTCACGCTCCACCCGGTCCCACCCACATGTCCGGCCCTGCCCACAGACACACCCGCCCCGCCCACAAGAAGTGGGTAGTAGATCTTTCAACTTGGTCATGTTATAAAGGAGCTCACATGTTGACAAAGTGTGAGCACCCCTGCTCTAGAGGATAAAACTCTGACCATGGTCATGTGATTTACGGTCCATGGTCATGTGATGTACACACAGGTGCCGCTCGTTATAGTCACAGCACAGGAATCAGACATCTGCCTGGTAATCAGCTGTGCACCTGTGTGCTCATCACATGACCATGGACCGTAAGTCACATGACCATGGACCGTAAATCACATGACCATGGTCAGAGTTTTATCCTCTAGAAGTAACAGAATGAATGACAGCAAGCCGAAATCTAGAAAACTGTAAGGAATTGATACAGAAAGTATATTGGAAAATTTTATATCTTTCTATTGTACATTTGTTTGTCAATATTGGTCTGAAAGTGGCCACCCCCTTTAAGTTGTCTTTTATGTTTCTGGCCATTTTGATTATGATTCATAGATTGCATAGTATAGTATGGTATAAATTCACAAACTAAGTTATTTTATTAATTTATAGAGTCCTGCCAACATGTTGCTCAAACAGATTGTCATCATTCTTACCAGTCTCTGTACCCACCGGGGCTCAAAGACTAACTCCAAATTAACTTCACAGTGTTTATTTGGTGTGGTGGAGTTGGATTATCTGGCGTAATCCCACCCAAACATGGTGAGAACATACAAACTTTGTGAAGGTGTTTCCCCTGGTTGGATTCAAACTCAGGAGAAATGTGTAACATGAAGTTTGTGGGCCCAATGCGAAATCTATAAGTCTCCTCAACTAGATTGTATTTTTTATACTACTGGTCATCTTTTATTGGCATCTTAAGGGCCCTCTAAGGCTACTGCATCCACTGCATGCCCTCAAGTTACACCCCTGACCAGCATTAACCACTAAGCCATGGAAAAAATAACTCTCATATCATGCAGAATGTGTTTTTTAATTATTTTTTCATGCATGTATCCTAACAGTGCTTTGGTGACTAATGCTTTTTAAGTGAACTAAGACAGTAATCCATGTATATAGACGGAAGACATTTTGAGAAGCTGAAGACTATTCCATAATACAATTTCAGTAGTACGGGTAGACATATAAATGTGACCTGCCCTGTACAGATTGCTAAGCCAAGCTTTTTCAGCAATGCTCAGAATGTAGCCAGAACTGCAATATAAATAGAAAGCACTAATCTGGGCTCAGAGAAAAGTTGTTCGGTTGACAGGCGAGACAGATTTAGAAATATTTTAATGAATTATTCTTAATGTATTTAAGGATCATTGTTAATGATTATTTAAAAGGCTTGATAACAAGTATGACAAGCCGATCTAACAAATGTCCTCATCACTCATCGTGCTTCTCAGAATAGCGCTCTCATCAGATGCTGTAATCTTAATTCTCTCCATCAATTTTAGGAAGCAAATATTTCTGTCTCTTGTGCTGCTTATTTAGATTATGAAACTTGTGACTTGGATTCTGGGAAGCAAGTAAGAAAAACATCACAAATGGCATAAATATAAATGGAAGTAAGGATTGCAAATTTCATCTTTACCCTCATGGTTGAGGTTTTGCTACCAGAGCACAAACTTGCATCGCAGGAGCAGTCTATTTGGCATAACAAGTGAGTTAAGCAAGTGTGAGAACAGGACTTTGTCTATTGTGTGACTTTTGATACAGTGGGAAGTATTGGTTCTTGCTACAAATATCTGAGTGTATTTTCATTCCGAAACAGGCTCTGTCCCACAAGACTGGTGAATAGCAAATGTTGTCAAAAAGTGACCCCCAAATTATACACCGGTAAGTTTAACCTCAGTGGTGAGTAAAATATTTGAGGGCTTTTTAAAGCCTGGTTCACATTAGCGTATGTATTCTGTCCGGGGAGAGTCCGCATGGAGACGACCCGAACGGAATACAAGCGCAATTGCAAGCACTGTGCTGTAAAAGCACACGGACCCCATAGACTATAATGGGGTCCGTGTGCTTGCCGTGCACTGCCTGCACGAATCATGTCCGCATATAGTAGAAAAAGTAAATTGCTGCACCAGTGATTGCCTTGTTTGTCATTTCCAGTTCTTCAAGCATAGGGAATGTAAATCAATTTTTTACTATAAGGACCCTGCAAATAGTACATCCATAATATAGTAAAATATGTGAAAAAAAGGAATATAGGAAATCTATTGTCTAATAAAATATGTTCAAACAAGAGTATAAGACATCCATAGTGTAGTCAAGTACATGAAAAAAAGGATATAGGACATCTGTAGTATAGTAAAGGATGTGAAAACAAGAATATAGGACATCCATAGTATGGTAAATTATTCAAAAGAAAGAATATAGGAGGTTTGTAGTGTAGTAAAGTATGTGAAAAAAAAGAATATATGACATCCATAGTTTAGTCCATAGTAAGAGAACAAGATATTTCTGGCACTCAAGATGGATGTTTTTTTATGCGTTTATTGCAGGCATCCAAAGTTATACATATATAAAACGTTTCAGTCCAATGACCTTCATCAGTTATAACGGATGCAGCAGAGGTAGATATGTGGAAAAGAAGTCCAGTATGGAGGGTGAACTTCACCCTCCATACTGGACTTCTTTTCCACATATCTACCTCTGCTGCATCCGTTATAACTGATGAAGGTCATTGGACCGAAACGTTTTATATATGTATAACTTTGGATGCCTGCAATAAACGCATAAAAAAACATCCATCTTGAGTGCCAGAAATATCTTGTTCTCTGGATTATGGCGGTGAGATGCCTTTTCTGAGCACCTAGTGTTCACCGAGTGACGGATCATTATATAAAAATTAGTCCATAGTTAGGGTGCATTCACACTGAGTAAACGCTAGCTTATTCTGAACGTAAAACACGTTCAGAATAAGCGGCGTCTAAAGCAGCTCCATTCATTTCTATGGGAGCGGGGATACGAGCGCTCCCCATAGAAATGAATGGGCTGCTTCTTTCACTATGAGCAGTCCCATTGAAGTGAATGGGGAGTGCCGGCGTGTACGCTCCGGCATGAGCAGAGCTTGCCGTATACGCCGGCACTCCCCATTCACTTCAATGGGACTGCACGGAGTGAAAGAAGCAGCCCATTCATTTCTATGGGGAGCGCTCGTATCCCCGCTCCCATAGAAATGAATGGAGCTGCTTTAGACGCCGCTTATTCTGAACGTGTTTTACGTTCAGAATAAGCTAGCGTTTACTCAGTGTGAATTCACCCTAAGTTTGTGAAAATAGGAGTTAGAAGACATCCATAGTGTAGTAAAGTATGCAAAAACATGAAAATAGAACATTACTAGTGTAGTAAAATATTTTTTTTAAAAAAAATAAATAATATAGGACATCCATAGCGCAGTAAAATATGTGAAAACAAAATTAAAGGGCAGACAGTATAGTAAGATATGTGAAAAAGATAATATAGGACATCTATAGTGTAGTCAAGAATGCAAAAACAAGAATATAGGATTCCCAAAATATAGCAAAGTATGTGAAAACAAGAGTATAGGACATCTATAGTGTAGTGAAGTATGCAAAAGATCAAATATAGGACATTCATACTGTAGTAAAGTATGCAAAAAAAGAGGATATATAATAGATCCATAGAAGAGTAAGGTATTCGAAAACAGGAGTATAAGACATTGAGAATGTAGTCAAATATGTGAAAAAATAATATTGGTTATCCGTAGTGTAGTAAAGTATGCGAAAACAAGATTAATGGATGCCTAAAATTCAATGGTGGTTTATTTATATCTACCATATGTAATTTTGCAGAATACTATCTATCAAACATTGCATACATTGATATCAGGAGTTGCTACTTTCTTCATCTACAGTATTCTCAAATAGTAATAGGTTAAAAAGGCAGCAAAGGCACTGGATGGCTCAAGGATTTCACAATAGAAGATCTGATGTCACAAATGTCAAAACACATTATCTAAAGAAAGGGTTAAATCAACCCTAAAACCTGTCCTAGCAAATAATTTGGATATTCAATTGTTAATACAGCAAAAGTCTAATGAGGTCATTACTGAAAAGTGTGAGGTTTCCCAAACTTTACTTCCATAATGTAGGTCTTTCGTTGCTTTAACAAATGACTATATCACCCCTCTCACTCATTTGGAGCCATAAGAGTCTTTGTGTCTCGCACTTATTGTACCCATTATTTAACTGATCTTGCAAGACAGAGCTCTTTATAGCCATGGCTATAATTGTAGGTCTTCTAAAGTTCAGGAGGATGGCCTGCTTTAACTTTGGTAGAATATACATCATTTTAAAAGCTATGTATACAACTGACTCCTTAAGGCAGAAATAATCAGTCATTGCCATCAATACCATGAGATTGTGACCTGCAATTCACTTAATTGTGGCCACAGTGCTTTGACTGTAGAGCAAAGCTTAGATTCCCATTGACATCCATAGCAGCTCACTTATTATGTGGTTTTCAGGGTTTAATCCTGGAAATGGGAAAGAGAAGCAGGAGAGGAACACATGGTCTCAGTGAAAACCAATAAAATAGGATCTTTAACCTAGTCCTAACTGTAATACCCCTTGGATCTGATACCATCTCTAAAATTCAAGATTTACAGATGAGATGGCTACTAGAGGGTCAATGAATTACCAACAAACACCAATTCTAATATGATTGCATAATTCCATGTTCCAGAGTGTATTAAGCGTATAGAATTAACTAATCTTTCATTATCCTTCTTGATTCTTGGGGATTAAGAGTTAAAATTGGACCACATCTTGAAGTGTTTCTGTGTTCTGCTGCTATTCTTGTCCTTTGAAATATCTGAAAGTATCTCAGATGCCTGTTTCTAGAATGCCGTAATGAACTACAAACTTATCTAAATCGATCTCACTGATGAGGGTTTAAAAAAAAATGGGGGGAAAAAAGAATGTTATTCTACCAAAATAGAATTTTCCATTCTTTTCATCCGGTCTTTAGGTCATGTTTACATCTCTTTTTCTAGCCAGGACAAAGATTATTACCAAACAGACAGAATAGGTTATAAAAATAAAATAAACCATAGTAAGGGCTAGTTCCTGGGGTTCTGCGTGAACACATTCCGTTGCAGCTGCTGTGACAGGATACTGGTGCAGTGCACTGGCATCCCATTGCGACTTTCCGCTCCGGATTAGACCCAAATGAATGGGCCTAGTCCGGAAAGTGGTGTCGCAAGGCGGGTGCTGCAGTTCTATCAGCCGCGGAATCCACCTGAAGAAAAGGCAGCTCGCTTCTTTTTTCCACGAGCGGGAACAAACCGCTTGCGGAAAAAGGAAATGACCGATTCCCACTGATCTCAATGGGAGGCGGCAGGATTTTGACGTGGAATCCACGTCAAAATCCTGACCATTTTGCCACGTGTGAACTAGCCCTAACTTTGCAGTTCTCCCACTTTAGATTCACATCTGCACTTGGGTTTCCATTCTTCGGGTCCACTTGGGAAACCCAATCTGCTTAAAAAATGGTTACCTGTGGAAATCTGTGGACTATGAAGGGGTCAGGCCTGGTTTCTGACCACAAAAGGTGTAGAGAAAAGACCTGTTTTAGGCGGAAGCAGAATGGGGAATAGAATCCCTGAGCACAAATGTGAATCTAGGCTTAGTTAGTGTTCGACCGAATGGGCAATTCCTGCCGTTTCCTTTGTTTTGAAATGAGACCAGGAAGTAGGGACCAATGGGGACCCAGTAAGTACTGGAGCAGCTGCTATCACTTGCTATTGCTTATCTTATTTTTTTACCCCATGCTGCCTCATTGGTATACATGTTTATCCCTCCTTTACAGTATATATAAATATTATATAGCATATGTATATTAGCATGGGAGTATGTGTATAAGTATTGGTGTGCATACAGTATATTGCATAACTGCTCTTAAATTGTCATCATTGTTCATATTAACCATGACTCCTACTTGGAAAGCCATGTCCAGTATTTATCTAGGAACAATAAAAAGTGGAATCTGAAAAGTGCAATCTGAGTTCCATTACGGCACTAAAACATTTTGCTCTGTGACTGTATCTTTAATGTGGAATGACTACCCGGTTGTAAATCTGTCGACTGTACGTACTTTATGCATAAATAAATCTTTTGGCTATGTATTGGGACACTCTAAAAGGTTTTATGAAAAATAAAAAGAATATGTTTAGCAATGATCTTATCAAACGATGCCAAAACTCATTAACCTTGTCATCATATATTTAGGAAATATATTCATTTCCCAACTTTCTGAGATTCTTAAATGCAAACGTTGCTGCTTGTTTCTTTCCTATTGATTAAAAAAGTAGTCTAGGATGAGAAAAATGTGGGTTTTTCTTCCACAAACACTGCCACAGTTATCCACAGGTTGTGTGTGGTATTGCAGCTAAATAATGAATAATAACATGAGTCATGTAGTGAGAAGACGCATGATCAATTGCTGCTAGCAAACTAGGCATAACTTGAAGGTCCAAGGCCCCAGTGCAAACTCTGTAAAGGACCCACCACTGTCATGGCAGAGGGGTCTTTCAGTAAGTCTCAGGCATCAGCAATTACACACAGTTTGCAATGAATCCCACTTTAGATTCACATCTGCACTTGGGTTTCCATTCTTCGGGTCCACTTGGGAAACCCAATCTGCTTAAAAAATGATAATTGGGGTCAGTGATGCCAAACTGCTAAGACAGTGGTAAAATAATGATTTTTTGTTTTTTTCTCTGAAAACTTTCGGCTTCCATTATACCTATAGGGAAACTACTAGCGTTTCCGTAGGTATAATTGACATGCTGTGATTTCCAACATCACAACAGTTTTGGAAACTGCAGCATCACTTATGTGTGTATGTGTCTGCACAAGAGTAAGATGAGACCCCAAGGACTGTTATACCCCAAACCACCCGCCTCACCCCACCCCACCTCCCCATATAGAGGCCACCAACTAAGAGGAAGATGAGACTCCACGGACTGTTATACCCCAAACCAACCACCCCACCCTCGCATACCCACCACTCCCCCCCAACTTCAACTCCTCCCCCCCATGCTTTACTAGCTTTGGCAATGCCAAATATCTATTCGGACGTGCCAATAAAGCCTGTTTGATTTGATTTGTGTGGATGTAAATGCCGCAGTTTTTGCAGAGTCGTTTCCACTATGGCTAAACCGTCGTGTTTACGCCATCTGGGGTCCCGGCCTTAGGCCAATGCACTTGTCAATGTGGGATCCATATACTGCATAAAGAAGCTATTTTTCTGTATTACACTTAGGCTACATATGTGCACTATAAAGTAAGAAGGAGAGAAAGAAAATAGAGCATATGTACAAAGAATGTCAAAGAATTACACAGTTGAATTAAATAGTCTAAAAACAAGACAGAGATAAAGTTAGGTCTAGAAATATTTGGACAGTGACACAATCTTTATGATTTCAGCTCCTGATACCATCACTTTGGATTTGAAATAAAACAACTGAGATGCGAATGAAGTGTACACAAAGGGTTAAACAAAAATATCCTTATGGTAATTGGACAAATTGCCATTGCCATAAATAAAATGTTCATTTTTAATAGTTTGTAGAGAATCCATTGCAGGCAATGTCTGACTGAAGAATGGAACCCTTGGACACCACTCAATGTTGGGTTTCCTTCTTTAGGTCAGTGAACACAGAGTTTTTTGGCGCTGATTTTGACGCTGAATCCGCCTCAAAATCAACCTCCAAAATAAACCTCCCAATAGAACTCAATTGGGAGGCTTTTTTTTAAGGCGGATTCAGCGTCAAAATCAGCGCCAAAGAACTCGGTGTGCATTGACCCTTTGTGATGCTTTGCCAGGCCTGTACTGCTACTGTCTTCAGTTGTTTTTTTTTTTTTTGTGGATCTTACTGCCTTAGGGTGCATTCACACTACGTTTACGGCAGCTTATTCTGAACGTAAAACACGTTCAGAATAAGCGGCGTATAAAGCAGTTCCCATTCATTTCTATGGGAGCCGGCATACGAGCGCTCCCCATAGAAAAGAATGGGCTGCTTCTTTCACTGCGAGCAGTCCATTGAAGTGAATGGGAAGTGCCGGCGTGTACGGCTCGGCATGAGCAGAGCTTGCCGTATACGCCGGCACTTCCCATTCACTTCAATGGGACTGGAGATGTGTCAGGGCTCATTATTTGAGGGGCAAGTTGTATTTTTATTGGTGACTTTTTGATCACTTTGTATTGCTATTTTTTTGAGAAAGCAAAGTGACCAAAATATGATATTACGGTATATACATAAAAAAATGCATATTGTAATATATATATATTTTTACACCATTCATCGTATGGGATAAATAAGACTATGTTTGGATATTGGGAACTTATACGCATATGGGTATTCCTAATATGTTTTTTTTAATCCTTTTTTTTAAAAAAAAATGTAGATTGTGAGCCCCACATATAGCTCACAATGCACATTTTCCCCTATCAGTATGTCTTTGGAATATGGGATGGAAATCCATGCAAACACGGGGAGAACATACAAACTCCTTGCAGATGGTTTTATGCCCTTGGCGGGATTCGAACACCAGGACTCCAGTGCTGCGGTGCTAACCACTGAGCCACCATGTGGCCCCCCTTTTTTTAAAATTCTTTGTTAATGTTATATGTATTTTGAAAGCAAAGGTGGGCTTCTTTTTATTATTTCTTTATTCTTTATTTTTAAACATTTTTTTCCCTGTCCAATAGGGGATTTGAACTTGGAACCCCGTACAACCAGTGCAATGTACTGTAATAAATAGCATGGTACCACATTGGGAGCTGTGTGTTGACAGTTAGGAAGGGTTAAATAGCTTGTCAAGCTACTTTTGGTCCCTAGAAAAAGAAGCAGCTACATATTACAGAGCTGTAGTTCCTAAACCCTTCCTCCAATTAGGATGTGAATATCCTCAAATTAAAGCTAAGACCATATTGATTATTTATCTATATCTTGAACATGTTTTGATAAACAGCTAAAATTATAAAACCAAATGTCACTGTCCAAATATTTCAGGACCTAACTGCATGTATCACGGTGACTGATGCTGGGTGTGAACATGCTAGTTTACAAATCCTATTAACATGGTGCAGAAAAACCCTGCTGAGCAAAGTGTCTTGGTTTGTAGGTTTTAAATATGTAGCATGTACAGTATATTATTGTTACATGTTTGCCCATGGTTTTCAGCCTCTGCAATGCAAACACTGAACGTTGGGGCCAGCTGACAAGGAATTGCCCTTGAAAGCAGTACCAAAAACAACCTTGTTTTTGCCATGGGCAAGTCCTTGGTCCAGGCAACCTTATTTTGCTTCCTTTCTCTGGATTTTGTATACTGTACCAGTGGGGTTTTGAGCTGGTTCTATACCCAAGTCACATGCTTGATTCAGCCTCCTCTTCAGCTTTCATAGGTAGTTACCAGTGCTAGGAGGCTGGCTGTACTATATCAGTATTGTACACTGCAGACAATCTTATTGGTACATGTATATCGCTAAATAGATATCTCTGGTTGTTAGCATGACTATGCTATGGAGGTTTTCACTTTAAAATTAGAAGGTACGTGGCCTACTGTACAATGAAAAATGACCTTCATCCATCTGTATCTGTAGACATATCATCACTATGAGAAAGCTGATTTGAAAAGAAAACAAAGCTTTGAACTTACATGCATTAGGCTTTAGATGGCTGTTGGTAATTCCAAAGTATTGTGGGTTTTCAATGACAGGGATCTTTGTCATACCAATGATAACGGCATCAGGGCCCCCTTCTGAGGAAGATGGGGTATTGCTGCCATTGGAGATATGATGAAGAGGGCTTGCCGAATCATCATCATTGCTAATTACAGAGGATGGACCTGCAAAGGGAAAAATAAATCTTGTTAATTTACTGTAATTTAGTCAAATGTTCACACAATAATTATATCACACTGACTCTGATGTAGAAAACAACACATAAATAAGCATTAAATAATTCCTTAAAAGGGTTTGTCCAAACTCAGCAAATCAATTTCCAATATACTTTATGTATCAATTCTTTAAGGTTTTCTAGATCTCTGCTTACTGTTATTCACTCTGCTTACTCCCATGGATAAAAATCAGTCCATGGTCATGTGATATACAGTCCCGGATCATATGATATACAGTCCATGGTCATGTTTAGTGTAGTGTGTCTGCTATTCAGAGTTGAAGATATAAGAGTCTTTGTGATCATTGCTATTATGTCATGTGACCTGCATTAGGATTGTGTGAATCACATATCATCTGCTGTAAATATTGTAACTTAAAGGGGTTGTCCCATTACAGACACTGATACCCTATCTACAGGATAGTGGATAACTGTGACATCACTGGGCGTCCGACTGCTTGGTCAAACAGCCTCAGCAGTCACACAGAAGTGAATGGAGTGTTGGTTACACAAGCACGCTGGTATTTCATTTACACCTAGGTCCCTAATGATCGGACTGCGGACCAGTACTGGTCCATAGATAACTTAGTACCAGATCAGCTGAGTCACTGCGCACCTCTGTAGCCTACACCAGGTTACTAATGCAGTTCCCAGGACCTAATCTTGCACACAGAATGTGTGCACCTCCTATTCTTCTCCCAGAACCTTTGCTATACACAAATCCTGTGTGTAAAAACAGGTCCCAAGAACTGCATTAGTAACCTGTAGTGGGGAACTAAAATAGTGCCCTACCCAAAGTTAATAACATTATAACATTATGTGTGCGTGTGCGTGTGTGTGTGTGTGTGTGGGGGGGAGACTATAACCTGTTTTATACAGCAGACACCTGGTGCTAATGCCCGCATTGATCGTGGGTATTAACCCCTCTGGCGCCTCAGTCAAAGCACGTGGGACTGCCATTTTGCCAAGGATCGCCAGCATGGGGTTGACGTCCCATTACTGTGACAGCCGGAAGCCTTGTGAAGGCTCCCAGGGCTGTCTTTCATTAGTTTCTATTAAAAGTTAAAAAAAAAATACTAAAAAAAACATAAAAAAAAAATAAAAGTTCAAACCACTCCCCCTTTCCCTAAAACATATTTAAAACCACTTAAATAGCGTGAAACACATACACATTAGGTATTCCTGTATCCAAAAAAGCCCAGTCTACAAACTTATAAAAGTATTTTTCCGTATTGTAAACGCCGTAGTGGAAAAAATTTAAAGTACCAAACTAATGTTTTTTTCTCTGTTTTGCCTCTGATAAAAATTTGAATAAAAAGTGATCAAAGCAATAGTAATTCTCCAAAATAGTAGAACTGAAAAGTACACCCGACCCCACAAAAAAAAAGACACTCTATGCATTCCCGTACACGGTAGTATAAAAATGTTACCGGTGCCAGAATAAGGCGACTTTCAGAAAAAAATTTTTTTGAACACTTTTCGATTTTTGTTAAGAGTTAAAATGTAAATAAAACCATATAAATTTGGTATCTTCAGAATCATATCGAAATAGAATACAGGTGACATGTCATGACACTCTGTAAAAACGAAGCTTATGAGGAAGTCGCACAAATGCACTTTTTCTTCAAACCCACCCCATTATGAATTTTTTTCCTGCCTCCCAATATAGTGTACAGAATAATTAATAGTATTACCATGAGGAAAAATTTGTCCTTCAAACATTAAAGGGGTTGTCCCGTCACAAGGATCCTATCTATAATGCTTGTTAATGTGAATGTAAGACTTTTCCTAAATACAATGCTTCAGCAAAACTGCTTTGTTTGTCCACTATCTTACTTTATTCATTTTTTTTGTGGCCACAGCCCTGACCTAGCTGCTCATGAGTCAAGTGATGTGTCTGCCTGCTCTCAGGGGGAGGGAGGAGGGGCTAAGTGCAGGGAGCCAGCCTGGAGGGGGGTGGGTAGTTTACCCTTTGGGGGAAGGGTGCTGCCAATACAGGGTTAGACGCCGGCACAAGTGAAGTCAGCAACATCTCTATGCTTCTGCCCTGCATGAAGCCAGCAGCGGCAGAAGTGATGCTGCTATTCCGGGGCGGAGGAGCGGAATAACAGCATCGCTTGTGCCGCTGCTGGCTTCATGCAGGGCAGAAGCATGGCGATGTTGCTGGCTTCACCTGTGCCGGCGTCTAACACTCCCCAGCATCTGCTGTAATAGAGAGGCGGATGCCGGGGAGAGTTAAACGCCGGCACAGGTGAAGCCAGCAACATCGCTATGCTTCTGCCCTGCATGAAGCCAGCAGCGGCAGAAGCGATGCTGTTATTCCGCTCCGGGGTCACATATGCAAAGCCAAGCGGCGAGATGCCGCCAGCCCTGTGTGCACGCTCATACACCAGTCTAGCCTTCACAATGCGAATACAGACCCGGCACCCTGTCGGGTCTGTATTTGCACTGTGAAGGCTAGACTGGTCTATGAGCGGGCACGCAGGGCCGGCGGCATCTCGCCGCTTGGCTTTGCATATGTGACCCCGCCCACCAATGACGAAACAAAGCCGGAAGACTGAAGATTTCAAAGAAACGAAGACTGGTGAGTATGCGACGTGGGACAACCCCTTTAAGACCTCATATCGCTCTGAGAGCAGAAAAATTAAAAAAGTTACGGGGTTTAGAAGGGCGGGGATTCAAAAACAAAAAACAAAAATTGAAAAATTCTTCCGGAGGGAAGGGGTTAAGGTCCACATAGCTGACGCACAATGTGGGTCATATGGTATATTGTGAACTGGAATAGAGACGATAACAGAGAAATGCAGAGCTCGAAGGGTTTACTACTGTAGCTACAGTGTGTGCAGCACATACAATACACTCCGGAGAAAAGATAAAACGTGTTACGTTATCATGTAAAGCTTGAGCGTTGCTATAAGGGAATTTCTAATAAGATTTCTATGAACGTTGTATGTTTTGTGTTTCTTTATCTCCTTCTTTTTCCCCAAATACAGTGACAGGGTGGCAACCTGAATCCATTTTTACATATCAGAGGAATGACTATAACACAATTTTGTAGATGATTGATGGAGAAGATACAGTAAAATATGGATGAATTAAATCTGGCCATAGATCACAGTTGGTTGCTGTAGCAACATGCTGCATTTGGCTTGGTCTGTCATGTCTGAACTCTGTGCGAGCAATGGCTACATCAGCTTTCAGTAACCTTGTGATAAATGGACCCAATCATGACAAATGCTGTTAAATGCTTGCTTGTTTGACAAATTAGCTGTTTTACATGAAGTTGCCTAAACTCCATTCCCTTAATGCAGCTCTGACTAAATCACATTGCAGTGATGGCCACGGGGCTGACACACGCTGTAGAGCAGAACACCCAGAAATCACAAATGAGAAAACAATCTTCTGGAGTGTAATTTTAAAAAAGCAGATTTCTGCTGACAAGGAGTCACCGTGTGCCCCCTCATGAATCATGTAGACACTGTAAAGTGCCTAAACTCTGCTTATCCACATTAAATGGGGTCACCTAATTACTTGTCACAATGATCTAAGAAGCCACATTGTGACAGACAGTATTGACTCTGTCGTATCACGCAGCTCATTCCTGTTACTGGCAGTGTGTGTGGCATCTCTTCATTTTTTAATACCTCTCCACCTTCAGAAATGACATTTATTATACTGCATGATTAACTCTTTCCATTGGTTTAAGAGCATATGATTTAGTGGAATATCTAAATGTATAATTGCAGGGGTCGTTGCCGTTCCCGTCCCTTAGTCAGCTTTGCGCTTCATCTCCAGACTCCCCCCTGTCCTGGCTGGAATATAACCAATTTGTCACCGTCCTCCGCAAGTTCTCCCTGCAGCCTCATGCTCTACACCATCCCGTCTGCCCTGAAGAGCAATTTCCTTCAAACCGAGATGCCAACTCACGCCCCTTCACTCCTTTACGATACCCTCTTGACAGTCTCCACCCCAGGCCTCCCCACTTATACCAGATCCTGGGATGCCGACCTGGGCTCACCCTTATCTGCTGCTGATTGGGCCCACTGCTTTTTGTTGGTCCATAAGTTGTCGCCGCTTTGTAGTGCCCAGGAAAAAAACTTTAAGATCCTGACCTGCTGGTACCATTGCCCAATCCTCCTGCACCGGTTTTATCCTACAGTTCCTGATGTGTGTTGGCGCTGTGGTGCTATGATGGGTTCCTTTTTCCACATCTGGTGAGAATGCGGGGAGATTCAAGTATTTTGGTCTTCTTTGTTTTCTCTATATGCGAAGGTCAATGGTCGCTCCTTGACTCCCTCGTCGCTCCTTGACTCCCTCCCCCAGCTGGCATTCCTCTCCCTCATCCTGGGTAAGATCTCTAAGGTAAAGGGTTATCTCCTGCGCCACTTCCTCATGGCCGCCAGGTCGGTTATCCCCTGGCATTGCGTATGAATACTACCCCCCATCTGTTGGAGTGGCTGCAGGAGTTCCTCCTTATCAGAAGTATGGAGGTTCTGGTCGCGGAGGACTCTGCTAACCCGTCTAAGTTTGAAACCCTCTGGTGGCCGTGGGTTGTGTTTCAGGAATCTGCGGAATTCTCCTCCCTCTTTGCATAAATCCTACTGCCCATGGTTCTTTCTCCCCAGCCCATTGGGTCCCCGGTCCCCCTTCTAACTTAGAGCCTGTCCTGTGCCTCCGTTGTGCCCCCCGTGTCTCATCCCTGTTGTGTCCTTGACTCTTTTGTGTCTTCTGTTCTTAAGTTTTGGCTATCACTTGGTCATTTTGACCTTATTGGTTCCCCTTTTCCTTTTGTTTATGTTTTGCCAGTTCTCATAGTGATTTATGTGCAATCCTATGTACTGGCTCTGTTCGGGCCTTGTCTTTTCTTTATATACGCTATGGCTTGTCATTTCTCTATTTTGTTTTGAAATTTGAAAAAGTTCGATAAAATTTGATACACCTAAATGTATAATTGCAGCATTTAAGGCTGCTTTCACATGGTCAGTATTTTACATCAGTATTTGTAAGCCAAAACCAAGTGAAATCCATACTGTAAAAATTATAATGGAAAAATATGTACCCCCTACTCTGTTTTGGATCCACTCCTGGTTTTGGCTTACAAATACTGAATGCGTCAAAGTGGCTTTGGATGGATATTAAACGGTGACCTTGAAGAATAATTTTAATAAAAATACTTATAACTTAAATGGTGCAAATATCATTTTGTGCATCTATATGTATGCTCGTTTAAGGATGCATCCAATATACTAATTCAGATTAGGTAGATAGAACATTAATGTTGCTTAGTTGAGCAATAACATAAATTTGTGAGATCCTATATATATCACACTGGTTACATTTTTAATCTTAATATCGATTTAGTGTAATGTAGCTTTAAACCATAGGAAGACATACCATATATTGCACCAAATGCACATACGTTGTGGAATATTGTAGCCCTATAGATGTAGAGCAGAGAAAAAAACTGACTGAGGCAAGGGACAATTTCCATCAAAAAGTCTCAAAAAGTCACGTTGACCAGGCATGAACTGTACTGAGCAGATACAACAACTGATACCTCATTAACATATACAGTATGTGGAGTAAAATCAATGGTAAAGCAGATGGTAGATTTATTACTTGCTGAATGCTGGAGCATTGAGATTAGAAGGGTTAACAGGGCTGATATTTGATATTACCACTGTGGATGCAATGCATTTTATTAAAGTTTAATGATAACAAGAAACACAAAAAACTGTAATTGTCACAGTCTGCTCAATGCAAAACATGTCCATGTAAAATTCTATGGATTTACATATAGTAGTTATTTATTATTTCAAACATACTGTACTATATGTAGTAAAAAAAAAAATTAAGCCAGCAAAGTGTCTTTATGACCCACCATGCTGGATTCCTGGAAAATCTTAAAAAATGGGGCATAGCTATAGAGCAGTGATTTTAAAAGGGGTGCTGTGGCACCCAGGTGTACCTTGGAAACCCAGCAAAGAGAATATGACTGTACTTTTTTTGTCGTTGTCAGTGTTTCACAGCAAGCAAACTGATCCATTAATTCCTATGGCTCCATACACACGTCCATGTATTATCATGGGTCAGTGTACGGGTGTGAGCCTAGGGCAGTGATGGCGAACCTTTTAGAGACCGAGTGCCCAAACTGCAACCCAAAACCCACAAAATTTTCGCGGAGTGCCAACACGACAATATAGACTTAATACTATGCGGATCCACAATTGCGGACAGTTACTGACCAAAAATTACAGTCATGTGGGGCTTTACAGAGCTTTCAATAATACAAACAACGTTGTACTGAAATGTAAAGGTCTCGGCATTTGGTACTTTGAACAATTAATTTTCACTATTTACATCGCACAGGATCTGTTTTATAGTTACCGTGTAATATTCTTACATCCTGTACTAATATCACGTCTGCTATAAAACAGATACTGTGTGATATAAATAGTGAGGGGACCCCAGACAGTATTATATGCTCTGCAGTGGGCCCACCACACAATATTATATTCTCCACAGTACCACAGTAGCCCCCCAGTGTTATATGCTCCGCAGTAGGTGTCCCCCCCCCACAGGATTATATGCTCCACAGTGGCATCCACACACAGTATTGTGTGCTTATAAATAGGCCCCCCCCCCAGTATTATATGCTCTTTAGTACACCCCCCAGTATTATAAGCCACCCCAGTATTATAAGCCCCCCCAGTATTATACACTCCCCCCAGTATTATAAGCCCCCTCAGTATTATACACTCCCCCCAGTATTATACACTCCCCCCAGTATTATACACTCCCCCCAGTATTATACACCCCACCCAGTATTATAAACCCCCCCAGTATTATACACTCCCCCCAGTATTATAAGCCCCCTCAGTATTATACACTCCCCCCAGTATTATACACCCCACCCAGTATTATAAGCCCCCCCAGTATTATACACTCCCCCCCAGTATCATACACCCCACCAAGTATTATAAGCGCTCCCCCCAACATCATATACACAGTGAGCCACTCTCATACTCACCCCTGAAGAGCCGCTGGCATCCACCTTCTTGTCACTGGCGGCGCTGATGACGTCATCGCGCCCGCGTCGGGGCAGAGGTCAAACTCTGCAGCCAGTGTAGGCCGCGGTCGCGCGATCCGCGGCCTACCCTGACAGCTTTCAGCTGTATGTGCATTTGCACATACAACTGAAGGCAGTGATCGCTCATCAACGGGGAATCCTGTACCGGATTCCCTGTTGGTGAGCGATCCGGGCGACCGCACGCGTGCCAGCATGGAGGGCTCTGCGTGCCCTCTCTGGCACGCGTGCCATAGGTTCGCCATCACTGGCCTAGGGCAAAACTTGGGACATGTCCTATATCTGTCCATTTTGCGGTCAAGCTATATGAAATAAATTATTACATCTTTGGAGGCTCAGGCGGCACATGAGTCTCATCTATGTGGATTCTGTACTGTTTTTCCACATACAAGTTACTGCACACGTTCATGTGCATTTACCCTGACAGTTTCCACCAAGCACATTCACGCCCAGGATCTACACGTTACCTCTCTGTGTGTTGTCCAGCAACATGTAACTGCTGGAGTCAATTGATTTTGACTACTGAATAATAGTCCATGAAACTGCAAACAACTACAGTACATATGTTACTTTAAACTGCACAGGTAGCTCAATAGTTAAAATCAACTGTAGTGCTACAAGAAAACTTATCAATATTAGAGATGAGCGAACAGTGTTCTATCGAACACATGTTCGATCGGATATCAGGGTGTTCGCCATGTTCGAATCGAATCGAACACCACGTGGTAAAGTGCGCCAAAATTCGATTCCCCTCCCACCTTCCCTGGCGCCTTTTTTGCACCAATAACAGCGCAGGGGAGGTGGGACAGGAACTACGACACTGGGGGCATTGAAAAAAATTGGAAAAAGTCATTGGCTGCCGAAATCAGGTGACCTCCATTTTAGACGAATAGTGGATTTCAAATCCGGGTCATATGAGAATGTGAACTTTGTGACTATGAGACAGGGATAGCTGTACAGGCAGGGATAGCTAGGGATAACCTTTATTTAGGGGGGAATGTTATTAAAAATAACTTTTTGGGGCTCTATCGGGTGTGTAATTGTGATTTTTGTGAGATAAACTTTTTCCCATAGGGATGCATTGGCCAGCGCTGATTGGCCGAATTCCGTACTCTGGCCAATCAGTGCTGGCCAATGCATTCTATTAGCTTGATGAAGCAGAGTGTGCACAAGGGTTCAAGCGCACCCTCGGCTCTGATGTAGCAGAGCCGAGGCTGCACAAGGGTTCAAGCGCACCCTCGGCTCTGATGTAGGAGAGCCGAGGGTGCACTTGAACCCTTGTGCACCCTCAGCTCTGCTACATCAGAGCCGAGGGTGCGCTTGAACCCTTGTGCACACTCTGCTTCATCAAGCTAATAGAATGCATTGGCCAGCGCTGATTGGCCAATGTATTCTATTAGCCTGATGAAGTAGAGCTGAATGTGTGTGCTAAGCACACACATTCAGCTCTACTTCATCGGGCTAATAGAATGCATTGGCCAGCGCTGATTGGCCAGAGTACGGAACTCGACCAATCAGCGCTGGCTCTGCTGGAGGAGGCGGAGTCTAAGATCGCTCCACACCAGTCTCCATTCAGGTCCGACCTTAGACTCCGCCTCCTCCGGCAGAGCCAGCGCTGATTAGCCGAAGGCTGGCCAATGCATTCCTATGCGAATGCAGAGACTTAGCAGTGCTGAGTCAGTTTTGCTCAACTACACATCTGATGCACACTCGGCACTGCTACATCAGATGTAGCAATCTGATGTAGCAGAGCCGAGGGTGCACTAGAACCCCTGTGCAAACTCAGTTCACGCTAATAGAATGCATTGGCCAGCGCTGATTGGCCAATGCATTCTATTAGCCCGATGAAGTAGAGCTGAATGTGTGTGCTAAGCACACACATTCAGCACTGCTTCATCACGCCAATACAATGCATTAGCCAGTGCTGATTGGCCAGAGTACGGAATTCGGCCAATCAGCGCTGGCTCTGCTGGAGGAGGCGGAGTCTAAGGTCGGACCTGAATGGAGACTGGTGTGGAGCGATCTTAGACTCCGCCTCCTCCAGCAGAGCCAGCGCTGATTGGTCGAGTTCCGTACTCTGGCCAATCAGCGCTGGCCAATGCATTCTATTAGCCCGATGAAGTAGAGCTGAATGTGTGTGCTTAGCACACACATTCAGCTCTACTTCATCAGGCTAATAGAATACATTGGCCAATCAGCGCTGGCCAATGCATTCTATTAGCTTGATGAAGCAGAGTGTGCACAAGGGTTCAAGCGCACCCTCGGCTCTGATGTAGCAGAGCCGAGGCTGCACAAGGGTTCAAGTGCACCCTCGGCTCTCCTACATCAGAGCCGAGGGTGCGCTTGAACCCTTGTGCAGCCTCGGCTCTGCTACATCAGAGCCGAGGGTGCGCTTGAACCCTTGTGCACACTCTGCTTCATCAAGCTAATAGAATGCATTGGCCAGCACTGATTGGCCAGAGTACGGAATTCGGCCAATCAGCGCTGGCCAATGCATTCTATTAGCCCGATGAAGTAGAGCTGAATGTGTGTGCTAAGCACACACATTCAGCACTGCTTCATCACGCCAATACAATGCATTAGCCAGTGCTGATTGGCCAGAGTACGGAATTCGGCCAATCAGCGCTGGCTCTGCTGGAGGAGGCGGAGTCTAAGATCGCTCCACACCAGTCTCCATTCAGGTCCGACCTTAGACTCCGCCTCCTCCAGCAGAGCCAGCGCTGAT
The DNA here is from genome assembly GCF_031893055.1 of Leptodactylus fuscus. NCBI lineage: Eukaryota > Metazoa > Chordata > Amphibia > Anura > Leptodactylidae > Leptodactylus > Leptodactylus fuscus. The sequence continues at coordinate 144,643,258 of NC_134265.1, forward strand.
TGGCCGAATTCCGTACTCTGGCCAATCAGCACTGGCTAATGCATTGTATTGGCTTGATGAAGCAGTGCTGAATGTGTGTGCTTAGCACACACATTCAGCTCTACTTCATCGGGCTAATAGAATGCATTGGCCAGTGCTGATTGGCCGAATTCCGTACTCTGGCCAATCAGCACTGGCTAATGCATTGTATTGGCTTGATGAAGCAGTGCTGAATGTGTGTGCTTAGCACACACATTCAGCTCTACTTCATCGGGCTAATAGAATGCATTGGCCAATCAGCGCTGGCCAATGCATTCTATTAGCGTGAACTGAGTTTGCACAGGGGTTCTAGTGCACCCTCGGCTCTGCTACATCAGATTGCTACATCTGATGTAGCAGTGCCGAGTGTGCATCAGATGTGTAGTTGAGCAAAACTGACTCAGCACTGCTAAGTCTGCATTCGCATAGGAATGCATTGGCCAGCCTTCGGCCAATCAGCGCTGGCTCTGCCGGAGGAGGCGGAGTCTAAGGTCGGACCTGAATGGAGACTGGTGTGGAGCTATCTTAGACTCCGCCTCCTCCAGCAGAGCCAGCGCTGATTGGTCGAGTTCCGTACTCTGGCCAATCAGCACTGGCCAATGCATTTCTATGGGGAAAAGTTAGCTTGCGAAAATCGCAAACTGACAGGGATTTCCATGAAATAAAGTGACTTTTATGCCCCCAGACATGCTTCCCCTGCTGTCCCAGTGTCATTCCAGGGTGTTGGTATCATTTCCTGGGGTGTCATAGTGGACTTGGTGACCCTCCAGACACGAATTTGGGTTTCCCCCTTAACGAGTTTATGTTCCCCATAGACTATAATGGGGTTCGAAACCCATTCGAACACTCGAACAGTGAGCGGCTGTTCGAATCGAATTTCGAACCTCGAACATTTTAGTGTTCGCTCATCTCTAATCAATATCATCCCTCTACACCATAAAACTGGCATAGAGAGCTTGATAAATCTGCCCCATTTTGTTAACATTTGTTAATTTTTTTTTTGCCGTCAGAAAAGCTCTTGCGTAAATCAGATGCTTCCATTGTTCTAATAACATTGTGTCATGTAGGATGTTCCATATTTATATTGCAGTCAGTTCTCCACATTTACATCCCGTATCTGTTGGGTAAGGTAAGAGTTAAAGTAAGTAACCAGGTCATATTTAAGTAGTGGAAATTATTCTTGTCTTGTAATTCATGTTTAAAGGAAAACATGTATGGTTAAGGTTGCTATGGAGGGCCCTCTAGGGAAATTACTACCTAGAAACATTGCCAACCATGGCCAGTAAGAATGTGCAACCCCTGCTGCAGTGCCAACTTCTCTGCTTGACTGAATCTGATTCATTTCTCTGGGTGCACTAGATATGTATTACAAAGCAATATGTTCAACCCTGTCTGGCTTCTCTAATACCTTCTTCAATCCATGTTAATGTTCGACTAATGGCATTTAAACATTGAATAAATCGAGCTCCCGAACTCATGCTAGGGTTACGTGTATAATTCATATGTATTGCCGAACAGGCTATAACACACTGCCAGGTAAAAAATTAATGGCAGTCATAAAGTAGTTTGGTTTCTGAAGGACCATTTATATGACTAGTAGAACAAATGATATTGCCCCTTCTGATCAATGATGAATTTATGGCTCCTATATTGGCAGCTACTTGATTCTGAATGGGTATTAGTGAGGCATAGCACTGAAATAAGTATTCCTCAGGGTTTCATGTAAAAGTAGACAAGGAAGTACTCAGACATTATTTACTGTTATGCACAGCAGAAGTGTATGAAATGGACTTTATTGGTGAATTTGGGAGAATTAACTACATGTCCTCAAATAAAAATGATTTCATATTGTTTAGTGAAGTTTTAGCTGATGCAGTCCATAAAGTTATCCAAACTCCTACAGCTATCATAATGTTAGAGTAAATACAAGTACTCCGCAACACTGTTTCATTATTTTGGAATAACCCATCTCATTTGGAAAGTTTGTGATGATCATAGGAACGGAATCTGATCCCAATGCATTGTATATGTGGGTTGTATACACCAGAACATATAACCGTATAACAGCTTTAACAATAAAACATAAATTTAAATGTTCATGAATACATTATATCCACATTGGAGGAGAGGAGGGGCAGGAGCAACTACAGATACACAGTGGCAGTATGCAGTGGAGATGGATGCAGGGATTCCTTCATTGTAACTTGCGCAAATGGCCAAATGCATACTCAATTGCTTGCACAGTGAAAGCTGACGGGATGTCCAGGGATGACTACTGGATCTCCACCATCTTAAACCCTCGCTACCAGGAAAAAAATGGGGGCCTTTTTTTACACCCATTCAGAGGGAGGACAAACTGAACTACCATAGAGACATGCTATGTAGCAAGTCGGCCGCTGTCTATCTGTGCCATCGTCTATCATCTCACATGTCTGACCCTGAGCCTAGAGTCACTGATGAGCAGGGTTCTTCACCCATATAATGAAGACACAAAACAGAACTTGAACCAGCAGGTGGCGGCATACTTAGCGTGCACTCTGCCACCCTTTGTGGAAGATCCACTGGACTTCTGGGCAGCCAAACTGGATTTGTGGTTGCATCTATCTGAGTTTGCCTTGAAAAAGCTCTCCTGCTCGGCCAGTAGTGTGACATCAGAGCTGGTGTTTAGTGAAGCGGAGGCCATAGTTACCCCAAGGAGAACCAGCCTGTCCACCCAAAATTTGGAAAAACTCATCTCTGTGAAGATGAATCAGGCGTGGATCAGCCAGAATTTCCACCCACCAATACCTGATGAGCAGATTAAATGATCCATGCTGCCTCACCACACTCTGTCAATGGATCACTGTATGGCCTCATAAGGCTCTTACTACCTCCATATTATATCGACTTGCCACTCTCTGGCCTACTCACTCTGCTGCCACCTCCACACTCTGCCACTGGGTGACTGTATGGCCACCTCACGCTGCTGCAACCTCCACACTCTGCCACTAGGTCACAGTATGGCCTCATAAGGCTGTTGCTACCTCCAAATTATATCAACTTGCCACTCTGTGGCCTACTCACACTGCTGCCACCTCCGCATTCTGTGACTGGATTTCTGTATGACCTCCTAAGGCTATTGTTACCTATAAATTATATCGAATTACCACTATGATGCCCACTCATACTGCTGCCACCTCAACACTCTGCCACTGGATGACTGTATGGTCTCCTCATGCTGCTGTCACCTCCACATTCTACCACTGGGTCTCTGAATGGCCTTCTAAGGCTGTTGCTACCTCCAAATTATATCGACTTAACACTCTGTGGCTTACTAACGTGGTTGCCACCTCTGCACTCTGCCACTGGGTCACTATATGGGCTCTTCATGCTGCGGCCACTGGGTCACTGTATGGGCTCTTCACGCTGCTACCACTGTATGGCCTCATAAGGCTTCTGCAAACTCCACACTCTGCCACTGGGTTACTGTATGGCCTCCTAATGCTACTGCCGCTTCATCACACTACTCCCTCCACTCTACTCTGCCACTGATCACTGTATGGCCTCAATAGTCTACTGCAACCTCCACACTCTGCCACTGGGTCACTGTATGGCTTTATAAGGCTTTTGAAGCCTCCACACTCTGCCACTGGGTTACTTTATGGTCAAATCATTTTTGGAAATCCGAAGAAGCGACCAAATTGAATTTTCCAAAACTCCGCTTATCTCTATACGACCATGTATACAACCTAACTATGACATAGTAATAGTAATGATAGTAATAATCATAACCAAGATAAAAACATAGTGTGGTAAAATAATCCAAAGTGTATATAAAATAACTAGTGATAAATATTCACATATATAAATATAAATTAAATTACGATATATATATATATATATATATATATATATATATATGTATACCGTATATATATATATATACTATATATGTTGCCACACTATGGCTAATCTATATGTATGTACGTTGTTAGAGGCCAGATTTCTCCTTTAGACCAAGGCCCACCTCGCGTAAAAACCACAGTGTTTTATAGTACCTGCAAAGTGGATGGGATTCTTGCTAATCCCATCCAAACATTGCAGAAAAATATCAGCATAGGAAATGCTGCGATTTTAAAAACGCTGTTATTATTGTAAATCGCAGCAGGCCAATTTATACCTACGGAAACGCTGGAGGGTTCTGTATAAGTAGAATTGGGGCAGAGCATCTACAGGAAAAAACTGCAGACTTTCTTTGAAAAATGCTGCGTTAAAAACGTAATGCATTTCCACTGCAGCTCACTATGTGGGGCTTTAGCCTAAACATATAAAGAAATGTGAAATTCCTTGTGGTGTATGTAAATGTGTAGCCATAGAAACAATGAACATAAGTCCTATATAACAAAAACCCAGTTCAAATTCCAAAATATTGTAAGAACATATCCTTGGAATCTAAATGTTTGCTTGTATTGCTTGTGTTTAGATTAATTTTAGCGTTGTCAAGGATTTGTTGTGTTCATTGCGTTTTTATGCTTGTGATTTATGTACCATATTGAACAAAAGTTAAGGTAATGTCTCAAGGTGTCAAAAGGCAGAATTAGGAAAATGTGAAGTGTTTTTTTTTTTTTACTTTTCAAGATATGGAAATATATTCTTTGTGTGCATATTTTTTTTCTTTACTTTTCATGCACTTTTGTTTTGCTTTATTGTATTGTTTGACTTTGTGACAATTTAATGTTTATCATTCAGATGGACATTGGTCCTATTCATTTAGTGCCTCCATATCATCCACCTTACTTGTCATATGTCTGAACCTGAGGACTGCTACTTGTGCATTTGCCTGCAAAGTTATTTTCCTTCCTTTGAAATATAAGATTGAGAGTCTACAGTAGTTGATACCTTAGATATATTGTTTGATATGGTAATATACATATCCTGTATACAATAGCAAATGACAGAGCAAATTTTACTCTGGAGAATATTAAATGCGTTTTCCAGGCAAATGGTATTTGTGATCTATCCTTAAGATAGGTCATCAATATCAGATCAGCGGGGTCCAACACATACAGCCCCCACTTATCAGCTGTGCTCCTCAGCCACTGTACGGAGAGCAAAGTTGGAACTACAGTGTTGGCCAAAAGTATTGACACCCCTACAATTCTGTCAGATAATACTAATTTTCTTCCAGAAAATGATTGCAAGCACAAACTCTTTGGTATTATTATCTTCATTTAATTTATCTTCAATGGAAAACCACAAAAAGAATTGTCAAAAAGCCAAATTGGACATAATTCCATACCAAACATAAAAAAGGGGGTGGACAAAAGTATTGGCACTGTTTGAAAAATCATGTGATGCTTCTCTAATTTGTGTAATTAACAGCACCTCTTACTTACCTGAGGCACCTAACAGGTGGTGGCAATAACTAAATCACACTTGAAGCCAGTTGAAATGGATTAAAGTTGACTCAACCTCTGACCTGTGTGTCCTTGTGTGTACCACATTGAGCATGGAGAAAAGAAAGAAGACCAAAGAACTGTCTGAGGACTTGAGAAGCAAAAGTGTGAGGAAGCATGAGCAATCTCAAGGCTACAAGTCCATCTCCAAAGACCTGAATGTTCCTGTGTCTACTGTGCACAGTGTCATCAAGAAGTTTAAAGCCCATGGCACTGTGGCTAACCTCCCTAGATGAGGACGGAAAAGAAAAATTGACGAGAGATTTCAACGCAAGATTGTGCGGATGGTGGATAAAGAACCCCGACTAACATCCAAACAAGTTCAAGCTGCCCTGCAGTCCGAGGGTACAACAGTGTCAACCCGTACTATCCGTCGGCGTCTGAATGAAAAGGGACTGTATGGTAGGATACCCAGGAAGACCCCACTTCTTACCCAGAGACATAAAAAAGCCAGGCTGGAGTTTGCCAAAACTTACCTGAGAAAGCCAAAAACGTTTTGGAAGAATGTTCTCTGGTCAGATGAGACAAAAGTAGATTTTTTTGGGAAAAGGCATCAGCATAGAGTTTACAGGAAAAAAAAGAGGCCTTCAAAGAAAAGAACAAATTTTGCAGCATAATGTAGGGCCCAGTGTGAGAAAGCTGGGTCTCCCTCAGAGGTCATGGGTCTTCCAGCAGGACAATGATCCAAAACACACTTCAAAAAGCACTAGAAAATGGTTTAAGAGAAAGCACTGGAGACTTCTAAAGTGGCCAGCAATTAATCCAGACCTGAATCCCATAGAACACCTGTGGAGAGATCTCAAAATGGCAGTTTGGAGAAGGCACCCTTCACATCTCAGGGACCTGGAGCAGTTTGCCAAATAAGAATGGTCTAAAATTCCAGCAGAGCATTGTAAGAAACTCATTGATGGTTAGCAGAAGCAGTTGTTCGCAGTTATTTTGTCTAAAGGTTGTGCTACCAAGTATTAGGCTGAGGGTGCCAATACTTTTGTCCGGCCCATTTTTGGAGTTTTGTGTAAAATGATCAATGATTTGACTTTTTTTTCATTCTCTTTTGTGTTTTTCATTGCAAGCAAAATAAATGAAGATATTAATACCAAAGAGTTTGTGCTTGCAATCAGTTTCTGGAAGAAAATGAGTATTATCTGACAGAATTGAAGGGGTGCCAATACTTTTGGCCAACGCTGTATATCCCTTTGTTCTCTGTGTTGTGACTGCACTGCAGTACATAGAAGATGAGCTACAGCAACTCATCACCCCCACTACAATCTGCTTCCGGCTTTGTTCTCCACATAACAGCTGATGAGAACAGCTTTTCAGTGGGGGTCCTGGGTGTCAGAGGATAGGTCATCAATATCATTTGCGAAAAACCCCTTTAAGGCTAAGACCCTACATAGCGGGCCAAAGAGAAAAAAAAACAGCGAAGTGGGAAAAAACATGGTGGGAACAAATTTCACGCCACGTGGGGCTTCAGCCTGAAGATTTGGTAATACCTAAATAGGGGATACTTATATTTATTGGTGTACAATGGTATGCTCATATTCCATCCTAACTGGTGCCATTCTTCATAAGAACAAACTACATATAAACACTTTTTTTTCATTAGTTTCCAAATTTGTTGCCAACAGCTTAATCACGCAATATATAAGCTAACTTTTTTATTTATAGCAACCAAATAGATTTTTTTTTTTGTGAATTTAATTTTAATACCCATAATTCCACAAAAGGAAACACTTTGCCCCATTTTTGTAGCCTAATCTCCTAAGTGTTGAGAAAACAATTGAATGTTGACAGGTGCCACTTAATAGACAGATTACGGACTCATCAGTCTTAGGCCTGTACAGTCTTCACAACATGAGATTGTTGGAGATCAATCAAGGAATGGAATTTTGCTATCCAGGATAAATGCCTTCTGTCAGCGCTCGGTAAGAAGTACCCTCAGGTGGATGAAAGATGACGCGCAACACATCTCTACTTTCCCAATCACACTCGATGAGAGAGCTGAAGGTTTTTAAGACTTTGGGATGAACGAGCTTCGTCTGAAATCTTCTACAAGTCCTCCACATTTCTGGAAAGTGTGAATGTCACATAGCATTACGTGTCCCAGATGTCAACTTTCTTTTTATGTTTACAGGCCAAGGGAAGGAATTTCACTAAAACAATATCCAGGGCAGAGATGATTTGTTTTCATTTTGTCTATCTCCGTTACAAAAAGCAGAGAAGAGCTGTCCACCTACATGCCATGATGGAGTGTCTACTTCCTTCCAGATAAACACCATACAATGGTATATGGATGGACCAAATGATTACCATAAAAGTCACTTTTGCTAATTCTATAGATTTATATGCAAGTTTATAGGTTTTAATAATTCCAATACTGAATACATAGCGTATATATCCACAACTTTTCCAACTTTCATTGTTATTTAGAATTATTTTGCGCATTTTACTACATGCGGCTTTGGCCTAAAGGTATGTTTACACACAGCAGATTTGTTAAAGAAATATGCGCAGTGTTTACGGCTACCCCATGTGTGCAACAGAATTAAACTCACAGTAAATAAGATAAAAATCATGATACATATGGAGTGAATTATATTAACTGAACAATAAAAATAACTTCTCCTCTTCTCAAAAGATGGTCAGCTAGATGGTCACAACTTATAAACCCATCAGTATATTACATTGAGGGTGCCTTGTAGAATTCCCATTTTTGTTTAACCTCTTCCTGCCGCAGGAATTTTTCATTTTTTGTTTTTTACATTTTTGATTCCTCTCCTTCCAAACCCCATAACTTTTTTTTTATTTTTCCGCTCTGAGACAAATGAGGTCTTAATGTTTTTTCTTCATGATGCCGCCATTAATTATTCTATATAATGTGCTGGGAAGCTGGAAGAAAATTCCGAATGGGGTGGATTTGAAGAAAAAGTGCATTTGTGTGACGTTCTTATGGGCTTCGTTTTTACTGTGTTCACTGTGAAACCAAAATGACACGTTACCTATATTCTATGTTTCAGTATGATTCCGAGGATGTAATGCTGGCTTCACCAATCAGCTATGGCCCCCAATTCAATGTATCCTGGGTCCATGACTTGTTTCCGTTTCCTGGTTTCGCTTGCCACACAATAATGGCTGCTCCTCATTTACTGGTTCCAGTGGTGGTACAAATCTCCACTGACTGGCTGAGAAGTCATATCCGCTGTGTTGAGAGACCAGTAAGCAGAGACCAAAATGGGACCCAGGAAGCATGGAACCTGGATTGACGCACTCAGTGACATAAGTACGGTTATTTTTAGCACTCTAAGTCCATTTATATTTTTTACATATCATTCTAGCAACATATTAACTAAACCCAGAAAAGCCACTGAAGTTTAGAATGGGCCTACATATAATGATTTTGGGAGACTTGGTGTAGAAACATATTATCTTCTAATCCCCAACCTGGCTATGAGTGCTAAGTGCTAAGACTTCTGAGCACTATGGTTTACTACAGTTTCTTGACTCTTCTGGAATATCCTATACAGTGAACAGTTGTGAAAATTCCTTACAATGATTTTATTACCTTTGTAATATTAAAAATGTCCTAAAAACTTGACTTTGTGGGGAATTGGTACTGAGGAACATTAGTCTAAACTCTATAGTTCCAATGGACATATTAAAGACACATTCTTTTCAGACTTGGGCATATTTTCCTTTTGGAGGAGACTCTAATTTAGGTAATATTCATGTTGAAATGCTCAGTAAGGAACCATATATTGGTAACTCCATTACCATAGATGCTACTAGAGAAACAGGGAGACATGTATTACTAGTTTTCTATATTATTGAAAGTACTGTAATTGTGTTTCCTTTCCAGTTTATGGGACAACACTGCAGTACCAACAATGGCTGCTATCAAGAATACAGCAAATTAGCAGCACATGTAAACACACCAGAGAAACAACTGATCTGCAGAATTTGTGTCCCCCCTCCTTCCCCACACAGTGAACAGGGCGGTGCTTTTCATAGGCAACATATTCATTATCATTTATGCCCAAATGAAGTTAGAATTTACTTTCATGCTCAGACGCAAAGGCATAGCTTCATAATGAATAAGGGTGCTGGTCGTGTTGAATCCCCCATTGTGTTGTGCAAAATACAGAGCATATGGCGGTACATGACTAAGGTATTCAGATACACCAAAGATAGCATATTAGTACAAAGTTTAGTACTTTTATACTACTGCATATATCCAGTTTTTGTAAGTTGGGCTGGATTTGTATAGAAACTACCCTGGTGTATATATGCAGAAGCCTCTTCTTTAGTGATACATATGGATATAGTTGTTCCACAGCATGTGTAAGGATGTGACTGTTGTACAGAACAATTGTAGGAATTATTGCAACACATCTGCTGCCTGTGCACATAAACTAAGATGCAATACAGTGTATTTTGATGGTAAATTTGTGGTACTGCCTTATTACTTCTGAGATAAAGATTGTTATAATGATCTCATTTTTACTACATGTTTTTCATGTCATGTATTCTGCACTGTGGATTTTCTCACTATCCCTTCCTCCCTCTATGTAATACCATTACATTGTGACATATATTTGTGTCAATTGAATGTACGGGTCTTTGTATTGCAACAACTTAATAAACTATATCATTTTAAACGTGTTCATAGGGTATAAAGATAATTCTGTACACTCCACAGTGTAATAAAAGAATAAGTGGATGGAAGCTCACTTTCTTAAAGGCTGCCAAAAAGATAATTGCTGCTGACTCGAGTTTCAGATAAGACACTGAATAGCAATTTAGCTATTACTTGTTATTAATTGCTAATTTATTGGATCCTTGCCTCCTTATGTAAAGACATTAATATGCTATAGATGATGCTGCAGTAAGTGCAGTGTCCAGGGAATGAGACTATTGATTCATGAAGATGTCTATGTTTCCTGGGGTACGTTAACTCGTGGACATGCTCTTAAGAGTACAAAATAGCACGCAATTGTTTAAGGATATGCTATACATAAGTTCAGGGATTTCTGTCAACTAATTATACATCTGTCTGTCATGTTATAGTCCTTACTGGAGTGGGAAACTTCATAATGAACATTAAAGGGAAACTGATCCATTCAGAAACATGCGGCACTGAGTGATGTATGACCTTAAGGCTAAAGGTGAATAGGTTATTGCCCCTTTTCTGTTAAGTATGAAGGGTCCCAGTATATTATTGCAACTCATATAGCACAAATGTAGCCATGATACCTGGCTCGCTCAACATGTCACTGAAAATGATGATGATTAAATGTTAATTCCCTATTTTATGTTCATACAATCAGAGGGAGTCACTTACCTGCTTAATGGACTTACATGTAACTTGCTGGCTCATAATGTCACCATGTCATGCAATGTGTTACAGAACGGTTTCATTAAAGAGTAGAGTGTACAATTGTACCATGTACACACTGGACTACATTTACTAATAAGGTCCCGTTCACATCTGAATTTGGTATTCCGTTCAGGGAGTCTGCTTTGGGAGTCAAAACTACTTCAAGCACTACTTCTCTCTCCGCATGATTCATGCGGACACTGCGTGGAAAACACACGGACCCCATTATAGTCTATGGGATCTGTGTGCTTTAATTGCTCAAAGTGTTCGGTATTCCATTAAGGGGGTCCCAAGCGGACCCCCGAAACGAAATATCAAACGCATTGACAAGCGGTGAGAAGTGAAAGCAAATGGACCCCTATAATACTGTAATACTTGGGATCCCCAAGTGGATTCCCCTAATGGAATACCGAATACAGATGTGAACCAGGCCTAAGACAGTGTAAACCTAGAGAAGAAGTCTGAAAATGTCTCAGTATGAATCACAGTAAGTCATACAGGATGATAAATCTTGTTTACATTGTCTTGTCTAAGTCTATATACACTACTAGCACTAGAATATTGACACAATTTTTGCATAGTGTATATTGGTTTTGCAGAGCTATGTGCATAAAGCCTGTATGGTAGCGAGCAGGGGACCATGTGCACAGAACCGTATGGTCTACATATTCTGCTATTCAGTCTCTGTCAAGGTTTTGTACTGAAAACGCAGACAGAACATGAAGAGTGGATGTATGACTAAGGATTTACTCTTGTAAGTACTGGGGTGTATTCACAAGATAAGATAATCCTTTAATAGTCCCACAGTGGGGAAATTTCAGTATGTTACAGCAGCATAATAATACAGATACAGGATAATACACAGTAATATATTACAGAAGGAGACACTGATAAGCTCAGAATAGCAGATAAGAGAAAAATACTAGGAGTCATAGCAGCTAAAGAAAGAAAAGGAGGCTTCAGGATCATTTAGTTCTCTGTGCGGGATGACCTTCACTTGGCCTGATGTAGATTCTCACAACCACCTGACCGTGGTTGTGAGAAAGGACCTCCGATAGCGCTCCTTCTCACACAAGGCTCCTTAACCTCTTATTTGATGCAAATTATATCTATTATAAATGTTCATTGTTTAATAACATTTCCATTTTTTCTTATGTCTTTATATTTTTCAATAAAGTTGGCATTCAAAACTGTAAAAGGGTGAACTTGTGGAAACCTTACTGCCTCTTAGCACTTACAATGTTTCCAATATACATAAGAGGAGGCAAACACAATGATGATATATATCTTTATTCACATTTATAAAATTAAAAATTAGTAGTAACATCACTGACAATTTAAATAGATTTTACTATATATATTTTTTTTCTATAAAACTGGAAGACCATAATAAAAATACAATTTCAAAATTTCTATTTACAATAAGGAAGACATAAGGGGAGGGGGTAAAAATAATAAAAAATAAAGCTTAATCACTGTACAATGAAAAGTTGTACAATTTAATAATGCATGCAATTCCTAGCCATTTTCAAGAGCTCTGCTTGCTGTCAGTGAATTAAAAGATTGTTGTTCACATTCGGAGACTGAAAATAGAAGACCTAGACTCACATTTCTCAAAAGAAACAATGTGTAAATTAAAAAGTAGTTTAACTTAACGACATAAGTTGCACAAAATTTACGACTGCATATTCCTTCTTTAGACTGGGGCCACATGTTGTGGAAAAGCTGCACTTTTATTGCAGGTTTTTGTGGCACTACTTTTTGAAGCACTTATATTTTCCCCTAAATTTTCTCAGCTTTGACTTTAAAACTGCAGCAAAATCTGCAACAAAAAAAGTTGTGTATCCTAAGGCTAAGGCCCCATGTAAGCAGGCCACAACAAACAAACAAACAAAACAAAAAAACGCTGTGGGAAAAACCTTGCAGTAGCTGTAAAACGCTGGGGTTTTTTAGGCCATGTGGGCTCCAGCCTAAGGCATTGAAGAAACACAGCTTTTTTTTTTTTTCTGCAGATTTTGTTTTGTTTTTTTGAGCCAAAAAAAACTCCTGGATTTGGCTCAAGAAACCGCAACAAAATCTGCAAAATGGGGCCTCATCCTAAGGTCGGGGCCCCACGGGCCAGAAAGGTCGCAATTTAGCCGCAGGAAAAATCGTAGCGTTGTACAGTACTTGCAAAGTGGATGGGATTCATGCGAATCCCATGCCCACTTTGCGGAAAAAATCGCAGCGTGTCCAAACTGTGGTTTCCAAAACGGTTGCGGTTTTGAAAATCGCAGCATGTCAATTATATCTACGGAAACGCCGCTTTCCCATAGATATAATTGTTACAGAAAGTCCGCGGAGGAAAACTCCGTAAACTTTCTGTTCAAAGTGCTGCGGGAAGAATTGCAATGCGTTCACTCTGCAGTTGTTCCCACAGTGCACAGTGGGGCCTTAGCCTAAAGGTTTTTTTTGGGACTTATATATTGGTGACAAATCCTTACGATAGGTCATCCATATGTGATCTGTGCCAGAGAGACCATAGCACAAAGTGGTCATCCTTCTATACTGATTTGACTCTTCCAAGTCTGTGTGTGTAGAGATGTGACTTTCTCATTGATGACATTGCAATTTATGACCGATGTGCATGGCATGAATGGCTCTAACCTCAGGTGCAAATGGTGAATAAATATTGTATGTTACACAGCAGGTAAAACACTATTTTGGAGTACAATGTCACAAAAAATGCATATATATACTGATACAATCCGCTATGGAACTAAGTTCAGGCTTCTAGCCTACAGTGGATTATTAACCTCAATACATTTATACAACTGTGAGATATTAGAAGGATCAAGTCTATAGATATTTTATCCTTCAGATGAAAACATTAAGGTTTCATTTGCTGACGACAAGCAGAGTCTTGCAGTCCTTGGGAATTAAAGCAGAAATTTGTATAACTTTTTCTCATACAATTTTTAAACTATAAATATATAGGACTGGACATCCCCTTTAAATATGTCTTGTTCATGGCATAAAGTCATAGTTACATAGTATTGAATGGGTGAAATGTCCATTTTGCTTAAAATGTCATATTTGTTTGTTATAATTTTGGGGGGTCAGATCTCATTTCTGCTTTAGGATTGTCTTATTTCTTTCAACCTGAAGGTATTTTTAGCAGGACATATACTTCAGCAGGAAATCCGATATATAATAGACATTGGTAGTATACTGCCCTTGAATAGATTTCTTTGACCTTGACACATGACAAAAGATTGATTTACCAAATATAGATCTAGGCAGTAGTACTATAATTAATCTACAGCAGAAATGGGTGACCCTGTACCCTGCATATCTGGTAGATTGGTATCTTTTGGGATTTAGTAAGTAATATAGGTCATATGGTTCACCTATATGTATTCCCATGGGTTGTCCATCCCAGAGCTATATGCAAACATGACACCCTGTAATGCTAATAACATAGATAAATAATATATGTTTTTAGCAAAAAATACATCTTAATGCAATAAACTACACAGGAAATGTCACCATAGGCAGGCATATGTTTATGATGCACATTAAACGTCTGTGCCCAAACCAATCATGTCCAAGGGCATAGCTATATGTGGTGCATAGAATGGGGTCCAAAGGCATCACTACAGCATAACAAGGCACTAGTATGGTATATAGCACATATTTAGTGGGGCCCTTGTTACAGTTTCCCAGGGGAATAGGTCGGAAACTTGGCAGGCGGACACGGGCGCTCTAAGGAAATCACTGCAGATTTAGACAGGCCTTTGTTTGAATGTATCATATTTTCTGTTGTAAAATCTCTGAGTTCCATGAAGCCCATTTATTGTACAAAATAGTGGGTGGCAAAATTCAGCATTGTACTGAAGGGCCAATGGGATCAATGGTGCATTTATGCACCAATGATCACAGATTTCACCAATGTGAACTTACGTATAGGAAGATCATTTTGACTATAATCTTCCTTTAAAATACTTAAAAATAAGGTACCGTTTGGAGAATCAGAACCAATCCTAAAGGAAGAAATGGATGGCCCGTTTGCAGTTATAAAAAAGGACTATACAACGTCTCTGCGGTTAGTATGAGAAAATAAACATAGCATGGGGACATGGGGAAGAGATGAGACTTTGATGGACACAGATAAATATCTCGGACAGCTGGATGAAAATAACAAGGGCTCTGTAACTACATTTCTTTTCACCCTTTATCTAACCTCTGTAAAGATTGAAATCTCTATATATTGATAGGCAGGGGAGCCCACATGAGAACTCTGTCATTATACTGTTTTCTCTTTGAAAAAAATTCTTCTGATTCGCCTTACAAAAATAATACTCTTCAAAGAGCAGGGCATTAACTATTCCGAGTAAAAAAAAAAAAAAAAGTCTCATCTATCCATTACTGAAACCTACCTGCAACTGCAGTGCAGAGAGGAATAAAAAGTTTAATATACACCAAAGAAGCCTGGAAGGGCTCATTTACATATACGTTTAAAAGGTAATTCATTAAAACGGGGGGGTCTTTTAACAAACAATTAGCAGGGCTTGAATAGCAGCACATGTTTATCTAAAATAGCGAAAATCCAGTGATAGAGCCCCCTTAAAGAGATATTCCAAGACCAGAAAACTGAGAGCCCATAGTTAAGGTAGGCCATCAATATGACATCATTGGAAGACTTTCCGCACCATTCAGCTATTTGAAGGGAAGAACTACAACGGCCTATTCATTGCTTGTTTGCCCATCTGCTGGTATGCTATCTACTTAATAGTACTGGTATAGGGTATAGAAGCTTCATCCCATTATTACTTTAGGACCAGGCCCATTTCCTTGTTTCGGTCTTAATAAAGGATCCCACTGGCACAATAAATGGGAGATTTATGAAGATGCTGCAGCCGCTTCATAAATATTTTGGACATGCCTGTGCCATAATGGAAAACTATGCCAGGTAGGAACTTGTACCTACTACATGGACCCATGCAATATTGTTTAGGGTATGGTGAAATGAAGCCTATTTTACATATTTATGTAACCTATGGCCAGCAGAAAGCCAGTTTGAAGCACCAATAAAACTGTCTTTAGGTTTTTCCTCGTCATAGACGTTAACAATGAAATGCTTCTAACAAGTCTGTCGGGGGGTAAAAATTACCTCTCGTGACACAGTGATTACTAAAGGAGGGGGCACCATATCCCTCCATGAGCACTTTTGAATGTTTTGGCTATATATCAGATATGATTAAAATTGAAGAGGTCTGACCTGGTAGCCTTTAAGTTTATTATGACAGTAAATGTCCTTCATGAAAAGAAAACGTTGAAGGGGATGTATTACCAGAAAATAATCTATTTTTTATGTTAATAAATCTTTATTTCAAATGTTACTAAATCGGTCACTTATATCACAGCCATTTACATTTTCTCTGCCTCCAACCTCCAACTCTTTACATCAATGAATAGCTGCAGCTCCACTGATTCTGGAACAGCTGGAATTTTTTCTCTAGCTCCCACCATTCATGAGCAATAAATGCTGATAGTTTTGGTGCCTGATGTGCTATTAAGTCTTTTATTTTAAATTGTTTATTTAACGGGTTTTAACAATAAAGAAGAACAAGAAGATCGATAAGCCTGAATCGATCTACAAATCACACAAATGTAACAACAGTGCAATACAGAAATATAACACTATCAGGCAATAGGGTCAGAGAAAAAAAAAAAAAATCCACATAAAAGAACAAAACACCAAAAAAGCGGAGGTCAAGACAAGACAAGAGAACACGAGGGTAGAAACGACAAGGGAAAAACACCAACAAGGTAGAGGAAAATCCAGAAAATAGCGCATCACAAAGACTGAGTGGCCCAAAATGTGTCCCACAAGTTCTAAATAGCATGAAATTTCTCCTTCTCATTGTTAAGCACAGGTGTCAAATACTCCAGTGACTGCACGCTCCTGATCCTAGAGTAAAACTCTTGAAGCACCGGAGGGGCCAGCTGCCGCCAATGCTTGACAGTCAAGCACCTAACAGAGGTGAGAAGAAGTAAAAAGAGGGGGGGGATGAAGGAGATAGGTCCTAGGAGACAAAGGGAAACTAGCCCCCATCACCCATTCCAAGAGATCCCGAACCTGGCAGTAGTAAGGCTGGAGGGAAGGACAAGACCTAAACACATGGAAGATATGTGCAGGGCGGGCACCACAATGCCAGCAGCAATCTGGGACAGACCTATCAAAGGAATGGAGAATGGTGTATGGTACCAATGCATCAGCATCTTGAAAAAATTCTCCTTATGGACAACACAACTCGAAGTCTTAGACGCCCTATTCCAAATAAGGGACCAGTCAGAGTTTGAGATGGTCTCCCCGAAGTAGGTCTCCCATCGGGACATATAAGGATGCTTAGGCAAGATATTGGGATATGCTATTAAGTCTGATAGAAGGGCGGTGTCATACAGGAGTAGACAAGGGGGAGTGATTCTGTTCACTAACACTGGCTGCCACTGATTGTAGCTCTGAATCACGCCCCCCTGTCTGACACTGCCCACCTGACATTACAGAACTTAAATAGCACATCAGGCACCAAAAGTAATTGCACTTGTTGCTCAGGAACAGTGGAGGAGAAATTCCAACTACGCTGGTATCAGTGGAGCGATGTTTATTAACAGATGCTAAGAACTTGAATTGGGGGAGATGGTGACATCGGGCATCAAAACTACCTGCACTTATTGCTCAGGAATAGTGGAGGCTAGAGAGAGAATTGCATCGGTGAAGCCACACCTATTCACAGATGCTAAGAATTTGAACTGTTGGAAGTGGCTTCTTTAAAGCACATCAATAAAGTTGTAACATTGTTGCATCCAATGCTGGATAATTTTGCAATATTGTGTTAAGAGATTTTTTAAAAAACTTGTTTTCCTCAGAAATGAGCTAAGGCACATTGCTCCTCCACCTGGTTAGTGGCAAGTTTCACTGCATGCTGTATTGCAGATGTAATCTGGTCTTCAAACATTGCCTTGTTTTATACAAAAAAAAAGTTATTTATACTTAAGTGCCATTAATCCCTATGGGCAATTCACTATTTTTATTGCATGTGTTTTCATAAATTCCTATCCCCAGTGGCGTAACTAAAATCTTGTAGGCCTGGCGCAATCTTTTGTCCAGGGCCCCCTACCCCATCCCTTCAGTGATGTCTTGATAGTGATGGTTATGGGTGCTAAGGAGTTTAATCACCTTAGTATGGTTAGGGTAACCTGTGCGGTCTCCTTGGCTTATGTACCAAATGGAAGCTGTAATCTCAATACTGATGCCAGTGCCCCCTATGGGCCCCCTAAGGCTGTAGGACTCTGATGCAACTGCACCCTCTGCACCCCCTCAAGTTAGGCCCTTGCCTATCCCTATCCCCAAGTCAATGTTTCCATGAGTTGCATATTGTACATTTTTGCTTTTGAGAACACTGTCTATTGTTCCAAATTAAGATTTCAGTTCAATAAGGTAAAACATACTCAACATAGTATTATCAGCATCATTCAGTTAGGAAGCTTTTGGAAATATACAGACAAATACATAGTACTTGCAAGACATAACATAAGTCTCTATTAAAAACAAGAAATAACACACATGATAGTAGATGCGCCCTGGCGACACATGAGAAACTTTTAAAATACAATTTATTAGAAGACATAAAAATAAATAATTTCTTTAAAAGCTTAGACTCAGATTTGCTTAAAAGAGAGTAATAATGAATTATGCAGTGCAGGAAGCATCCTAATATTATCTGAAATGTTAGTCTACCCCGGGGTTATTAGGTTACATGAAACTTTAGTATCCATCAAGGCACAAGTGGGGTTAGTCTTAATTTAGTTTTAGTTTATGTACATGACCTGTACATCAAAAGTTCATCAAATGCTACCTCGGGTCAAGAACGACTGGTCAGAGGCAGCTTATATTTCGCAATTACAAGGACATAGATAGGGCAGTCCATTCCCATGCTGTACTAGGTCAGTGAACTACTGAAGTCCCTCTCTGTCTCTTGTTTATGTCACCTACCCATCCAAGGGGACCGAATGAAACAAAACAAAACCTAAAAGAAACACAAAATAAACAGTTGAGAAGACATAATAAAAAACAAAAGCAACACAAATCAAATTTATGCATAAAATCAACTAGAAAGGAAAGTGAAAAGACACATTGGAAAGGAAATGGAAACATTTCAACTTATAACAAAAGTCACTTATAAAAAATAAAAAAAAACATGAAAAATCAAGATAAAAATAAATAAATGCAGGTCCGGCAGATCCTGATGAATGAAATGTGTAAAACAGAAATGCTGTACTGACAAAAAAAAAAATTATATTGTGGCAAAAGGTGTAATAACCTAAAGAAACCATCAGTTCAGTTCCTGAGTCTATTCTCTACAGTTTCCAACCACTGCTAGCAAAAGTCATCATACCGAAAGAAATGTATAATAGCGAACAATAGATGCATGGAAACGTGACATAATCTCATTTTTATTATCCCATGTACATGTGTCGCCATGGAAAAACTGATCAGTTTATAATTTATTGATAATTATTTGCTATAGGATCAACTAAAAGCACATATTTCACCCCATGCCCATGTATAGCCATCACTATATGGTAAATTTCAGTTATTACCAAATAATCACATTTCTGGAAACTCATTATTTATTCCAAAGTAGTTATCTGGTTCTATAATCCCTTTGTGTGCCCCAAAATAAGCTGGTCCTCCAGTGATCACTATCTGTCATCCATGGGAGGATCTGACAGTAAGTGCTTCACAATCCTATAGTGCCATCACAGGAGAAATACAGAAATGACGCAGCTGGTGCCCACTAAAATCAATGGATCATCTGCGCCATGCATGGATATGTAGAACCACTTAAATTAGGGATGTTGTTTGCAGATCCTGCCTGTCACCTAATTAATGACAGCCTCTAATGAGCCTCCCCCGAAAAATCAGATGATCTAATTAAAATGAGAAATATTATCAGACAATGTGGCTTTGAGGATGACTTCATGTAAATGACTTAGAGGAAACGAACCCTGACACAAAACCCCCAAAAAGAAGATCTGTAACCCAGAATGGTGAGACTCAAGTCTGTAGATGACATTAAAAAAACCTGCATGCTTGTGCTGAGTGAATATATTTCACGGCAAAATTGTAATAAATAAAATGTCTTCTCCATATGCAGTGAAATATCTTTTGTGCATATTCACATTGACTTCTACAGCTATATCTAGAGTCTGAAGATGCTACAGCAGTCACATCATTTCACATGAATGATTCTGATGTGTAGCATTTGTTTATGTCTGTGCCATTTGCCAAACTATAGCTGCAAGGGAAGACCTCCGTGACTTCAGAAAAGTACTTTAGCAGCCAAGACAGCTCGATGTGTGATTATTTCACTTGCTGTTCTTTACACTGTTTTCTGAGCGAGCTCTGGAAGTGTTATATTGAGAAAACACTACATTTATCAGAGGGGTTTTCTGGGTTAAAAATATAGATCTGCTATCTGAAGGATAGGTCATCAATGTCAGATTGGAGGGGGTATGACACCCCACATCTCCATTGATCAGCTGTTCCAGTATCTGATACACAGAGGATGAAGCAGGGAGCAGACAGCGCTATTCTCTGTGTTGTGGCAGAACCCAGTTACTGCAGTTTAGATCTCATTCAAGTGAATGGGAGTTGATCTGGAGTAACCTGGCTACTATACAGAGAAGAAGTCTGCTCTATTCTGATGCCAAGAACAGCAGATCAATTGGGGTACGGGGTCTTAGACCCCCTCCAATCGGGAGAATCAGGCCACTATCATACACATTAGATGGTTGACTGGTCCTCCCAAAATTTGAGGGTTCAGCCAACATTTAATGCCTATGAAATGAATAAGGGTCTGTCTAGTGGCCTGAAGTGCATAGGAAGATGATGTACAACATGTTTTAATGCTGGAAATAAAGTCATGTTCTTTTTAACATTGTAGAATCCTGGAATCCCTGTGTTTTCTGAAGATTTATGACTGCTCGTGACCTGGCAGTTTCTTCCGAGCACTGCTTGTATATTGGAAGACAACATTAACTATATTGACTCCAGAAGTAAGTGAGCTGAGTATTTTATTGCTGATTTAACAAGTACAACCATCTTATAGCATGGGAAGAATATGCAAATCTGACTTCCATATTGTAATTAGGAAGTCAGCGCCTCAGTCATGCACACCAATAGAGGGCACTCACTGAGGATATGCAAGTCTATCTTCCATGATGTAATTAGGAAGACAGAGCCTCAGTCATGCAGCCCAATAGGTGGCGCTCCCTTTAACATCATGCCCGACCTTCTCAGAGGCCTTTGTTTGCAATGATGTTGGGATTATACCAGATACAGTCATACTCCGTCGCTCCACTGTGCAAGGGAACATGGGAAGAATATGCAAATCTGACTTCCATGATGTAATTAGGAAGTCAGTGCCTCAGTCATGCACACCAATAGAGGGCGCTCACTGTGGAAGTCAGATTTGCATATTCTTCCCATGTTCCCTTGCACAGTGGAGCGCTAATGGCTTAATAAGACTCCACACACCTAAATGGTGGTCTCTCCCTATGGAGTGACGATATCCCCCCAACCCCATCTTATAGCAGGAAAGAAGTGACACATATGCACCATTTTCTGTGTCACTGCTACTCCTACATGTCCATAGTGTTTAGTTACTTCATAATAGGAATGAGGCCCTACGTTGTGGAAACGCGAGATTTTGATGCGGCTTTTTGAGCCAAAGCCAAGAATGGCTATAAAAGCAAGGGGAAACATATAGGAAACTCTTATATTTTTACCTTCTGTTTAATCCACTCCTGGCTTTGGCTCAAAAAACCACATCAAAATCTGCAACAGAAAAGCTGAGTTTCCACAACATGGGGCTTTAGCCTAAATCTCTATTTGCAGAGATTAATACAAAATATTCTAGACTGTATAAAGAATGCTACTTTTATTTAAATGGAAAAATAAAACATTAAAATATATTGTGCCCCTAAAATGAAATCTTTTTTTTTTTTTTTTTTGGAAGGACGTAAGGATTAATTTGACATTTGAAGCTTGTTTGCTGTTACTACCTCAAGGCATTCTTGCACCTATGAATCCTAAACCATATGCACACTTCAGGTAAAAGCTGTTTAAAGGGCGGATACAGAATTACTTCACTTTTAGACAATGACTATAGCTTATAATGATCAGCCAACAAAAACAAAAAGTCATAACTAATCAATGTGGGAAGGAATAACATTCCAGACACACTGCTTAAGGTGCAAGTTCAGAACTGTCAAGAGTCTGCTGCCTGGGAGAGAGGAAATGTGATATTTCTGATAATAAAATGACATCTGCCAATGAACACAAGCAGTAAAAATGTATGAAGAGTATGTGCTTGAATTATTTATCTATAATGAAGTAAAAGACAAGGCCTTTGAACAACTGAACCCTTATCTTGTTGTTCTTCTATAGCATATCTGGGATTTCATTTGACTTTTTAGGGTACACTGCTACTATATGGTGTGTACATGAGGACTAACACTATATATGACCATTGTACAATTTATATTTTGCATTGTTTACCAGCTGCTGGGCGGAAAATAGTTGCCAAGCCCTGCACACAGTGAGTAGAGGAGGAAAAGGAACAAGCAGGATATATATAGGGAAGCACTGACCTGTACTGATGTGACCAAAGTGCTTTGGTTGTGATAGAACATTTTTTATTCTGCTCCAGCATCAGTCAAAGGCTCCTTGTACACAAATGTGTGCTTTGTCAGTGTGCTAGTTGTGTCCATCACAGCTAGCACACTGACCCATTATATTCTAATGGCCCCATACAAACACCCATGTATTATCTTATATCTGTCCATTTTGAGGCCCGGGCATCTGACCTGCAGCCCATCACAAGACAAATAAAGTAGTAATTTTCAGAGTGAAAAGTAGATTGGCAGAGGGAGGGGGGAGGAAACAGCCTGTCAAGAGCAGAAATCGGCATTGTTCTCTTACAGTCTACTGTCCTATTGATTCATGAAAAGCTTGTTGAAACAACGGTTTCAGCCTAAGTGGTATTCACATTTAAAACTTATGGTATATAGCAATAAGAAACTGAAATAACACTGCAATTATGGTAAGATAAATACAAGCAAATGCAAACATTAAGACACTTTTGTAATTCTTCACATTGTACAACAACCAAGTTTAAGCACAATCCATTAAAGTTGTTTTTAGGGGAAAGAATTTTGATGAAGACCTATCCTAGGCAGAAATTGGTGTGAGTTAGACACCCAGTACCAAAATGGAGCAGGAAGCAGACAGCGCTGATCTCTGTATTGTGGCTGAGCTGAGTCACTACAACCTAGCTTCCATTCAAGTGAACAGGTAAAGATGTCTGCTTCCTTCTCCATTCTCAGTCTATCATCTGAGATCCAGGGCAGAACTTAGTGTTGGACCCCCACAGATCTGTTGTTGATGACCTATTTGTAGGATAGGTCATCAATATTTCATATTTAGGTCATATATATATATATATTTCAATATTTCATATTCATCACATATGAATCTGAATAAGGAATTCTGATGCATTCAATGAACATGTCAAATAAACACAGTGGTGGGTCCAGGGGGTTGGGACATCATTCTATGTTATGAACAAGAAGTATCTGGTCTCCATTTCAGAGGAGGGGTCTTCAGTGCAATCACTGGACCAGTTTTAGACCAATGTAAGTCCAACCCCCTCCCCGGAATTCAGGACCAGGAATTATTCATGCAGAACAACAGTGATGTCTTTAGCTTTTCTGAACTCCTGACATAGAAAAGACAACAACAACATAAGACTTTGCTTCTACTCAGCTCTTTCAATCTACACCCAAGTAATTGATACCATTTACAACATGCCTTGTGTTTGTCACGACAACATAGGTAATTGCATAATGATTATAATAACAAATAGTTTTCACTTTATCTGACATGAACCTTATTGTGGCATTCGAGCTGCAATGTAACTATTAAAGTAAGCCAAAAAAAAAGCAAAGCCTACCTAGAACAGGGCATGAATGCAACTATGGCACCATATAGATGTATTTAAGTATAGAATTATACCTATATTATTCATATCATTTATGGGACCTGAGGCTGGAATTTTTGTAGGGGTTTAAGAACAAAAACCTTGGCTACTTTTTAAGTCTGAAAGCCAAAACCCTATATAGGGAACAATATGACAATATGACATTATAAGATAACTCATCACACTGGCTGTTAAGTTGGAAATCTGGTGTTGAAGAACAAACTAGTCTGAGTTCACATTTATGCCGGAGTCTCTGTTGGAGACTGTACTACAGAAACTGCCAGAAATCATCGAAGAGAAAAGTCCTGCACTGAGGACTTTTCTCTGCACTGTTATTATAGTCACTCTGCACTGCCCTATTATAGTCAACAGGGTCCATCGATGTCTGCAGGTAATCAATGCTATAGATCCAAATGACGGACAGCCAGATGAAGATGTGCACCTAGCCTCAAACACTATTTTTGCCTTTAAGAAACACTGATTGTCTTCAATGTAAACTCAACAGAAAATGGTTGGACTCTATTATGTATCAATAGAATCGGTCTGGATCCAACATACTGTACCTTCATAGTTCTGTTGTAAGTGTGTGTAAGCTAAGAGAGTAGTGTGAACAGCCTCATAAAATAGTCTGTATTAGAGAAGCATTAAATCTCATAAGAACACTTGTATTAGTTACACACGTCTTTAATCTGGTAAAAACAACAAGCATAAAGCCTGTTATCACATGTTTATATTGTAGAGTATATACCAGGCATTGTCATTGCCAACATGTCTGACATCACCCTACAGCAAGTACAAAACCACAAGTTAACAAGTTAATGAATGTGTCATGCACATTGCACTTTCATTTTATTTCTTGTTTTCTTGCCATCCAAGATCCTGCGGTATGAATGGTTTTAATTACGGATACTGCTCACATGTACAGCCAAAATGAATCCATAGAACAGGTTAACCTCTAGTGGATATTTCTAGAAAAAAACTCTCCATTCTCTTTTTTTGTTTTCAGGCATTCAGTAGACTCTAAAATCTGAATGCATAGTGTGTGAGGAGCTATGTATTGTATCGTACTATGTGGTTATGTCTTGGCGTATGTCTAATGTGTATGATAATTCTAATTCCATTCCACATCCCAGGATGCAGATTGTGAATTAGGACTAGGGTCTTAAATTGTAAACCGCCAACTCATTTACACGACCATGCAAAGAAGCCAAGTGTGTTTTTGTAAAGAAAGGACCGAGTTGTCTCGAGACAAGGAGGACCCGCGCTGATAGGTTATGGTGAAAGAAAACGACTTTATTGGAACAACACACAACGCGTTTCGGGCATGCACTCTGCCCTTCTTCAGGTGTAATAATTCTAAACAAATAACAATAAATAAAAACATATAATAAAACTTGTCCTAAGATTCTTTATGATCACATAAAAAACGACAAAATGTCTTTAACCATTATGAAACATCATAAGATAAAGGAAAATTCGTTCCCTACATAGTAGGCAGAAATAAAAAGTACAGATATAAATACTCTTTAATAAAATGCTATTAAAAAGAATGTCCTAATTTGAAAACCAGGGTCTGTTATATTAAACATAATCCTATGTATAGCAGTAATCACTGGCAGAAGCTGAACACCTCAACTCTAAATGAGCAAACTCCAAAGATTAACACAGTGATCAAATAGTTCTGATGGTGGCTTATCATATGTCCCAAAGGGCAATGTTGTGACTTAAGGTTTGGAATATAGGAGCATAATTGCTTACCTTTGGCCGTCCAGCCGAGGAGCTTGCTTCCACTGTGGAGGGCTGGCTATAAATAGTGTGTATTAGGGACACGTCATGTTATTTCCCGCACAAAAGTTCCCACACGTGCGTACTATGGCGCACGTGTGCCGAAGGCACAAAGACATTCAGCGTCTTGTATAAACTAGTGCGCGTGCGTCTAAAAAGCCCGGGTTATGGGAAGACGCATGCGCATAAGGGGCTCTCATTTTCAGTCCTATGCGCACGCGCTCGGCTCGTCAGTCCAGCGCTCACTTTTTCTCCTATAAAGGATTAGTCTTACATAACGAGCCGCGCGTGTGTATGCCAAGGCATAGCAACACAATCGTGCCGGCTCATACATGCCGTCAAGCATCCGTATAGACTATCTAAGATGCATATTAGTTATTAAGAACCCATGGAAATGTCTTTTACGCTAATCGGAGGAAAAAACTAGTTTTTTCTGTATTTACAGAGAACAATTAAAAAACACATATTCTTTACAACATGAATTTAAAAGAACAATAAAGGACTACCTTTGGCACAGTGTATGACTGGCTGGAATTTTAAGAATTAGACAGAATTCCAGCCAGTCATACACTGTGCCAAAGGTAGTCCTTTATTGTTCTTTTAAATTCATGTTGTAAAGAATATGTGTTTTTTAATTGTTCTCTGTAAATACAGAAAAAACTAGTTTTTTCCTCCGATTAGCGTAAAAGACATTTCCATGGGTTCTTAATAACTAATATGCATCTTAGATAGTCTATACGGATGCTTGACGGCATGTATGAGCCTGCACGATTGTGTTGCTATGCCTTGGCATACACACGCGCGGCTCGTTATGAAAGACTAATCCTTTATAGGAGAAAAAGTGAGCGCTGGACTGACGAGCCGAGCGCGTGCGCATAGGACTGAAAATGAGAGCCCCTTATGCGCATGCGTCTTCCCATAACCCGGGCTTTTTAGACGCACGCGCACTAGTTTATACAAGACGCTGAATGTCTTTGTGCCTTCGGCACACGTGCGCCATAGTACGCACGTGTGGGAACTTTTGTGCGGGAAATAACATGACGTGTCCCTAATACACACTATTTATAGCCAGCCCTCCACAGTGGAAGCAAGCTCCTCGGCTGGACGGCCAAAGGTAAGCAATTATGCTCCTATATTCCAAACCTTAAGTCACAACATTGCCCTTTGGGACATATGATAAGCCACCATCAGAACTATTTGATCACTGTGTTAATCTTTGGAGTTTGCTCATTTAGAGTTGAGGTGTTCAGCTTCTGCCAGTGATTACTGCTATACATAGGATTATGTTTAATATAACAGACCCTGGTTTTCAAATTAGGACATTCTTTTTAATAGCATTTTATTAAAGAGTATTTATATCTGTACTTTTTATTTCTGCCTACTATGTAGGGAACGAATTTTCCTTTATCTTATGATGTTTCATAATGGTTAAAGACATTTTGTCGTTTTTTATGTGATCATAAAGAATCTTAGGACAAGTTTTATTATATGTTTTTATTTATTGTTATTTGTTTAGAATTATTACACCTGAAGAAGGGCAGAGTGCATGCCCGAAACGCGTTGTGTGTTGTTCCAATAAAGTCGTTTTCTTTCACCATAACCTATCAGCGCGGGTCCTCCTTGTCTCGAGACAACTCGGTCCTTTCTTTGCATTTACTTACACCCCCGTGGTGTGAGGTACCCTGCAGCTGTATCCATCTACAGGATCCCAGCCTGGATCATGTTGTTTTGTGAAGTGTTGTGTACATACACAACTCTAAAAAGGTGAGCCTCATTGACATTTCACCAAAAACTTCAAAATCACAGATTTACACTACGGTTTGCTCGGTGTCTTTTTCTTGTTTCTTTGAGAAGTGTGTTTTTGTGGGGCTTTCAGATCAGAAACCTTGGCTACTTTTCTGGAAGCATGCCAGGCCAAAACTCTGTATAGGGGACAATATGACTTGCATATGATAGTTTTTCTACGTACAGGAATGTGGGGTTGGTTTCTTGGTTTGTCACATGTAATTAGCCAGCCCCAGTCATAAGTAGGGAGTTCCCAGAAGGGGGTGGGTTAGGAGCCCTAAAAATTGGAGATGGACAGGAGAGACAACTAAACTTGTCATGTGTCCAATTCTGCCCCCATCTCCATAAAGCTTCTAAGAGGTCTGTATCTGTATTCCCTTTTATTTTTGTATACTGATTCCTTGTACTTATTTATTTTTATGAAATCTTTCTTCTGAACTGTACTTTTTTGTGCATATTAAATCAAAAATTTAATGAGACTGCCCCTGGCTCTAAAAGTCCCCCAAAAATGAAAACACTGTTTAGATTTGTTACATTTTGTATGCCAGTGTGGTAGAGGTTCACCATGTAGTGCCAGAGGGCTATGGTGTAAATGGTCTGGGTTATATCAGAGCCTTGCCTACCATAAATGGCGGAAATGGCAGCTTTTGAGGTAATGTGTGGATGTAGGGGTTTCCTTACTCCTTTGTATGTGTGATAAGTGAGTGTTAAAGCAGAGTCCAGTCCCCCTTTATGGTCATACATGTTTGTTTGCTATGATACTGGAATGCATCTACTACCAAATTTGCAAAAGTACAGGCAATACTTGGTGTTTGAGCAAGAAAGCAAAGACCAAAAATAAGAAAAATAGCCAATTACATATGAATCATATAAAGGGCTGAAAAAACTATATATTAAGAAAGAGATGTGAGAAACTTTATTTGGTAGAAATTGTGTCAAATGTATCAACATGATACACACTATGTAATGCATTTGACACTGATCACAACATGCTATTAGTACAATTTTAATGCACATTACCCCCTCTTTCATTTGATAAATATTTTCCATTGTGCATTATTTTTTGTCAATTTTAAGGGTTTTTGATATGTGCGGCATCTGTCCTGAAAGATGCACCATTAGCCCTGATCCTATACTTGGGGCCCAAAACTAAGGGAAGTTTTCAGTGCTATATAAATTCACTAGCTTACTCATTGTGCAATATTGCTTTGGCACTGTATGCTGCAGTTACATATTATTACTCTGTGGTTGCTTCTGCCATCTATTTCGGTGTGGCCTGCTGGGGGAGCAGTATATCAACCAGGGACAGAAATAGACTTGACAGGCTGATCAGAAGGGCCAGCTCTGTCCTGGGGAGCCCCCTAGACCCAGTACAGGTGGTGGGTGACAGAAGGATACTGTCCGTGGTGACCTCCATGCGGGCGAACAAATCCCACCCCATGTATGGGACCTTGATGGCACTTAGCAGCTCGGTAAGTGACCGTCTGCTTCACTCCAAGTGTGAGAAGGAGTGCTATCTCAAGTCCTTCCTTCCAACCACAATCAGGCTGTATAATCTACATCAGACCAAGCGAAGATCACTCCACACAGAAAACTAATGATTATGACTATGAAGTCTTCCTTCTCTCTTCTTCTGTTCCTTAGCTGCTATGGGCTCCTAGTATATCTTCTCTTCTCAGCATATGTGTGTCTACTTCTGTAATATATTACTGTGCATTATCCTGTATCTGTATTACTATGCTGCTGTAACATACTGAAATTTCCCCACTGTGGGACTATTAAAGGATTATCTTATCTTATTAGGGCATTATATATGGGATAATAAGAATGGAAGAAATATTTGTTACAGAAAATACTTCCCCTTTATTGATTACCATGGTTTGTTTTTTTCTTCCCTTAAGTTCTTGCCATTTTCACTCTCCATATAGTGACTCCTCTAAAACAACAGCGGCCTCAGGCATGACATCATTTTTAGACCAATTAATAACAGAAATGCAATCGCTATAGTGGTGTCAGACCTAATGATGTAGTCGGAGCGTTCTAGTGTATGGTCATTTACATCATTGTATTAGTCACTGACCTCAACATACCCTGAAACAGCATCAGATTGATTGGGGAATAATATAGGACATAACAAAGCCCGAGCTTGACTGCTGCTTTTAATTCACTAAGATATTTGTTTCTGTTTATCCAAGAATCGTTGACTCTAAATACAACTACGCATCTGGTTATAGTGAAGACCATTTGGCAAACTTAACCCATGGTAGCTTATCTCCTTTTAGAAATATCAACTTGTGAAATCTGAACGCTCCATTGATAAATCAGAGATACAATTGACTGATAGTTGGAGGGAACCTAGAAGACAAAAGCCCATTGGTTCTCCTGGTTTCAAGAACTGTCTGTTAATGGATCCTAACTCTGGTCAGAAATATAAAATGGAGTTATGGCAACCTATGTGTGCAACCACATGAAGGTTTAGATAATATTAATTTATTTGAGAAGAGCTGATTCTATCTCAGGATTTTTGAAGCTCTAACTATTGACCCCAAGCAATCTGAAGTTACTATTGAATATGTCATAGAAGCCTCTTTGTTGGGAAAATTTAAAGCAAAGTCATGTAGCATGGCCTTTCACAACTCATCAACCATCTTCTTCAGAGTGGCCTTCTGGGGGAGTAGCATACCAGCCAGGAACAGAAATAAACTTCACAGGTTAATTAGAAGAGCCAGCTCTGTCCTGGGAAGCCACTGGACCCAGTATAGGTGGTGGGTGAGAGAAGGATACTGTCCGTGGTGAGCTCCATGCTGGACAATAACTCCCATCCCATGTATGAGACCTTGACTGCACTGGGCAGTACTGTCAGTGACCGACTGCTTCACTTCAAGTGAGAGACGGAGCACTATCGGAGGTGCTTCCTCCCAACCGCGGTCAGGCTGTATAACCAACATCAGGCTAAGCAGAGATCACTCTGCACAGAGAACTAAATGATCCTGAGTCTTTCTTTTCTTCTTAGTTGCTAGGACTCCTAATATCTTTTTCTATCTGCTATGAGCTTGTATGTGTTCTTTTCTTGTAATATATTAGTGTATTATCCATGCTGCTGTAATACAATGAATTTCTCCATGATGGGACTATTAAAGGATTATCTTATCTTATAATATTCAGCAAAACAAGAGCATGATCAGTACAAACCTTACGTATTCATAGGCTGTACTGCTTGCAACAGAAAATACTTACTGGCTAACACTATAGTGACAGTAAGGACACTACGTACTGAGTGTAGACCTACCACTGTGGGCAGATGCACTTTTACCTATGTATGTAGGCAGTTATTTGTAGTATCCATGTACTAAGGTCTATTATTGTTAGTCCCCTGATGAATGGTGCATAATAGCACCAGGAAACGCGTCGGAACCAGGGACAACTAGGGCTGTCTACCAGGGAGAGCTTGGGACTGCCCTTGTCAGGGCGGAGTCATTGGGAGCCAGGGTGTAAGCAGGGTGTTTACAGGGACAATTACCAGCTACCTGTGGTGCCCCTTGTATTATCTGACTCCTGCCGACACTTTGGTAAGATTGTTCATTTTTTACCTATTGTGTACCTAATACTGTGGGTTATGCTATAATACCTTGCGCTTACATTAAGCATGAATGTATTGCTCACAGTCAATCTACTTGTGTGTATATTCTGACTAAACTGTGGTGATTAAGTTTTTCAGATGTTTTATAAAGAATATATCTTTTAAACAGTTTAAATTAAATGTTAAGTTTTAGAATTTGCATCAGTGGTGTATTACATTATCTTATCTTATCTAAATATTGTATATAATATAGTAAGGTAAAAAGCCTGTATACCATTTATGAATGGATTAGATACTAACTGATATACTTCATGAAAGAAAGGTCAGAGAAAGATTGCTAATGCTGTTATTCGCATGTCCAATAAATATATTGTTGCCACACAATCATTCAGAATTGGAAATTAGAGTGAAATCTGTGAAGTCAGCATTTTATAGATGAAATGAATATCCGTTCACCAGAACTGTCACATAGACTTCTACTGACCTTAACTCTCCCTGCTCTGAGACATTGTAGATACTTGGTGTCTGTTCCCCAGAACAAGCAGTTTATATCTATGTGACAGAAAGCAGATGAAGCCTTGCACATACAACATCATGAGAATAAACATGGATTGCGTGTATCCTACACGTGGCTATTCAGATTCTGTCTATATGCAGTCCTATTTAGAGGACATTGCTGCTGCTGCAGAGGCCTGTGCTGCGGCTGATGTACTTGTTCTGCTTTCTATTGATTAGTACAATCCAAGGACATTAAAAAAAAACTGCAGCTGAAAAGGCGGCTTACTCTGAGATCTGTGAGCTGTGGGCAGGTCTGAAAAATTCATAATGCAGAGGAAAAGAGGTGGCATATTACAGGAGGACAAACCGAGCCAGTGCAAATGCCGCAATGCCCCACAATTCAGCGACATGTGGCAAAATAGCAATGTTATGTTATCTCATTGTCTCTTCAATATGTTCTACCATGTCAGATTACAAACGCTATAGCTGCTGCATGCTACAAGGAAATGATAAAGTGATAACCAGGGAATAATAGATTAATATTGTATTATATGGAGGCAAAGCATATGTGCATATATTTCAAGGATAGAAAACAATCTTCTCATGGGGAATAACATAATAAAGGAAGACTATTTTCTCACAGGTAGTGGCAGCTATAGCCGGGAAACATTTTTACTTACACCACCTATTAACTGATGAGCAAAACAGTAACAATGTTAACAAATTTCAGGCTCCTTATCTCACCATCCGCTACAGCTTTGAACATGAAACTACCATTATATTATAGACAATCATCTTGGATATCTCATACGTAGATTTGACTAGCAATAATTTAGCAAATCATTAGTTTTGCAGATTCATATCATGTAACTTCATTGTTACTGTTTTGCTCCTGGTGGTGGAAAAATCTTTTTCTTCTTGTATACTACAAATTACAACCTGTTCTCACATTCCTTAATAGCTCAGAGTGTTATTAGGTTGATTCCCAAGTGTAAAGGTCACTGGTTCAAATTGAGGATCCGCCATGGACAAGATTTTGGTTGAGCCAAAGACAAAGGCTGGTTTACAAAATAATACAAATTTTAAATTTTTAGGAGCAAAACAGTAACAATGCAGTTACATTACAAGAATCTGCATAACTAATCATATGCTAAATAGTTGTAAGTCAAATTTATGTATGAGATAGCCAAGATGACTGTCTATAAAATGATGGTAATCTCATGTTTGAAGCTGTAGTGGATGGAGATATGGAGCCTGAAGGTCAAAAGTTCCAAAAAAAGGTTACCCTTTTACTTGTCACTGCATAATGGAAATATAGTTCTTATTCTTAAACCCGTATTCTTATACCCATACTCATGTGACATCTAAACCCCATTGAGCTGAAGAGGTATAAAATAAAGTTAGTAGAAAAAAAAAATATTTCATGATAATTAGCTAAAATGAAAAAAAAAAACCCAATGGATTAATGATAGAAATAAAGTTTAGCTGTTTTATCAGGTTTTTTTTTGTTACTAGGTCATTGACATTGTAGCACATAATACATGTTTCTCTTGATCTAATGAAACATTATACAACTTCCCAAAAGAGTTCAGTTTCTTTTCAATGCATGTCTACCTGCTGTCATTCAGGAGGAACTATATTGTTTACATCCAGTGAATGGGAATCTGTCTTGGTTGTGTCATGTATATACAAAAACAACAACATGGCACGGTATTAAGGTATGTATCAAGTTGGTTGTGTCATGGACACATCGCTGCATGGTTCGTTACACTTATGGGATGTATATCACAGCTTTCTCTTTATGTACAAGATGTCTTTACAAAATTTGGTAAAATATAGATGGTGGTGGTAGATACAAGGTACTGGTAGACAACAAAAATGTCTATTATTGCAGCTCCTATATGGACTGGCAACCCGCCAATCTACTAAATCTACCTAATATCCACAGTAATTTAGGCTCTGAACACATCAACCTACTAACTGAATAGTCAAAGAGTGAATCTGACAACTCAAATACTCAGAATCCCAGGGTATATATATCAGGAGGAGACAGGGAAGATCTTACTATAGGGCACTATACGTTACCTTTTATTAATTTTGGATCTAACCTCAACTTCAGTAACTCTGACATAAAATGTATGAAATATATCACTGGTAGGAAAAAAAAGAACCTTGAAATGCTCTTAGTATACAGGCCCTTAGTGACGGCGATTCTTCATTGTAAGCACTTTACTGTCCATATGAGTGACATATGATAAAGTTCATGTTTTCTCTTGTGTCAGTGAAACGATTATATGTTTTAAGACAGTAATCGCCCTATTGAACTGCCCACTCTAAGACATGTACTAACACCTCATGAAACTTTCATGACAATATGAAATTTATGCTATTATTGTTTTATGCGCTGTGGGCATATTGTGCTCTATTCTACTCCACATAAGATTATATGATAATTGCAACAATCAAGTCATTTCTGGGATTTCCACAAGAGCCAGGGATATGGGAAAGTGTTAGGAAGTGCTAAAAAACAGAAGAGTATGAAGTCTTTGAATCTTAATCTTTTCATAGAAATCTTTTTATTGAATTTTTAAAGCAAGTACATCCCTAGCATGTACAGTTGGATATAGAATTGGCAACAGCAGTGTAACTAAAGTCTTCTGGACCCCGATGCAATCTTTTGTACGGAGCCCCCTACTTCATCCCTACAGCGAATTCTTGTTGGTGATGGTTATGGGTCCTAAGGAGTTTAATCAACCTTAGTGTGGTTGGGGTAACCTGTGGGTCGCCTTGGCTTATGGGCCAGATGGAAGCTGCAATCTCAATACTGATGTCAGTGCTTATGGGCCCCCTATGGCTCCTGGACCTGCACCCTCTGCACTCGCTCAAGTTACACCCATGCTTGGCAATATATCATGAAGCACTGCTAGGCCAGGTAAAGTAGTAAGATGGCACTTCCAATAAAAGTAGAAGCTTTAGCTTCATTTCAATCCCTTCCCATAGATAGTGCTATCACTACAGTGATAGCTGTAGTGCAAAGAATATAAACATTTTCCAACTTCAACGGCAAATTTTTAAACTTCCTGGTGAATTGGAATAGTGTTTACAGCTGAAATAGAGTCTAGATGAGACGTTTGTCGTCTGTCATCTAATATTTACTGATATGGCACTTATAAAACTGGGGTCCTGATCACACCACAACAGTAAACATGTCATTTTGGCATTGCTTCTAAGGCAGTAGAGTCTACAGATCTCCAAATTTTCCATACTTTGGGAAAATGCTAATAGGGTCTATCCAATACAATTTAACCATTAAAAATTTAGGCCCAATGCACACAACATAGACGTGTAACATTTTTTTCATTAACATCCATCACATGTCCATTTTTAGAACAATGGAATTCAATGGGTACATACACATGTCCATTTTTTAACATTTTTCAGCAAATGTATTGATTTCAGTGTTGATAAAAATGAACGAGCGAATTGGGATAAGAAAAAAAAGATTCATCCATTTTTAACGTGTATTTTTTTTCTACTCTCATGTACATGCGGCCAAACTTTCAAACAGTACAGCAACTGTCAGAACTCCACAGCAAACCTGCAGCAAAGTCTCCATGTACATCTGAAGAAGCTATTTGTTATATTTAGGTTTACACATAAAAATATATTAAATATGTATTATTATTATTATTATTATTATCATCATCAAAAAGCCACTGTGAGAAAGCTGAGACCTTTGAAAATAGTATAATAATAATAATAATAATAATAATAATAATAACAATAGTAATAATAATAATAACAATAACAATAGTAATAATAATAATAACAATAATAGTAATAATAATAATAATAATAATAATAGTCATAATAATAATAATAGCAATAATAATAATAATAATAATAATAAAATGTTACTTTTTGTTAGCCTTTTTAGTTATGTCAGCACTTCTGACCAGAAGCCACAGGTTTGACTCAGTAATTTAAAGGAAAGTTTACTCTAGTAGGAAATCATAACCACAGTCTGTTCTTTCAAAATTTTCTCCATAAATATTTTTAAAAATGTTATAGATAATT
This sequence comes from Leptodactylus fuscus, assembly GCF_031893055.1. Taxonomy (NCBI): domain Eukaryota; kingdom Metazoa; phylum Chordata; class Amphibia; order Anura; family Leptodactylidae; genus Leptodactylus; species Leptodactylus fuscus. The sequence continues at coordinate 144,678,898 of NC_134265.1, forward strand.
CAATGAAATCTATTATTAGCTCCAGTCCAAACATAGAGCTTCCTTCTGCCGCACCACAAAGATCAACACTCATTTTAAAAGCCTGGAGCTTGTTATACTTTGCTTAATGTGAATGGCTGTACTTTATATGGATCAATAAGCCGAAAGCTGAAGTGTTTGTGGAGGGGAGAACAACTTTCTTCTCTGTAGATGGAGATGCTCTTTACAGGTAGATGTAAAATACTGGACTTAATATAATTTTCTCATAACAGCTTTATGTAAGGAGGAATAGCACCTTCACAAGATACAGAATTCTAGCAACTATCATAAGACTTTACAAAAAATAACAATATGCAGTGCTGCATTTTTTCTTATCTTTTAACTTCCTGTCTAGCAATATAAATGATTGTGAGATAAAATAGCAATTCATGGGATTGACTAATGGGACATTAGTACATTTTATCTTCTTAAAAAGTAGTTTATAGTGAATAATATGCATGATACATTCATGGAAAGCTTTCGTATACGAGGATATTTATTCTTAAAGGGGTATTCAAACAACAATCATTTGTTGCCAATGCCTATCCATGGGATATAATATAGTGTCAAGGTATAAAATTGCACCATGGTGTGCTCCATATTTATATAATTGTTAGCTCTCACGCTAGTCTTATGCCGCCAGAATCTAGTTTGAGTTTAAGATATATACTGACCCAAGTATGTGACAACTTTATAACATATGTGTGAGATTTTTTGTGCCAAAACCTGCAAGTATTCCAGATTATCAAGTATTATATAGAAATCTGGATTACTGATTTACACGACTCAGCATAACTGGATTGGTGTCTTCTCTGCCAACTGTGACTGTCATTTAAGTGTGATTATGAATTAAAATTCTAAATATAAATGATACTATTATTGTTATTATTATTATTATTATTATTAATAATAATAATAATAATAATAATATTATATCATTGCAAAATATCCACATTGATATTCAATACTGCCTGCGGACACATAGCCAAAACAATGACATCTCCTGGGGTCAAATCTCAGAGGCATTGGCAGATCAACCCTAAAGAGTTTCTCCATAAAGAAATTAGATTAGCATGATCATTAACAGCATGTAAACAGCAATGTGTTGTTAGCCAAACAGCACTGGGAGCACTCGTTGCATTGTTCTCAACAAAATGCCAACCGAAAAACAAGTAACAGGTTAATTGCATCTAATTTATAGTCCCAGAGCCTCTTTTTGCAATTTAGTTAATTTCTTGTGGGAAAAGATAAACAATTTACTAAATGATGCACAACACTTATAAACATAATGAAATATATAATTCATTAACAACTGGAGTCTGTAAATAAGTCTGTAGTTAACATTAAATGTTTCATTTCTGTGTCTACCACAGGGATCCAGAAGAAGTGCATGTAGAGGTGGTCTATTCTACTATTATTACATTAGCTGCAGCTCAAAGGCTCCCAACAGCTGATACTTTGTGGCTTGGTCGCTGTTGCTGACACAATATCTCAGTATGTCCACTGGGTAGAAAGAATAGTCTCTGGCCCATCTGCTAGTCCAGTTTTTAGCCAACTTACAAGTGTTCTGTTTATTTACAGAGACTTTATTTTAATAAAGCCAAAATAGAAATATTTTAGCAAAGTTTAAAACCACAGCTAATGGTTATTATAATGTTGGCTAGATGGTAAAGGGGTTTTGCAGGCCAAAAATATTGCTGACCTCACCATACAGTTTCACTGTCATTTTTGGTAGTGTAAAGAAGGTAGCTCGGTAGCAGCAATGGTGCCAACCCAACCAGTCAAAGACAGGGACACAAAATTGTGGCAAACAGGTTAATTAAAAAAAAAAAAAAAAAAAGAGCAAAATAAAAAAAAACAAAACTTTATGTCAGGCAGAAAAATGAGCAAAATAAAATACAGCCTTAACTTCAGGCACAAACAGTATGAAACAAAATCCTGCTCGTCTGAGCACTAACAGTAATTAATAACTGTACATAGGGCTTGCTACCAGCCACACCAATCAACCAAAAATAGCACAATGCCGTCTCACAGTGCAAGGACAGACCCGGCTACTTTTTCTCCGCTCCCAGAATCTGCCCTGAAGTGCGGACTCTGCAGCCTTTTATGGCCCAGTAACAGGCCTGGACTCACACCTGGGCCTGAGGCCTATTCAATATCCGCCCTGGACCACAAATAGTTCAGAAACCTGTGGGAGATATAGCGTGATTCCAGCACTCTGCCTGTCACTTTCTCACAGTAGCCAATGGTGTGATGTTCCTGATGCTACATTACTGTATTGTCTAATGCTCTCCACCACACATTTTATATGATTACTTGTTCATTTTACAAAAGTCAATAAAAGAATGTGAAAAGAAAATATGGATGATCTATAATATGGATAAGTCTTCAGTATCAGATTGTGGGGGTCTCACAGTGAATGGAGCAAAAAGCAGATAGCTCTTTTTTTGTGTGATCACCAGACCAGATTACTACAGATCAGCTACCATTCAGTTACTCAGTTCAGCCACTCACTACACAGAGAATATAGCTATTTGCTTCCTACTTCATTCCCTGTGTATCGGCTGTTCCTGGGCCGTGCCAAGCGTCAGACTCTCACCAATCTGTTATCCTTAGGATAGGTCATTTATATTTTAGCTTAGAAAACCACTTTACATTTATGTTCAATAAAATGCTGTGGACAACCCGCACCCATATAACAATTTCAGCAATCTCCTATTATGAGCCATATTCTGATTTGTCAAGTGACCAGTAACTAGAGGCATATGAAATATATATGCCGCTGTCATATCAAGTCCAGGAGAATCCTAGATCAACAAAACAATTACACATTGCTATAACTAATAAGCAAATGTCCCTTTTAGTACTGCCATAAATAATATGTAAGTAAGGATCTTACATTTCACTGTAGCCATTATATCAGGCCATCTAAGACCTGGTTCTCTTATATTAACACACTTACATTAACTAGTGCCAAAGTGGTTGAGAGATATACGATATGATGTTCTCTACAATTGGCTATGGCTATGACCTGAAGTCATTTGATACATTGCTACTTTGGCCTCAACAGAGACAAAATCTGTCTGCTGCCACAAATGGCAATATTAGAATGTTTTAGCAATAAATATTCCTATCTAACAATTCATTTAACATGATGTTCCTGATTAGTACTTGAGTCCACTTAAAGTGCTATGGTTTACAGCAGTGTTTCCAGGATTCTTCTTTATGACTATACAAGAGTTAAAAAGCATATGGGTACTCTGTGCCCAACTTAAAAACCACAAGGTCAAATTTGGAATCAAAAGGTTAAAGCACACTTTCACTAAAAACTGCTCATTGTCTCTCCCAAACTCCAACCAATGAGTTCAGGGGCTCAGAATTTAGAGTTGCAATTTGAAGGAATGGACTTTTCATTAAAAGCAGATCAAGAATAAGTGCCCATTTTGGTACATTTTGGAACCCCCCTCCTCCTGCGCTATATGTTATACAACTATAAACACCATACTCTGTGCTTTCTAAATAACACCATACATAGGCAAAATAAGACTGCAGTAGAGTTGTCTAAAAAACAGCAAAAGTGATAAACTATGAAATGTCTAATTAACAGTGCCACACAATGCCAAACTAATTGCTCAAGTTATACAAATATAAGGGGTTCAATGAACAGCTCCAAGTGCTAATAGTGTAATAAAATTATTAATGTCCTCGGGGCAGTACAAGTCCATAGACTAGTACGGTGGTGGTGGTGGTGGGGTTTTCTCACTGCTTAGTATCATGGCTGGGCGATAAGGAACACCCCCACAGAGTACAGCGCTGCGGACAGACTGTCAGGAGGGGCATTCCCAGTTACACTGTTAGGAATGTTCTTCTGACAGTGAAGAGCTGTCGGTAAATGCACAGATAGCTCTTCACCCGAAGCAAATAACCGGAAAACCGACACTGTGCTGAATTCAGCGCACTGTCGGCTTTCTAGTGGTAAATAAAACCACATGTGCCCCGAGGACATGAAAGATCCTCTAAACAAGTACTGATATACAGCCAGTGGTGTAAGTATAGGAGGTGCAGAGGTGCTAACCAAGCCCTAAAGCATAAGAGGCCCAAAGAAATGTCTACAACATAAGAAGACACCAGTATTATACAGTAGACAGAGATAAAAGTCACAGCACAAACCTCACCAACACCTTCCTTGCCTCTTCTTCTCTACGTGACAGATCAAGCCATGGATTGAGGTTGCATATACTACTTATTGATCTGCATCTCAAATATTATACAAATGTTTACCATATGCTATGGTGTTGTGATGTGAAATGCTGAATATTAGCTGTATTCTTTGGAAATGATAAAAATTAAATACAAAACACTGTTTGATATAGCACTTAAGGTGTGTGCTGTGACTTTTATATATTGTATAACAAATGGAGAACACTACATACAAGCACCACCATCACCACTATTACTGAGTGTTCAGGACCAGCGATATATATCCAGTATTATAGATAGCACATGGTAAGTGGGGGCCCTGTTACATATTTTGCACTGGGGCTCAGCAGCTTGAAGTTACACCTCTGTATACAACTAATATACAGATCAGTGGCAGTCCCATACCTTGGGTGCTAAACAGCCTGTTGTACTCCACACTGTGTAATAGCTAGACTTTCCTCTCACAAAGATAGCTAAGAAAATTTAAGATTACCATTCTTCTGCCATCAGATGTTCAGACACAATAACACTTTAACCCCATACTTCGATTTTCGTTTTTCGTTTTTGACTCCCCTCCTTCCAAACCCCATAACTCTTTTTATTTTTCCACTCTCAGAGCCATATGAGGTCTTAATTTTTGCTAGACATATTTTTCTTCATGATGCTACCATTAATTGTGCTGTATAATGTACTGGGAAGCTGGAAAAAAATTCCAAATGGGGTGGATTTGAAGTAAAAAATGCATTTGTATGACTTTCTTACAGTCTTCGGTTTTACGGTGTTCACTGTGCAGCCAAAATAACTTCTCATCTGTATTTTATGTTTCCGTACGATTCCGAGGATACCAAATTTATATGGTTTTATTTACATTTTAACCCTTTAACAAAAATCCAAAACTGTTAAAAAATGTTTCTTCTAAAAGTTGCAATATTCTGACACCCATAACTTTTTTATACTTCCGTGCACGGGGATGCATAGGGCGTATTTTTTTGCAGGGCTGGGTGTACTTTTTAGTTATACCATGTTGGGGAATTGCTATCACTTTTTAAAATTTTTTTTATCAGAGGCAAAACAGTGAAAAAACTGCAGTTTGGCAGTTTTGACTTTTTTTCCCGCTACGGCATTTACTGGACAGGAAAAATATTTTTATAGATTTGTAGAGCGGGCATTTTAGGACATAGGGATACAAAATATGTATGTGTTTCACAGTACTTTTATATGTGTTCTAGGGAAAGGGTGGTGATTTCATATTTTTATTTTTTTTATATATATTTTTATTTTTTTAAAACTTTTTTTTTTTTTTAATTTTTTTAGACCCTGCTAATGCACTGCAATACAGTGCAAAATACTGGCGCTTCTATTGTAGGCTACCTAGCATAGCCTGCAATAGAAGCAATAGAATGACAGGCCGGGGAGCCTTCACAAGGTTCCTGGCTGTCATAGCAACGTGACGCCGGTCCTGGAGATTACTCTGGGTGCCGGCGATCACAGCAAAAATGGCGGTGCCAGGAAAATCACGCCTTGGTCAGCTTTGACCCAGGCACCGGAGGGGTTAATGCCCCCGATCGGTGCTGGCAGCCGCCATAGTTAAACACCCAGCATTGGCCATAATAGTACAATGGATGTCGTGAAGGGGTTAAACAGCTCTCAGGCATTCACACCAATCCGGCCAAGGACAACATCTGCAAGTAATGTGTATGCTCTCCATGTGTTTGCATGGGTTTCCTCGGGTACTTTGGTTGCTTCCCACATTCCAAAGACATACTGCTAGAAAATTTAGATTGTGAGCCCTATATGGGACAGTGACTGAAAATACCTGTAAAGAGACCTTAGGGCCTTATGATATTTTCTAATCAATTATTTCATAATTTCTTTATTGAAAATCATTGGACAAGCCCTCCAAAAGATATTCCTCCCATAAAATGTACACATCATTCATAAATATACCCATAACTGACTTCTCACTTTTCAGAATCAGCCTGGTTACTGTTCCCCTACTTTTTACTTTGCCACTAAAAATTATAGCAACTGGTTAACTGCTCTAGTGTGATACAGAGAAGATGACATAATAGTCATTTTACCAGAGAAAAAAACATTTTCAGGTAACTTTTACCATCTGTGTTTAGGTTAACTGAACTAAAAGCATCAAAGAGTTTTCCATTTATCATCCAGCTACGGCATAGACTGGCAATACTAATCTTTGCTAAAACCCCAAAATGTTAGTCACCCACCCACACTAGAACTATTTCATCACTGCTTGATATAAGGCACAAACACCAACCCTTATAAGACTTCTAAATGTAGCACCCTGCCTCTGGTGATAACTGTACGACTGACTAAAGAAACCCCTGGCTATCAACTTTCAATTGTGGGGGCAGCTGTGGGTGGCCACACATTAACTTTAAGGTAGCAAGTGCATTGAATATGGAGCATTACATGACCTCCTGTCAAAAATAGTCCCTAATGTAATCTAAAGTCATGCCAAGGTTAGCAGAGCAGGAGCATTTTTGTAGTGTTAGTAGAAGACATGAAAAAGCTGGAAACTGCAAACCTAATGACAAACAGCACACCTACGGTAGTTACTGTGCGCATGCACATCAAAGAGTCTATTACCACTTGAAGTGTGGTACAAGCTACAGTGTGGTAAAAGCTGCAGCGCCGTACAAGTTGCAGTGCAGTACAAGTCTCAATGTGGTACAAGCTGCAGCGCCGTACAAGTTGCAGTGCAGTACAAGTCTCAATGTGGTACAAGCTGCAGTGCAGTACAAGTCGCAATGTGGTACAAGCTGAAGTGCAGTACAAGTCGCAATGTGGTACAAGCTGCAGTGCAGTACAAGTCGCAGTGCTTTTCTCAAGGAGATACAGGATTTGTTTATTTAAGCCACAACGCTTTACAACTTGCCATAATACTTTTTGGATACTTAATGTATTATTCCTAACATAAAGCATCTGTATGACCCAGAGAATGTCAGACGTGAAGAGTTTTACGGCATATTCCTGCCTAATAGATCTGACATTAACCTTCTATGTTAATATGCAAGTCTTTTTATAGTGGCTAACTGCTGTGACATAGCTCCTCACAGGGTACAGGAAGCCAAGCTGCTACTGTTCATGCATACATGATTTATGGCGCATCCCAAGTGCAAGGTGATCCTTTGTAATTCGATCACATTCTTTGATAATAACTACAGCTGTATGGGCATTTATTCTCTTAATATTGCAGAATAGATACTAATCAGTGTCTATACAAAGCTATTGACCACCAACATGTACATGGCTGGAGGTAGTTTGAGCAACCATAATGTGTTATGACCTATTGATGGGAAAGGTTATTAAGCATTAATTAATTTGCGTCTCAGCTGAAAGAATGGGCTGGATTTAGTCGTCAGGCTTAATTGTATTCAAGTGCTACAGACATTAAGTACAGATGTTATACAGAGCAACCCATTAGAACAATGTGTTTTTAACATGTAAAAATAATAGATGAAAATTCAAATTGGTTCATTTTGTCGAAACTTTTTTTTTTTTTTTTAGATATTTTTCATACTATTTTTTCATCAATTTTGTTCAGACTTAGTATAGTGCAGTTGGTATGGTATCTGATATATATCAGTATTGAAGCCCCTGTCCCCCAGACCCCATACATTAAGCTGCTGAAGATACAGTTTTTGAAAATCATTATTAATAGAATTAAAGGATTAAACCCTAGTGGTTCAAACAGTCCTTTATGTTTGCTTGTTAGATGTAGCAAAGTCAAGTTTGTTCCTATAGATTGTAATATTAGACCATTTCTGGCCAATAGTTTAAAGGGGTGTCGGAACACTGTTTTACTAGAGATGAGCGGACAGTGAAATATTTGAGATTTGATATTCGTTTTGAGTACAGTCTCAATATTCGACTACTCGATCGGATATCGAATCCCATTATAGTCTATGGGAAAAGATGCTCCTTTCAGGGAAAACTACTATTCGACTAAAGGAGAGTCACCAAGTCCACAAATAGCAGGAGGAGAGTGTTTAGGAGGAGCGCTGTGCAGTTAAAGTGCATGGACCCCATTATAGTCTATGGGGTCCGTGCGCTTTAACTGCACAGCGCTTGCAGTTGCACTGATAAAAAGTAAGCTCCCTCATAACAGCAAGCTGCCAGCTCTCCTGACTAGCAAGGACGAGCCTGCTGCAGAACCAGCATTGATTTGCTGAATGCTATACACTGTATAGCATTCGGCCAATCAACGCTGGCTCTGAATCAAATATTTACTGCGAATAGCTAGTAGTATTCGATCGAGTACGAATATTTCGAATACTGTAGTATTCCATCGAATACCTACTCGATTGAATATTACGCGTTGATCTCTATGTTTTACATATACTTTACTATAAAACTCACAGAAGTATCTCAATTACATAGAAATGCATTGTGAAAAGGTACCCAAAGGATCCACTACAATCCTAGTTGTGCAACAGTTATATGATCCAATTTTAGTGTACTCTTAAGCTTGACTACTACGTCACTGTGTATATAACAGTATATCACTTAGGGTTGGACGGAATACAATGGCAATTGGAAGCGATGTGCTGTCAAAGAACACGGACCACATAGATTATAATGGGCTCCGTGTGCTTGCCGTGCACTGCCCACAGGAATCATGCTGCACATTTGGAAGGTCCTGAAAACTTTAGCCCAGGGCCATGGTAGTCTTCACCCTCCCATGCTCCCCTATGCCTCTATGTAGAATCTAGACCCCAATCATCTCAGAAGGGAGATGGTGATTTCCCTTTAAGTATCATGTGTTCGTCTCCTGCATACTGTGCAAATGATCAGAGAGGAAGCCTTGTAAGTGCTCCTCTAAGAGCTTCTCATTTTCAGAGTCTACTGTTAATTGAACATTAACCATCAATTGAGTCTGGGTGCATAACAAATTCAATTTAGGTGGCTGTAGTGCAGCATAAGTGGTTATAAAGCTTAAAATGCAGCATTCCAATATTGGCAACGCACAAGCGGAGAAATATATTTTAATAAGAAGAAGGCTTGATACATTTTTAATTAAACTTTTCCTGAACACAATTACTATTTTTACTCCTGAGACTTTTGTTAAAGCAGTTGCTGCACAGAGTCGTCTACGTTACATAGTAAATGCCTCTCATATAAGATTATATATAGCCATGGACACATAATATGCTTGAAGCACTGGAATCAATAAATATCAATAATTCCAGTTACAGGTATATATGTAGGAAGAATTCAACATACCTATAATATGAAGGGTTAATGCTATCATTGGGACCTAGACATTACTGAGACTCCATTGCGGATGTCCCACTATAATGACAGAGCAGTGCGGTTACCATAAAGCAGAAAATAAATCCAACTCATTCAGCTAAAATATTTTAGCAGATGCTTTCAGACTACACAGCAAGACCAGCTTTTAACAATATGAATGTGTCTGGGTTTAGGTTTAGACTAATAAATGTGCTATCTTCTCCGCGCACTCTGATCTGCACTTAAGGTTAATAGGACTTTGCATTCCAGGCTGTGTGTAGCATGAGTTTAGTCTCTGAGCTATGTATAGGATATCGATCTCCTTAAAATTATGCCTTCCTAGATTGAACAGGTTACTGTGTGGTTTTATCTTGGTACATTGAATTACACACATAAAAAGAACAAAAATATGATAAATGTTGTATCCCAAATATTGCCTATCCAGGGTGAGGGTAATTTCTGGATGACTCCTTGGATGACTTACTCCTTGGAATCAACACTTTGAAGATAGCTGCCAGGAGCATAGCAATAGGGGGTGCTGAGGTTGTAATTGCATCCAGGACCCAGACCCCAAGAGGGCCCCATAGATCCTACTGACACATAAAATATTCCATTATTCTAAATGGCACAAGGTAGTTAGGGTTCCCATTATAGATTTTACTTTGGGGCCCAGAAGATTACACCTATGAAGACCCAGGATGAAACTCCTTTATTTCATATTTCTGTATCCAAAGCATAGAGGCATACTCTTCTATGGGATATCTATTTTCTATATATTGCCAAGAGACAGGTCTACTTTAAATCTACATGACACCCATGGGTAACTAAACCAACCACTAGAATCTGAAGTTTGGAAGGCAGAATGGTAAATACCTTGTGCACTGGAAAAAGGGTTTTCTTAGCTTCTGCTTAACCTTTTAGGCCGGGCCCCACGGGATGTAAATGCCACAATTTGCCCGCAGCGGAGACGCTGTGGGAAAAATCGCAGCATTTTACTGTGCAAGCAAAGGGGATGGGATTCATGCGAATCCCATGCCCACTTTGCCGAAGAAATCGCAGCGTTGCAAGCTTTGCAAATCGCAGCATGTCAATTATATCTACGGAAACGTCGGCGGCTTTCCCGTAGATATAATGTTAAGAGAAAGTCCGCAGAGGAAAACTCTGTGAAATTTCTCTTAAAAGGCTAAGAAATCTCATCCACTTTGTTCCTACTATAAAATACTGCATATTTTGTGCATGGAAGTGCCACCCCGAATTTTTGCAGGGTTCTATTCCCCTCTGGGCATACCGTTATAGCTAAGGCCCTACAGAAAAGCAGTTTTTATTAAGCCAAAGCCAAGAGTGGCTAAAAATGCATGAACAATATATAGGAAGTATTTATACTCCCTCTAGCTAAATACATCACTGTCTATGGCTCAAAAAAACACAGTAAAACCTGCAACAAAAAAAAATCTGCTTTTCTGCAACATGTGATGTTAGCATATGAATATGTACCTTTTTTACTATGTAAATATTAATAACTGCAGATTCTATGTGCTTTGAAGTCAACCAATTCTTTTTTATCCTCTTATGATAGAAATAGAAGGCCCTTTCTTGTACATAGGTGTGCCACAATCTGTACTTTGTAGTTCTCTTGCCACACAGTGTGACTGTGGGCAGAATGGATGGAGAGCAGGGCATGAATCGGTGGGGACACCTCGGACCAACAAGACTTGACTTCCTGTCAACATATTGACAGGAAGTCAAGTCTTTAAACAGGAGCTGTAAGGCCGCCATAGCCGAATTTAGGGTAGGACCACCACACCCCAAGATGAGATCTGACAATCTCATCTCATCTCTGTCTAGACGACAATCCGTTGCCTAGACAGTTGAGCACCTATTGAAGACTCCGAGTCCTATCTTTAGCACTAATACTAGTACATATTGTACTACTGATCAGATCCTTATGGGTTCTAAACATAAAAGTAGCAAAAATTTAAAAAAAGAATAAAATTAAAATTTAAATCATCCCCTTTCCCTCAAACACCTCTAAAAATAAAGTAAAACATAAACACATAAGGTATCTCCAATGTGCGAATGCCTAAAAATGCCTGAAATATAAACTTATAAAAATATTTTTCCCATAAGGGGGAAAAACACACACACATGCACACACACACGAGCTGGACTGTTTTTAATGACCTCCCAAAAAACATAACTAAAAAGCAATCAAAACATTAGACATTCCAAAACATGGCATAAATAAAAAGTGCACCTGACCCTGCAAAAAAAATGACGTATGCAACCATGTATGTGAAAATATATAAAAGTTATGGGTGTCAGAATATGGCGATTCCAAGAAAAAAAATTTAAAATTGTAAATGTTTTCAAATGAGAAATTTTTTTTAAGATATTAAAATGGAACCAAAACTATATCAATTTAGTATTGTTGTAATTGTGTTGGGCCGCATATATAGGTAACGTATAATTTTGGCTGCACAGAGAACTCCCTAAAAACAAAACCCATAAGAAAATGGCGCAAACACAATTTTTCTCTAATTCCACCCCATTCGAAAAAATTTTTCCAGCTTCCCAGTACGTCGTATTAAATGGTACCATGACAAAGTACAATTTGCCCGCAAAAACGAAGCCCTAATATGGCTCTGAAGAGAAAAATAAAAAATTTATGGCTTTTTAAAAAAAAATTTTTTAATGAAGGCGGGGAGTAAAAAACAGAAATCAAAAAATGGCAGCGGCAGGAAGGTGTGAATAGATCTGCCCCGATGTGTGTAATATAGCTGTGATGATCCTCATTTGCTGTTTCTATAGCTATAAATAGGGATGACTTGCACGCCGCTCACTTCTTTGTTGCTTTCTAATGGTAAAGGAGTATTTAAATAGTAAAGAGAGGATAAGCGGGTAGATGGGACTTTTCCCTTGACGGTTTTGAGCAGTAACATATGTATCAAGCATGTATGAACCTTCATACATTTTTAAAGGTATTTATTCGGTTCTTTGAAATCAGGATGCATTTGTGTCTGCGACTAAGAGCGGTTGCTATAGCAACTCCTTCCCCTGCTCTCTGCCCACTGAATTCACTATACAGCTCACTCTCTGTATTGGCCAAATCCCAGTAATCACTCCTCTGCTGCAGCTATTATGGTCTCTCCAATATTCTGCACCTCTCACAGCCTATAGTGAGGTCATACAGACATGTCCTAGCTCATGTACTAAAACAGAAACTCACAGGTATATTCAAAACCAGCCATTCCACCATTCTTGGATATTTCCCTACAGTTCAGGACAGAAAACAAGGAAAATCCAAAAACATGCTGACCCTCTTATGACTGTGGCCCCACCAAATAAATGGCAGCATGATGTTCTGTAGCAATGAAGTAGCAGTCTGCAATTCTTTCCCATTATCTCACTGTGACCTTGTGGTGTCATTGCATCCATGTATCAGATTCATAATCTGAGAGAGTGTGATGGCACCTAGGCTTACTGGGCCCATAAGGTGTCTCTTCCCAGTATGAGAAGACCATTGGGGCCTAGCAGGTTCATGCTGTGGTTCTCAAGACTCAGTAATATCCTTTGCATAGAAGATCTGATACCAGCTAATGTGCTGTGTTCCATAACTGGCTCGGACAGACCCACAATTAAACCGGTGAGTCCGATGGTGGGGCCCTGAGCCAGGTGGGCCCCGAGCTTACACTCATTGTACTTCATTTCAACCAAGCTATGTTTCAGTATATAATGCTTGGTAGATACCCAGATCATTTTTCTATACTGCAGACACAATGGGCAGCTGAGATGACATCTAGGTGCAGAGTCAGGACAACCAGTGTCCTTCCTCCCTGGGCCTCATCTTCTCAATCATATAACTGTAAGTTACACTACCAATATTTCAGAGGAACATGCAGAGCTGTCAGAACACAGAAGTGGCATGTAAGAATACCTTTTCATAGTCATAGCCATACAGAGATCATATCCTCCATAATAGATTTATGTAAATTACTCTTAAGGCACTTTCACTTTACATTAGTTAATGGGACCAGCTGTGCTGCCGACCCATACAATACCCTGAAGAACATTCACACTCCATTCCTTAAAGTGACCAGCTGTACATATGGCACATCAAGCACTTCCCCACTACATTCCTAGAAAGGACCAACATGACAGTGTAAAATAAACCATCATCATGTGAGTAAAGGCCGGGCAACTTTGTCAAAAAATAAAATCTACATTTTTTTCAACCCTATAGACGATTTCCAATTTAAATCTTGATTTTCTTATTTTTCCAAAACTGAAAAAAATATTTAGTGGCCAAATTCTGACACTGAACATTTTTCATGTTTCTGACTGTGTATGGAACTGTCAGGTATGCTTTTAGCAACACAAGATGTAGTGTTGATCCATACTGTTTTTGGGAATGTCCGATTACCATGTTATTACATTTTTTTGGTGAAAGAATGGGATTTGGATATTTAGATTATTTTTTTTAACCACTATAGTGTTCATCATATGGGATACATATTTTTATAGTTTGGGTAATTTTGGATGCAGGATGCCTATTTTTTTTTTCATAAGCATTTTATGGAGGTGCCAATTTCAATTTGTGTATTTTTTTTTTCATGAAGGATAAATTGCTAAGTAGTGGGGTTCCGATTGCTAAGACCCCCACTGGAAGATAAGAATAAGGGCTCGTTCACATCTGCGTTGCCCTCTCCGTTCTGCAAGTTTTCGTTTCCTGCATAAAACAGAGCAGAAGACGGAAACCTGCAGGAGTCTTTCTCACCCATTCATTTGAATGGGTGAGAAAGCTGTCCGTCCGTGAGCGTTTTGCGCTCTGCGCCGCGAAACCGGGTTTTTTAATCCGGACACAGAGTCGGATATGTAGTACTCTGTGTCCGGATTAAAAAATCCGTTTTTGCGGCGGAGAGCATAAAACGCTCACCGCCGCTCACGGCCGGACCCGGTCTGTGCTTTCCGTCTTCTGGCATGCAGAAGACGGAAAGCACAGAACAGAGACCTGAACGCAGGTGTGAACCTAGCGTAAACTGTATTAGATTCTTTAAAATAATCCTCTATTCTCTAAAAACAAAGAGCTAGTAGGGTTGGCTGGATTTACTGGTCCAAACAGTATGCCGAGAGAGGGACTCCTAGCATAAGTTATCTAAGATACTAGGGGTCTTTGCGTCCCAGCGACATACTGACCTGCACATACTTGACTTCCATGTAAATTTAGGCAACTGGTAAAGTAACACATTTCGCATATTGTACAAAAAGTGAGTACAAATAAAATCAGCCCATATCAACTAAAGAAATGTTGTCATGTAATGTTAGTACTTGAAAGAATTGGTCTGATGGGTTGTCTTGACTGGTTCCACATAGTCATGAGCTTGATAACTACCGTATTACTAACCAATTGTATTTCACTATATTCACCAGCCCATGCAATTCACTGGAGGGAATACAATAGCAGCTATGTGCCATTCATCATGTACTTAATCCATCTGATTTCCCTATTTCTCATCTTTATTATCAGGTGAACAGTTCAGCTAGTCTATCTGAAATATAAGAGGAAAGGAAATGGACGGTGTTCTCTAGAGAGTCACAGTCCAGACACAATCTGTATTAAAATATCGTATTCGCAACACCAGATGTGTAGAGCAACCTATTAGAAATGTAAGAGGAGAGGTAAAAATTCTTACAGGAAAAAGGCTAGTCTTATAGCTAGCAATGAAACAGTTACTAACTACTTTTACTGCTTGTTTTCCATGTTCAAGCTGTCATGTTTTATACATATTACCTATTTTTTTGAATCACTCTAAAATTATTAACTTCAGTATTGAAAATTGTTAAAAAAAAAAAAAAAAAATCATAAAAAAAAAAAAAATGACACATGGGTGAATTCACATGTTTAAATTACTTGCAGAAATTTCCGCAACTGCTCTATTTATCTAAATTCAGAGGCATAAAAAGGAAAGAGGGGGCCCCATAGCAAGCTTTTGACTGGGCAGCCCCCAGGCTCTACACATGGTTTAACGCCCACTTTACTGGCGTCCACATGGTATAATACCACCTTTATTTATCCTAAAAACTAAGCTGCCAAAAACAAGGGAGTTAAAAAACGATGAAACGGTCTCTTTATATACCGATATATAACAAGTGTTTCTCTACCAAATCTGCAGATTCTGCTCTGTGTGTGAGCTTCTCTAAATCCACTTTCTTGTATATAACAGCCTGTCTGTAGGCAGGAAGGGTGGGTTCTATAGGCCCCCTGGATCCCAAAGGTGGAGCAAACACTGAAGTATGTAACCCCTGTGCCCTTTGATTCAGCCCTGTCTGTCTTGTATGCTTTACTTTATTTTCTCAGATTGGCTACTATGTATAAACAGCAGCTCATCACTAACACACCAAGAATTTAATGTGTGGCTTATTGATTTACAGTACAGCAAGGACAGGGTGATTAAAAAATACAGCAATAAAACGTCAGAAAAAATTAGCAAGAACAGAACAATAACTAAAACACATATACAGAGTTAGATCAACTTGAATATTAAAGTGTAACTACCATTTTAATTTATTCTATTTTATTATTTGCTATTATGGGGGGGGGGGAGGATCTTTGATCAACATTTTTGTAATATAACTCATTAACCTATCTAACTTCTTTTCTAATAAAAAACCCGACTGTAGCAACCCAACTGAACTGTTACTAGGGAAAGTCTGTACACATTTGTATTGTAAATATGCATATCCAAGTACCAGCTATAACAGAACCTGAAATATCAATAGTTTAAAATACAGCCGGGAATGCAACATATAAAAATCACATTCCCAATTGGGTTTTAAACTATTGATTTTTCTAATACTTTTATAGTGAGTACTGAAATCTTGGCAGCATATTAAAGCTGAATTTTTTGTCTAGCTGGTATAAAACAGGAGATACAGCCATTTAAAATGACTATCATCCCCCTTCCCTTCGGTAAATGCTGCATTTAGTGCAGGTGTACAGAAAGGGTCTCCATGAAAATGCTTAGTTAGAGCATTGCTAGTACGGTAGGAACTTTACAGTCCTTTTTTCTATTAAAAGAAAGTTAGATAGGATAATACAGTATATTAAAAAATTTATCACTAATGCAAAGTCTGCTATTGCTCTCCTGCTGTGAATGTACCATTGGTGTAATTATACACAATTCACTAGAGAATAGTATAAAATGATCATTCTGTATAATGATAGACTGTAATATGGCATTGTTACTGGTATTCTTTATGGTCTACATTCTGTATCCACACATATGCTTTACATAATCCCCCCTGAAGCCCGGAGAACCTCCAAACAATAAGGCAGCACCTGTACATCTTATTGATAGCTGGGACATTAGTCTCTCCCTCCCCAATAGTTATGTCCCCTAGTTACATAGCTGAGACTGTTCCAATATGTTGTAGTGTATCATAGTTGTTCCGCATATTATGTTCTATAGATCAGGAGGACAAGCAGATACAAAAACTTAGATGACTTCATAAAGAGTCATTAAATTGGTATTGAGTTTACGGTCTGTAGTTTCCAGACTGAAAAGTTCTTGAACTGACTCCATAAGTGAGACTAGCAGCCTTCTTTAAACTAGTACTGACTACTTTATACTACTCAGCTCCAGTGTTTGATCAATAGACTACATAATAATGCAGAATAGTTCATAATGTCTCTAGAGAATAAACAGGTCAATCTGAGATGAATACCACAAAACAGCGCAGCTCTGTTCCCTGTCAAAACACATTATCACTTCGGATAAGTCAGTGTCACAGCGTCACAAAATATACAATATTAATCCTGGATGGATCTGTTAAACACATGTATGCACAAAATAGAAAAAAAGACATGTTCCTACATTGCTGCATAACAATCCTTGTAGCTCCTACATGTCCATTTTAGCAGTACATCTATCTGAACACATTTGTATGAATATTTCATTTCTGACATGGTAGCTCTAAATGGAAGATTTGCTTAGATTAGAACGGACAGATGACAGAGAAAGAATTTTGGGTAGAGATAATATTTTATGTTTAATATACGTCCATTTACTTCATCCAGCTATCTACCAATATAACGTCTTCCATAATTTCTTTATCAGAAGTTCCATCATTATTACACACAGTACATATATTTTATATTGACCATCTCAGTAGTGTTGTGATGGTTGGTTGATGTGACAGCATGTCATGTAACTGTATCGTCTGATACTAGCCATAGATATCACTTCCTATGGAAGAAAACATCATCAAAGCCGACCGCTATCATGTGAGTAAGGACTAATTCACAAGTAGTTATTTGGTTCTGACTTTGATTCACAATCCGCATCAAAATCCGGGTCAAAAAAACGCCTCCCATTGAATTCAACGGGAGGCGGTCATTTCCTTTTCCCGCAAGCAGTATTTTACCGGTCACGGAAAAAAGAAGCGACCTGCCCTATTTTGACGTGGATTTCACAAAGGAAACCGCTGCGGCATCCGCAGCACGACAATCCCTCCAGTCTAAGCCCATTCATTTGGGCCTAGTCCGGAGCGGAAAGCCGCGACTGTCGGAAGCTTCCCATGTCAAAATCTGGACCAAATAGCTACGTGTGAACTAGCCCTAAAGTGGCATAGTGGTCAAGAGTAGCCTCACGGGCCGAGTTTATTTCCTTTGAGAATAAAATAATTGTGTGTGTAAATTTAACTGCCGGCCATAACCAGAAATCAGAAAGGAGAACAAAAAAGTTTATCTAGCCCTAATGTGTAGAGGGTGACCTATGGGGCCCCATGGCTCCTGTGCCAGGTCACACCTGTGGTCTTATTGTATGAGGGCCTTAAAGAGGACCTTTCACCAGCTTCAATAGGTCCACTTCTTTTCATGCTTTAATAAGCGCTAGTTTTGGTGCCTGATATGCTAGTTAGGCTCTGTACTGTCAGGTGGGTGGTGCAGGCAGGAGTAAGCAAGACTTGTGTGACTCTGAACTCTTAGGTCGGGTTCACACAGAGTATTTTGGTTCGTAATGTGGAACGTAGACGCCGCGGGAGCTTTTGCAGGCCGTATACTCTCCCATTGTTTTCAATGGGAGCCGGTACTGTATACGCGGCGCTTTTTTGCGGCCGACGCAAAATCACGGCCGCAAAATAGCGCCACATATACGATACCAGCTCCCATTGAAAACAATGGGAGCGTATAAGGCCCGCAAAAGCTCCCGCTGCGTCTACGTACCACATTACGAACCAAAATACTCCGTGTGAACCTGGCCTTTACACTGTCCACCTATGATTGGAGCTCTGAATCCCGATGCTCTTCCTGCTCCTGCCTGACACTGCTTACCTGACAGTAAAGAGCCAAATTATAATAACAGGTACCACAGCTAACTGCACCGATTGCTAAGGAACATTGGGGGCTACAGAAAAATTCCAAATGCGCTGGAGTAGGTGGAACAGTGCTTAATAACAGATGACGTGAACTGGAGTTTGTGGAGATGCTTGAATGCTTTAAAGGTAAAACAAAGAAGGATTTCTTAAGGAAAGTATTTTGCAAAGCCTCCAGTTATTTATTCTCCACAGGTTACTTCCTTTCTCATGCTCTGGATTTAACTGAACAAAAAGGCAGTCTCATGCACCACTGTTTATTGGCACTGAATTGCGGAATGGACACACTGTAGAAGTGAATTATCCCAATAGGTGAGCAATCTGTCATCTGCAGTACGAAGAACTCCACTTGAGCTTGTTTCAGGTAAATACAGCTGCACTCCCAGTTCTGTACAAGCCTTAAAGTGCACTTAGAATTCACCATCAGCCAATCCAGCAAAATCAATGTGATTCCGGAAATCCACTTTCATCATCATCATTTAAAGAGGTAGCACACATTTAAAATATCTTTTCTCTTGTCAATGTAATTTACAACTAATGTAAAGAAAACATCCCGGAGTCATAGTGTACTTCAAAAGTGAAAACAGGGAGAGAGACAGACTCTCTCTATAAAACATGAAGGAATACATGTGCGACCTACAGAAAACGTTTGTTCTCGTACCGTGTTAGCCAGTGGTTATGAAATCTAGAGACTGAACAGAGACAACTCTTAAGCTAAGGCCCCCCGGGACGTAATCTCAGCGCTAAAGAGCTGCGGAAAGAACCGCTGCGTGAACGCATTGCGGTTCTTTCCGCAGCGCTTTTAAGAGAAAGTTCACAGAGTTTTCCTCTGCGGACTTTCTCTTAACATTATATCTACGGGAAAGCCGCGGGCGTTTCCGTAGATATAATTGGCATGCTGCGATTTGCAAATTGCAGCGTGTCCGTGCTGCGTTATTTTCCGCAAAGCGGGCATGGGATTCGCATGAATCCCATCCCCTTTGCTTGCACTGTAAAATGCTGCGATTTTTCCCCCAGCGCCTCCACTGCGGGCAAATCACGGCGTTTGCATCCTGTGGGGCCCCGGCCTTAGACAGTGTTAAACTGCACCAAATTTAACAACATGTCTGATACAGTTTGATAAATCTCGTGTATTCTTAGACTGTCTAATCTAAGTTTACACCTCCTATCAGTTAGCTTGGCGCATTCGTTCTTGGCGCATTTGTGACGCATTTTTGTTGCATAGAGGTCCGTGTTGGGTCATGTCCC
This sequence comes from Leptodactylus fuscus, assembly GCF_031893055.1. Lineage (NCBI taxonomy): Eukaryota > Metazoa > Chordata > Amphibia > Anura > Leptodactylidae > Leptodactylus > Leptodactylus fuscus. The sequence goes on from NC_134265.1 coordinate 144,698,992, forward strand.
ATTCCAGTGAGAAAATGTCCATTTTCGGTCAAGGCTAAAAAGTATCTAAAACACTTCATAAGTATAGCACTCAAAATGTTACACAGTTTTTTGGTGCAAAATACTCCAGAATAAATCACCCCCAATGTATGAATGCGATCTTCATGTTATTTAAAAGGGAGTTTACAATAAGAAAGACAACATCTTCCCTGCACTAATATGCAGTATCATGGCCTACACTGACTGCATAGGCCTATGGGGCGATACTACAGTAGTTACTATTCAATTAAAGGCAGAAAGAATTAATAATTCATAAATCACACAGATGTGGAAGATTGCCAGTACAAACACTTTCATACACAGTGGCCAAGTCTCCAGGTTAGGAATAACTGTATGAATATCACAATCACATTAGATTTCAATTTAATATTACACACATTAGTGAACCTCAAAAATAATTAGTGATGGTTGTATACGATCCTCATAGCATTGGAAACATTGTTCAAAAATTCCACTATACTTGTATGACATGATGATACATCTTTCATTGATCTTAACAGAACAATTTTGACTATAGTGAATATTTAGTCATAACACAAGGCTAACGTTCACACTAGCTTTCATTCATAAAGTGACATGACGGTTACAATGGATCCGTTTTCAAACAGATTTCAATAGGTCTTGATGGCCATATTGATTTATAATAGAGTTTGTCAGGTTTACAGTGAGATTCCAGTACTTTTATAGGCTAGAATAGCAATGCAGACTACACTGTTCTTGCTGACAATAATGATTGAACCTGATAAAAATCAAATAATAGAAATATAAAACTAAGTTAAAATAAAAAGGTAGTATAACAAACAGAATCCTGAAAAAGTCTTAGGCACTAAGATTCACACTAACCAAGTTTATTATGTGAGACTCGGTCTATCTGCCAATGGCCTGTACACTATTGACTAATATGGACTGCATGCAAGAGAGAGAAAGGGACTTTTAGCATTATATATAATGATAGTGCTAGGAGTCCATTTCCTAGAATAATGTATAGGCTGGTAAATTTGGCGCATATACAGCCCGAGTCTTATATCCAAGTTTTGGTAGAGTGCAGACAGCCTTATAAACCCTGCAGAAGGACAAGAGCAGTGTTATATAACAAATCTATTTATATAAGTAATAAGACCTGAAGTCATGCTAATCCAGACGCAGTAAACAAGAACCTCTGATACACCTGAAGGCACCTCTAAGCAAGCAAAGCCTGACATCTGTGCTGTAGCAAGCAAGTGATGGCTGTGCTATAAGTAGCTGTCACTCGGGACAGGGTCTACATTCCACTCTATACATACAATGCTCTTTTTAATTGACCACTGACAGCTGAGATGTGAAATACTGCTTCGGGGGCATACTATAACAAACTCCACAAAAACATCTCACTTGTTCATCAAAGTTCATCATATAGTAAGTGTAAAAACTAAGAATTCAGTCTGTGAGAGCAGGTCCATCAACTACTTTGATATATTCAATCATGCGAAAATATGGACACCAATACACAGTGTAAAACAAGAACATCTTGTCATAGCTTCTTAAATATATAAAAATTTGAATGATAAGAAATCTTAACACTGTTCAGAACCAAATAGTAAAATATTAAAGTTTCCTACCTTTCAGTCCAAACTTGGAGTGCCTTCCAAACTTTAAAATGATTAACATTATCACCAACCCAGTACATACCAAGGCTGCGATACCGACCACAACATAAACCTGCAAAAAAAGAAAAAAAGTTACATAGAAACTTTACCTATCCCACCAAAGCACAGTGGAGCTAATTTATAGTATGGCAGCTCTACAAGAAACCTGTGTTCATTGCCTATAGAAACCAATGACAGGGCGGCCTTGAATTTCCAGAATAGGATATGAAATAACAGTTGTGCTGTGATGGATTTGCCACTGGCAACAAAGAGTTTTTCTTTAAGGCTAAGGCCCTACATTGTGGAGAAGCTTCTTTTTTGTTGTGGATTTTGCTGCATTTTTTTAAGCCAAAGCCAAGAGTGGATTGAACAGAAGGGAGAAGTGTAAGAACTTCTTATATATGTCCCATACCATGCAGCAAAATCTGCAACAAAAAGGTGCTTTTCTGTAATGTGGGGCCTTAGGCTTAGACAGTTTCATTGTTCTCCCCAGGAGGACCTGAATATTTGCACATCCTAAGGAGTATCAGTCACTACAATGATGGTTCTCCATGCTGGAGTTATATCAGAATGTAAGGTTTAATATAAGCTTATATAGTTTATTACAGAATACCAATGGTTGTTCATGAAGAATCATCAGGAGTTACAATACAGAATTTAGCAATTTCCCCAACATGGAAACAACTGATTGAACTGTCATATCACACAAAATTCAATACTTAGCAACAGCAAACACCTCTACAGACTCCACCTCATAGACTCAATTCAAGAGGCAAACCTGTTAGACTCATTGACTACTTTCCTGAAACGCACTTCTCAACATTGAAATTGCAGAACCAAGAATAATAAGCTGTAAGGTTATGTAAATCATGGTACTAGTCGCAAACTAAAAATGACAGAATCCTTGAACTGAGGGACCTTAGTTTATCACTCCAGCAGATTATAATACGCCTAGGCCAATATTTCAGCAGTTTTCAACACTGAGTGTTTGGAGGAACAACGCAAACAGATCATAGGACTGGAAGAATGGCGCATACTAGCATGAAACTGGATGCCACAAACCATCAGAACATATCTGCATGTCAATACAGACGAGAATGGAGGTCTAACCTTAGTGATGACTCTCTCTTTTGTTTTGCATGCAATGATGGTGGATCTCACAATGATATACTAAAAAAAGACACCATTTAATTGGACTTCTGAAGGTTAATATTGATTACTAAAAATACAGTACATATATAATATATTATTATACATATATTATTAGTTTACTCCCTTACTCTTCTGACTTCTGACCCTTTTAATTGGGCAATATTTCCTACACAACTCATAAGATCCACAATGTCCTAATCCAGACCACTGTAAATTACCACCTTGACTAATGCACCTTTCCTTCTTGTCTCTCAGTAAAAAGACTAAACTGCAATCTTGAATGAACAATGCAGCTTGATCTAGCTATCCCTTCCAGCAATGTTGCCCCCAACTCTGCAATTCTCTTTATTGGCTTTGAATGCACCTGAGGATAAAATCAAATCAATTTACAACTATTGCCACTAGACTTATGTTATTGAAAAGTTGCCTTACAACGCCCACCCTACTCCCCCACTGACTTACTGCTGTTTTCTTAACCTCTTATTATGGGGTCCCATAAACTTATACTATACTTATGCATTACAAGTACAAATACCATACTTACTGTAATGCTGTCTTCATTCCCCCCATTGGAAACATCTGTTGAAGTCACTCCATTGTCTGTACTGGTTCCACCAATGTCATTAGAAGTAGTCTCATAATCTTAAAACAGAGAAAATTATCATATTATCCACTAGTATTTAAAGGCTTTCCAGTATAATCATATTCAAAAGATCTGATTAATATTAAATAAATATGAGTAAGTTAATACATTTTGATTTGTAATGTAACCCTATAAGAAGCAAGGCATGCTTAGTTATAATACTTAGTGGCTTTGCTATTCTGTTGTCTGAAAATAATAATACTTGGCACAACTTGAGACTTGCGGAAACATTACACACATACATGTTCAAAGTTTAGCACACAAGTGAAAATATATGTAAGAAAGAAAACAATCACCTCTTAAATGAAAAACTAAAAAGATGACAATACTTATTATAGTGATGTTGTATGAAATTGTGAATTTGCAGGACCAGTTTACCATCTAATCTGTATGTTCCCCCTAATAAAGGGACAAAGGAACAGTTGTTGGATTTTAATAGTGGTACCATGTGTTAGGTTCAGTAAATATATTTTAATATAATCAGTGCTTAAATTGGGAAAAAAAAATTAGGGGAACTCAGACCCCAGAGTATAATAATCGGAGACCCAAGGGTGGATAGAAACATAAAAAACAATGTTACCTACCTCTCATGGGCTCCAGTACGCTCCTGGCTGATGTCGGCCATCTTCAATGATGGAAGAGACGTGACTTGAGTCAGGCTCGCATCACAGTGCATAAGGATGCAAGCCCAGACCACATGATGTCTATGACATCACCAAGGAGGCCCAAACCCTTCTGGAGCGGAGGAGACGTAAGTAACAGTGTTTGTTATGTTTCCTCATCTCTCCTGGTCTTCCAATCATTATACTCAGGGGTCTGAAAAGACCCCCTGTTATAATGATAGTGGTGTTTACTTACTGATCCCGGCTTTATACCCAATTTCAGCACTGAATATAATAGATTTTAGAGTAGACCCAGAGAGTGCAAGCACTGCAGACCCACCCACTTTCTACACCCAATGGCTTCACAGTTGTGCAGGTGAAACTAGTGCAGTCAAGAATACTTCATATGCATAATTAAACAACCAAGAAGCAAAGGTTTCACAAAAATAGAAGGCAAACGTTTAGATACATTTTGACATGTGGGTGTGGCCTTATAATCTAGATGGGAGTGGCTTTGTCTTAAAAGGAGATGTCTTTTGCCTTTATAGTCACTGGTCACTAGTGAGGATATTTAAGTAGCACTAGGTAAGGCTATGTTCACAACTGTGTCTGAATGTCCAGGGCACAACTCAGTAGAATTTTTTTCACCTGGTAGCGTCTGCAAAAAACTATAATGGACACCCATTATAGTTAATGGAATCCCTTAGGATTGGTTGCTATGTGAATGTAGAAGAGAATGTTGTGCAACATACAAAAACCTACCATCTTGTTAAACAATGAAGAATACAGTATATTAACTTACGTTGGTATTTTTTATGTTATTGCTATTATTAAATTTCAGGAATAACAATTACAAGTCTCGACATTAGTTAATAGCAAGACTTCTTGCTACCGGCAGCTTAGTCTTGTCAAAGGCGTATTGAGAATTATGCAGATACATTTAAAATACCTCACAGGGATTAACTAAAAAATATAAAAAGTTGCTAAAATATCAATGTTCCTAGGATAACACTGAACTCCAAAACCTCCAAATTAGGGTAACAAAAAGCGTTGTCATGAGAACATGAGCAAAGTGCTTTATTCACTGACTGTGTTCAATCTGAATTTATAATAATTCAAGACAACAATAAATTGTTAAAGGGGTTTTCAGAGCAAAAATGTTTGTTTTTTTAAAAGGTCTGTTTGTGCTATTAATAAGTTAATAAATGCACCCATATACCTTTTACAATGTTTTGCATTATTTCTGGTGTCTCTGGGAGCTCCTGGCATCCTCTGCATTTGTTTGTATGTTTCAGCTTCCAGCTATGTAACTTCCACACTAACCCCTCTCACCTCACTCCCTCCCCCCTCCTGTATGCCTCCCTCCCATACACCCCCTCCATGTCTCTCTAATTATCCCGCCCGCTACTAGCTCTTCCCAACTAACTCAGCGCACCCCCTCCCCACGTCGTCATACTTGTCTATCTTACTTCCAGTCTTCCTCTTGCAGGACAGTCCATCGTTCTTTTCTGACTGCTGGCGCCTGCTATAGACCCAGCGCTGTTCTGTAGACGACAATACACCTCTACTGTGCACCTCTCTGATGATGCTCCCACGTCTGCACAGTAGAGGTGGATTATTGGCTGCACAGAGCAGCGCTGGGTCTATAGCAGGTGCCAGCAGTCAGAAAACAGGGAGTAGCCATCCTGCAGGAAGGAGCCTGCAATTAATAGGGGTAAGTATAATGGACTGGATGCAGCAGAGGTGCATAATAGTGACATTTCATTTTTGGAAACGGGGAATGGATTGTCACCGGATAACCAGAAAATGTTTCTGGGGCAGTCACATGACCGCCCCAGGGATATGGGTAAATATACATATTTGCTAAATTATGATATTTAGAAAGTAGATGGGGGAGGGAGTTTAGATTAGACTAGGGATTTAATTTTATCCCGGACAACCTCAATAAAGGATTCTCTACCATTTGGGCTTTTAATGATACACTGTAAACCTGTAAAATTAAAAAAAGAAAAATCACCCCAAAATACACATAACACATGAAACAGAAAAATGTACTGATATGAAGCCATCAAGCCAGGTGTGAATACCATTTTGCAACGATATGATGATATTACAAATAGGATGTAGACTATGATACATAATAGAGTTATCATTTGCAGCATGCTGGCATTCACATATCCACCAATCTGAGAAGTGAATTTTCTATACTACAACTGCACACAAATGGTTTTCTAAGACTGGATTTGCAAAGTACAAAAAACAAAACAAGCAGAGACTATGAAAAAGAAAGGTCTAAGCTATACATCTTGTATCCTGTAGGGGCAAACGTTGGTGCTTTAGAGTCCACTTATGTAGTATGCTACAACTTAGGAATTGTACCGTGTCCTGGTAAGTCTGCATAAGAAATAGAATGTCCCCATGAAATAACAGTTCTGCTATTATACCTATATAGAAAACAGTAGCGTTTCTGTAGGTATAATTGACATCCTGCGATTTACAAAAACGCCACAGTTTTTGAAATCACAGCATTTCTGCTGCGGATATTTTCCTGCTATGTGTGGATGGGATTAGCCATAATTCCATCCACTTTGCGAGTACAGTAAAATGCCATGTTTTTCGAGGCCCCAGCCTAAAAAGGAATAGGGGGAGGTGAATTCTAAGTAAAGGAGCTCTATAATTTTTATTTCAACAGAATAAATATATTAGAGCACTATAGTGCTCACACTTCACACCGTAGAAATATTAACATACGGTAAATAGCTTTTTGTAAAAGTTATAAAAAAGGTCAAAGAAACTTTAGAAATTGTAAATAATTATTAATAAATTACTGAGACTATAAAAATGCTGCTTATTTTACCCATCACCATCAAATAATTGCTATGAATGGCAAGGAGGGGCTCAATATAGGAAGTTCTATACACAAAAGAACTATTAAGCCATGCTCATATAAGATCAGCGTTCTTTCTGTTCCTTTTTTGTTGAAAAAACAATTTGGGACTGGACAAACCCTTTACGTTGTCCTTCTGTTACATCCAATTATGGAATATTCTGTGGATTTGTCAGAAAGGGCTTTTGTTAAAAAATTGTCTGTTAGTGCTAGTAATGAGTTACTAAGTACACCCATATATCTTTAGCAGTTATTGGAGTGATTTCTGTAGGTCTCTGATTGCTGTTGGCATCCTCTGCGTTTGTTTACTTGGTATTAGCTTCCTTCTGTGCAACTTCCTCTGTAGCTTCTACACTAGCTCCTTCTCACCCTACCCCCCTCCTCTCTCACTCCATTATTCTCCCCCTCCTTGTTCACTAGCCTAGCGATTCCACCCATTACTAGCCCCTTCCATCATCTCCCTAGCCAAGCGATCCTGCCCACCCACTCTCTCCCCATCTCCCTAGCTAATCTATTCCACCCACTACAAGCAGAGTCAGAGGGGAGGAGCCGTTCCCACACAAAGTAAGGCTTGGTAAGTATTGATGGGGATGGGGGGGGGAGTAATGGTGACATTCCGTTTCGGATAATGGTGTAATGAGGACCGCTCCAGGGATGTGGGCAATTATAGATTTTATTAAATTGAAGTAAATTAGAAGTTAGGCAGGGGAGGGGGTTTAGTTTAGGAGTTAATTCTTAGTTTATCCTGGACAACCCTTTAAAAATAAAAAACCTTAATACTTACCTAGGGATGAGTCCAATGAGTCTCATCAGACTCATCTTTGGTGCTCCTGAGGCCAGCACTGTTCTTCAGTGAAGCTGGAGACCCTGACTCCACTTTGCATGCACCCGAGATCCGGCATACGTGCACTGAAGATGTGGTGTACTCCTCTGACTTCACTGAAGAACTGCATTGGAGGGGGAGTACAGACATTAGGTGAATATATAAAGCTTTATTATTTTTAATGCGGCCACATATTGTGTTATAACAGGTCAATTTGGCAGTGTAAATCCCCTGTCCATAACTAATATATAACTTGTAAAAGTTTGATGGCAACCATTTTCCTATGTGAGCTCTCTTTTGCATTAAATGATAGCCTACATCTGTCAAGAATATGACATCATTTCCTGTCTTAAGGCTTACAAAATCTAATCTCCTAATAATTCTAAGACCTCATGCACACAATTGTACTTTTTATCTGGAATTGCAGGTGAAAATACGGGCCCCTGCCATTCAATGGGCCCATAAACAGTCATAGTTTATGCGGAAGCATGTCCTGGCCCGAATTGAAGAGCTGCAAAATATGAAGCGGGTCCTATACCTGTCTGTCAAATCATTTACAATGTATGGGTCAGTGAAAACCGCAGATGACACATGGATACTTATCTGTGTGTCATTCGTGCTATTTTTTCTGACCCATAGACTGCACACTATTGTGGCATGTAGTCTAAGATTTCTATTACATATTTGGGCAGAACAAGCACTGTTAAATGCATTAAATGGATCTCATTTGCACCAGCCTTTAACATTGGAAAGCACATAAGGAATGAACAATCTCTACGCACAGTACATATACTTCATATAGCAAATGAGGGTAACAATAGAATAAATGGCAGAGCATTTTATTATAGTGTTTACTACTATTTACTGACATGTCTATCTGATGTTTGTGTGTCAATCGATGGCATTAATGTTTAGATTATATGGTCAATCCCACTCACCCACCCATCTAAGAATAAAATAAATTCTTTATATGTACCATAAAATCCAGGGTCAGTAATTGGATCAGTTAATTCACCTAAAACAGAAAAACAGAAAAGAAAGTAAGAGAAAATGTGTGAGTAATGTCATAGGTTCCATACACTTAGCTCTTACTAATCTTTCGATTATTTTTACACATACAGCATTATGTATGCCACACGGGACCTTTTATTTCTGGTCATTTATATAAGCACTGCACAAAATGAATCATTGATTCACATTTTAGCAGCTAATAAATTGTACATGCACCTATCCAAAGAACAGAAAAGTGGAAAAAATAACAGTCAATCTAGAAACAGGAACTTGCAGAACATCACAATGGAGTTTATCAGCAGTGAATGGAGGCGAAATGTGTGCACAGTGCTGTATGAACATATATCAATGCGTCTTTACTATGGGACTCAGATACAATACACGACACAGTCGGCGGTTATACAGTCCTATGAAAAAGTTTGGGCACCCCTATTAATCTTAATCATTTTTAGTTCTAAATATTTTGGTATTTGCAGCAGCCATTTCAGTTTGATATATCTAATAACTGATGGACACAGTAATATTTCAGGATTGAAATGAGGTTTATTGTACTAACAGAAAATGCGCAATATGCATTAAACCAAAATTTGACCGGTGCAAAAATATGGGCACCTCAACAGAAAAGTGACATTAATATTTAGTACATCCTCCTTTTGCAAAGATAACAGCCTCTAGTCGCTTCCTGTAGCTTTTAATCAGTTCCTGGATCCTGGATGAAGGTATTTTGGACCATTTCTTTCTACAAAACAATTCAAGTTCAGTTAAGTTTGATGGTCGCCGAACATGGACAGCCCGCTCTCAAATGATCTGAAAACAAAGATTGTTCAACATAGTTGTTCAGGGGAAGGATACAAAACGTTGTCTCAGAGATTTAACCTGTCAGTTTCCACTGTGAGGAACATAGTAAGGAAATGGAAGACCACAGGGACAGTTCTTGTTAAGCCCAGAAGTGGCAGGCCAAGAAAAATATCAGAAAGGCAGAGAAGAAGAATGGTGAGAACAGTCAAGGACAATCCACAGACCACCTCCAAAGAGCTGCAGCATCATCTTGCTGCAGATGGTGTCACTGTGCATCGGTCAACTATACAGCGCACTTTGCACAAATAGAAGCTGTATGGGAGAGTGATGAGAAAGAAGCCGTTTCTGCACGTACGCCACAAATAGAGTTGCCTGAGGTATGAAAAAGCACATTTGGACAAGGCAGCTTCATTTTGGAAACAAAAATTGAGTTGTTTGGTTATAAAAAAAGGCGTTATGCATGGCGTCCAAAAAGAAACAGCATTCCAAGAAAAACACATGCTACCCACTGTAAAATTTGGTGGAGGTTCCATCATGCTTTGGGGCTGTGTAGCCAATGCCGGCACCGGGAATCTTGTTAAAGTTGAGAGTCGCATGGATTCCACTCAGTATCAGCAGATTCTTGAGAATAATGTTCAAGAATCAGTGACGAAGTTGAAGTTATGCCGGGGATGGATATTTCAGCAAGACAATGATCCAAAACACCGCTCCAAATCCTCAGGCATTCATGCAGAGGAACAATTACAATGTTCTGGAATGGCCATCCCAGTCCCCAGACCTGAATATCATTAAACATCTGTGGGATGATTTGAAGCGGGCTGTCCATGCTCGGCGACCATCTAACTTAACTGAACTTGAATTGTTTGTCCAAAATACCTTTATCCAGGATCCAGGAACTGATTAAAAGCTACAGGAAGCGACTAGAGGCTGTTATCTTTGCAAAAGGAGGATCTACTAAATATTAATGTCACTTTTCTGTTGAGGTGCCCATACTTTTGCACCGGTCAAATTTTGGTTTAATGCATATTGCACATTTTCTGTTAGTACAATAAACCTCATTTCAATCCTGAAATATTACTGTGTCCATCAGTTATTAGATATATCAAACTGAAATGGCTGTTGCAAACACCAAAATATTTAGAACTAAAAATGATTAAGATTAATAGGGGTGCCCAAACTTTTTCATAGGACTGTAAGTGTCTCTATTTACGTAGAGATAAGAAATTACCCTGAACTTCTAGAGTTAATCATCAGTCTGGAGCCACATTAAATTGAATCTGGCCGGTGGTTCCTAGAGATGGGCGATCCTCTCAGGATTTGTTTTGTATACGGTTTGGGTGACTCAATTTGTTTCGGGTCGAATATGTTAGGTACAAATCACACCTTAAAATGGCTTAAAACAGTGTAGCATACTAGGAACCTACACTAGGAACCTATCTATCCAATTTCAAGCCCTCTAAGACAAACACAGCCAAAGTTATGTCAAAGTTAAAGTCAGATTATTATACTCTGGAGTATAATAGGTGGAGGCCCAGCAGAGGTGTACAAAATAAATAAAACATTCAGAAATCACCTTGTGTTACCTCTCTGGCTCTCTGCCTCCTCCATGTCGTCTGGAGCTCTCTTGTGACATCATGCGTCCGGGGTCACTGCTGAGGCCTTTGATTGGTTCTTAGCAGTTACATGGGCATGCCAAGTATCATGACGTCATGATGCTTGGCATGCCCATATGGCCGATGGTGGCCTAATCACAGGCCCCAGCAGTGACCTCAGGCACATGATGACACAGGAGAGCTCCAGACGCTGCAAGGTCTTAGCATAACTAGAAGTTTATTAAAGGGATTTGTCAGAAAATTAACATTAATGGCTTATCCTTATATTGATGGCATATGACTTCTGCTACTCCTGCAAATCAGTACAATGAAGGGACAGCAGTGTTCCACAAATGATGCCTTCATTGTTTACACAGGCACTGCACTACACACACAAACAAACTTGCAGCCACCATATTCTGCTGGTCAGCAGTGGTCCTGGGCAATATTCTCTATAAACTGTGCATTCTGCAAAGAGTTAATGAGGTCATCAAGACCAAAAATGGGTCTACTGATCTGTAGGTTGCAGATTTGTTTCTTAAATCAATCTCAGAGGATTTAGTTTAGATGGAGCAGTGGTCACAAAAGTTACATCCCATACCCTCCTACGGATAGGTAAACCCCTTTCAAACTAATTTAATAAGATCAAGGAAACTACACATAGGAGCAGTCTTATAATAGTCATCCAGAGCTGTGAGCTATGTTTACTCTGTATTAGCAGATTTAACTGATGCTAACTATAGAAGTCTATATTTTGTCAGCGGATCACAGAGGGTGTGGTAATGGTCATAAACAGTCGATTCATTAGTTGGTAATCTGAACTACAATTCTCATAGGATTAATAAAGCAGGATTTCCAAGTCTAATCCTTTTAGTAGGGACTCCTACCTATTCACCATTAGCATATAAGAACATACAAATCTGAAACTGAAGTGGCAGCAGATACCAGCTGAACTTCTTGACAATCTTTAGGACCACTCAGAGTTTTTATTATAGAATTTATTCTAGAAAACCCTTCGATTCAGAGCAATCAACTTCAAGTTTCAATAGCTTTGAATCTAACAAAGAACTTTCTAAGTGTCTTTTTACTCCTAGGCCAGTGACAGTGACAAGAGGACATCCTCTACGTCTGGAGGAGAGAAGGTTTCACCAGAAACATAGAAGGGGATTCTTCACAGTAAGAACAGCGAGGCTCTGGAACTCTCTGCCCCAGGAAGTGGTGATGGCGGATTCACTGAACAAGTTCAAAGTGGGCCTCGATGCCTTTCTTGAAGAGAAAAATATTACAGGTTATGGACTCTAGATTATAAGGACACGTTGATCCAGGGTTTTTATACTGACTGCCAGATTGGAGTTGGGAAGGAATTTTTTCCCCTGAAATGGGGCGATTGGCAAAACTCTCATGGGGTTTTTGTCTTCCCCTGGATCAACACTGTAGGGATTGTAGGGTTATAGGTTGGACTTAATGGACTGATGTCTTTATCCAACCTCATCTACTATGTAACTATAAGCAAAGAGATGTGTCTCCTTTAGAGTAAAGCTTACACTTTCATTTGGAAATCAACTCAAGTCCAGCTCATGGATTGTACATTCTGATGTACATTTGCTATCTTTTTCAATTTTACAATTTATGCAATGACAAGTCTAAAAAGGTGAGAAATACAATGAAGTACAGTAAATACATGCGTTATCTGCTGGTATTCAGGTCCACAGCAGTCATAATTGTAACTACTGGGAACCACAAACCTATCCACAAGTCAGCACTGCACCCTATGATAAAGTCTTTCATATTAGCCCTATTATACAGTGCCTTATGAGAAGGATCTGTGCTATCATTTTATAAAGTTATATAATACTTTGCTTTAGTGTTAGTGCCATCATTCTGCAATTCTTTTGTTTTTATTTTTTTTTTGGCTATATTATATAGTGATGCTGATTATAATGTTTAAATTGGTTATGATGCCAGCTATGTCGCAAACACCATCATGGGTATAGGAATTACAACTAATATTGTACATGAACAATGTACATAGAAGGCACGACATGTAACATTTCACAAGTACTGTAGATGTGCGGTAATAAACAGTAGAATGGTAACATCTTAGTAAGGCTCTTTTCACATTGTGTCTGTCTAAATTGGTAAATGGCAAAGTCACTGATGAAGAGACCTAGTAGTCCCGGAAACTTGTAATCTGTCATAATTTTTGTTAGCCATTAAAAAGGTATCAACTACTGAAGACTCAATCTTTATATTTGATTTCTACCTCTGATAGATGTTACTATGTAGATATACAATATATATCTATTGTTTGAAAAAACATATAACATGCAGTATATATAGTTTACTGGATACCTCTATGTTGTGAATGGTGAAATCTGTTGCCCTAATTCATACAACCAAAAAAATATTGATATTGATCTAAACAAGTCAGATGGAGGCCAAAAGGAGAGTATTTAGTCCTCTGTCAGGTGAATGGGAACCCACTAGAGATGAGCGAACACTAAAATGTTCGAGGTTCGAAATTCGATTCGAACAGCCGCTCACTGTTCGAGTGTTCGAATGGGTTTCGAACCCCATTATAGTCTATGGGGAACATAAACTCGTTAAGGGGGAAACCCAAATTCGTGTCTGGAGGGTCACCAAGTCCACTATGACACCCCAGGAAATGATACCAACACCCTGGAATGACACTGGGACAGCAGGGGAAGCATGTCTGGGGGCATAAAAGTCACTTTATTTCATGGAAATCCCTGTCAGTTTGCGATTTTCGCAAGCTAACTTTTCCCCATAGAAATGCATTGGCCAGTGCTGATTGGCCAGAGTACGGAACTCGACCAATCAGCGCTGGCTCTGCTGGAGGAGGCGGAGTCTAAGATCGCTCCACACCAGTCTCCATTCAGGTCCGACCTTAGACTCCGCCTCCTCCGGCAGAGCCAGCGCTGATTGGCCGAAGGCTGGCCAATGCATTCCTATGCGAATGCAGAGACTTAGCAGTGCTGAGTCAGTTTTGCTCAACTACACATCTGATGCACACTCGGCACTGCTACATCAGATGTAGCAATCTGATGTAGCAGAGCCGAGGGTGCACTAGAACCCCTGTGCAAACTCAGTTCACGCTAATAGAATGCATTGGCCAGCGCTGATTGGCCAATGCATTCTATTAGCCCGATGAAGTAGAGCTGAATGTGTGTGCTAAGCACACTCATTCAGCACTGCTTCATCACGCCAATACAATGCATTAGCCAGTGCTGATTGGCCAGAGTACGGAATTCGGCCAATCAGCGCTGGCCAATGCATTCTATTAGCCCGATGAAGTAGAGCTGAATGTGTGTGCTAAGCACACACATTCAGCACTGCTTCATCACGCCAATACAATGCATTAGCCAGTGCTGATTGGCCAGAGTACGGAATTCGGCCAATCAGCGCTGGCCAATGCATTCTATTAGCCCGATGAAGTAGAGCTGAATGTGTGTGCTAAGCACACACATTCAGCACTGCTTCATCACGCCAATACAATGCATTAGCCAGTGCTGATTGGCCAGAGTACGGAATTCGGCCAATCAGCGCTGGCTCTGCTGGAGGAGGCGGAGTCTAAGGTCGGACCTGAATGGAGACTGGTGTGGAGCGATCTTAGACTCCGCCTCCTCCAGCAGAGCCAGCGCTGATTGGCCGAATTCCGTACTCTGGCCAATCAGCGCTGGCCAATGCATTCTATTAGCCCGATGAAGTAGAGCTGAATGTGTGTGCTAAGCACACACATTCAGCACTGCTTCATCACGCCAATACAATGCATTAGCCAGTGCTGATTGGCCAGAGTACGGAATTCGGCCAATCAGCGCTGGCCAATGCATTCTATTAGCCCGATGAAGCAGAGCTGAATGTGTGTGCTAAGCACACACATTCAGCACTGCTTCATCACGCCAATACAATGCATTAGCCAGTGCTGATTGGCCAGAGTACGGAATTCGGCCAATCAGCGCTGGCCAATGCATTCTATTAGCCCGATGAAGTAGAGCTGAATGTGTGTGCTAAGCACACACATTCAGCACTGCTTCATCACGCCAATACAATGCATTAGCCAGTGCTGATTGGCCAGAGTACAGAATTCGGCCAATCAGCGCTGGCTCTGCTGGAGGAGGCGGAGTCTAAGGTCGGACCTGAATGGAGACTGGTGTGGAGCGATCTTAGACTCCGCCTCCTCCAGCAGAGCCAGCGCTGATTGGCCGAATTCCGTACTCTGGCCAATCAGCGCTGGCCAATGCATTCTATTAGCCCGATGAAGTAGAGCTGAATGTGTGTGCTAAGCACACACATTCAGCACTGCTTCATCACGCCAATACAATGCATTAGCCAGTGCTGATTGGCCAGAGTACGGAATTCGGCCAATCAGCGCTGGCCAATGCATTCTATTAGCCCGATGAAGCAGAGCTGAATGTGTGTGCTAAGCACACACATTCAGCACTGCTTCATCACGCCAATACAATGCATTAGCCAGTGCTGATTGGCCAGAGTACGGAATTCGGCCAATCAGCGCTGGCCAATGCATTCTATTAGCCCGATGAAGTAGAGCTGAATGTGTGTGCTAAGCACACACATTCAGCACTGCTTCATCACGCCAATACAATGCATTAGCCAGTGCTGATTGGCCAGAGTACGGAATTCGGCCAATCAGCGCTGGCTCTGCTGGAGGAGGCGGAGTCTAAGATCGCTCCACACCAGTCTCCATTCAGGTCCGACCTTAGACTCCGCCTCCTCCAGCAGAGCCAGCGCTGATTGGCCGAATTCCGTACTCTGGCCAATCAGCACTGGCTAATGCATTGTATTGGCGTGATGAAGCAGTGCTGAATGTGTGTGCTTAGCACACACATTCAGCTCTACTTCATCGGGCTAATAGAATGCATTGGCCAGCGCTGATTGGCCAGAGTACGGAATTCGGCCAATCAGCGCTGGCTCTGCTGGAGGAGGCGGAGTCTAAGATCGCTCCACATGAGTCTCCATTCAGGTCCGACCTTAGACTCCGCCTCCTCCAGCAGAGCCAGCGCTGATTGGCCAGAGTACGGAATTCGGCCAATCAGCACTGGCTAATGCATTGTATTGGCGTGATGAAGCAGTGCTGAATGTGTGTGCTTAGCACACACATTCAGCTCTACTTCATCGGGCTAATAGAATGCATTGGCCAGCGCTGATTGGCCGAATTCCGTACTCTGGCCAATCAGCACTGGCTAATGCATTGTATTGGCGTGATGAAGCAGTGCTGAATGTGTGTGCTTAGCACACACATTCAGCTCTACTTCATCGGGCTAATAGAATGCATTGGCCAATCAGCGCTGGCCAATGCATTCTATTAGCGTGAACTGAGTTTGCACAGGGGTTCTAGTGCACCCTCGGCTCTGCTACATCAGATTGCTACATCTGATGTAGCAGTGCCGAGTGTGCATCAGATGTGTAGTTGAGCAAAACTGACTCAGCACTGCTAAGTCTCTGCATTCGCATAGGAATGCATTGGCCAGCCTTCGGCCAATCAGCGCTGGCTCTGCCGGAGGAGGCGGAGTCTAAGGTCGGACCTGAATGGAGACTGGTGTGGAGCGATCTTAGACTCCGCCTCCTCCAGCAGAGCCAGCGCTGATTGGTCGAGTTCCGTACTCTGGCCAATCAGCGCTGGCCAATGCATTCTATTAGCCCGATGAAGTAGAGCTGAATGTGTGTGCTTAGCACACACATTCAGCTCTACTTCATCAGGCTAATAGAATACATTGGCCAATCAGCGCTGGCCAATGCATTCTATTAGCTTGATGAAGCAGAGTGTGCACAAGGGTTCAAGCGCACCCTCGGCTCTGATGTAGCAGAGCTGAGGGTGCACAAGGGTTCAAGTGCACCCTCGGCTCTCCTACATCAGAGCCGAGGGTGCGCTTGAACCCTTGTGCAGCCTCGGCTCTGCTACATCAGAGCCGAGGGTGCGCTTGAACCCTTGTGCACACTCTGCTTCATCAAGCTAATAGAATGCATTGGCCAGCACTGATTGGCCAGAGTACGGAATTCGGCCAATCAGCGCTGGCCAATGCATCCCTATGGGAAAAAGTTTATCTCACAAAAATCACAATTACACACCCGATAGAGCCCCAAAAAGTTATTTTTAATAACATTCCCCCCTAAATAAAGGTTATCCCTAGCTATCCCTGCCTGTACAGCTATCCCTGTCTCATAGTCACAAAGTTCACATTCTCATATGACCCGGATTTGAAATCCACTATTCGTCTAAAATGGAGGTCACCTGATTTCGGCAGCCAATGACTTTTTCCAATTTTTTTCAATGCCCCCGGTGTCGTAGTTCCTGTCCCACCTCCCCTGCGCTGTTATTGGTGCAAAAAAGGCGCCAGGGAAGGTGGGAGGGGAATCGAATTTTGGCGCACTTTACCACGCGGTGTTTGATTCGATTCGAACATAGCGAACACCCTGATATCCGATCGAACATGTGTTCGATAGAACACTGTTCGCTCATCTCTAGAACCCACGGTTATGTTTAAAGATGCCAGGATATATGTCAAGCAAACATTAGTAAACACAGTGTGAAAGAGTAAATGATATAGACACGTGGACATACAGTAGATACAGGATATACACCATGTGACCAAAAGTATCCAGACACCTGGCTGAAAATGACTTACAAGTTCGTGGCGCCCTCCATCAGTAATGGAGGGGGCTTGCACCTCTTGTTGTTTTGCGTGGCACTATCACAGCACAGGCCTACATTGATGTTTTAACCCCTTAGCGACCTTTGACGTACTATTACGTCATGGACGCGAGGTACTTTGCGCACCATGAAGTAATATTACGTCATGGTGATTCCGCCCGCTCACTAGCTGAGCGGGCGGAATCGGAACTGAGTGATAGCTGTTACTGACAGCTATCACCCTTTTCCATAACCTCCGGTCGGTACTTTTACCGATCGGAGGTTTTAACCCTTTGATTGCGATGGTCAAACATGACCACCGCAAACAAAGGGTGCCGCGATCTCTCCCCCCCCCGCCGGCACCCCCCGGACCGAGATCGGGGGGTGCCGGTATCTGTAATACGTAGTCTGGGGTCTGGTTAGTGACCCCAGACAGCCCTGAGCACTCACTTACCTGGTGATGCTCCCGGCGTCTTCTGGAAGTGAGTCTGTGCCGTCCGCACAGCTCACTTCCTGTGTCTAGAGTGAGACACGTGCAGGCTGTCACTGCAGCCTGTGTCTCAGTCTAGCGTAGAGAATCAGTGATGCAATCTTCACTGATCCATGTGTCCCATAGGGACACAAGAACAAGTAAAAAAAAAAGTGTAAAAAAAAAAATAAAGTATTTGAAAACAATTAATAAAGTTATAAAGTCCCAAAAATCCCTTTTTTCTATAAAAAATGAATTATGTAAAAAAAACACAAAAAATTAATAAAAACAATACATATTTGGTATTGTCGCGTCCGTAACAACCTGTACAACAAAACTGAAACAATATTTAATGTACACAGTGAACGGCGGTAAAAAATAACGGAAAAAACCCGCCGGAAGTAGTGATTTTTCGCCATCTCACCTTACAAAATGTGCTATAAAAAGTGATCAAAAAGTCATATGCACCCCAAAATAGTACCAATAAAATGCACAGGTTGTCCCGCAAAAAATAAGCCCTCAACCAACACTGTCAAGCGAAAAATAAAAATGTTACGCCTCTCAGAAGATGGCGATGCAAAAATCACTGATTTATGTCCCCAAATGTGTTTTTGTTCTGCAGACTTAGTATCGCATAAAAAAATAACATAAATGAGGTATCGCCGTAACCGTACCGACCCGCAGAATAAAGGTCACATGTTACTTATACTGTACGCTGCATGGCGAAAAATGTAAAAGGTAAAACTCAATACCAGAATTGATTTTTTCTCTTTTAAATCCAGCAAAAAAGAGTTAATAAAATGTAATCAGTAAGTTTTAGGCACCCCAAGATGGTGTCATTACAAAATACATCGCATCCCGCAAACAACAAGCCCTTATATGGCCACGTCAGCAGAAAAATAAAGAAAATATAGCCTCTACCAATGTGAAGACAAAATCACGCAAAATCGCCAAATCATTAGAACACAACTGGGTGCGGCAGGCAGGGAATGTATAAGCTGTGCAAGCGAATATCAGGGGACACCCCATATTTACAGCTTATGAGGGAAAATATACCAGAAGTGACCCCCAAAGTGACCCCAGTGTGACTCCCCCAATCATAGGAGCTACTGGGGGTACAGTAGGGAATTTAGTGTCTGCAATGTCCTCCGCACCGCTTATATATTCCCTCTTCGCCATCCGCTGTGCAGTCACGTCCGGGATACTAATACTCACTACACCCCCTGATAAATTCTTTTAGGGGTGCAGTTTTCAAACTGGGGTCACTCCTTTGTGGAATCCACTTTTCTGGTACCTTACAGGCTCTACAAACATGACATGGCGTCTAGATACCAAACATATGAATCTGTACTCCAAAAGCCGCATTGCGCTCCTTCCCTTCTGCCCCCTGCTGTGTGCCCAAACTGCAGTTTATGCCACATGTATGACACTGGTGTAACCGGGGTAATGTCATATGTGAGTATAAACTGATATTAGGGCACATATATGACACTGGTGTACCCCGGATAACGTACGTAATGTCATATGTGGGTATAAACTGATATTAGGGCCCAACCAGACACAGAAGGGAAGAAGGTTATTTGGTTTTTGGAGCACAGACTTAGACGGTTTGGTTTTTGGATGCCATGGCACTTTTGCAGAGACTCTAAAATTTCCCCTACAAAATGGGGTCACTTCTTGGGGAATTCCAGTTTACTGGCACCTCCAGGGCTCTGCAAAAACAACATGGCGCCCAGGAAGTCCCTCTAAATCTGTACCCCAAAAGCTATAAAGCGCAGTGCTCCTTCCCTTCTGAGCCCTGCTGTGCGCCCAAGCAGCAGTTTATACCCACATATATAATTTTTTTGCCCCTCGGGAAGGCCCACTTAATAGTTTTAGGAGTGCAGGTCTCTGACAACACAAAGTGGGTGCAATGCATTGGATACCAAAATGGCATATTTCTTTAAAAATTTCAATTTTTGGGAAGCATTTTTAGTCTCAAAATCATAATACCACTTGATACATTCCTTGATGGGTGTAGTTTCTAAAATGGGGTCACTTTTGAGGGGTTTCCATTGTATTGATACTTTAGGGGCTCAGCAAATCCGACATGGCACCTCAAAACTATTCCAGCAATATATGCCCTCCAAAATCCAAATAGCGCTCTTTCCATTCTGAGCCCCAACATGTACCCATACAGCAGATTATGATCCCATATGGGGTATTGCCGTGTTCAGGGGAAATTGTGTAACAAACTGTGGGGGGCTCTTAATTCTCTAACTACTTGCAAAAATTAAAAATATGGCGCTAAATGGACGATTTATTGGAAAAAAAGTAATTTTTCATTTTCACATCTCAATGGTAAAAAAATCTGTGAAACACCTGTAGGGTCCAAGTGCTCACTAAACCCCTTGATAAATTCCTTGAGGGGTCTAGTTTTCAAAATGGGCTCGTTTTTTTGGGGGGGTTTCCACTGTTCTAGCACTTCAGGGGCTCTCCAAATGCAACATGGTGCCTGAAACAGATTTCAGCTAAATTTGCCCTCCAAAATCCCAATAGCGATCCTTCAGCTCTGGACTTTACAGTGTGCCCATACATCACTTTACATCCACATGTGGGGCATTTCTGTAGTTGGGGCAAAGTGCTTGACAATTTGTGGGGTGCATTTTCTTTTTTAACTCCTTGTGGAAATGCATAATTTGGGGTTAAAGCTACATTTTATAGCAAAAAATGTCACTTTTCCTTTTGTTGGGCCAATTCTGTTACACTCCTGTAGGGTCAAAGGGCTCACTAAACCCCTTGGTAAATTCCTTGAGGGGTATAGTTTCCAAAATGGGGTGACATTTTGGGGGTTTCCACTGTTTTGGCACATTGGAGGCTCTGTAAAAGGGACATGGTGCCTGAAAAGTATTCTAGTAAAATCTGGCCTACAAAATCCAATTAGCGCTCCATCCGTTCTGAGAGCGACCGTGTGCCCGTACATTAGGGTACCAGCACATATGGGGTATTGTCGTGTTCAGGAGAAATTGTGTAACAAAATGTGGGGTGCAGTTTCTCCTTTAACCCTTTGTGAAGATGAAAAATTTGGGGCTACAGTGACATTTTATTATAAAAAAAGTTATTTTTCATTTTCACATCTCAATGGTAAAAAAATCTGTGAAACACCTGTAGGGTCCAAGTGCTCACTATACCCCTTGATAAATTCCTTGAGGGGTCTAGTTTCCAAAATGGGGTGACATTTTGGGGTTTTCCACTGTTTTGGCACCTTGGGGGCTTTGCAATCGGGGCATGGCGCCTGAAAAATATTCTAGCAAAATCTGGCCTACAAAATCCAATTAGTGCTCCATCCGCTCTGAGAGCGACCGTGTGCCCGTACATTAGGGTACCAGCACATATGGGGTATTGTCGTGTTCGGGAGAAATTGTGTAACAAAATGTGGGGTGCAGTTTCTCCTTTAAACCTTAGTAAATGTGTAAATTCTAGGGCTAAATGAATATATTAGTGACAGAAATTGAAAAATGTAAATTTGACTTCCATTTTGTTTTAATTGTTGTGAAATGCTGAAAGGGTTAAGAAACTTTCTAACTGCTGTTTTAGATTCTTTCAGGAGTGCAGTTTTTAGAATGGGGTGACTTTTGGGGGTTTTTATTAGAGAGGCCTTTCAAGTTCCCTTCAGAACTGAACTGGTCCCTTGAAAAATGTGTTTTGGAAATTTTCTTGAAAATTTGGAAAATTACTGCTTGACTTGTAAGCCTTATAATATCTGAAAAAAATGAAAGAGTGCTTAAAATTTGATTGCTACATAAATCAGAGACATGGTTAATTATATTTATGAAAAAATTCGGGTAGTATGACTTTCTATTTGAAAGGCTTGCAATTTCAAAGTTTGAAAACTGCATTTTTTTCAAAATTTTCACCAAATTTCCTATTTTTTCATAATTAAAGACAAAACATATCAACGAAAATTTACTACTGACATGAAGTACAATGTGTTACGAAAAAACAATCTCAGAATCACTTGTGTAAGTTAAAGCGTCTCAAAGTTATCGCCATTTAAAGTGACACATGTCAGATTTGAAAAAAGAGGCCTGGTCCTTAAGTCACTTTTGGGCTGTGTCTCTAAGGGGTTAAACACCTTCTTGCTTCCCACTGTTGAAGAGCAATTTGGGGATGGCGATTGCATCTTTCAACACGATCGAGCACCTGTACATACTGCCTGTGGCGGAGTGGTTACACGACAATAACATCTCTGTAATGGACTGGCCTGCACAGAGTCCTGACTTGAATCCTATAGAACACCTTTGGGATGTTTTGGAACGCCGACTTCGTGCCAGGCCTCACCGATCTACATCGATACCTCTCCTCAGTGCAGCACTCTGTGAAGAATGGGCTGCCATTCCCCAAGAAACCTTCCAGCACCTGATTGAACGTATGCTGTGAGAGTGGAAGCTGTCATCAAGGCTAAGGGTGGGCCAACACCATATTGAATTCCAGCATTACCGATGGAGGGCGCCACAAACTTGTAAGTCATTTTCAGCCAAGTGTCTGGATAATTTTGATCACATAGTGTAAGTTAATACTCATAGACACATCATGCACTTTTTATGACACTTTGTATATTTATTTCTTTATTATATCTTTTTATATATTCTGCTGTACTATAACTATGTAAAATGGAAATAAATGGATAAGCAGATGAAAGGAGAGCATAGCAACTGAATGAACTGGGGGGAATGACCTTAAGGATATGGCCCCATGTAGCACCTTGCAGCAAAAAAGCAGTGCGGGAAAAGCCACGGCAGTAGCATATCATTGTTTTTCCTGCAGAACTTTTCACAGAAAGTTCGTAGAGATTTCTTCTGTGGATTTTCTGCTTCAATTATTTAAACCACGATAGGGAAACCATAGGTATAATTGACATGTTGCGATTTCCAAAACTGCGACGGTTTTGTAAATTGCAGCATATCCACTGCGCGTATTTTACTGCACTATGGGGATGTGATTCACTAAAATCCCATCCACTACACAGTGACTGTAAAATGCCATTTATTTTATTGCGGCATTTCCACCGCAGGCAACCTCAGCGTTTCCACCACGTGGGGCTCTGACCTAAAGGTACATAACATTAGAATAGTCTAGGGTAATCAGATCATAGATACAGCTGTAGAATTCAGTCACTCAGTCAGGACCCAAGTCAGTAAAGATGTGTAAAAGTGCAAAAAGACCTGCAAGGGACACTGCAGAATGGAGCAGTGTGAACAGGTCAGGTGGTGGGTGTGTGGAACAAAACCTATAGTCGTATAGCACAATGAAAGTTGTGTTACATAGACCTCCTTGCAGAAATTAATTTCCAGATTTTAAGTTAGGACAATGTCTAATAGTCCATGGCAGTGAATTCTATAACACTGGTGCAACGCAGGAGAAGCCTAGACAAGAATGAACGAATGCAAGAAGGAAGAGTAAGAGTGAGAAGTCATTGCTGAGAGAAGAGTGAAAGTGGGCTGATTAATGGAAATGGAGGGCAGACGCACTTGAACTTGATGAATATGTGTCTTTTTTCAACCATACTAACTATGTAACCATGTAACTAGGATGGTACCACATTGTAAAAATAGAGTAGTAGGCAAAGCTTTCAATTTAATTTGAGAAGAAACAGATAACCAGTGTAATAATACAGATAGCAGAGTCACTGGTATACCTGTCAAACTAAAGATTAACCTGGCTGCTGCATGAGTTACAATAGCAGAGGTGAGAAGTGATTAGGGAAATCGCATACAGAGAAATAAATCAGATTAGTACTATATATATATATATATATATATATATATATATATATATATATATTTATTTATACAAATACAGATTTATATGTGTGCTAATCAACATAACTAACAGGAAGCTAAAATAAAAGTTCCTATTTCTACCATATAACCCATTCTCTAGTTGTGACCCGATAATAACATGGAAAAGTCTAGGAAAATTCACATTCCTATAGGGCTTCTCTATGGATCTGCCTGCAGGCTAAGTCTGGTCTTACACGACTGTAGTGGTTTCTCTGGTTCGCAATTTGCTGATCGGCAACACTGAATTACACTCCAAAGAGTCATTCCGCAGACGTCAGTGTCTA
The DNA here is from genome assembly GCF_031893055.1 of Leptodactylus fuscus. NCBI lineage: Eukaryota > Metazoa > Chordata > Amphibia > Anura > Leptodactylidae > Leptodactylus > Leptodactylus fuscus. The sequence continues at coordinate 144,723,409 of NC_134265.1, forward strand.
GCTGGACGCACCCATAGAGTTCTATAGGACAGTCCGTGCCGTGCCATGATGTCCGTGACTTTGCGGACCTGCAGTATTCAGTGCAGACCTCGGTCATGGCTATGCCCCAGTCAGGGACTGCCATAGATTTCTGGTATAGTAAATCAATACAGGCAGAAACATAAAAAAAGAGTAACAAAAAGGCCTTGGTAAATTGGCCCCTATAACTTGCTTATGGGACGCAGAATACTTGTAGTCTACTGCAAAATAGATTATGCTAAAATATTTATTATTTATTCCACAATGTATATAAAGTATTGCTGAAACCAGTATCTTTACTTGTGAACAGTTTTAACTACAAGTAATATCGATTTCATCATCTGCAGTTTTGGCTACAACTGAGACCATCATTTACTACAGTGTTACCGCGAGCAAATTTTATTTCACCAACTGCATCGGAACAATCAGGGCTCAGATCTTCTACAGTTAGGGTGGCATGGATGACACTAGTACTTGAGAACTGCAGTTGTAACTGCAACTAATAGGGTCTGTGATCTGCAGTTATTTATTTCACCAGCTGAAGAGTAAAATAAAGTTAATATAATATAATTTACTTGAGCTCTAATAGGACCTTATACAGTAGATGTGGGATTGTAGTGACTTGGTCAGTCATGTAGACATACAGAAAAAAATATTTCCTAGAAATCTCAGGACAAAAAAATAAACTACAGACATAAGGGATCATACATCAGTCTTGTGCATTGGATCAAGATGCACCTAAAGTATTAAGATGCACACACCTCTTAATAAATAAGGCACATAAAAAGTGCCACAACTCCTCCTATCAAGCCTACACATGCCCGTTCTTTCAGAAAATACACAGGAAAAAATGTTTGATCAAGCGAAATATAAAGCAACAACAATTTGTGTATCTTGAACTCTCCAACGATTTCACCAAGACAGCTTAGGCTTTTCTCTAACTTACTAGACTGTATGTAAAGAGAAGCATACATTTTTTTTTTTAATGTAGATTGTGAGCCCCATATAGGATCACAATGTACATTTTTTTCCTATCAGTATGTCTTTCTAGTATGGGAGGAAATCCACATAAACACGGGGAGAACATACAAACTCCTTACAGATGTTGTTCCTGGTGGGATTCAAACCCAGCACTCCAGTGCTGCAAAGCTACAGTGCTAACCACTGAGCCACCATGTAGCCCCAGAAGCATACATTTTACCAGGTACTTAAGAATAACAGATTCCAAAAAAAGAAGAAAGGTCATATGTACATACCATCTCCAGGATTTTTCATGAAGTGTGCCATAATTGTACGTTCATCTCTTCCATATTCATTCTCTGCACGTAAAGTATAAATTCCATTGTTTAGATGCGTTGGACTGTCGAGTTGAAGACAACCATGATGTTCACTCAAATTGTTGCTTGACTCATGAATTTTACTCCAAATAAAATCTGTTTCACTTAGTATATTTCCTTCATGAAACCACTGCAGCTTAGGAGTTGGGTTCCCCCTCACACTGAATGGGATGCACCAGTGATGGTCTAAAGTTGGGTAGTCTATTAGTGTGATGTTTGGTGGAACTAAAATAAAAAAAATAGAAAATTAGACATTCAAATATAGTAAAAATAATAGGCAGGACACAAACATTATAAAGTAATATTGCTTGGTTCCATTTGTCACCATACTATGCAATAATACATAGTAAACCAGGGCCAAAATGAAAAAGAAATCACATTTTATATGAATCTGCATTGAAAAGAAAAATTTGTGGCAATCACAGATCCAGGGTTTCTCAATAGTGAAACATAGAGGGGTGAAAAGATATAATGGTTCCATCTAGCTTCTACAGAATATTCCATTTGTCATCTGTCTCCTGTCCTCAGCTATTACTAAAAGCAAAGATGATGAACCTGTAGCTGTCAAAGTACATTAGGATTTGCAATTTTGCAATGGCCGGAGAGTCACAGGTTGGAGACCGCTGTGCTGCTGTATCCTGGCTGTCTAACTAGAGACAGCTATAAATATTATTGTATCCAGCAATGTCATAGTATTACTTAACTTTGTACAAGGGTTAAAACCCTGTCACAGGAAATTCAAGAGAGATGTATACGCCATAAATGCCTGATAGACGTGAGCATCTATCTGGACAGTGGAGGAAGGGGTTTCCCAGCATGTGCTGCCACCATTCCACTTAAAGCAAATGAGAGACGGGGGAGACCCCATTCTCTAGATATGTGTCTGCATCTATCAGACATTTATGCCATAACCTATGGCATAAATGTCATAGGTTATACATGTGTGAGATACGACAACATGAAGGAAAAAACAAAAGAGAACACCGTGCGGCACCTTGTGCATTATCCTTATGATGATTCTCACAAAAAAAATTGCACTAGTTATAGTCACCTTTGGATGCTGTGAAATTGATCACAGCACTCAAACAAATATTCAGCAATTAATGATTGATAGCTAGCAGATCCTATCCGTGCATCCACGTCTAGTACAGTGCAAAAGTTAAGACCAATCCAAAAAAACTTCTATAGAAGTTACCAATGGACAAATAGATCCGCGCTTACCAACCGTATTCTTGTTTCATTCGTTTATTAATAGCCTCTCACACAACGCGTTTCGAAAAGTCTTATGGGCCCTGATTAAAACTTTTGTCCCATTATCCACTCCCTAAAGTAACTTCTTGATAGCGATGGTTATGGGCGCTGCAGCAAAATCTCAGATTTCAACAACTGCAGTTAACAAGAATACGATGAGTGAGCAGTGCCCAGCATGTATTCAATACTGGGAGCTGCAAACGGTGGGAAACAACTGATCAACATTGTAACATTCTAATAGATGTAAGAGATCAGTGGCGGTCCAACAACCAGGGCCCCTGCTGTTTAACTTTTTGAAGTTACTGTGGTACTTTTTCAAGCGCTGTGACTCCTTCACTATTTACATTGCACAAGAACTGTTTTATAATCACCATGCAACGTTATTAGAAGCTGTTATAATAGTGCATGGCTGCTATAAAACAGAGGGTGTGTGATCTGAATAAAGAAGGTACCCCACACAGTATTAAACACTCCACAATGACCTCACTCAGTCTTATATGCCCCAAACTGTCCCCCACACAGTATTATATGCTCCACATTGGCGCCCCACGCAGTATAATATGCTCTGCAGTGGGTCCACACACAGTACTATATGCTCCACAGTGGCCACTGCACAGTATAATATGCTCCACAGTGGCCCCACACAATATAACATGCTCCCAAGAGCCCCCCCTAGAGCCTCTTCAGGTGAACCCCCTCTGCTTTGGTGCTATTATTGTACTCTGTGGTCTCCTCAGTGTATAATGGTCATGCTAATATATTTGATAAAATGCGTTCATGATAAGCAATCATATTTAAATGATAGTGTCTAACCAATCTTTACTTACAATGTACATTGAGCTCCACAAAGACTTGCTCTTCTCCCACAACATTTTCTGCTGTACAGACAAGAGTTTTTGTGTTGTCTAGTGATGTCACGTTCTTCAGTGTAAGGAAACCACCATGCTTTACCATCTCTATCTGAAGGAGATATAAGTATAATAAGTAATGTCATATTTTCACTCAGTTTGATAATATGCGTAAGATTACTTTGTACTTTGTATGCTGGGTCTTACCGAAGTGTTAGACTTAATCTGTGATACATCCCAGGAGACATTGGGATCAGGTAGTCCGGACGCTTCACAGTATACACTAGTACTGTTACCTTCCAGAACTTTAAGTTCTTGAGTGCTTGTATTAACTTTAGGCAGATCTGTGGAAGGAAAAAAGGACTTTAAATTCAACACCAGATTAGTGGTTATTAATGACAACAATCAATCTCGGATAGGTAATTAATATTAGATTATGGCGCTCCATCTTGGCTATCACACAATGTACGGAGCTGACCCTTAATATGCTACAACATTCAATATGTATACACATTCATATCTATCTATCTATCTATCTATCTATCTATCTATCTATCTATCTATCTATCTATTACATAGTTGTAACAAAGCATATTGCTCCACTCCCTACACAGTGCTTTCTGATCAAATCGAAAAGCATGCCCACAACATTCACCTATAGAAGTAAATAGATTATAAATTGATATTCACAGCTCCAAACAACTTATTGGCCAGGGTGTCACCACCATAAAGATACACAGAAAATTGAGTGAAAATATATACAGTCGCATATTAATTTGTAATAAAAATGGTGATATCTTACATTTAACAAATCTACTGATTTTATCTCTGCTTTAATATTCAAAAAATTCTAAAGTTTGGAATCATACATACATAATTATACATATCTTTTGGGATTTTCACACTAGCAGACTATACGTTTCATGGCATTACTTATTAGTACATTTGTTTCAGTTGTTAAATATAAGTTCATTTGGTTAAAAAAAATAAAGCATAAAAATCAAGCAACATTCTTGGGTTTCCCTCCGTGAAAGACAGATTATATATAAACTAAAAAATATATGTTTAGGATGCGTAGGAAACATCAAACAAGAGAGGATATCCAGATCTAGTCAGAGTAAGAGGGTATGAATTAAATATCATTTACAGCATTGCATTCTATTATATCTTTAAATCATGTGTCTTCCTAACTGTATTATTACATTACACTTAGACTCAATAATGCAGACAGCAATTTCTTCCTGAATTATCACTCTCTGTTTAATTGGGCCCATAAAATGAATTGGGAATCATTAACAGCAGAGAGGAACAAATCATTTCCCATAATTTGGTTTCTCTTTTCCAGCATGTAAAACAGACGATGACTACGGTATATTTCGAGGTTAGGCATTCTACAAGTCCTATACATCATGCTGTATGTTTTAATGAATTAGCATTGCATCATGGAGTTGCAGATTTTTTTTTTTTTTTACAATGGTTTTATTTTAATAAAGCTATTGCAAAAATTAGAAATATTTCTCTATCTGATCTACCCAAATCTATTTGCTGCATTATAAAAGGTTGGAAAACTGGAGTTGGTTTCTTTCTCAGTAGGTGACGCCGAACATGGACAAGATTTGAAAGCAACCACGTGTTTCTAACCTTATACCAACCATTTTAGGCTAAGGCTTCACATTGCGAGCCACAGCCAAAAAGCGCTGCGGAAAAGACTGTGTCGGAAATACATTGCGTTTTTTTCCGAAGTGCTTTTCACAGAAAGTCCACAGAGTTTTCCTCTGCGGACTTTCTGCCTCTATTATACCTATAGGGAAATCAACAACATTTCCGTAGGTATAACTGATATGCTGTGATTTACAAAAATGCAATGGTTTTAGAATTGCAGAATTTCCACTGCGGATTAATCTGAGTCCCAACCATTTTGCAGGTATTGTAATGCACAGTATTTACTAACCTAAAGGGGTTTTCTGTCCCCTTTGAATTTTTTTTTATACTGATGACCTATCCATAGGATATGATCTCTGAGCATCCAACTCCAGGATCCTGCACAGATCAGCTGTTTTGGAAGCCTGTAGGTGCCAGGAGCAGCAACAGTGGATGTGGAGCACATGCATACTCACCTATTCAAGTAATAGGAGAAGAGCTTCACTTCCCTGCAACAATGGCTATGCAGTGGATGGGGCAGCTGGATTGCACGTTCTCTACTGCTATAGCTTTGAGCGCTCAGATGCTGCTGGAAAGCTGATCTGTGCTTGGTCCAGGTGTTGGATCCCTACTAATAATATGGTGGTGACTAATCCAAATCGATTAGAAGCCAGACAACCGTTTTAAGGCTACCTTCACACTGTACTAGTGTGTGAAGCTGGTAAACTCACGCTATATTACAACTCACGCTATATTTCTATTTTTACTACATGGGAAATTGTATTGGAAAATGCCATGTCTAGAGCATGGTGTAAAAAAAAAAAGCAAAAAAAAACCAATGCCATGGACTCAAATCAAGCGCCAAAACTGAGAATGAGTGCCGGAAAAAGACTTACATCACAAGAAACAACTGCACATGTGTGAAATGAGCCTAAAGAGAACCTGTCAGCACCCCTGCCTTGTACATTTTAGTAAATAGTGTTGGACTCACCATTAAACAATTCTTAATGAATTTTTAATGATGTGTTAATGGTTAGGTGTTGTTCCACCTTCTCTTTACAATTGTGTTAGGGTGTTTGGTGGACATTTTTAAAATATACTTTATTTATTATTACTTATTGTACTTCTTTTTAGTAGAAAACAGGTTGTAAAGTTCTAAACATTACCATGGAAAATCCTTGCACACTGTATAGTCTCAGTATGTGCAAATGTAGTAAAGGGAGCCCTTTAAATAGCTGTATACAACCTAGAACAGTGATTCTGAAGCCATATGAAATCCGCAGGAGCTGCTGCACGATAAGCTTACATTCCTGATTTTATTTTTAACTAGTGATATTTAGTTTTTTATGGCTAGATACGCTATCTTATGTGACCCCTTTTCCAAGCAACTGTGGCATAGCTACATACTAGCAATACACAGTAATATGTATGAATTCTCCCTTGCAACACTTATTTAGAGGGTTGCTAGAGAGAGACTGTAAAAACTGTTTTCTATTAAAAGGAAGTTAAAGGTGAACATAATTGTATCTATATTTGTAGATAATTAAAAGTTAAGCATTTTTGCAAATATAAGTAATTAAAAATTCTGCAGAATTTTAAAGATTTCCTCTAACCATCTTAGTGGTGACAGTCTGTTGTCTTGATTGGTTGCCATTAGATACGACCAAAAATGCAGACACGTTCTATGGTCTGAGACTTGCCAGGAACCCAGCCATGATTTTCTTATTGTACCTGGGTTATCAGGCAGGGACACTACATGTATCAGAAGATATCCCGGCCACAATAAAGAAATCATGGCTGATTTTCTGAACTTAGAAAAATCCTGCATTCATGGTTGTATCCACTGGCAACTGATCAAGACAGCAGACTGTGACCACAAGATATTTAGAGAAAATCTTTAAAACTCTGCAAAATATTTAATTACTTATATTTGCCAAAATGTTTAACTTCTAATTATCTACAAATTTAAAATAATTATGTTCATGGGAATACCCCTTTAAATAGGTTAATATATTAAATAACAAAAATGTTCCGTAAACTCCCATATACACGCTCGTAAAAAAAAAAAGTTAACGACAGTTACATTATATGATATAATATGTTGTGCTATTCCTCCTAGAATCTTACAAATAAATAGACAGCTTTTGTTACCAGACAGAGGTCTATCCCTGCAAAGTCTGATTTTTGCCAGTCAGTGCTCACAATGTTAGACAGTGTAGGGTCGTGCATCTTAGAAAAGGAATATAGCAACACCCATTTCTTGGAGCAATAACAGAGAAATAGTACGATGCACAGTTTTTAGAAAAGATTCTCCAGATTCTCCATGTATAGAGCCTTAGTTAATTGTGGCCACAAAGCAGTGAAGAAATGAGAAATACAAATCTTTTTATGTGTATACAAACCAGCCTATTAGTGCATCAGGGATGTGGCCTGATTTACTAGATCAAGAGTGTCAAGTGCTCTGAATGGCCTCTAAAATTGTTGCCCAATGTTGCACCTTCAGTAGTGAATTACATTTTTCAGTCTCCATTCCTTTCACAGCAATCTGTCGGTAGATTTGGTGAATGAAGCCCCATCACTGATGCCGCTAAGGCTGATTTCTATATCCATAAAAAGATAATTATTCTCTGCATTGCTCAGTTTGTAGACACGGATGGATGTATCTGATTCTAGTAAAGGCCCCTATAAAGCACCCTTATTAGTTTGAGTGACATTCTGGACTCCCTGGGACTCCCTTTACTGTTGTCACTGAATATTCAGACTTTGAAACATTTAGAATGGAAAGAGCAATGGCAGAATCATGTCTAACGGTATTAAAAGTTAAAATTTCCTGTCCCTTTATACCTGATCATAACATGTATTAGGGTGGGTTCACTCTAATGGTGTTAATGTCCATTGTGGTTATCCATCAAAGGATGACAGCATTGGACATTAAAGGGGCTCTATCAGCAAAATCATGCTGATAGAGCCCCACATATGCGTGAACAGCCTTTAAAAAGGCTATTCAGGCACCGTAAATGTTATATTAAACTACCCCCCGTTTTAAAATAAAACCCTAAAACAGAATGTGATAAACTTACCCATCGTGCACGGTGGGCGGGCATTCAGGGTCCGCCGTCTTCTTCATCCACGCCTCCTCTTCCTGCGATGTCCTTGGGTCCCGTCTTCTCCGGCACTCGCGAACTGACATTGCTTAAAAAAAGGCCTGGGCGCATGCGCAGTAGCATGCTGCTTCTACTACGGCTACTGCACATGCGCCCACGCCATTTTTTTTAGCAATGTCAGTTCACGAGTGCCGGAGGAATACGGGACCCGAGGACATCGCAGGAAGAGGAGGCGTGGATGAAGAAGGCTATTCACGCATATGTGGTGCTCTATCAGCATGATTTTGCTGATAGAGCCCCTTTAACAGACAGATGCAGACAGAGCTCTCTCTGTCAGGTGTTTGTCTGCATCCACCCAATATAACAAATATGATGGAGCCTTTCTTAGTAGAAGACTTTTTATTCTGTTACAATAGTAAACAAAGATGATGAAAGGGTCTGTGATGTTATTTACATTAGTATCAACGGGAATGGACACGGACGGAGGTGAAACCGTCTGTGTACGTTTCTCTGCTACAGTTAATGTCCACTACTGTCATCCGATGACGGATGACAGCAATGGACACTAACAATGGTAGTGTGAACCCAGCCTTGTTGTGTAACCTTATATTTATAGTGTCAGCCACACATTACATATTGCAATATTATTGCTAATAATACTTTGAGCAGCCATCTTAAACTGATGAAACTGAGACTGCAGAAAATGGATGAAAGAAAGCAGAAAACATTCCAGTAAATGGCCAGTCATCTGCTTCTAGCAATACAGGCAGGCTGCAGTAAGGCAGGGACACTATTCAGGTCCTTCTAAAGCCGCTTTATCTTGGTTTTATAAGCTACATCGTAGAAGAACATCTGACAGAATTCTATGGTGTGCGGGGAAGAGAAGGAAATGATCAGGAACATTTCACCACATGACTAGTTTATTCATTTCTGTGTTCTGTTGCTATGGAAACAAGTGAGAAGTAGAATGACATTTTCACTAGCGCAGTGCCTCTTCATGTCTGCAGTGGCAGGGGTGGGGAGAAGGAATGGGGAGACTCTCGAGGAGGAACCAAAGACAGGAAAAGATGATTGTTACAATCTCAGGTCAAGCTGCTAATAATGTTGTATCATCACATGCGTTTCATCACCTCGCACTTCTCAGAAGATGGCGAATGTCTCTAGCCGCAGTGTAGAACAACCACAGAACACAATGAATAGCAACCGTTAGAATTGAAGCATAGTGACATTTCTTCCAAATATAACCCTCACTTTTCATGTCATCCATCTCTGTATTTGTATTGCAATCTATAACTGGTGAAAGCAGGAATGCACAATATAGTCCTTGTATGCCGAATGTGACACCTTTAAGGAAGATCCACATACTGAATATTGCAACAAATCTGTAGTCAGTCCTCGGCAAACTATCCATGTATAACATGCAGACTTTACAGTGGATTTAGAGCAGACTTCATTCAGCTACAATGAAAAGGGTCAAAATCGTGATGAAAATGTAGAATAGAAATTGACATAATCTTTTTGCAGAAAAGATGGGATTGGTAAAATCTCATCCCTCTGCTGCAATACTGTATTCTGCCGCAATTCACCTGGTAAAATATTCAGCAATTCCATAACATATGGACCTTGTCTTATGAAACAATGATACTTTACACCAGTATGCAAAAGAGCAAACATGCAGTTATTTGTTTCACTTTCATATACCACATATCACTGTTAATAATGTCACTGAATCAATAACTTTGGGCAAGGTATGTTCACATCCAGGAGCACACCTATATAAGGGGCAGCTGTAGCAATGGCTACTTGGCCCTGGACACGTAGGGGGTCTCAAAGGTGTCTCTGATACATAAAAGATACCACTATTCTAAATGAGAAGTAGGCAGGGGCCCCAGTAAAGATTTTACACTGAGGCCCAGGAGCTTCAAATTTCAGCTCTGTTCACATTTGCTTTTGGCAGAATGATGAGTACTGTAATGGATACCGACAGACCCCGTTATAGTCAACAGAAATCTACTGCAGATGTGAACTTACCTACAATCTTTCTTCCTTATTTGTATTTTCACAGTAACTGCATCTTAGCTGCGTTGTCTACTTGGAGTCTACGATGGTCTTAAAAATGTCTATTGTCTTATCATAGGTTCAACCTTCTACTCCCTCCCATGCATGCTCTATATTACAATTCTGCTTCTTCCAACAAGAAGATCGCTAGGAAGTCAGTTTACAGAAGACAAGGACAGGACATTTGTAGATATATATCATCCGGTGGAATAAACTAAATAATTCACATAAATGCTACATACTTATGGGAAGAGAGATGGGCTCAATAGGCAGTTGGTTAGTGCCCTCCAAAGTGGATAGGGGAAATTTATGGTTTTAATGCAATGTTCTGCCATAAAGTTTTTCTAACCAATTTCCCTCTAGAAAAGAACACTATGGATTGGTGGAGAAAAGAGTCAAATTGGGACAATTTCATGCAAGACAGTCCATTCAGCAACTACTGTGTTGAAAGAAATAAAGGGGAATGCATGCGAAAAATGCCATTTTGGGCATCAACACAGTTTGCCTTGCTCCTGCTGCTTCGTGTGTATGGGGGTAAAAAATAGGAGCGGTCTCCTTTAAGTAATTTATGGTTTTAGTATTGATGAAATTTAATCCTTAAGTCATAGGATTCAAAACAAGAGAAAACCCTGTCTTTTTCCAGTCTCTGTAATGCACAGCTCCATGTTTCTCACATATCATGACCTAATAAATTAAGACTGAATTTACACATAAAATAAGCCTTGGTTACTTTATAAGGTTTTGTTTCCATTCTTATCATGTGATTCTCATAAAACCCTTACAACTCCCTGCACAGAGAATTTCACACTGTCTTCTTTTTTATTTGTTCACCTGCAAGATACAATCTATCATATCCTCTTCCAGTGACTGGACTGTGGCCAGACGCTCGACTCAAAACAATATGGGATGTCAATTCTTGGCGGAAAGAATTACTCTCCAAGTGTGTAGGATTAAGTCAGTCCAAATCAGATGTGGACTCATATAATAAATGCATTTAACATAAGTAACAGCTTTGTCAAGATAAAGTGGAATAAAGTAATGGTAAAATGTGGTTGCAGACTATAGATGATATAGATACAGCACTGCTGATAGTTAAGTGGCTACTTATAGGTCAGGTTACATAACATGTATATGTTACATATACTCATTTAGTACAAGAGACAGGTATGGCACATTACGCCGTATGCAGTATTATAATCCCTATTGTAGATTATATACCAGATAACTCGTTTTACTTCCTAGATTCACGTTTACTTTATTACATATCGCTTAGGTTAGCTAAAGATTATACATTAAACCCCCTCCCCCCAAACAGTTTTGCCTGAGTTCTGCTCAGGCTTTGAGCAAAGTACCTAATAGTATACAGCTATATATATATGTAGCTGGCAAATTTTACATATTGGATATACCTAATAGTATAGCCATGGCAGTAAAACTTCAGTGTAAACAGTTATTTTAAAGGTACCTAAAGCCAAAATCATGCCTGTAATCCCAATAGAACCAGAGCTAGCACTGGTTAAAGAAGAGCTGCATATACTCACAGCTCTTATTTCAACCTGTATGCAGGGGAACACATGTACTGACAGTATGCAAGAGAGGAGAATAATGGTAATTATTTTTATCACTCTAACTTCAGCTGACTTCATGATATCACACCCCCTTATTTATTGTCACATATTGGGGTCTTAAAGCTATATTAGATGGTCAGATTTCTTGCGGGTGAAGAGCTGATCAATGAGAAACACTGACATTTGCTTGTGTCAGCCTTATTATACAGGCCGATGCAAAGTGAAAGGGAGAAGGAGCAATCTCTGCTGCAACAATTTCTACCCATTGAGCTGCATGGATTATCGGCAGCACTGACCTTATTACACATGGTACTGCTTGAAGTACATTTGTCTTTGCATGATTTGTGAGAACACCATGCAGAAAAGATACAGAGCCCATTATAGTCTATGGGGTTTGTGTGATTTCATTGCTTACCGCTTTTTAAAGCGTTCGGTATTCTGTTCAGGGGGTCCCCAAGCGGACTCTCTGAACAGAGTACCGAACGCAAAAGTGAACCGGGCCTTAAGAAGAAACCTGCATTAGTGTCCTTTTCCCCTTACTTTTTCTCTAGTCTCTGTCCCCAACTGTCAATACTTACCTTAATACAATATTTAAAGAATATGCAAATCTGTCTCCCAAGATGTAAACAGGGAGACAGTGCCTCTGTTATGCTGCCCTCTATAGCAGGGCAGCATAACAGAGACACTGTCTCTCTGTTTACATCTTGGGAGACAGATTTGCATATTCTTCCCATGTTCCTTTGCAGTGGAGCAACTATGGCTGTATAAGTCTCCACACACCTGAGAAGGTGGTCTCTCCCTAAGGAAAGACGTTATCCCCACAATACAATATTTCACTTCTCTTTTTCTTCTGAAATCTTTTGCCTTCTCTTTCAAACCAGCTGTTATGACCCCACTATTTCTCTCAATTCGGCCAATGACTTAAGACTAACATCCTCTATTGTTAAAACCTTCCACACTCATCTCTAAAATTTCTCCAAATTTGCACCACTTCTCTGGAATGCTCTACCCTGGACAATCATATTAACACATCTCTTCAGACAGGTCTATCACATTTCCTAATCTAAATCCTTCCACAGTTATGCTCCCTTAAACTAACCCTTGTCTGTGCACGCCTCCCCACCCCTTGAACACAAAACCTTTGTTAGTAGCTTGCTGAAAGCAAACAGTTTAAAATATTGTTATGCAGAATGTATCTTAAATGTGAACCTATGCTCTATAATGTCAACACATCTGGATTTTTACTGAGCATAAACGATTTAACACATCCAAGTACAGCTAGGAAATTCAATATCTGTGTCAATATAACTGAATCATGTAGAATAATATTTATAACCCTATACACATATATTTATCTTACACAGTTATCTAGTTTTGACAGAGATCTGAATTGTGGCTAAGCATTGTGACACTTCATTACAAATGACAGTATACAACAATCCTTAAGAACAGTCAATAAGAATGTCTAACTTGGACTATCCACTTGAAGCTGTACAAACAAACGTTTTACTAGAATTGTAGTGATAAAGTATGAACAAAAATCAATTATGCTTATACATAATTATCAACCAGTATTAAACACTAAAAATAATATACTCTAGGGAATGTGTCTCTTACCAGCACTTAGTAAATCGATATTGTGATGTGTGATCATATTTCTCCAAGGATTGGGCCCTTTGACTATTATATTCCCTATTTTATTACATAGCCTTACAAAGTATTGGTCTATTTGTAGCAGTTATAGACATCATGCTGTGATTTGCATATATATATATATATATATATATATATATATATATATTTCTGCAATTGATTAAACTGCTTCAATGTGGCATCTTAACAAAAAAAATTTATTGTTTTTTGTTGTCTTCCTTGATAAAAAGCAACAAAGCACAAAGCAACAGTTTAACCAAGAAGTTCAGGTTAAATCTGCTACATCATATACCGTATTTTTCGGACTATAAGACGCACTTTTTTTCCCCAAAATTTTGGGGGAAAAGAAGGGTGCGTCTTATAGTCTGAATGTGCCTGGCCTGGCACCCGCCGTAATAGAGAGGCGAATGCCGGGAAGTGATAGACGCCGGGGCCTGAGACATCGCTACGATCCTCTGCCCTGCCTGAAGCCAGCAGCGGGAGGAGTGATGCTATTCCGCTCCTCCGTCCCCCCGCCGCTGGCTTCAGGCAGGGCAGGGCAGCGATGTCTCAGGCCCCGGCGTCTATCCCTCCCCGGCATCCGCCTCTCTAGTACAGCGGATGCCGGGTCTGCAGTCTGTCAGCGGCCTCTTCTCCCCCGGGGCCGGTCCCCACCGGCCCCGTAACTGTAGAGTTGCAGGCCGGCTCCTGCGCGGCGATATCGCAGGAGCCGACCTGTTCGGGTGACAGCCGGGAGCCTAATGAGGCTCCCCGGCCTGTCACGGCTATATTAGTATTGCGGCTGGTCTCTATGACCAGCCGTAATACTAATAGACAGAATGTCCCATAGACGGCAATACACTTGTATTGCCGTCTATGGGACTTGCAATCAAGTGACCGCAGGTTCAAGCCCCCGGGGGGGGGGAATAAAATAGTAAAAAAAAAAAAAAAAAAAAAACTTTAAAAATATATAATAAAAATATGAAAAATAAAAGTTCTAAATCACCTCCTGTCCCTAGAACATATATATAAAAGTAGAAGATCATATGTCATAAACCACCGGGTTTTTTTTTCCAATACAAGGTGATCTAAGCAATAGATATTCCCCAAAATGGTATAACTAAAAAGTACTTCTGGCCCCGCAAAAAAACCCACTCTATGCGTCCCCGTACAGCTGCAGGGTCACCTGTCAATGTGGCCTTGCAGCTGTTGCAAAACTACAACTCCCAAATATTAAATATTTTACCATTTTTTGCTTCAAATTTTTTTTTCCCTATTTTCCTCCTCTAAAACCTAGGTGCGTCTTATAGTCCAGTGCGTCTTATAGTCCGAAAAATACGGTATATATATATATATATATATATATATATATATATATATATATATATATATAACAACATGAAGATTGCTGTCTATAATGTTGTAATAGACAAGGTCAGCTTATTGAGGTGCCTCTAGAAAATTCTATGACATTCCTTACTTTTACATTAATAGTGTTTACAGAGCTTTCCATGTGCACATAAAGACATTATAAGTACCGCCATTAAAATCTTCTAACATAGTGATTTATCATAGCTGCATTTGTTTACCTAGACGTAACGTCACACTGGCGAATAGTTCCACATGTTGCACATGATCAGACAATTTCAGAAGCTTATGCAATTTGGGGGAAAAGGTTTCTATAAATGTAGAGCGTTGCCTTATAGAAGGCAGGACTGGATTACAGTATTGTAGGCATCACTGCGTACCTAGAAGGATTTTGGGAGCATGACTAACGCTTTAGTCCCATTGTCTTTATGGCCTCTGCTTTAATTGCTGCCATTACCTTTAGGGTCCCATTGTAAAGAAACATACATTTCATGTACATGTATACAGCATATACAATTTTTTTCCTGGATACTACTGAACAGACTACTACAGTCTACTACCCTTCACCAATCTTTGGTATACTGACATGCATGTGGAATATACTCCTTTGGCTATTGTCTGGCTAATGTAAACCTCTAAAAAATAGTGTCCATGTTATAAGCTTTCTCAGCATTATAAACATATATCACAAAGGTGCAGAGAAGCCAACCTAGGACAAATGTCTATGTATCCGGGTGCTTTTCTGGGGCCATATTGTTTACCATATACATTTATCCAGTCAGGTTTTTTTTTTGTTTGTTTGTTTTATTTGTTTATAAAATGGCAAAATGTTCCAAAGAAATGTTTAATGGCCTAAAATATCACCAGAAAAATCTGTATGCAACACCATGTAACAACAAAAGTGACAACACAACCATACTATCCATAAAACATGAGAGATGCAGTCGGAGATACAGTACCCTAAGGGGATGTTCACACACAACAAACAATACATTCCACACATCTACAAGGGGTTGTTTCTGGAGCACAAGCATGAATTTCTACAACCCCCTTTTAGATGTATGGGATAGTATGTCATACACTAACAAGTTGGTGATTAGTTTCTTAGGAACCTTGTATAATTCTGTAGTCAAACAGGACCAACATGAAAATATAGAATTAATAACATCTTACCACAGTCGGGGATGTGCATACTGTTTAGCGGTATCCTTTTGCCATATTCATTGAAACAGTATATGTTATGTTTGTCTATAATGCTTGTCTCTGGAAAAACTTTGATCCACATTATTTCGCAAGTACACAGGAATGGATTGTTACCTAGAATTCTGGAAGAACAGACGTTATATCAGCATCTCTTTAGAATAGATTTTGCTACAATTCACAATAAAATCATTATGACAAACTGATAGAGAATTTAGATTGTGAGCCCTATATGGGACAGTGACTAGCAATGTCTGTAAAGCGCTGCAGAATATGATGGCGCTATACAAGAGAAATAAATAAATGATCAAATCATTAATCCATCAATAATCAGTTTGGCATATGATCTGGACACTGTTCATTCAGTATATTACAAAATCAGTTTGCCGTACAGCATATAGTATATTATACAATCTGTACATGGTATAATATTTGGGGCAAATATCAGGAACAAGCATCCCTAGAGACGCTTGTTACTGATAACTGCCATGTTTATTGGTATTTCTGATCAGCCAACCAATGAACAACTAAAGATGCAGGATTATCAGGAGTTTCTTGTCCTATGTAAACATGGATGTGCTCAGGGGCGTAACTTGAGCAGGTGCAGAGGGTGCAGTTGCACCAGGGCCCAGGCGCCTAAGGGGGCCCATAAGCACTGGCATCAGTATTCAGATTGCAGCTTCCATCTGGCCTATAAACCAAGGAGACCCACAGATTACCCTAACCACACTAAGCTCCTTAGCACACATAACCATCACTATGAAGAATTCGCTGTAGGGATATAGTAGGGGGCCCAGGACAAAACATTGCTCTGGGGCCACAAGATTTTAGTTACATCACTGGATGTGCTGTTGATAAGCGGTGTAGCCCAATGGGAGAGGAACCATCGCAGCAGTGATCATATCTCCCCTGGCCAGTTTGCATAGGCCTTCACAAATAGGCAATACAAATGATTGCCAATATATATACTTTCTGACGTATGGTACTTGTCCTGCCCAGCAGTGGCCATTGCACTAGCACCTTTAGACCAACATATATACAAGAACTACTACTATTTCTGTAGATATGCTGAACTTGTGACTTCTCTGTTACATAAACAATCACTTTAAAAGACATAAAGGTAATTTATGGAAAGACTGTTCGAGGTAAAGTAGATAGACTGTAAATTAGTAAAAGGAGGTAACATGAATGGGAACTTTGAGCGCAGTTATTGAACAGCTCCATTCACTGGAATGGTTAACATGGCGGAGTCCTGATAAGTAATGAGTAATCTATATTTGGGTTACTCTTCATTTCTCATGTTGTGATGAGATCGCAACTTGCTCTCCATTTAATCTACTTTGTAGTACTTTAAAGATTAGTTAACCATCTTGCCTGGCTGTACAATATCACAGAGATGTTTTAAAGGACCCTTAAAAACAGTTTATCATTCCCAAGTGATTCATATTAACATTCCTTCACATAATGTAATCCAGCAGTATCATTGATAGTGACAAATAACTCAAGGCTAGAACACAACCACAGACCATTTATGACAATTGTAAATGATAGGGAAAGGGGGAGGGTGGTTGTCAGGGGGGATATTTTACCCTGTAACAAGTGATGTGTATTACATTGATGACATAATCCATATGTGATAGTAGCACAATAATAGATGCTTTGTTTGGGTGCAATAATTTGTTACTTTATAGAATTTCTCATTGGAGCTGTGCAGATAACAGAGTATTATAACTCCTAACCATAAAACACTTGTTGTAACAGATAATTGATAAGTAACAGGTAGACAGCCATATGTGTTGTACTCAGATTTTTTTGGTATATAAATCATATTAAACCTATATTTGGTTATGACCCAACGTTGTAGAATTACAGCGGAGACAAAAGCTGCATGTAGTAAAGTGAATGAGAGTTGGCTTAATCACATCCATATATTGTGGGGGAAAAAGCTGCAGAAAAGCAGCTTTTTTCAAAAACATGTTCATTTAGCTGCGGAATGGCACTTCTTTTTTCCATATAGATTTAATAGAGGAAGGAATAAAGCAGAAAAAAATACAAAACCTCAATGAAACACACCGCAGAAAGACAGTTTCTGTGAGCTTTTACCCTCAGTGTTTTTAAGCTGCGTTTCACTATGTGGGGCCCTAGCCTTAAAGTAAAAAGTATAAATATAGCTTATTTCTAATATTTATTAGAAAAGCCAAAATCAATCCATTTGTTAGACAAGGGGTAAAGACAAGAAATATGACATGCCTCCAACCATTATTAATAACTGGGGATGAACTGGCTTGTGTCTTTTTTTTTTGGATATGTAAGATAGATAGATAACATTATTGTATAGATAGATAACCTTAAATAAATCTTGCTAGGCTAAAGAAGATTTGTCATTGAACTATGACCTGGGTGAAGTATGGCATCAACTAAAGAAGCCCCATACACCATACATTCCTTATGTGTAAAGGGCTTTTCCGAGACTAAGAAAACAGGACTAAAGGCAAGAAATGCTTGTTATATGAATGAGCCATTTTTGACCATTTGTATCATTCCTCAGATTTTCAGGCTCTATACAACATATACTGTATATGTACAACATAAATATATACTGTATATATATGCTTACACATATATATATATATATATATATATAAATAAATATATATATATATATATATATATATATATATATATATATATATGCAAATGTATTTGTATGTATAGTACACAAGAATATGCATGAGTATTTTCACGTAAGTTGATTGAGAATGTCTGTAAAACGCTGTAGAACATGTTGGCGCCATACAAGCAAGAGAAATAAATAATAAGTGTGTGTATAAATCCGCATAAACAGACACCCCGAACACAAATTACTATGGACATGCATGTGCACACATACTGCTCCTTTACAGTCCATAGATTGACAGATACCAAGAGATAGTGTAACACTAGGTTTCCATTAGTGTTCGCTCTCCGTTGTTTGGGTTCATTGGGGAACAGAAAGGCGGACCTCTAAAACTGAGCTGTGTCCGTCTTTTTTAAACTGAAATATGTGGAGGAAAAAGTCCTCCATCCAGGAATTTTTTCTCTGCCAATCTTCGGTGGACTTTGCAACAAAGTTTTCAGAGGAAACCTCGACGCAGTTGTGAATCTAGCTCGTTCACATCTGCGTCAGTAATCCGATCAGGAGAATCCGCATGAGGACCCACCCCCCACGGACTACCGAACGCATTGGCAAGTGGTGTACAGTGAAAGCACACGGACCCCATAGACTATAATGCGGTCCGTGTGCTTTCCGCACGGTCTCTGCACGGAACATGTGGACAGAAAAGTAGTTCACGATCTACTTTCCTGTCCGCATGACTTGTGCAGAGACCGTGCGGAAAGCACACGGACCGCATTATAGTCTGTGTGCTTTCACTGCACATCGCTTGCCAGTGCGTTCGGTAGTCCATTCGGGGGGTCCCCGTGCAGACTCCCCTGTACAGATTACTGACGCAGATGAGAAAGAGGCCTTAGTAGTACAACTAACAATGTATCTTTGTCTGCTTTTGTCATACAATCTGGTCCAATGACACAATTCCCAGTAAGCCTGTGTTCACATGGTGCATTTTGGCTTTAAAAAGCATGCATTTTTATTGGAAAAACAATTTAAAAAAAAAAACACATGGAGTTTTTGAAACCTGCACATGTGTATTCCAAAAACACATGTGGATTTCTGATTTTTGGGAAAAAAACACACTACGTGAATACAGACTGAGCAGGATCCTTCATGATACTGAAGATTAAGCATTCACATCTTTTGCAGGGGGGAGGAACATATGCTGCTTGTCTCCTTCACTCTTCCTATGCATCTACCATGATGTCAGCCTGTTAGTACCTGATGGGTTCAAATAAAAAAAATAAAAAATGTGTTTGTCTCTCTGTCCATGCGGCTGCTGCCTCTAATAACTGATGTGATTATCTAGGTGTGTGAAGCAGCAGATAGTTTCTCAAGTGATCTGGACCAGTCCCCACCTCTTCCTGGCTGCTCTGGCAGTCAATAAAGTTTATACAAATACTGGTTTCATCAGTCATCACATGGGCCTGGCTAAAAACACTTGATGATCATGGACAGTACATGATCAGGATCAGTAAGAGTATGTTCACATGGAGTTTTTTGGCAGCAGAAAAAATCTGCTTCAGGAATTAGAAAAAAAAATTGACGCAAGCGTTTTTTGTAGTGTTTTTTGAGGCGTTTTTAGTTTTTGGGTTTTTTACTCCAGCACAATGTATGGACCATGAAACCTCTCTTTGAAAAACGCTAGCGGTTTTTGCACCTCCCATTGACTTCAATGGGTTTTTCCAGGCGGAATCTGCCTGAAGATAGGTCATGTCGCTTGTTTTTCCGCTAGCTAAAAAAAAACACTAGCGGAAATGAATGGGAGGCGTTTATGGAGACGGATTTTGATTCAGATCCGTCTCAAAATCCGCTGCCAAAAAACTCTGTGTGAACTAGCCCTAAGGAAGTTATTGGAACAGGGACTGTGTTGCTTACACAGTTCTGCAAAAAAGTAGGAGATTTTAAATTACAAAAATTCATTTCAGCACATTTTTTCTCTTCTCTGCCTGTAACACAAAAAGTCTTGGAAAACCCTTCTAAATGTAAAACTATTTATTTATGTCTATGGATATCTTTACATGGAAAAAAGTGTATTTCATGCAATCTCAGACCCCTGATATGCAGTTTGCAACGCACACCTGGTCTAAAGCCTGGTTCACATTTGCGTTCGGTATTCCGTTTGGAGAGTCCGCATGGGGACCCACTGAATGGAATACCGAACGTATTGACAAGCACTGAAAGCACACGGACGCCATAGACTATAATGGGGTCCGTGTGTTTTCCATGCGATGTACACACAGAACATGCAGAGAGAAAAGTAGTTCATGAAGTCACATGGACTACATTGCGCGGAAAATACACAAACCCTATCATAGTCTATGGGGTCTGTGTGCTTTCATAAGCTCACCACTTGTCAATGCGCTTGGTATTCCGTTCGGACGGACCCCAAGTGGACTCCCCGAACAAAATACCAAACGCAGATGTGAACTGGGCCTAAGACTTTTCTCATGTGGGTTTGTGCCTTCCAGTGATGTGTGGATCCAGGATCCTCCTGCCTGCACTTGTTCTTATGTATCAGGACAGCTGCTTTCCTGTATTGATTTCCCATTCTACAGTTAGAGGGATCTCTTTTGCTGACAGACTGCCTTGTGTGCTCTGCACTGTTACTGCACAATGCTCCTGGAATTCAGGGAAAGGGAGAATTGGATATAGTTTACAGGGGCACTAAGAGGGCATTATATTGTGTGTAGAATTTTTCTGTTACACCCCACCTCGCTCCACTCCATACCTCACACTACCCCCATACACATTACACCCCGAGAAACACCCCCTGTGAAAAATCCTGCGTACTCCCCTGGAAATATACTAGACTAGCCACTTGGCCAGAAGCACTGAAATAACTCAAGGGTTAACAAATTGCACTAAAGGGCAGCACTGTCCAATTCCAGAACTCTACGATAAATTGTTACAAGCCAAAACAAATATACATTTTGATATGACCTAATTTGTCCCAACAGTTCAGGAAGTGTAGGAAATATAATCCAGAATAGAAATTGGCATATCTCACAGTTTAGCGTGTCATGGGATATCCAATACCCACTGTGTTAGGTTAAAGCAATAGATTACTACACAATGATATCTAGTAGTATAACAATGCGTACTTTGGCTGTGTAAGGGTAACATCAAAATGCAGCTGCTCCGTGGACACATTCGGCCCATCCTAAATTGAAGCTTCACAGGGAATGTAGCATGCTGTGTGTATGGTTAGAAAGCACAATGTCAAATGATTTCCACATGTTTTTATATGCAAACCTGTAATAAGGATTTCAGGCCCTTTAGGCAAAATGGTTAGGGTCTCATGATAAAAAGGGGGCAAAAAAAGCTGAGATGTTCCCCATCACAACCAACCAAGCTATTAATTTAAAAAATGAGATTGGTAGAAATCTGGTTTTTATAGGCAACATCTCCTCTATTTGTTAGCATTATGAGCTAGATATTCCGCTCCAATATTTAGTATCATTTACATATATATGGAGATGCTGCTGGAGATATGTGACATGGTGATGGTATACATATGGAATAACTTTATAATATAATAAAACATATCTTACAGGTGAGTTAAGGAGAGGTGACGAAATAATCTTCTGTTTAGCGTAGGCAGCTTATTTTTGAAGAGGTCTCTGAAATAAAAGAGAAATATTTAGCTGACTTTAAAGACACTGCAAATTTGGATTTAATATGAAGGACCTTGTCTGACTCCATAAAACATTGCCCATATATTAGCAATAGTGTAAATTGAAAAAAAAAAAAAGTTTTCACGCCATTTACATGTCTTCTGTACCAGCAGCAGCCCGATTGCTGTTACTGGTCCATTGATAATATTCCATTTGTGTCCAGACCAATTCTGTAACCAATGGCTGACCCCAGCAGTCATGTGTCACTTGTTCAATGGTATCGCTGAGACCAGGGATCAGCTGCAGCCATAACCTGAACACAAACAGAATGCCATCAGGAGACATCATAAAAGGTCGCTATAACAGTGGGCACTCGGCTATTTCCAGCCTCAATGGCGTTGGGAAACTCCTTTAAATTTCCAGCCTAAATTTTTAATAAAATTAGGCAACCTTTTATCCTCACTATTTATATAGAATTTATGCACAATTCATGACCATATGTGTATATCCAAAATTCATGACCATATGCATATATCCAGTATTAATAGCAGGGATTATATTTAAAGCGTACCTCCAGTTATGGGCAACTTTTTATAAATGAATAATTCAGGTGAATGTAAGAAGTATATCTTATTACAGAAATAGGCTTCCTTTTGCACTTTTCAGGCTGAATTACTTTCTTCATACAAGTCTATGACGGAAAGAGTAGGAGGAAGGAGGTGCTGAAAAAGACACCCAAATAATTGCTGCAGCTACACTCTGGGGCTCTCTGAATGAAAGATAGCTCTTTCCATACTATTATGTTTTCCAGATAAGACACTATACTGCACAGAACGAGCCAATAAATACATAAAGTGGAAACTTATGTAAACTGTCTGAATGAAGATCAGCAGTAGGAATGCAGCCTAATAAGGTGAAAAGGAAACAGATATCTGTAATAAAGTATATTACAAAGTTTCTTATATTCACATGTACTATTGTATTTATGAAAGTTCTTTATAACCGGAGGTATGCTTTAAAGCAAATATGAACTTATGTTTTATCATGTACATCAATTCCCCAAATTACTCTAGATATCTAAATGCACTCTTTGCATAATACAACAAAAAACAGATTCAGGGAAACCAATTTTCCAATGCAAATCTGTCTAGCACCATCAAAAGACTACATTATTACATTACAAATGAATTTTGACCTGGTGGGTACAATTGCTTAAATCCCAATCCAGGCCCTGACTGTCTGTGACTGACTGCTTCCCCCCAAATATGAGAAGGAGCGCTATTGGAGGTCCTTTCTCCCAACCCCGGTCAGGCAAAGTATAATCAGGCTAAACGAAGATCCCTCCATACAGAGAACTAAATGATCCTGAAGGCTTTCTTTTTAATTGCTATGACTCCTAGTATATTTTCTATCTGCTATGAGCTTGTATGTGCTCTTTTCTTGTAATATATTACTGTATTATCCATGCTGCTGTAACACACTGAATTTCTCCATGGTGGGACTATCAAAGGATTATCTTATCGTATCTTATTAAAAACACAAATTGTCCCTTTCCTTAGAAGTTGTCATTGAATAACTGTACTCAACTCATAGAGCTATGACAGGCCTATATGATAAGTTTTTTTCAGTTTCCTGTTTGAAAAATGTAAAGGGTACACAAGGACCCTCTATGATATAATGTCATCATATAATTACCTATATAAGTACTTGGCTCTAGAGTCTTGGGCATCAATACAATACCAGGGTTCCCCGCCTATCATATGGCTTACTACCAATGTCTTCTAATGAAACTGGAGCACCAGGTCCAAGCGCATAAAGTCATCTTATTACAAAATGCTTTGTATAGAGCCACTTATAAGAACATATAACCTTTGTACAGTGCCTTTGTGGAACAAATTACCCGCTTTACTTGTACAGTATAGAAGCATTTTCTTAAGTCAGAAAGTCTGGTAAGTCAATTACTTACATGTAAGTAAGTCTGAGGTTCTTGCGGAATGCTTGGCGAAATATAACCTTCAGTCCTGAGTCCACCACAGTTCTGAAACAAAGCATTCAATTCAGAGGTCTACAAGTAACACAGTGTGCTGCCAAGATTTGATAGCCTGAGACTAGATAAGGATATTAGCTCAACTGGGCTCACAGTTTACCCACAGATTTGCTTAAATATGCATATATTATAGTGCTCTTTGTGAAATGAAAAGTATAAAGACACAGAGCTTCTAGTTAGAACTGCTGCTGAATGGAACATTTTAGTATCTATCTATCTATCTATCTATCTATCTATCTATCTATCTATCATCTATCTGTCTGTCTATCTATCTGTCTGTCTGTCTGTCATTTTCCTATCAATATCCAAAGTCTGGAGCTTTCCCAAACCATAATTTAGAATGTTTATGTTTCACTTAACTAATACAATGGGATGGTTATCTTTAGTAACACATGTATTGCCTTTCTTTGGTCCCCATCATTAATTTAATGTGTTGATAAAACAGAAATATGTGATCAGAATTACTGGGATTAAAGGATTTACCATTTCCACCAAGCATATACAATTTTCAACACTGCTTTACAGAGCACATTACACTGATAAACATCATGCATTTGTTATGTTGGTCACTTCTGTGGATTTGGAGACAAACAAGTTCAAAGTCTTATGGAAATGAGGTATTTGGTGCACTGGGTGTGAGGCTTTAGCCCTGAGACCTGGGAGCACTGCTCTTGCTAGGACAGGTGATGTCATTTTATTGGGAGGACCAAGTGTCACTGACCAGGGAGGTACAGACAGGAGATGGTAGGGGTCTTAATAGCAAGAGCAGTGCTCCAGGGAGCTGAAGGCCAGCCCCTGTGCACCAACTACGTCATTTGTATAAGATTTCAAAGTTCTTCTCCATATATACAGAAATGACATACATAATAGAGGTACATCAGAGCACTGAAATGTGGTCTGCAACACGTGATCGAAGTTGAGTATCCTTGGCAAAGGTGGTAGACTCTATTTATTTAATGGACAAATAAGGAAATCTGAAGAAAGATTGTCATTAGATAGGTTGGCCATACATTGTCAAATGACAATACATTTGGGTTATTATATTTCAATAAGGCCAATCTTTTTGTTCTCAGTGGAAATAAGTCTCTGTCACATCTCATTGATCAAGGGAGAAAACTTCTCCCAGAGACATGATGTTAACTCAATTTAATTCTATGTATATGGCCAGATTTAGCCATTCATACACTTTAGATAGCTGTCAAGAGAACACTCATTTGTCTATTTCATCGACCCCTACACGTGTACACTTGGCTCACCTGAGCACTTCATGTGTATTGAAGTGGAAGAGAATTTGTAAAATGGGACAATACGTAATTTGCTCACTTTATAGGGTTGTGTGAAAAACAGACACAACTCTGTTGAAAGTATGTAGTAATGTGGGTCTCTAATATTGAGGGGTCCACAGCTTCTGCTCCTTCACTGAGCTGGAGGAACAAGGCCTGTGTGCAGAGGATTAGGGGGAAACAATTGGTTAAAAGCATGGACTGTTGGGGGACACGGGATTGGACCATTCAGAAGATGGAGACCGAGGACTGCATACAGTGTGGCTGTGGTAGAGGTTTGATTAAAATTCAACCAAGCACCTTCCTATGTCTTTCTTCTGAATGGTCCAACCCAGCTATGTCCAACAATCCCTGCTTTTTAATAGCTGTGCCCCATGAGAGAAGGTATAGAGCTCTTGAAGACTCTTTTGGCAGTGGCTTATCTCCCCAAGGCTAAATGGATCAGAAGGAAAAAGTCCACCTGACTGAACCGTATCTCACTCAAAATGTGCTGTTTGTGGAGAGTTGGGAGTCCCTCGTGAATATTAGATGGTCAACTAAACCAGTTGAAAAGCATAGATTTGGCCCATACATGCACAAAGAAGGAAGCAATAATTTATATAAAACAAATCCTTGTAACGTGTACCTTAATAAACAGACAAGATATAGACATAATGCAATTCAGGGTTGAGCTTCAAAACCACAGCCCATTGATAAAAGTGTCGAGGAGACCCTTTTTTATCATCATTGACAGCCCCTTTAACCATTCCAAGGAGATGTAAATGAATGAGATCTGTTGATGTATCTATTCCCTTACATACAAAAATGAAGAGCAAAACATTTTGTAAAACTTTTGAAATTTTGTGAAACACATAATTCACATAACTAGAAAATGAGAAGGATTTCTATAAGTTAATATTTAAATAGTGAAATGTTTTTAAGAATAGATTTATAAGCCACATATAGATCATTAGTATACTGTAAAATATAGTTAACTTTCATTTAAATGACCCAAAAATAAGTCTTATTTCTCAAATATTTCCAGCGATAGTCATCAAGGCAAATCCGTACAGGTCGGCCACATACATCTATATTCTACACCAATGTTTAGAGGATAAATTGAATACTTACAAGTTTCGCAGTCCAGTATAAATCTTAACATCATTCTCGTTGATTGAGGCAAATGAACGCTGATTTGCAATGTAACTAAAGACAAAGAAAAGAATCAAGTTAATTGGCTGTTTCTTTACCTATATAAACATACCCATATCCTTGACCATATTCACTCATCACCAATTATTAACAGTATCAAAGTAATAACTAGAGCAGAACCAATCACTGGCAGAATTATCCTGGGGAACGGATATATCTGGTTAATGAAATCCGCAATCTGAACTTCAAGATCACTGTAAAAATAATGTACAGATTTAGCAGACCTAAATTTCAAGCCCAGATCTGTTACATCTATATTTCTTTATTAAATGGACTTCTTTATAGCGCTAACACATACAATGAAATACATTGACTGTGCCCCCCCCCTTGCTGATTTAGCAATAATTGACAGTGAGAGCAGTGCTACATGCACCATTTTTTCCCATCCAAACAACAACATCCACATTGGAACCTGCCCAACCATATGTCAAACTGGTCCTACAATGCAAATGTGAACGCAGCCTAAGTTGTTTGTTTATTTTAATTTTATAAAAAAAAAAAAAAGTCAGGATAAACAGTGGGCTTTTCTAAAGAAGCTGTTGTAGAAAACATTCTTAGGATGGTTCTACAAAAAACCTTTTAGTTGTAAGGCATGTAAACACTGCCCTAAAATATCTGCACTTCTCATCATTGAAATTGCAACATCATAGGGATGCTGGAAATAACAATAAACATGTTAATTATATGCAAATTATAAACAAGGTAAAGAAAATCTTAAAAACATCTCGATTTATTCAATAGTGCATATAGCCACCATGTAGAGAAAAGGGAGACTTTGGAGAAATGGCCATACAACTGGTTCCAAGACCAAATCAAAGTAACACCAAGCTGGTTGTGTACCTGAATACATTGTGAAGACCTCTTCATGGTGTTGCCCACATGGTCTCCAGACAAATCTCTGGACATTATTGCATCCGAGACAAAAGCCTCATCACTGAAGAGGACAGGTCTCCATTCTAGTCTCGACTTGCTGTGCAACATGTCTTTGAGAGTGATGGTTTGAGGTCAATGGAACACTTGTAACTGGATGTTTGAGTCGTAGACCAATGTCATGAAAGCACCTCCTTTCATGGTATCTTGTAACTAAATACCACATTTTTAGTGGCATTACCTGACACATTGATGAACATAAGGTATTACAGTATCATCCCACACCTCTTGTTTAGATCTTTGAGGTTTCAAGTGGCTAAAAAACTTTGTTTTCACTTTGGCGTTTGTGACACTTGCTTCATCCCTGGTTTGTATAATCTTATGGGTTGCCCTTCTTGATGTTGCAATTTCAAGGTTGAGGACTGTATATTCCCTATAAGTAACATCTGGACTCATAAACTATGTGCCTGCAGTATTCTTTCAGGGAACCTAATAAAGAGCACAAGTGCCTTTTTGGTTACATTTTTGTGTTTTTTTGCCTACTAGAGGTACTTATCTATAACAGTAATATGACAGAGCAACATATTAGGTTGAACTTTAATTTGATTGATTTTTTTTACTTGGTCTCAGAACTAAATTAAAAGGGCTCTATCGTTGGGAAAAGTCATTTTTAACTAAAGATACAGTATACTTGTGTAGCCTTTAGATAGGCTATACCTTTTGTATGTAAATCGCCTCAGTAGCTTTTGAATGAGCACGTTTGTATTCATATGATAATTAGTCTACAGTGAACACTGGAAGTCTCATCGAGCACTGTCTGCTATGTGTACAGCACAGGCTGCTGCTGATGACTCATCTCCCTGCTCTCACACACACATAGCACACAGTGCTCACTGAGCAGTCACTGATAACCCTCCATGATAATCTAAGAATACTAAACAAGCCCATGTGTCTTAAAAGCTACCCACAAATTCCCCAGGAGCTGGCCACAAATTGTGGAAAATTGTTGTGCGCAAATGATGGAACTGACAATGTCCAATATCTAACATCTTAAGCTTTAGTTAATGCATGCAATGTATAGAATGTAATGCAATAAACAATGCTTTACCATCAAAGACTAATATTATCACCCCATTCACATATCACCCTCACTGTTTAATATGTAAGAAAAATAACATACATTGGTTTAACCTGTTTCAATGAACAGGAATACTGCAAGCAGTTTCCATTCTCTTATGATAAGCCACATGGCATAAATGCCCTAAATAACCATACTGGAAGGTGGCTTATACAATCATCATTTAACATTTTACTGTCACTCCAGCTATAAGAACAGTAGGGAATCTGTCAGCACAAAATTGAAATATAAACTAATCACAGTACCTTGTAGGTCTGTCAGCACAGTTTATAACGATGCTTCTCTTATTCAGGACTGCTTACTGATTGTTGTAAAAATCATCCTTTTACTTGTGATTATGTGCTCCCTTCTGGAGCACCGCCATGTTATCTGCTCCTCTGACAGTGTTTTCTGCATGAACAGAAGGTCAAATGCTAGTCTGTTTGAGCCTTGTTCTATCGTAAGTACACATTGATTAAAATTTGACCTCTTGTTCATACAGTGAACAGTGTGTATCACAGAAGCAGAGAGGAGGTCAATGCTCCACAGGGGAGCATATAACATCACAAGCTGTCAGTAAGATATTGAATGACACTGTATTATACACAGGCTCACCTTCAAATCAAAAGAAAATGGACAAAAACTACTGGAGTACTTCTTTAAAGTAAAGGATAAATTATCAAAAACTAAAGAGTAATCTTATTTTAATATGAAAAGAAATACTGCCATAAGTACAGAATATACAGAACTATAGAGTGTGGAGAGGTATTTACAGATCATAAACATTGTTATTAAAAGGAAATGACAACTCCTTTTGACAACAATTGAGATAGCAGAGAAGAGTCTCAGCAAGCTGTATCCCAAGGAGCTTTCTCAACCCCTATGTATCATATAAAAAAGAACCATATGTTATAGCTCTTAAGTAAATCTCAGTAACTTAAAAGGCTCTGGTCACATTACTGTTAGCCTCTGATTCACTGCGATTTGTTAGCATCTGTAGATAAGAAATCCCTCAAAGATAAGGAAACCCTCAAAGTTGTTATGATTAATTTAGCAATGACGATAATGTGAACTGAGCTTGAGGAGCGTGAGACTAACTGAAATGTAGTGAAACAACTACAGTAAATCACAATCCAATAGCTACTTTAGGTTACCACATAATAATAATAATAATAATAATAATAATACATTTTATTTATATAGCGCCAACATATTCCGCAGCGCTGTATAATTTGTAGGGTTCAAATACAGACAGAAGGATACATTACAAAGAAAGTCATTTCACAGAATGGGACTGAGGGCCCTGCTCGCAAGAGCTTACAATCTATGAAGTAGAGGGGGTGACATTGCTTATGCTGAGGTCGGACACTTTTGTAATAGAGGTTACTGTCATTACACAAACAAAACTTTATGAGCCGTCACCAGTCATGTCCTTTAACATGTGGATTGAGCTTGGACCTATAAAGTTAGCATGAGATGACATCATATCATGTGGGGAAATGTGGGAGCGGGGACAGAGGAGGGTTAAATTTTGGGGATTCTAATTATAGTACAGAAGGGTTTACATTAGGAATTGTGATAGGCCTGTCTTAAAAGATGTGTCTTTAGTTTGCGCTTAAAGCTGTAGAAATTGGGAGTTAATCTGATTGTCCGGGGTAGAGCATTCCAGAGAAGTGGTGCAACTCGGGAGAAGTCTTGTATACGAGCGTGGGAGGTTCTGGTAATAGAGGATGTAAGTGTTAGGTCATTGAGTGAACGGAGTACACGGGTTGGGCGGTAGACAGAGATGAGGGAGGAAATGTAGGGAGGTGCGGCATTATGGAGAGCCTTGTGGATGAGAGTGATAACTTTATATTTTATTCTATAATGAATAGGCAGCCAATGTAGCGACTGGCACAGACCAGAGGCATCGCTGTAGCGTCTAGACTGATAGATGAGCCTGGCCGCTGCATTCAGAATAGATTGTAGAAGGGAGAGTTTAGTAAGGAGAAGACCGATTGTAGCCCCATCACTGTCTACTAACACTGGAAAACATGCCGTGGATATCTTAAATGTCATTAAGTATTTCTTAAGCAGTTTTTTATGCTGATTTCAAATCTGAAAACCATTTTGCTCTATCAGGTCAAATTGTTAAGATATTGTTGAATAAATGGTTTTATATTGCTTAAATAGGACTTAAAGCTTCTGACGGCATACAAAATGCGGAATAACAGCATCACTTCTGCCACTGCTGGCTTCATGCAGGGCAGGCACATAGCGATGTTGCAGGCATCTGTGCCGGCGTCTACACTCCCCGGCATCCGCCTCTCTATTACAGCAGATGCCGGGTGTGTATTCACATATGCAAAGCCAAGCGGCGAGACCCGACATCCGCTGTAATAGAGAGAGGCGGATGTCGGGTCTGTATTCGCATTGTGAAGGCTAGACTGATCTATGAGCGCGCACGCAGGGCCAGCGGCATCTCGCCGCTTGGCTTTGCATATATGACCCCGCCCACCAATGACGCAACAAAGCCGGAAGAAAGAAGATTTCACAACAACGAAGACTGGTGAGTATGCGACGTGGGACAACCCCTTTAACAATTTCACCTGATAGAGCAAAACGGTTTTCAGATTTTAAATCAGCATAAAAAAACTGCTTAAGAAACACTTAATGGCGGCCAAAAAGAACACACCACCAGTGGATTTTGTCAAATGTGTATGATCCATATAAAATGAGTCTCTACAAATGATATGTATACCTCCTACTACGAATTCAACTGAAAAATGTCACGTGACATCATGTACAAAATTGCCAAATACTCGTCATCCAGGAGAGAAGAGGATAGAAATGGAAAAAGACAAGAAATAATTTTCGCTACAATATTTTACATGTTGTGAAATGGTGTGGTTCTTTTGGCCACCACTGTATACATATATACTAGCATCTGCCCATGACTTTGTCCACGTGTTGTTGTTAGCAATGACCCACGTATATGCATGCAAATGTTGCTGCCAATGATCCGCCTGAGTCCGCATCTCGGCTCTGCTACATCTCTGTATATGCGCAGTATACCCAGGTGTGCCTCGAAGAGAGCAGGGAGGAGTCAGCAGCAGCCTGTGCTATATACACAGGAGACAGTGCACGAAGACACTTCCAGGTGCACAGAGAAGGCTCATTAGCATATGAATAAAAGTGGACTTATTGAAAATCTACTGAGGCAATTTACATATAAAAGGTAGGTGTGGAATAGCCTTTCTAGAAAACCTAGGCGCAGCAGAGCGATGAACATGGTGAACGCTTCCACCAGCAGGACATTTCGGTGATGGAGTCACGCTATCAGGGTCAGTGGAGTGCAGCGATGTTGGCAGACTACTGTTGGATGCTTCAGCGTGATTTGTCAACTATTCAGTATAAGCAGAAGTCCACAGCCAAGAAATTTAAACCATGAACATGTTTAACGAATTTTTATGTATAATCAAGTTTAAGGGATTTTTTTTTATAAACAAGGGAAATAGAGAAACAAAGTTTAACAAATTTTTGCACATATTTTACAGATATTAGACTTCAAACTGAATTCTTGTTTATCATACAGTTATGTACGTTATATATAATTTCAGTAGCTAGAGCCACGTTCATGTTTAAGTTTAAAATTCATGTAGCAATAACTTTTAAAATACAAGTTTTTGTGCAAAAATTACATTTCTTATGTTTTGAAGTAATTAATTGAAATATAAAATTTAAGATCGTGGATATTTCAAGAATGGAGGGTGATAGAGAAAAACGGTTTGCATATTCGAAATCAGCATGTTCAAATTGACTAAGATCGATTATTGTATACCAAGATATCCGTGGAAAGTTTTTTTGTTGTGTAGAGTAATCTGGTCCAGAATGTGGAGTGGTAAAAAAAAAACCCTAAAAACTAGTGCAATGGAAAGCTAGAGCATGCGCTTACATAAATAAGGAAAAGTCGCAGAAGTGCAGGACGAAGAGCTAAACGTAAACTAAAATGCAGAATGCTTAGCAATTCTGTATCTAAGCACATTAATATAATGAAGTGCCCTGGTATCATCTACATTCATAACCCTATATAACTCTAAAATATATATTCTTAATGAGTTTATGAAGGACAAGGTTATAATTTATATCAGGCTTAGGCCCCACATAATGAAAATAATCGCTATGGAAAAAAATGTGAAAACACATTGCATTTTCTTCAGCATTGTTTTGAACCGATAGAGCTCACAATGTACATTTTTTTTCCCTATCAGTATGTCTTTTTGGAATATGGGATGGAAATCCATTCAAACATGGGGAGAATATACAAACTCCTTTCAGATGATTTTTTGCCCTTGGCAGGATTCGAACACCAGGACCCAGTGCTGCAAGGCAAACCACTGAGCCACCGTGTGGCCCCTGTTTTGAGCTGAGTTTTTGCTGCGTTTTTCTTCTTCTATTTAATACATAGGAAATATCATTAACATTACTGCAGTGTAAAATGCTGAGTTTTTCAGCAAGCAAACAACACTGCGTTTCCGCAATGTGGGGCCTTAGCCTAAAACAAATACACACGGTTAACAAGTTTAGTTTAGTTAGTACAATGAAAACAGTTTAGAAATTTGTTTCTATTCTGATATCCAGATCATGTTCAATATCCATGTTCAGCTAAGGCTACACACAGTGAAATATGCTGCAGGAAAAAAACAACTGAAACACAGTAGAAGCTTGCATTTTTCACTGCTTTTCAGCTGTGTTTTTTTGTTTTTGCCTCCTCCATATAAGTCTACTAGCTGGTACCCGCGACTTCGTCTGCAGTGATTGTAGAAGTGGGTATATACAGGTGTGGGTAAGGTTTTCGTATTGTGTATAAGGGATGGGATATGAAATGTAACTTTGTATCTTGTTTTGCTGTAATTCAGAGAATACGTGAGACTTTTGTGTTGAAGTTAATTTGTATTTGAGCTGCTATACGGTGTTGTGAGAAACTTTACATAGTGACTTTGGGACAGAGGTATTTGAAGTTAACCCCTTCCCGTCGATGGCATTTTTTGATTTTGGTTTTTCATTTTTGACTCCCCTCCTTCTAAACCCCATACCTTTTTTATTTCTCCACTCCCAGAGCCATATGAGGTCTTAATTTTTCTTGGGACAAATTTTTCTTCTTAATTATTCTATATAATGTACTGGGAAGCAGGTAAAAAAAGTCTGAATGGGGTGGATTTGACAAAAAAATGCATTTCTGCGACTTTCTTAGGGGCTTTGGTTTTACGGCGTTCACTGTGCAACCAAAATGACATGTCCCCTGTATTCTGTGTTTCGTTACGATTCCGGGGATACCAAATTTATATGGTTTTATTTACATTTTGACCCCTTAAAAAAATCCACAACTGTGTTAAAACATTTTTTTTTGAAAAGTCGTCATATTCCGACAGCCGTAACTTTTTTATACGTCCGTGTACGGGGATGTATAGGGCGTCTTTTTTTGCGGGGTCGGGTGTACTTTTTAGTTCTACCATTTTCGGGAAATGTTATTGCTTTGATCACTTTTTATTTAAATTTTTATCAGAATCAAAAGAGTGAAAAAACGGCGGTTTGGCACTTTTGACCATTTTTCCCGCTACGGCGTTTACCGAACAGGAAAAATATTTGTATAGCTTTGTAGAGCGGGCGATTTCGGACGCGGGGATACCTAACATGTATATGTTTCACTGTTTTTAACTACTTTTATATGTGTTCTAGGGAAAGGGGGGTGATTTGAATTTGTAATCCTTTTTATTTGTTTTTATATTTTTTTTACTTTTTTTTTAAACTTTTTTTTTGCATTTATTAGACTTCCTAGGGGTATTGACATGGGTGGGCGGTGTCGCGGATTGTCAGAGCGGTGGGGGTCGGCAAACATGGCTGCTCCGGAGCGTTAAAGAGAGCCTCCTGGAGTATCGTTAAGGGGAGGGGCAAAGTGGTAAAGTATATGTATATGAGATTGTGTGGGGTTAGAGGCTAGGCTGCAGAGGGCAATATGAATTTTGTGGCTTGCTATGGTCCAAAGTGTGTGAGATTGCAGAGATGGTGGTGTGAGTTTGGGTTTTGTGGGGGTCCTGGCACAAACGTATGTGCGCTGTTGTGACGAAAAGTAGCCTATTGCGCAATCAAGTGTAGTGACTATGTTTGTGGAAAATTTCAGCCAAATCGGTCGAGCGGGTTTTGCGTGATTGAGGAACAAACATCCAAACACACAAACCTGTTAGGAGTATTTAGGTTCTTTACTTTCTATTTTTCTTACTTGGGGAGTTTTTGGCTGCGCAGTGTCTGGGGTGGCATTCTGGCGCTGCGGGATTGTCCTGTCGTGAGTATTGGTGCACACCTTCTGACTTGCATGCGCGCACTGCTGGTAGGCAGCTTTATCTCCTGGTTGATTAGTCTGTCCTCCCATTTGCACCTGGGAGGAGTGGTCTCTACTCTGTATTTAAACCCATGCCTCCCATGGTTCTGTGCTGAGTGTCGCTTTTACAGAGCTAGGCCTTAGCAGGAGGAGTAGGTGGTGTTCTGGGATAGAGGAAGTTCCGTGGTTGGTTTTTGGGAGGTTTGGGTGAACGAGTTGGTTTGTGTGTTTTCCCTTCTGTGTTCACCAATCCTCCCTTTGTGTATAATTGACTGTGTGAGTGAATTGCCTTATCCTTTGATTTCTACTCAGTTTCCCTGTGTTTGTTTCCTAGTGTTAGGTTCCTTCCCATATTGGTTTGGGGGAATCCTTTCCCACATTTTTCCTGTGTGCTGCTTGTGTTGTTAGTCAGCGCACACCCTTGTCAGTCCCTGTCAGTAGCAGCTTCACTTGTTCGTTAGGGGTGACCCCCTTTAGTCTCCAGTCCCTAGAGGTCTTATAGGGCATTCCTTCTCCCACTTCCCTCTAGGCCTACGGTATCAGTGAGAGAGGAGCCGTCGGGGTCAGGCTTAGCCTGAGTACAGCCGACCCACACCCGTGAGGCAGGGACCGGGATAGCTAGTGGGAGTAGTGCAGGGCGAGATTCCCTACTGCTATCCCTTAGCCCCGTTGCAGCTACCTGGACTGACATAACACAAACCCACAAACATCCAAACTCACAAACTTTCACATTTATAATATTAATAGGATTGGAAAAGAACAGAAATTACATTGAAATTAAATTTTCACATTAACATATTACATTTTCTGCAATGTTTTTTCTACAATGTGTGGATGACATTAATTTGACTCTCATTTACTTTGTTGCGACTATAAAACGCTACATTTTTTTATCAGCTGTGCTTTTGCAACGTTTGGTCTCAGCCTTCAGTAGTTATTTGAGAATAACTAAAGTGTACATTTAGTAGCAAATATACGGTAAATTATCTGTGTAAGTGTCTGAACAGCAAAAAAAAAAACAAACGTAATACATTCTTCAATGGGTTTTTTAAGACTTTTTGAGCCCTTTTTTAACCTTAACACATAGCATAATATGGTGCGGAAAGATAGACTGTACTTGTATGTGAATTTGCTTTCCTTCATGACTAATCCGCTCACCACCTATAGCTCCAAGTTTACAGCATTATCATTTTTATACATAGAATTTTTACTGCCAAGCCACATAACATTAGTAAGGTTTCCTCTTATACTGTATTCACATGATCCTGATCATACAGAATGTTTTTGCTGGGATCAAAAAGTGACCCACAACCACAGCACATCCGTGACATGTGAACATAGCTTCCAGCAATATGAGGAGAACATTTGTAACAAATATGTGACTTTTCCAAAATGTAAATAAGTCATAAAATAAATGAATTCTGTGTTCTATGCAAACCCATTAAACAGTATAGGAAGGTGCAAAACAATGAGAAAAACGACATAGGACATGGCAAAGATGAGAACATGGGAAATACACCATAAATTTGACAATAAAAAGCAGCCATGGATTTGCCCACAAATGTCACTGCAATGCAGAATATTCTAATAATAAATCCTATATAAGATACTGACTCATCTATCTTAAATGTTTGACTCTAACTTGGTTCACACCTAGAGTAACTGGACAGGCATGCGCATTGTGTATTTGGTACCAGGGAGGTACTAACAATCCACTTTGCTATAGTTTGGTTATTTAGATACAGAGCTACATTTTGTTTAGATTGTCAATGTTTATTGAAGAACATGCAATATGCAAAAATTATTAGAATATTAATATAAGGCATAGGTTTAATGAACAGACATACTATATATTTTGACTTCAACTTTAGAGAATAAAATCCTTTTTTTTAATTTATTTTTATTTAATGGAAATAAAGAATAATAAGTTATTCTTACTGATTTGTCTATATAAGTTTGTGCAGTTAGGAATGTTCACATATTTGTATCAACATGTACTATATATATATATATATATATATATATATATATATATATATATCCCTGTCACTCTGAATATAACACCCAATACGTAGAGACAAGTGACTCATAAACTATAAGCAGATGATTTTATATTTTTTAATATATATAAATTATTAAAGTACTTTAAAGGATTTTTCTTTCAATATTTTTATCCTGTTTCTAGGTGTTTTTTTCTTTCCTTTCTGGGAGCAAGCACATAGTAAAGACCCTTATAAAAAGGCTTTGCATATAAGACACTTGTTTTGGAAGCAAGAATAAATCACAAAGGAAGAGACATTATCAGGATAAAGCAAAACCAGCTACTAAAATACTGAACTTCTAATGTCTTAAACATAGGAATCCTGGATAATGTAAGTGGAAAGGTAGCAACTACATTCACGTAAACTCATGTAAAGAGCTATGTGTTAAAAATAGTTCATTTTATTAACAAGTGTGAGATCTAGAAAAGCAAAAATCGTGATTAAACATATATTGTGTTTTTTTTTGGTTATTGTGCATTTAACTTCAAAGCAGCTAATATTGTCCTAGTACTATGATCATGCAAAGAACCAGGCCATGAGTGGAAGGAAAAAATGCTTCTAATCATCAGAAAAGCTGATTATTTCCCATCACTGTATGAGGAAAAATCTTATGCAATTATCCAAGACTTTCCATAGAAATAATTGAAAGATTCAACCCCCATTCCGATTGTGTCAATGAGATATATCACTGTACGTGATGTTAGTGTACATAAGTAAGTATTTTGTGATATTAGTGCCCAGAGAAATACTGTCATAGATATTGTAGACAGACACATAGATAGATAGATAGATAGACAGACAGACAGACAGACAGACAGACAGACAGACAGACAGACAGACAGACAGATAGATAGATAGATAGATAGATAGATAGATAGATAGATAGATAGATAGATAGATAGATAGATAAAGATAGGAGATAGATAGATAGATAGATAGACGGATAGATAGATAGATAGATAGATAGATAGGAGACAGATAGATAGATAGATAGATAGATAGATAGATAGATAGGAGACAGATAGATAGATAGGAGACAGACAGACAGATAGATAGATAGATAGATAGATAGATAGATAGATAGATAGATAGATAGACCTAGAATGAAAATAATTTATCCACAAATTTAATGCTGTATTACAAAGGTTTGACATGTGAGTTGGTGCAATTCTGAAGACATTTAGTATTCCTCTATGGAACCAGTCACAAGACTGAACATATACCTTCTCACATTGTATTTTTTCACTCTGAAGTCAATGTAAGGAAAGTTCCACAAATAAATCCACTCCTATATCATGCAGCTATTCACTAATATTGCATATCTCCAATCACTCCAGAGAAACATACAATACATTACAACATAGATGTCTAGAACTGTAGGTCAGTGCACTGTGAACTCTATGGAAGAAACAGTCTGATGTTCTAATAATCAGTCATTGTATTGAAGGCAAATGTGTCAAATATTAGGAGCACATCCATAGCGCGGATTTTATTATTTCCAGTAACAAGGCTGAGGCCCCACTTTGCGTAAAAGCTGTTTTTTATGTTGCAGATTTTGCTGCGTTTTTTATGCTAAAAAAGGAATAGTAAATATAAAAGCTGTAATACATACTATAGTATCTAATCTAATAATAATAATAATAATAATAATAATAATAATAATAATCTAATCTAATAATAATATAGTATTTCTCCCTTCTGCTGAATCCACTCCTGGCTTTGGCTCAAAAAAAAGTAGCAAAATCCACAACAAAAAAAAGCTGCGTTTCTGCAACATGGGGCCTTAAAAAAAAGACAAATATGATCATTTGACCATTCTGCTTCACTTCACTAATCTCAACTGAAATGGTAGTAGCAAAGTCGAACACATTGACAAATGGCCCGCAATGGAGGACCACACCTTAAATAATAGCAGCACACTAGCATTTCAATATAATGGAAGCAAAGCAAGTAAGGTTCAAGTAATGACCAGACAGACTTCATCTTCCAATCCTGCCTCAAAAGACAGGCTTTAATTTCTGAGATTTGCTAAAACAGCAACTATATGAAGAACTGGAGCCATGCTGATATAACTACACATGTTGTAGGCATTCAGTATGGGACAGACATACAAAAAAAAACTTGCTGGACTTCTTTTTCACTTTATCTTCTAGTTTCATGTATGGATGACATGTAAGACAATAACTGCTTGGGTGTACTAGCAAAACACACCCTGGTTATGAGCTTTTAGTACACATGTACCCCACCTTGTTCCATCAATCTGAAAGGAAGGTATTATTGTCTTCAAGCTCCATTCAGATGAATGAGACAGTAGCTGAAAGTTTTATAACATTTATTGTTTAGTGTGAATATACCCTCAATGTTTCACTGCAAGAGCTGGAGTTGGAAAATAATGGCAGTATTTGTTAATAACAATAATGATGAGTTTTACTAATATCAGCCTCTAAAGTCTCCCTGGACCCCAGCAAACCTGTAAAAGGGCAACCCACCTATTACCATTCATTCATAGCCCTGGTCCCCTCAACATGGGGTGGGGGAGGTTTTAATCCCCTCAAGATCCAGGATCAAATTCTGCTCTTCCTTGAGATTTACCATGGTGCAAGTAAATGCATCAGTCGACGAGAGGAATAGGTTCAGAAAATGTGTTGCCTGAAATAAAGGGTTCTCTAAATACTATAGAACCCTCTTCCACCACCACAACCTAAGTATCATACACTATTATACACCAGTATTATGTCTCATGTGCAACCAAATCTACAGATCAGATTGTGCAGATACCAGAATCTTCTGCATTATCACATATACTCATGTCATAAAGATACCTACAACTATGTAGACGCCAACCACGTTACTATCCATATATAATATGAGGTTCATGTCCAGTTTCTCCAGTTTGTTCAGTTGGAATATCTTATATGTTACGTGCCATCAAGTAACTGGGCGCCAAGGAACTAGCGAGCAATGGGAAGGAAGGAGATGCCTTATATGGGCTTAGTATGTAGAGGTGTAAAGCAAATCCTCTACTACCACTCACAGAGCCGCACATGCAGGAGCAGACATAGAGAATGCACAGGGTTTGTGACTCCCCTGCATCACACAGCAGGTACAACACACACTACTACATATCTTCAGTGCATTTGTCCCGAAACATGATATACACCAATATATACAAGCATTTCTATAGTGGATTTGACTCTCTGTCTGGAGTCTATTGATTTACGGCTGCACTGAGGCGCTGAGGTTCTAGATAATAATACTATTAACATTATTACAGATCAGGAGGATATACAGTGAAGCAGTGGTAATTGATCTATCAGTGGGATATATCCTTGTCGTAATGAGATAAGGTTGTAGAAATTAAGCTAGAAGCTTTCCAATGGAATCCTTGTTACATGTGTCGACAGGGCTGTAGGAATGGTGTGAAAGGGATGATTGGCTCATGCCTCAACATAAGGGGACATTTCACTTCTAGATCCATATCCAGCACTGAAGTCTCTAATGTTAGCTCTAAAAGTAATAATTTATCCCTGGACAAACAAGTGTTCCAGTATTTTCCATCAGTGTGGACATACAGGCAGTGATAATGTTACCATGGATTATTGTACCACATGGGAAAGTGTATGAAAAATGTGAACAGTACATGAAGGTGTCTTCTAAGTGATAAAAGTATGTAAAATATAGCACTGAAGCAGGTAGTAGCACTGTTCCTCCAGATGAGAGTATTGTGCTCTAGCCAGTAGTAGCAGCATCCAGTGCAGCAGACATAAACACCATGTACTGTGCAGTAGCAGCAACATATAGGGCAGCAGGCATAAACACCATGGTCTGTGCAGTAGCAGCAGCATATAGTGCAGCAGGTATAAACACCATGGTCTGTGCAGTAGCATATAGTGCAGCAGGTATAAACACCATGGTCTGTGCAGTAGCAGCAACATATAGGGCAGCAGGCATAAACACCATGGTCTGTGCAGCAGCATATAGTGCAGCAGGT
Organism: Leptodactylus fuscus; assembly: GCF_031893055.1. Classification (NCBI taxonomy): domain Eukaryota; kingdom Metazoa; phylum Chordata; class Amphibia; order Anura; family Leptodactylidae; genus Leptodactylus; species Leptodactylus fuscus. The sequence goes on from NC_134265.1 coordinate 144,764,600, forward strand.
ATAAACACCATGGTCTGTGCAGTAGCATATAGTGCAGCAGGTATAAACACCATGTACTGTGCAGTAGCAGCAACATATAGGGCAGCAGGCATAAACACCATGGTCTGTGCAGCAGCATATAGTGCAGCAGGTATAAACACCATGGTCTGTGCAGTAGCATATAGTGCAGCAGGTATAAACACCATGGTCTGTGCAGTAGCAGCAACATATAGGGCAGCAGGCATAAACACCATGGTCTGTGCAGTAGCAGCAGCATATAGTGCAGCAGGTATAAACATCATGGTCTGTTCAGGAGCAGCAGCATACAGTCTATCAGCGCTGTACCTTGGAAATGAACGTGCCCCGGCATATGCAGTAGCAGTAGCATACAGTGCAGCAGGTATAAGCACCATGGTCTGTGCAGTAGCAGTAGCACACAGTGCATCTGTACCTTGGAAGTCATCGTGTCCCGGCTAATGCAGGAGCAGCAGCATCAGGTGCAGCAGGCACTGAACCTCCTGCCATCACATCTCTGCCCAGGGAATTGTACTACTGAGCAACTGAGATTTATTATCTAAATGGCCATATCAGTGAGGAGTCAAGTAAAGCGAAGGAAGAGTCAGGCTTTTAAAGCTATCAACACCCATCCCCCACCCCTGGATTAGGGATTCCTAACACGGCATAGAAATGATAGATAGATAGATAGATAGATAGATAGATAGATAGATAGATAGATAGATAGATAGATAGATAGATATTCTGGTAAGGATACCTACATTTCAGTGATGTTGGCAGCATGAGCCAGGTCGTCCAGCACTGGGAAAGCTGTAATCCCTGATGCCTTGGTACAGACGATCCTTGTGGAATCACAAGTGCAGGGACTAGGACAGGCCAGTGCCCTCCACAATAACCCAAGGAAGATCCAGCAGGTATAGCCCCCCACTGGTGTCACTCTGGGTCCGTGCCCACCTTCCCACAGGCCCATGATAGCTGCCAACTCCCAGCAGCGACCCTATAGAAGAGCAGGTAGATAATCCCTTGTAACCCCAGCAGTGCTGTGTGCAGAGCTTCCAGGTGACACAGCCTTTATAGGGTGGCGGGGGTCATAATCCTTAGCACACGTCCTAGGGTTAGGTGATGTGAAGCATCATTGGAACCGCTGTATACAATAAAGGGTCTCCCGGGCCAAGGCTGCTTCTTCTATGGATGGAGGGATGGATGATGCTGCTGCTGTTACTAACGCTCCTCACAAGCTCTCTCTATAGCTCCCTCTGGAAGGAAAAGACATAGATAAAGACGGACACATCTGAAATGTTCCTACATACATCAGGAGGAACAGGCAATCTCCACATCCATCAGATAGAAATCACTATATATATATATATATATATATATATATATATATATATATATATATGCAAACATCTCACCCACATATACAACTCACCCTCAATACACACTCAGCCAGGGTTAGTAACTAGCAATATCCCCATACCTCCTATACATATTGAACAGGGTAATCTGACTCCCCCTCCTCCATTTACATATGCATCAGACTAAGCAAGCAGATAGCAATCATCAGATTAAAGTATAAACCTGACTCATCCTAGAGCGTTATTCACACGTTCAGTCTCTGCTGTAGTAATGGACTCACCAGATTTCCCAGCCACTTCATAGCATCACTCATCTGCTGCTTGTCTAGATGTTATCTCAGCACCTGCATCTACAGCCAGTAGCCATAGAGCTGCCGAGGTCTAGCCTGCCAGCAGCACAGAGGAGGACAGCAGTGTCTGGGGAGAGCTCCTACCTGCCAGGCTGCAGTCCTAGACCTACACATGGATGGATTGCTCTGCACTGACTGTGCCTGAGCTTTTACACACTGTCTCTCCAGTGCTAATAATAAGTAGAGCTTCTCCCTCCCATCCCCATGCCAATAGCTGGGGAAGAACAAGTGACGTGAGCAGTGACTCAGGCTAATTCTCCTGGAGCCCAAAGGAGCAAGACAAAGCAACAAGAGGGGAGACCAGTGGGGGTTAGTCTTCACCAAGACACAAGTATGCCCTGCACACACATCCACACCAGTGCACACTTACCATGTACAAGCCTGGGCTAGGGGATCCATCTCTGCTCATGTGCAGACCTTCCAGGGGACGTGATGGGAATGCACAAGCCAAGGCTGTTTACCATGACAATTATTAATATGCACATAGGAGCAGAGCCCAGAAATAGCCACCTCTGTGCATGCAGCTACTAAATCATGGATAGCTCCCAATGATTCATTTATGATCAGTGCTCTGCAGATGACATGTCAGATATGGAAGCTCTTCAAGGCTCACTTCTGATGGCTCAGATGAGTGCATGCCCATCACATCACACATCCATGCTATACTATTACAATGTGTGCCTGGGAAGAAGCCTTTTCATTTGTGGTTTGAGATTTTTTTTTCCGCAGTAATTTAAAAGGAACGGAGAAATCTACCGCATTGACAGGAAGGATGCTCAAGTCTGTCAGGAGGACTCTGCTGACCTCTAGTGGTAGAGACACTTACTACAACAGTCAATCAACAACCAGCAGTTGTCCTTTCTGCCAAATTGGGAAAAATTCTTTTCAGCCTTTTTTTTAAAGCTATCTCTGTTTCTTGGAAGGATGGATGACTAATGTGTCCACTGTAAAAACTCATGCACAACGGGTGTCACTCAGCTTTCCTAGACTCAAGAGTCTTACCTATCCATTTGGCAGAACGACATATACATGACTATCCAAATCTTCAACTCTAAAATGGATGAGTGAGAACTCTTAGGCCCGGTTCACATCTGCATTCGAGTTTCCATTTAGTGAGTTTGCTTGGGGACCGCCCAAACGGAAACCTATAAGCATAAAAAAAGCGGTTACCTAAGGAGACCCGCAGACCCCATAGACTATAATGGGGTCCGTGTGGTTTCCGTACAAAGCATACAGAGAGAAAAGTACTGCTTGCTGGAGTGGAAACCACACAGACTTTATTATTGTTCGGACTTCCTGAAAGGAAACCCGAACGCAGATGTGAACAGGGCCTTAGGATAAGGACCCAAATAGTGAGCCACAGTCAAAAAGTTTTCTGCTGTGGATTTTCTGTCCCGATTATACCTATACGGGAAGCAGCAGTGTTTCCAGAGGTATGACTGACATGCTGCATTTTACAAAAAGGTGTGGATGGGATTAGCCAGATTTTCATGCACTTTGTAGGAACAGTAAAACGCCACGGTTTTTGCCCTGGTGTTTTCACATTGTAGGGCCCTGGCCTTATATAGGTATTTCAGTTTCAACAGACAAATGTCAGTTTTCTGTGTAATGAAAAGTTATAATACTTACCAATAGAGATGAGCGAACACTGTTCGGATCAGCCGATCCGAATAGCACGCACCCATAGAAATGAATGGAAGCACCTGTGACGCCGGCTGAACAGTGTTCGCTCATCTCTACTTACCAATACATTTCTTCATCAATTGCTCAGGAATTTTAAGATCTCAGCTTGATAGAGGCAATTTTCTGATTCTTATAGACAATGCTCCTTAAAATATATTGTACATATAGATCTATATCTCATTATTTCATCTACCATAGCATAGCAATAATGTGTATCAAGATAAGCAAAAAAAGCCAATTATATTTTATTGCAGTTTTAATATAAAAAAATTTCCTTAAAAAAACCAATTTTAATTCTTTTTTTTTCTTAAATGTAGATTGCGAGCCTCGTATAGGGATTTCAATGTACGTTTTTTTCCTAGCAGTAGGTCTTTGTAGAATGGGAGGAAATCCCCGTAAGCACGGGGAGAACATACAAACTTCTTGCAGATGTTGTTCCTGGTGGGATTTGAACCCAGGACTCCAGTGCTACAAGGCTGCAGTGCTAACCACTAAGCCACCGTGTTGGCCAACAATTGTAATTCTTGTGAATTTTGACTTTTTCTTACTTTCTGGGGACTACCTTCTTATAAGCCTCTGTCAGTTCATATTCAGGACATTTACAGGGATCCATAAATAGCATAAATGTTATTTGTTATGTGTTTAAAGATCCATATAGTATTCCATATTATACTGTATGGAAAAGGGGAAGTCAGAGTAGCTGTCTGCCTGGGGCACCATCGCACAGCCCTGTATACATCTGTGTATGTGGAGCATATTGTGCATTGAGATTTTGCAACAAAAACTTTATCGAAAATGATCTCCATATACACAGATGTGTGCAGGAACCTCCCGTCTGCAGTCTTCTTGTTCATGTAAGTGGAGGCTCTTCATTGACATAGCATGGCCACATTACATAGGTAAAAGTCACAGCTATATGAAGACACGAGGAGAAGCTTGTGGAAGGGTCTACATTAGGCCAAGGCCACCCGTAGCGAAGCGCAGAAAAGACACTGCGGAAAAAACACAGTGGAGACACATCTCAGCGTTTTCCTCATGTGGACTTTCTGACCCTTTAACACCTATACAGAAATCACAAGTGTTTCCACAGGACATACTGCGATTTTTATTTTTTTTAGAAAAAAAACCACAGCTTTTCCGCTGAAGATTTTTTTTCATCAGTCATAGCCATAATCCCATCCACTTTGCAGGTAATGCAGCATTTTTTGCTGCAGCATTTATGCCAAAATGCTGCGATGAACAGAGTATAGTTCACAATTTCTACTCATACATATGAATGCATCTTTGGTTATTTTCAGGTTTGCATTTAAATTGGGTGTGTGGTCTTTGGCTGTTTTGGTGGTCTGGGGTTTTAATTTTTATATATTTTAAGGACTATGTAGGGGTCTGTATTAGGCTAGGGTTTTTAACCTGGGTCCTCATGGATGTTGGGGTCTGCAATTTTTATTTTCCGTATTCTAGTGTCTGGATTTATTTGTAGCAGTGGGTCTGGATTTATTTTGGAGTCTGGCCAGAGGTTTATACTTGTTTTATAAATTGGGTATCTGTATTTGGGGGGATTTGTTTAAAGACTATATTTAATATAGGTTCTGGTCTTGAGTCTGTATTAATTCAATTTAAGCTAAGGCCCCACATTGCGGAAACGCAGCTTTTTTGTTGCAATTTTTGTTGCGTTTTTTTGAGCCAAAGCCAGGAAAGGATTGAACAGAATGTAGAAGTATAAGAGCTTCCTATATATTCCCCATTCCTTTTGTAGCCATTCTGCAACAAAAAAAGCTGCGTGTTTGCAATGTGGGCTCTCAGGCTAAGGCCCCACGTGGCATCCTGCAACAGAAAAGCGCTGCGGGAAAAACTGCGGTAGCAAAGTATCGCAGTTCTTACTGCAGCGCTTTAGTCAGAAAGCCCACAGAGGTTATCTATGGAGAAACCGATGACGTTTCTGTAGGTATAATTGACATGCTGCAATTTCTAAAAACAAAACGGATATGAAAATTGAAGCGTGGTTTTTACCGAAAAGTGGGCATGGGGTTCACTAGAATCCCATCCACTTTGTTCTGACTGTAAAATGCCACCATTTTTACCACAGCATTTCCACCTTGTGCAAATCGCTCCATTTACACCACGTGGGGCCTCAGCCTTAAACAGTTTATTGCCATTTTTTTAAATTTATTTATTAAAACTACAGTAAAATGATTCCTTATTTTGTAATCTGGTTTTATTTTCTGAATGTAGATTTTTTATTACATTTTCCATATATGATTATGGGGCTGCCATCTTGCCTGATCTTCTTCTCAGTTTTGGCCTTCAGAACACAATGATTTTTTTTATTTTGTCATTGTTGTATTCAGAAATCTATACATTTTATTTTTATTTTCAATCAATTTTGCTGTATGAGGATTTTTTTTTTGCAAGACAAGTTGTATTTTTTTAATACGGTAGTATCATTTGGGTTGCCTATAACTTAGTGATTAAGTTCTATTAAATATTTCCGTGCCATAAAAAATACCAATTCTGTCATTTTATTTTTTATCTTTAAACTTTGCAATGTTCACCTTAGAAGAAAATAACATGCTTTCTTTATACCATGTGTCAGTATGTTTTCGGCAATACCCAACTATAGGGAAAGAATGATTTATCAAGGCTGCCATTTTTCACCTCAGTTTTGATATCTCATGTGATGCTTTTGATGCACTTAATTTATGATAAGACACAGGTGAGCTGAGACGTCTCCCCGCCAAGTACCCGCCCACACTCTCCTAAGCCCCACCTTCTCTATAATACTAGTCAGGGAGATGGGCGGGGCTTAGGAGAGTGTGGGCGTGTACTGGGAGGGGAGACGTGAGTGATGCACTCACGTCTCCCCACCCGCACTCTCCAGCCGCACTAAGCCCCGCCTACTCCCTGCATCTCTACAATACTGGTCTAGGGAGGCAGGGTGCTCTGAAGAGGATCACTCATGTCTCCCCTCCCAGTACCCGCCCACACTCTCCTAAGCCCTACCTTCTCCATAATACTAGTCTCGGGAGGCGGGGGCAGGGCCCTCTGAAGACATGTGGACAGAGGACCGGACCAAGAAGAGGAGCAACGGTGGGGGGGGGTTAATCACTACACAGCGTGGGGTCCAACAATTTTTGGACTACATGCTGTGTAGTGAATAGAATCGTTTTTAAAATCCAATCTCCGAATGATCGGAAATTGGATTTTAAAAACGATCTTGAAATGTCAAGATCGGCTCAACCCTAAGTGCTGGCCGATGTAGCAGTGTCCAATGTAGCATCGGTAGAGCTGAGTGTGTAGCAGGTTCAGCTTTGCTTCATCTTGGCATAGGAATGCATTGACCAGCGTTGATTGGCCGAATGCCGTACTTCTGTATGGCATTCGGCCAATCAACGCTGGTCAATACATTCCTATGGGAAAAAGTCAGCTCGCGCATATCGCAAGCTGACAGGGATCCCGACAAGATGGAGCCCCAAAGAGCTGGGTGAGTAACATTCCCCCCTAAATAAAGGTAACCCCTAGCTAACCCTGCCTGTAGATCTGTACCTGTCTCACAGTCACATATTTCACAGTCCCAAATTAGTCGAATGTTAAATCCACCATTCGTCTAAATTGGAGGTCACCTGATTACAGCAGCCAATTACTTTTTCTGATTTTTTTTCACTACCTCAGTTGTTGTAGTTCCTGTTCCACCTCCCCTGCGCCGTTATTGGTGCAAAAAACACACCAGGGAAGGCGGAGGGGATACGAATTTTTACTGTGTTTGCCTCGTGGTATTCAATTTTAATCGAATACCTCGAACGGCCTGATATTCGATCGAATCTGTATTCGATCGAACGGTGTTCACTCATCTCTAATTAAAACCCATTTGTTTTTGTATCGCTATTTTATAAATATAATAACTTGTTTATATTTCCACCAATAAAGTTAGTTGAAGCCTTTTGCAGGATGAGCTTCATTTTTTACTTACTGACATTGTTCAGCGGTATATATATTTTTTTGTTTACTTTTCTTTAAGTCTTTTGGAGGCAACGTGAACATCTTTGTTAGCTTTTCTTAAACAATGTTCACTAAGTAGGATAAATAATGCATTAATCTTATAGTTTTGTTTGTTAAAAAGATGCAGTACCAAATATATATATTTTTTACTGACGTTTGCTCTTTAGATAATTAAGCATTTTCACTAGAGATGAGCGAGTAGTACTCGATCAAGTAGGTATTCGATCGAATACTACGGTATTCGAAATACTCATACTCGATCGAGTACCACTCGCTATTCGAATGGAAAAGTTCGATGCAGAACCAGCATTGATTGGCCGAATGCTATACAGTCGGCCAATCAACCCTGGTTCTTCTCCTACCTTTAGAAGTCTTCTCCGTGCAGCTTCCCCGCCGCGTCTTCCGGCTCTGAATTCACTTTGCCAGGCATCAGGCCTGGGCAGAGCTGACTGCGCATGCCCGCTTGTAGTGCGGGCATGCACAGTCGGCTCTGCCCAGGCCCGAGTATAATTTGATCGAATGTTGCCTACCCCTGAAACGAGCATTTTCTCCCCATAGACTATAATAGGATTCGATATTCGATTTGAGTAGTCGAATATTGAGGGGCTACTCGAAACGAACCTCGAACATTTTACTGTTCGCTCATCTCTAATTTTTACATGTAAAAAACAGATTTTTGTTTTTTATTTCACATTTTTTAAATATTTTTCAGAATTTTTATTTTTTATTTTTGTTTGGTCCCAAGAATGAGCTAGACTGTGATCTTGTGACTGGAGGCCAATGCAGGGAAATAAGTGCTGGATGCTGTGATCGCTCTTGGCCATGGCATCTAAATGCTTGAGTTTGTAATGTTCTTTTTATGCTGTACCAAAGAGAAAACAAAACCCCCAAAAAAACAAATTGGAAATTTTATCTTGGTGAAGTACATGTCACTATGTCTTCCATCTAATACAACTGACCTCTTAGGATTCGTTCACACTTGCACACCTCACCAGTGTTTGCCACTCTAACAGCTTTCCGTCTTCAGCCCCGGTGAAACTGGATAGGGAACGGAAACCCGGCGGTCAGCTTTAAAACCCATTCACTTGAATGGGTTTGTAAAAATAACCGCCAGTGTCCGCCTGTGGCCTGTCCAGTTTTTTTGTGACCTGTTTTTTTTTAGCCGGACACAAAGTCCTGCATGTCTGACTTTGTGTCCGGCCCAAAAAAAAAACAGATTCCCCTCGAAGAGGCCGCAGGCAGACACTGGCGGTCACCTTTGCAATCCCATTCAAACGAATGGGTTTTAAAGCTGACCGTCGGGTTTCCATCCACTGTTAGGTTTCGCCGGAGCTGAGGACAGAAACCAGGCGGAATGGCAAACAGGGGCGCAAGTGTGAATGAACCCTTACTGATTTCTTGCAGAACAGATTTTAATCTACTTTTTATTTGCTTACTGTACCTTTTGATAATGTAAAGGTTTCCATAGAAAGAGTGGCTTGTACAAGTACACAATACTCATAGAATCGGAAATGGAATCAGAATCAGAAGGTCAATATTTTGATCAATAATAGTATACAAAAGAGCTAACAGATAACACATGTCCTTCACATAAAACACATTCCTGATATATTGTGAACACTTGGTAAATGTCTAAACCCTTTACCAATGGAATGATATATTTTGCATATCTGAAATGATCTCATATTATTGAAATGATCTCCTATAACTTGTAATACTAAATATAACACCCTGATGCCTAGTGAAGCTAGATGCACAACATTGTAATTTATTACATAGGAATACAATAACGAATCCAACATACACAATCCGTTATTGTTTGTGTCTCTAATATCCATGCTTACATGGACTTTCAGCTGATGGCTTGAAGCAGTAGACACACTTGCAGATAACATTGACATACAGATGAATCAAATCTCCAGTTCTGTCTTTTTTACTCTGTCACCTTGTGCTAGATCACGTACTTTCTTAAAATGTGTTACACTAAATGTCTGCAGCATACAAGTTTGACAACAAAGATAAAGAGGATTACACAGTCTAGACAGTGGGTACAGCCAGAGTCTTTTGGGCATAAGTGATCATTGTCTTATCTGAATCACTTTACCATAAAAGAAAATGCAGAATCTTCTAAACCTACAGCAAGTCATATACTGCACAATAATACATTTGATGATAATTGATGTTTTCTTAATGTCTTAGTGCAAAGCGTTTCAGGAGTGTCTATGTGAACCAATCCAGGAATATATAAATCAGTTTTAAGCTGGGGAATGTTTAACCCTTACCAGCACTGGACCATGAATTGGCGGTTCTGGCTAGAACGTGCAGTGTTGTACATATGGTGCAGTGATGATGTGAGAATAGCTTTACTACTTGTGGGAGTTTTCTGGAACTGACACTGGACATCCAAGGGATCAGAACATACTCCTAATGCTTTATTATAGCCCTTTAGGTGCTGCATCTTAATTATAGACAATTAGGTGCTGCATCCTAATTATATCCAATTAGGTGCTGCATCCTAATTATAGCCAATTAGGTGCTGCAGTCAGTTACCACATTCATGACATTTTTTAGTGAGGTGCTATGACAGCAATGACCCCCAGAGTTTCCATAAGTCAACACAAAAGAGATCTTGTGTATCTAAGCATCACTGTGACATGTCCCTGTAGAATGGATTATGCAATTGAAAAATGAATGACTTATACCATGTAAAGAAAAACTAGAATGTGTTCTGTCGCCGCTTCCTTGACTTCTTGAATGAGACTCAGGAGTGAGCGTTTTGAAGAACAAGGTAAGTCACCATGTTTATTTGAGGCACAACAAGGTAAATTCAACAGCTTACAGATACTGGAGATACAGTTCTTACAGAGCGTCCATTGAGTGCTGGGGATGATCAGATTGATGGTACTTCCAGATGACAGAATTCATCTCCTCTTCTGGGGAAAGTCTTCCACTTTCATGGTTTGCTATATCTACTAAAGGCACAAATTTCTAGAATTCCCAGGCTGCAGGGTATACACTCAAAAGAGGTTGCCCTGTCCAACCTAAGGCTGCAGGTACAGCCATAGCTATGAGATTCATATAACTTTACCTTCATATACTGATCTTGCATACTTCAACTTCCCAAAAAGTGAACAGGAATAAATCCCTGACTGCAGCTCTGACTCAGTCTGTCCATATTTCCTCCACATTACATCGTCTTTGCACGGTGAAGAAAGGACCAACTGTCAGTGACATAAAGCTTGAACTGAGTTGGGCTGAAATTTTAATGGTGGATACAAAAACTATTTAGTAGTGAAGCATATTGATTTTCTCAATTTTATTTATTAGATTAAAGGAGTTCTCCTATAAAAATACAAATATTTAGTTTTGTAACTTTGATTTGCATCCCACAAGATCAGTGATGGAGTGCTTTGTGGAAACTCATAAGCAGGGACATCCAGGGAAATCTGAAATGTAGGCCCTTGACAACAAAGTAAAGGATTTAACAGCCCAACACCATGGACATCAAAGTGCTGGATTTATGTGGTAAATAGGATATCCATGAGCAGCTTATCAAGCAATTATATCAGCTCCATGATGATTGTTGAGAACTGCATTAGACGTAATAACATTAGGATCATAGGACTGCCTGAGGCAGATCTAACTCCAATGTTTCAAGGTATATTTACCACGATCCTTGAGTAGCAAGCCTGTGTTTATTATCTCTGGAAATAGATCATGCATATAGGGACTTAAGCCCCATTAATCCGAATGTTAACAAGACACATGATGCCATTTGCCACCTCCATTATTATACCATCAAGGAGGAGATTATGGCAAAAGCAGGGGAGGGATATGGAGACTCATTATGCAGAATCTCTATGATCTTTCTGAAATCTTATGGGGATGTCAATAACAATGGAGTACAACAATAAAGATCTGGTGGGGATGTGACCCCCATTAAGCAGTTCTGGAGCCATGTTCTTCCATATATAGCACTTATACAGCAATTGGCAACAAAGGGTATATTGAGATCCATTGACAGCAGTGCGAGTGGTTTGTTGGATTGTGATATATTACGACAATGGAAGAGTTGTAGAGGAAAATGATTACACCTCAGTATATGATAAGAGATGAAAATGTATAAAACGTTCATGGACTCTGAGTTGTTTGTAGCATTGATCTTACAAGGGTCTTGTCGATAATATTGCCAAAAATATTAATAAAAATGAATAATGCATAAATTGGGCTGATATTTTTAGGCTGGGAAGGGCCAATAACCTTTTCACCCTGATATTACCTATGAATGTTGGTGGTTACGCTAGGTTCACACCTGCGTTCTGGTCTCCGTTCTGTGGTTTCCGTCTTCTGCATGCAAGAAGACGGAAACCACTGAACGGGTCCGGCCGTGAGCGGCGGTGAGTATTTTATGCTCTCCGCCGCAAAACCAGTTTTTTTAAAACGGACACAGAGTACTGCATGTCCAACTTTGTGTCCAGATTTAAAAAAAAGGTTTTGGGGCAGAGAGCATAAAACTCTCACCGCCACTCATGGCCAGACAGCTTTCAAACCCATTCAAATGAATGGGTGAGAAAGAATTCTGCAGGTTTCCGTCTCCTGCCTCTTTTTTGTGCAGGAAACGGAAACCTGTATATACGGAGACCGGGCACAGATGTGAATGAGCCCTTACCTTGTTGTTTCCCATTATTTACCTTTTCATATAAATAAGTGTGGGGCTGCAAACCCCACACTTAGGCATTATACTGAGTGGGGGTCACAATGGAAGCATTATACTTTATGAGAGACACTATGGGAGTACTATACTATGCTGGGGACAAAAAGGGTGTTATACTGTATGGGGAACACTAAGGGGCATCGTCATTGTGTATCAAAAAAGAAAAAATTAAATGCAGGTACTACAAAACTGCACAATGTTAATATGAGAATAAACAGGATACTTAGCTGGTGCTGTTGCTGTAAATGCTGCAGAACATAGTCCTGCGGCACGCTGAAAATAATATAGTCTAAGTATCCACAGAGAAAGAACATGAAAAGCAGCAAACAACCAGACTACAGTGCTTCTTTATTGGGATCAAATAAAAACAGGTATACCTGTTACAAAGTGTGGAGCAGCGACGGGTCATTTCACGAAGCAAGCAAAACGGCCCATTGCTGCTCCTCACTTTGTCCCTGGTATAACTGTCTTTGATCCCAATAAAGAAGCACTGAAGTCTGGTTGTGTGCTGCTGTTCATCTTCTTTCTCTGTGGATCATCATTGTGTATTACACAAAGAAGTGTGGGGACACAAAGCGACTTGGCGAGAATGCACAGTGTCAAAGGGGAAATAGGCAGCTTAGGCACAAAAATAATCAACGTTCCTCCTTGTCACCACTGAAAGTTGAGAGGTATGCCTAAGCAGTGGAAGGTGAGGGGAAAACACTTATGAAACCTTTGCTCTGGCTCACCAATGAGTTCAAACGGCCCTGGTATTGAGGGAACATGTGAAAAAGTAGGTATGACCCCATTCAGTTCAATGAGTAGTTGGTCAACGCAGACTCCAGTCTTTCACAATGTAAAGAGCTATCATAAATTGCCTGAGAGCAAAAAAATAATACACAGGATTTTTCAATTTAACAACAATATAGAAGCAATTGTCATTTTTACTTTTCATTCTGTTCATTGTATGGATAAAATCTTGCTTTACATAGATGCTAGCTGCATTTTGTGTATGCTGGTTTTTTTCGCTACTATTATGTACTAGGTGTTCCTATCAAATTTTATAAATCTCTACTGAACAGAGTGTGCAAACTTGCAATATACTAAAATGGACCAAGGAGAAAGGAGTTCCTCTCCATATAATATTAGAGGAAAATGATACATTACATTTGGCTCTCTTATATTAAAACGAGCCTTCTCTCCAGCGTAATGATCCTTCTGTTACAGGAAATGGCCCTTTTAAAACATGGTTCATTGCCAATTTTGCCCTGTAATATTAATGACCATAAGGAAGGTTGTCTTACCTGTATCAAATAGCCTAAAATGTAGTTTGCAGTTTACTGTTTGCAAACAAAACAAAAAATCTTGATATTTGAAAGTAATGATACCACCAATATAAAATTTTGAAATTGCATGGTAAACAGTAAATATATTACTAGTGAATGAGAGACCAATTCAGTGTAATAAGTAGCTAACAAATAGATACACTTTATCAATACAAAAATGTTGAAAATGCTACAAAGTAAAAATACTTTTAAAAATAGAAGCATTAATAATTTATTTTTGTCAATTAACATAATTAAACAAATGTGAAATCTAAATCACACCAATATTTGGTGTGACCATTTTTTGCCTTCAAAAGAGCAATTCTTCTAGATACACTTGTACACAGTTTTTGAAGTATCTCGGCAAGGAGGTTATTCCAAGAGAGCTAGGCATAGATCTAGTGTGAATGTAGGCTTCCTCAAATCCTTCTGCCTCTTTGTTTAATACCATACATAATGTTGATATCCAGTCTCTGTGGTGGCCATAACATTACTCCAGGACTCCTTATTTTCTTTAGGCTGAAGATAGTTCATAATAACATTGGCTGTTGTCCTGCTGTAGAATAAATTTGGAGCCAATCAGACGCCTCCCGGATGGTATTACATGATGGATAAGTATGTCCCTGTATTTCTCAGCATCTAAGACCATCAGGGATCTCCAAATGTATTCTGCAGTAGGATAGCGAATACGTACTTACAGCCAATTTTTTTGTCAGTCAAAAGAATTACAATCTAGGTTTTTGGAAAGAGGTTGTCCTTAGAGTGTTCTTAATGGAGCCTTTAAATCTACTCTCACTGTTGAAAGGACAAGGATGCTTATGCATCATCCCAGTGAACCTGCTTAAACTGTTTTCTTTTATTTTATGTTTGTGCCACTGTTGTTGTATATCTGTATTTTATATTGTTGTGTATCTATTTCCATTTTTTGTATTCTTTGCAGATTCCCTTATGTTATGTTCCCCACTGGTACCTTCAACTATGTTTGGCTATCCATCTAGTTTAGAGGACTTGGAACATCCCTGGCCAATGTGAAGAAAAGAAGGTGAGCCGGCATCTCACCGAGGTAAGTAAAATGTAACTTTTACAGGCTGTGTACCAGAGCAGCTTCCAGGCGCCACTTTGATCATTAGAAAGTACAGTGGCCTGCAGAGAGTTAGTTAAGAGTGGTAGAGAAAGAAGCCATCAGCTTCCTCCTCTACCATGTATTGCAACTGTATCAATATCTTGCAGATGGCCGATACATTGCAGCCGCTCCCTTCTTGCCTTCCCCGCTAGCTAAACCTCTGTCTTCCCTTTATCATTAGGTAACAACCATAGAGAACATCTTAGCAGTGATTGAGGTTGGGTTTTCCTACTTTTTGCTGTGACATTCATATTTTAGGCCATTCACTACATTGATTATCTGTGAGCAATTGTGTCATTGTGCCAGGCAATTCTTCAATGTTGTAAATAATTGAAAACATGTTAGGTATAGCAGCCAAAATACCATATATATATATATTGTAAGCTGATGGCCGGCAAAATAATGGAGGGGGTGTACATCTCGCCCAGACTGCTCAGGTGGGCAAGATGAGAGAACGTCCAGGAATGACTTGTTCTTAGCAGACAGCTTTTGTCTGCTGAGCATTTTGTTGCATGCTCAGTATTGGGCTGGATTTTTTAGGAATGGCAGGTAGGTTTGGAGGTGGGACCTGTCATTCCACCCCCCTCCAGGCCACACATTGTGGATGTTTCTGCAGCGTGTCAGCTGCTGTGGATTGTCCTCGTCAGTGAGGTTTAAAAGGTCAGCTCCAGGAGCAAGATTTAAGAACAGAGCTGGGCTGCAGGGCCAGCTGGAAGGTCACACTGTGGGAGCTGTGTCTTGTACCTTTCAATTTTTGCTATTGAAACTGCTGTTATAGCTGAGGTAACCTGTTTATGTGTAGTTAGAGCCTAGCCGGGCAGGTATTTATTTTGTATTGTTTTCTTTTTTCTTTGGTTGTTGCTGCACTGTTTCTTGTGGAGTAAAAATAAAACTCTACCTTGTTTGGACTAAAAATTTGGACTTGTGTGTCTATGCCACCCCACCTAGCAACCTCAGACCCTGACAATAAATATTGACAATTGAGAGTAGTTGGTAGTTTAGCATAAAAGGTAGCAGTCTCCTGGACTCAACAGGTGGTGCTGAGTGCCAAATAAACAGCAGATCAGGTAATGCAATCCAAAATAAGTGGCTTATACAGGAACAAAAAATAACAGCCCACACACAGGGCAATACCTCACTTCTGGAACCCTGTCTAAGCTACCAATGGCAAGATACTTTTCTGAGGTTTCTTCTCACCAGTTTGGTTCACATTGAGCTTAACCAAGCTAATATACACTCACCGGCCACTTTATTAGGTACACCTGTCCAACTGCTCGTTAACACTTAATTTCTAATCAGCCAATCACATGGCGGCAACTCAGTGCATTTAGGCATGTAGACATGGTCAAGACAATCTCCTGCAGTTCAAACCGAGCATCAGTTTGGGGAAGAAAGGTGATTTGAGTGCCTTTGAACGTGGCATGGTTGTTGGTGCCAGAAGGGCTGGTCTGAGTATTTCAGAAACTGCTGATCTACTGGGATTTTCACGCACAACCATCTCTAGGGTTTACAGAGAATAGTCCGAAAAAGAAAAAACATCCAGTGAGCGGCAGTTCTGTGGGCGGAAATGCGTTGTTAATGCCAGAGGTCAGAGGAGAATGGCCAGACTGGTTCGAGCTGATAGAAAGGCAACAGTGACTCAAATAGCCACCCGTTACAACCAAGGTAGCCAGAAGAGCATCTCTGAACGCACAGTACGTCGAACTTTGAGGCAGATGGGCTACAGCAGCAGAAGACCACACCGGGTGCCACTCCTTTCAGCTAAGAACAGGAAACTGAGGCTACAATTTGCACAAGCTCATCGAAATTGGACAATTAAAGATTGGAAAAACGTTGCCTGGTCTGATGAGTCTCGATTTCTGCTGCGACATTCGGATGGTAGGGTCAGAATTTGGCGTCAACAACATGAAAGCATGGATCCATCCTGCCTTGTATCAACGGTTCAGGCTGGTGGTGGTGGTGTCATGGTGTGGGGAATATTTTCTTGGCACTCTTTGGGCCGCTTGGTACCAATTGAGCATCGTTGCAACGCCAAAGCCTACCTGAGTATTGTTGCTGACCATGTCCATCCCTTTATGACCACAATGTACCCAACATCTGATGGCTACTTTCAGCAGGATAATGCGCCATGTCATAAAGCTGGAATCATCTCAGACTGGTCTCTTGAACATGACAATGAGTTCACTGTACTCCAATGGCCTCCACAGTCACCAGATCTCAATCCAATAGAGCATCTTTGGGATGTGGTGGAACGGGAGATTCGCATCATGGATGTGCAGCCGACAAATCTGCGGCAACTGTGTGATGCCATCATGTCAATATGGACCAAAATCTCTGAGGAATGCTTCCAGCACCTTGTTGAATCTATGCCACGAAGAATTGAGGCAGTTCTGAAGGCAAAAGGGGGTCCAACCCGTTACTAGCATGGTGTACCTAATAAAGTGGCCGGTGAGTGTATACATGGGTGAGTTTGAGAAGGAGTTTATATATGGCTCTGAGTTTGGGGTATCAAAGGTGGTGTATTTTAAACGATATATAGATGACCTCTTGTTTATTTGGAATGGCACCAAGGAAGAGTTTGATCTATTTACTACTGAGTTAAACAATAATGACTGGGGTCTCATTTTTTCGGGGAAAAGTAACCCTTATGAGATCGAATATTTAGATCTTGTTTTGATGGGTAGAGACCATGAGGTTAATACAAAAACCTACTTCAAAGAGGTTGACTGTAATGGGTTTCTTGATTATAAAAGTTGCCATCTCAGAAAGTGGAAGCAAAATGTCCCCTATGGACAGTTCAAACGCATCAGGCGTAATTGCACGCAGGACTTCACATACCAAGAGCAGAGTTTAACGCTCTCTGAAAGATTCCGTGAAAAGGGCTATCCGGAGGCCGTCATTACAGCAGCCCAGAAGAGAGCAGCGGCCCTGACTCAAAAACATTGTCTGGCCCCGCGTCCCAGAGGCTCACAGGGTGACTTCAGTTGTAACTTCTTGACTACATATAATAGTGCCCATATAAATATCAGATCTATCATAAAGAAGCACTGGCCTATCCTTCTTAACGATCCCCATTTGCAGAGCTCCATTCCACCAATCCCAAAGTTTACCTTTCGGAGAGCAAGGACTTTAAAAAGCCTTATCGCTCCCAGTAGGCTTAGGGATCATAAGAAATCCATTTCCGCTCCATTGGTCGGCCAATGCGGTAGCTACCGTTGTAATAAGAAACGGTGCAAATGTTGCCAAACCATTTCCAATGGCATTAGGGAAGTCACGAGTAGTGTTACGAGTGAAACCTTCACTATAATGTTCCATCTGACTTGTGCCTCATCATATATAGTCTATCTCTTAGAATGTCCCTGCGGGCTTCAATACATCGGACGCGCCACTTTGCCCTTAAGGAACAGGTTAAATAAACACCGGTCTAATGTTATAAATGGGTATTTAAAACATAGTGTTTCCAGGCATGCGGCCAGACATCATGGTAGCCAGTTTCGTGATTTTAAGGTCACCCCCATTGATTTTATCCCTTCTCATTATAATGATAGACTTGAGGTCCTTAAGAAAAGGGAGATCTTTTGGATCTATAAGTTCGATTGTCTAGTACCGAAGGGGTTAAATGAAGTCCTAGAGGATATTACCCGGTGATTCTTTTCGAGCTGCGGGTTGCAACCCTGTTAGGTGTGTCACCAATTTTGGCCCTCTTTTGTCTGTCTTACCTCCTTTGATTTTAATTTTTAAATCGAGCTTGTATTTATTTTCATAATTTATTTATTATATATTTATATCTTTTTTGTGTTTATTAGTTAGTGTATTCTTTTTTATGTCTGCCATCTATGGTCTAATTTTAATTCTATTTCCCTTTTCATTTTTTATTCTATGTATCTTGTCATAATAGTCATTTAACATTTATACATTATATGTTTCATAATGTTCTCTCCTGTGGCTTGTCCAAAGGTTTCCAATAATAATTATTTCTTATTATTGATTTTTTTATTTTTCAGTTTGTCTTTTGGTATATGGCCTCGAGGCTCGAACCTGTGGGCTCTTTGTTTCTGTTTCTTGTCTGCCGGCTTTCTGTCCGCTCTGCCATCTGCCTATTTGATGTTAGGCTGGACAAAGAGTACATATAGACCGAAAAGTCTTCAGTTACGGCGCCCGTATCGGTTGCGGCGCATGCGCGGGAGAAATCTTCACGCGCATGCGCAATGTGTAGATCCGGACGCCGCATCAGCTCGGCATGCCCGTAGGTTTTGCCGCGCGATGCTGCATCCTGTCCTGATGTATTTAAATGTGGGATTATTCTGCCTGTGAACAAGCAGGAACCTTCAACTGGGATAGGTAAGCGGACAGTTAGATTCTTTTGTACACCTACCTATTTATGTATCTGCATACCCTTATCCTCTGTTTTTGATGGCTAAGTTTGGGTTTTACTGTTTTATTGATATACAGTACAAAAAAATCTTTTAAGCTGAATTTGGCAGTGTTCTCCTTATATGTTGTTATTTGATTTGGTTATGAAACCTCCTAATGTATTAGCCTTTGTTATCATTGGTGACATACAGTTAGCGGTCATGACTACATGCTGTCTGGTATTATTGTTATTGTATCTTAAGTTTTATTAGTTTGTTCATTTTTGTGTTTTAAGGATTTTTTGCACTTGATAAAGAGCTGTTCAGCTCGAAACGCGTTGTGCTAATAAAGATTGTTGGTCCCTGGGTGAGCGCGGTCTTCTTTCTCTGTATTTATGGAGGATGGTCCCTAACTGTTATCCCTTGACGTCTATTGGCGTGTGACCAGCTGCTGCCTAAACCTATTCCTACTATTCGTTGTATATGCGATCAGGGTTGTTGTATCCATTTCAACCCTGTCAGGTGAGCAGCCTAAATTATTTCTGCTGACCTTGTTACTTCATCCCATTACTACACATTGGTTGGCTCGGTGCCTCTTTCTTTTCTATTGAGCTTAACCAAGTCCCTTTTGGATTCCAGTTCTCTTGGGACAGATCTTCTGACTGTCTCTACTTGGGCCAAGATCCACCTGCTCCTGCAGGTCACCAGCAGCACTCTCCTGCTGTGTGTACTCCCTCTGGAGTTGACCCCCTTTTCAGGTATGGGTGTGGCCAAGGTCTTTCGTAATCCTGTTTTGGGTCATTCTACTGTGCCCTCTAGGTTCAAACCTTCACATTTCCTCCCCCTCAACTCATCACTTATGAAGTGAGCGACAATGGGACAAGACATGAAAGGACGACGTCCTTTTTTTAATCAAGTTAACTTGTTCAGATGTCACGATCTGGCAGTCTCGTTTTCCAAGTTCTGGTAACTCGACAGTTTCGGTTTCTCATTACTTCCATCTTTTTGTAGATTAATTTAACATCAATGATGACATCTAACCACCTCTTACTTCTGTATGCAAATGACCACTTCTCAATCTCTGCATTAGAATCTCTGCCACAGCTACTTTCATTAGTTAGTGACGTAGCAACATTGTATTTCAACTTCTTCTTCTTGCTATTAACATCAGGTTGTAAAACCATTTTTGTTTTTTTGTGTTTTTTCTCATGTACACAGATAACACCTTTTTCTGAAAAATCATCTTACGGTATAAGAGTACCTAACTATGAAATTGGGAAGATGACCTTATTCTTCTTTTGCAAAGTTCAGTTTTTTTACAATGATATTCATATTACATTTATTATGACCAAAATACATTTTTATCCTGCCAGTAAAATGTCATAAATATGCTTTTCACCACAATGTTAATATTTAATAAGTCACGGTATTAGTGCACAAGTATCTGTACCTGTGGACAAAAAACATATTTTCTGAATCTTCTTTACTGGTTAAAGAGTTTTTCTCAGCAAATCACTACCAAGATTGTAATAAATGTCCCTGCCTTGTCCCCTACAGCTGGAAATTAAGGTTACAGTTGATCAGTGTAGCCTTACACTGTTCCCATAGCTGTCATAAGAATGATATACAGTAATGAGAACCATGGAAACAGTACCACACTGTTGTCATAGCTTTACAATTGCTGAGTCAACATTTGTGCTGTCAGATGTGTTATGCTGTTTCCATAGTTCCCATTATCCTTTATGGGAGTTACAGGAACAGTGTAGAGCAGCCATGGTTGACTGTTCCAAGTTCCCCCAGGGGTTGGGACTAGAGATGAGTGAACACTATTCGAAACTGCCGTTTCGAATAGCACACTCCCATAGGAATGAATGTAAGCGGCCGGCATGCAGACTTTGCCGGCGGCTGGCAGCTTAACCCTCTGCAGTCATTCATTCCTATGGGTGCGTGCTATTCGAAACGGCAGTTTCGAATAGTGTTTTCTCATCTCTAGTTGGGACTTAAAGGGGTTGTCCACTTTCAGAAAATACTGAGAAACAAAAGTTATTGTTTGTATAATAAAATGATGTGCAGTTTTCCAGTATATGTTCTAAATCAATTCTTCACAGTTTTCTAGATCTTCACTTGCTGTCAATCAATCATTCTCTTACCTAGTGGATTCAATTCTGACTATTGTCATGTGATTTACAGTTCATGGTCATGTGTTGAGCACACAGCTCGTTACCAGGCAGATATCTGATTACTGAGCTGTGACTATAACTAGCTGTGCATCTGTGTGCTCATCACATAACCATGGACCATATATATATATATATATATATATATATATATATATATATATACCACATGGTAGTGAGGAATTGATACAGAAAGTACATTGGAAAATTGTACAACTTTTTATTACACAACCAATGACATTTGTCTCTTGGTATTAGTCTGACAGTGGACAACCCCTTTAAGAACCATTATTCCCATATAGCCAATGATTTCTTGGGACGGCAGCAGTCTTTTAAGCACTGATGTAGATGTATTAGATGATCTGTTACCTTATTAGAATTAATGTACAGCTTAAATATTTCTTGCAAATTTTAGATATATATGAACCTAAACATAACTAGTGTACCTACTGTAACCAATAAATGTCATAGTGCTAACAGGTTATTCATAGACGTGTCATGTCTGCCCTTCTCTTACTCCGACATATGATGAGCATAGATTTTTTCTGGAATGTTGAACTAATGGCATGCACTTTAGAGTCACATAAATTCAAATTAAAGCATGAAAAATATATGCCTTCCTTTGGGGATCTTGATCCTCAACTGCACAGTCCATTTATTACTTCACAACAAATGCTTCTGTAAGAGAATAGCATGTGTTTAATAACATGTGTTTCTATGTATACGCTATGTTGAATTGTTCTGAAGAGCTACACTTCACAGAGGAATAATTGTGCTACCAGGAAGAAAATATACATTCCTTAATGGAAAGCACCAGACATTGAAAGTTCATCCTAAGTTACCAAACACAATATGACTGGAACATGTGAATAGAATTGACAATATCTTGTTGTGACTAGGTTCTGCTGTGTTGTTTCTCAAAATTGTTATAACAAGTAATAAAGTTTCTTAAAGCTCCTGATCCCCAGTACTAAATCGATATCAGGGTCCTTCACTTCATATATGATGATGGTATACCGGAGCTTGTGTGCAACTGCAAGCTCAGCACCACTAGTTAAGGTACCATAGGAAGAAACCATCAATTTAATGTCCCCTTCAGCTTCCCCTAGTTTAATTGCCCTATTTCAACTGCCACCAGTTGCTGAGTAAGCAGATTACTTACCACATTGTATGATGTTGCCACTTTAATTTAACATTTATTGCTGAGTTATCATGTCTACTTTGGTCTGGGGTCTTCTAGAAGACGGCAGCTCCATGTCTCTTCAAATGGACAAAAATTGGTTGTGCTGTGGGCAGGGTCTCTTTGGTTCGACTTGATGTACAGTCTTTGCACACTACAGCTTGATGCCCTGTACATTGGGTTGAAAGTTCTTTCATATAAAAGAGAGGTTTTCCTTAGCTGGGTCTTCTGTCTGGACCTCTGATGCTATCATAGGAAAACAAGGGTGTGGAAACCCCAAAAATAGACTAATGGCACTCTTAGGAATAAAGGAATCCTAGGTCACTCATAGAAGCAAAACCACGTCTCTTTATTGAAAAGTACAGGGCACAACGCGTTTTGGGGATGGGTTCCCCTTTATCAAGTGCAACAATATCAAACATTAAAAATAACATGCAAAAATAGCATATCTGGTGCTATAAGTCTGGATTTTCGTTTGTGTGGTGCAATTCAATAGATGAGCCTGTTGTTCAGAAGGCTAGCCTGCCAAATCAGTTGTGAACCTGAGAAATGGTCATTGAGTGTTAAGCACAAACTATGTGAGCAAACAGGACAATTACTGTGTGTCCCATAGGGCCATTATTCTCACACAAGAAATGTTCTGTTCCTGTTGAATGTACCGCTGAGCAAATTATATCATCTGTGTAATGTGAGGCATACAGCCCCGTGGAAGGTGCACCATATTTATGAGGATGTGTGCATCCGTCTTCATAAATCTGCCCCAAGGTGCCTGTGATTAACAAGATTTCTGGCTGCTCTGGTCTTGGGTGAGTCAGAGAAGTAGAAGGTAAACTCACCCAAGACTGACAACTGTGTGGTAAAGTCAGAGTTGTCCCTGGGCCCCCTATATTTTCACAAAGGATTTTTGCTGCTTATTTAGTACTAGCTTCTGCCCGCAACTTCGTCTGCGGGTTGTTTTCGGTGATGAGCCGCTTAAGCTGTGGTTGGCGGTGATCCACCTGTGTCCACGTGTCGGCTCTGCTACATCTGTGCATATGCGCAGCAGTCCCAGCTGTATGCACATCCATATGGAGAGCAGAGCAAGCTGTCGTACCGCGCTGCCTCAGCTCGGCTATATCGAGCAATTTGGATCACAGGGGTTGTGTCGTGTGAGTGTCCTAGCAGCATCTATGTTAACAGTGTATACAGTAGTATATAGTGGTATATTTTTTGTATATATACCCATTCAAATATAACCCATTCAAATGAACGGGTTTGAAAAATGCCTGCAGGTTTCTGTCTCCTGTCCAGTTTCGGGCAGGAAACGGAAACCTGTATAAACGGAGACCGGGCACAGATGTGAACGAGCCCTAACAAAACATGCTTCTAAATTATTAAGAAGTATAATTGCCTCAGTCTGACTTGGCCTTTGCTCCGCAGAACCAACAATGTAGCACCAAAAAAATACCAAAGTTCCATGCTCCCAATCAGGGGTGAACCTACCCCTTTCGCCGCCTGAGGCGAATGACAGAAAGCCGCCCCCCCCCCCCAGGAGGAGGGGGCGGAGCGGAGGGGTGTGGCTGAGCGAAGGGGGCGGGCGAAACGAGGGGCGGGGCTGAAACGAGGGGGTGGGGCTTAGCGCCGTTCGCAGGCAGAGAGCAGGCACGGAAAGGACTTGCTCTCTGCCTGAGCGTGAGGGGAGGCTGCTGGAGCAGCGCTGCTCCAGCAGCATCCCCAATCCACCGCTCGCTGCTAAGCCAGTCCAGGACAGCTTGTCCTGGACTGGCTTAGGAAAGGAAAAATGCCGCCCTCCCTGGGGCCCTGACATAGCGCCGCCTGAAGCGGTCGCTTCAGGTCGCCTCATGGGAGGTGCAGCGCCAGTTACACCAAAAATCTAGTATAGATGGATTAACAAATTCCCCCTTTGAGTTTTTTGTTGCTTTTCAGTTACAGATTTTTCTCAATTTTTTTAGACAAAGTCAGGAGTGGATTCAGCAGAAAGGAATAAGTAAGCCTTTCTTTATCTGTCCCATTC
This sequence comes from Leptodactylus fuscus, assembly GCF_031893055.1. Lineage (NCBI taxonomy): Eukaryota > Metazoa > Chordata > Amphibia > Anura > Leptodactylidae > Leptodactylus > Leptodactylus fuscus. The sequence goes on from NC_134265.1 coordinate 144,788,848, forward strand.
CTTATGACTCTATTTCTTGGGTTACAAAAAAGTGTATTAAAGTCTGCACCACAAAAGCAACAAAAACTCAAAAGGGAATTTCAGTTTTTGTGTCAACTTTTTTTTTTTTTTTATCATAATTGCTTCTCTTTACCAGACATGACCATTCTATGACCATGTATTTTTTTTTTTTTTTTTTTTTTTTGAGTCTATTGTAAAACATATTCATCCACAACTGTTTGTTTATGGCATTTTAGCTTTATGCAGTTGATATGTACTCAGTCCATTCATCTATTATATGATCAACCATTCATTTGAAAGGCTGTGTTCTACATTCTTCCTAAGGCCTTCTCCCTCAAGAATAGTTGATTGTCAGAGGACTTGGAGGCTGGGTCCATATTGATCAACTGATCATCTTCAACTGAAAAAAGGGCTGTAAAGTTAGGAAAGCCCCTATAAGAAAAAGCTATGACATATTTGGTAAAACACAGATGCAAATAGCAGTAACGTATGAAATAACTTCTCATTTGTAAACTTGGGATTCATGTATTGGAAAAAGGTTAACTAATTTATAAAACAAACAAGATAAGACAATTGTACTAAAATGTAATAGGGATATCGGAATTAGAAGGAGATCTGGTTTTGTTAAAGACAAGGTATAGGAAATGGACATTGTTAGAAGTAATGAACACCGGATAATGATGAAAATCTTCATATGAAGTAGGGGAGAAAATAGTAGAACATCAATTACCTCAAAATATTATATTAGATGCACAAAAAACTCACAGTAAGTGCAATATGGAACCAAAAACAGCAATATCATGAGCAAAAGAATTACATAAAAAACTCTAAAACTTTATTAATACAGCAATATATCCAATACATACTGTATATATTAAAAATGGGCAATATACATCAGCGCATTATTGAAGCAGAAGAAAAGGTATAAAATATATATAATATATATATATATATATATATATATATATATCCAAATAAACAGTCTGTACAGCAAATTAGAGAAACCCAACAAATGTGCAAGTGCATGTCAGTAAATTAGAATATCATCAAAAAGTAATTTTTTTGAGTAATTCAATTGAAAAAGTGAAACACATATTGAATCATTACAAACATTGAACTTTTCCAAGTGTTTCTTTCTGTTAATGTTGATGAATATGGCTTACAGCTAAGGAAAACCCAAAAGTCATTATCTCAAAAAATTAGAATATTGTATAAGACCAGCTGTAAAAACATTATTTAACACAGGATTGTTGGCCAAATGAAAAGTATGTCCAGTAAATGCCCTTAATACTTGGTCGGGGGCTCCTTATACATGAATAACTGCATTAATGCGGCAATGTGACATGGGGGTGATCAGCCTGTGGCACTGCAGAGGTGTTATGGAAGCCCGGGTCGCTTAGAAAGCAGTCTTCAGCTCATCTGCATTGTTGGGTTTCGGGTCTCTCATCTTCCTCTTGACAATACCCCATAGATTCTCTATGGGGTTAAGATCAGGCGAGTTTGCTGGCCAATCAAGCACAGTGATACTGTGGTTATTACACCAGGTATAGGTACTTTTGGCAGTGTGGAAAATGAAAATTCCAACTCCAAAAAGCTTGTCGGCAGAGGGAAGCATGAAGTGCTCTAGAAATTCCTGGTAGATGGCTGCGCTGACTTTAATCTTGATAAAACACAGTGGACCAACACCAGCAGATGACATGGCTCACCAAACCATCACTGATTGTGGAAACTTCACACTAGACCTCAAGCCACTTGGATTCTGTACAGTCTCTCCACTCTTCCTCCAGACTCTGGGACCTTGATTTCCAAATGAAGTGCAAAATTTACCTTCATCTGAAAACACCTTTGACCACTGAGCAACAGTCCAGAACTTTTTGATGATATTCTAATTTATTGATTCACTAGTATGTGTACAGTTAGATGTGACTATTTCACTGTCAAAACACAGAATATCAATAACTATGGCATATAAAAGTAGGAAAGAAGATAATTAACACTAGTTTATCCACAGACATGTTAACATGTAACGTGGAAACCCCCCTAAACCACAGTAGGAAAACCCAGGTAATGTGTAACGTGGAAACCCCCATAAACCAGAGCAGGAAAACCCTGGTAATATGTAACATGGAAACCCCCTAAATACACATTACATATTACCATGTCTGTGGGTAAGCTAGTGTAATTTATCATCTCTCCTACTGTTATATACCATAGTGATTGATATTTTGTGTTTTGTAACTATATCTTTCTGACAGTTAGGCTCTATTCACACAGAGTAACGCCAGGCGTCATTTGTGTGTAATTTGTGTGTCTTTTACGGCCGTCATAAAACGTTTACATAGAGTTCTATAGGAAAAGACGTCCGTCATTTACGGCCGTCATTGTAATGACGGCCGTAAATGACGGCAGTAAATGACGGGCCGTCTTTTCCTATAGAACTCTATGTAAACGTTTTATGACGGCCGTAAAAGACACACAAATTACACACAAATGACGCCTGGCGTTACTCTGTGTGAATAGAGCCTTAAATAGTCACATATAACTCTCCATTTACACACATGGACACAATTGTTGGTACCCCTTGTTTAATGAAAGAAAACCTACAATGGTCACGGAAATAACTTGACTCTGACAAAAGTAATTTGCCAAACTACCGTATTTTGGGGGAAAAGAAGGGTGCGTCTTATAGTCTGAATGTGGCGCCTGGCATCCGCTGTAATAGAGAGGCGGAAGCCGGCAAGTGATAGACGCCGGGGCCTGAGACATCGCTGCGCTCCTCTGCCCTGCATGAAGCCAGCAGTGGCAGCGGCGATGCTATTCCGCTCCTCCGTCCCCCCGCCGCTGGCTTCAGGCAGGGCAGAGGAGCGATGTCTCAGGCCCCGGCACCAGTGCCAGCGTCTATCCCTCGCCGGCATCCGCCTCTCTAGTACAGCGGATGCCGGGTCAGTATCGGTGGCCCCTTCTCACCCGGGGCCGGTCCCCACCGGTCCCGTACCTGTGAAGTTGCAGACCGGCTCCTGCGCGGCGATATCGCAGGAGCCAACCTGTTCGGGTGACAGCCGGGAGCCTAATGAGGCTCCCAGGCCTGTCATTGCTATATATTAGTATTGCGGCTGGGTCTATGACCAGCCGTAATACTAATAGACAGAATGTCCCATCGACGGCAATACACTTGTATTGCCGTCTATGGGACTTGCAATCAAGTGACCGCAGGTTCAAGCCCCCGGGGGGAATAAAATAGTAAAAAAAAAAAAAAACTTTAAAAATATATAATAAGAATATGAAATAAATAAAAGTTCTAAATCACCTCCTGTTTTTTTTTCAATACAAGGTGATCTAAGAAATAGACATTCCCCAAAATGGTATAACTAAAAAGTACATCTGGCCCCGCAAAAAAAAAAAACACTCTATGCGTCCCCGTACAGCTGCAGGGTCACCTGTCAATGTGGCCTTGCAGCTGTTGCAAAACTACAACTCCCATATATTAAATATTTTACCAGTTTTTGCTTCAAATTTTTTTTTCCCTATTTTCCTCCTCTAAAACCTGTGCGTCTTATAGTCCGAAAAATACGGTACATATTGACAAGCCACAAAGTTTCTGAGAGAATGTCCTATGCACAGATGAGACAAAAATCAAACTTTTTGGCAAGGCACATCAGCTCATTGTTCATAGACTGAAAAATATCTGAAGCATATCTTGAAAAGAACACTGTCCCTACTGTAAAACATGGAGGAGGCTCTGTTATGTTCTGAGGCTGCTTTGCTGCATCTGGCACAGAGTGTCTTGAATCTGTGCAGGGTACAATGAAATCTCAAGCCTATCAAGGGATTCTAGAGAGAAATGTGCTGCCCAGTGTCAGAAAGCTTGGTCTCAGTCACAGGTCATCAGTCTTGCAACAGGATAATGACCCAAAACACACAAGTAAAAACACGCAAGAATGGCTAAGAGGAAAACATTGGACTATTCTGAAGTGGCCTTCTATGAGCCCTGACCTAAATCCTATTAAGCATCTTTGGAAGGAGCTGAAATATGCCATCTGGAAAAGGCACCCTTCAAACCCGAGACTACTGGAGCAATTTGCTCATGAGGAGTGGGCCAAAATACCTGTTGAGTGGTGCAGAAGTCTCATTGACAGTTAAAGGAATCATTTGATTGCAGCGATTGCATCAAAAGGTTGTGCAACAAAATATTAAGTTAAGGGTACCATTTTTTCTGTCCATCATTTCTGTACACTGAATGGGTAGAAAGCATTATGTGTGGGGCGTTTTTTGAGGGGATTTTATATTGTATGGGCTATTTGAAGGAACATTAAATTATGTGGGGGGGTCCACTTATTGAACATTTGAATAAGACACACCAATGTGTAAAAAAGACTCTGGGGCAGAGGACATACAAAAGGAGAGAGAGAAGGAAACACTCCTGAAAGTACTAAGAATAAGAATGTGGTTGGCAACAGTAACACCATTTCTTTGTTTGACAGCCACGTCAGCAGCAGCAGTGTGGTCAGATTTCCTGAGAATAAAGTCATTTTGAAAGCAGTGAAAAACATATGTCAGGATTTTGTGTGTTCCTTCTCCTTCTCCTTGGTTGTAACAAGTAATTTACCACACTGTCTTTCTGTACTGTGAACCGTGTCTTCTTTTTTGCTTCAATCGCAAAGATCTCATTCTCTAGTAGTCATGCTTCTGCATAGAGAAATATTCCTCATAGCATAAAACTTCCTCTTCCTCCTTTTCTTGATGAGTTGGATGAGAACAAGGTGGAAGACTTGAGCGTTTATTGGAGGTAGTTGTTAGGAATTGTGAGAGCATAAAGGAATCTCATTGTCATGGAGATACATTGAATGGAGTGGATAACTATGAGAGAAAGAAGAACAACTTCTACCTCATGATCACTTTTGGAACTTCAGCTTTTTCAGCTGCCAGGGTAGGCACACTAACAGTGTGCCACTTTTTTTTTTTTAAATTGTCAATACATAATGTTGACGTAGCATTTGCTTCTATATGGGGAAAACTGGTAGGATAATTCTTTTCTGGTTCCCAAGTGCTACTCTCAGAGAATCCTATAGAATCCTTACCATTTCAGAGTATATTCTAACTTTTTCAGCTGGCAGACAAGGCATGTTGATTACAAACTTTTCTTGAAATTCTGTAATTGGTGCTGTATGCCATAAAGGTAGCTTTTTATCACTTCACTTTTCAAGTGGAAAGCATGCTGAGAGTGTGCCACAATTTTTCTTCAAATTCTGCAGTTTCTACTGTCACTCCATTGGCATAATAACAAGAAAATAAAACAAACAACTCCATCATTGCCTTCTCTACTAAAAATGCAATATTGGCATGGCATTCTGCTCCAATAAAGGGGTAATTTTGTTGTCTTCTTCATCACTTTTCAACTAAGCACACAACCACTAATTTGTCTTACATAACAAGCCTGTGGCACTTGTATGTCATCAAAATGCAAAAACATTGGTTTTGCAATATAATCACTGTGTGTAAATAAAAAAAAAACATGGTCAAGCACATTTTCCTAAATAGAAACGTAATTTATAGAGAGTCTTAAATTTTAAAAAGCAAGGTGAAGTATGGTTAAACTAGAAGTTGTATCCACTTCTTGGCTTCTGTTTTTCCATAGGCATACCTGTCACCAGTGGCGAAAATATCAGGGTGGCAGCAATATCAACTGCCACAGGGGCTGGGACATTAGGGGGACATTAGGAATGTCCTTTTGATGGTGGGCAGAGATTGGTGCCGAAACTAACAGGGGCACATAACGCGAAAGTCTTTATAGCGGTATATATAACTGCATGTGCAGGAGGACATGAAAGATCCCCTTGAAGACATTGGCGGCTTTTAGAAAAACAGTATCATTTACAATTGAGACACTACTCTTACAGGTATGGAATTTAAGCACAGATACAGAATAATAAAGTTATGGATTATATATTTGCGGTTTATACTATAGTAAAGAAACCCTGGGCAGGATCTGAAACATCTGAATATGATATAGAATGGGCACAAGATCAACTCTACTTGAACATGAAAACTATTGTAAGGCATTTTACAATGAAAGTAAAGCATAAATCAACTTCCATCAATATTAAAAGAAACATCCTGCTTTAATGTATCATTGAGGCCCTGCTGTCATTCCAATAACTTTTACGTGTGTTTTTCCTTCTTTGCCATGTTGAGATACAAATGCATAATATGGATTACATTATTGTCATTATGGCTTATATGACAGTTGTATTTTAAAGTGCAAGTCTATTAAAAGCCATTATGAAATAGTTCAGTTTATGATGATAAAATATAGCAGTGCTATAGTACGCAAAAATGTTTTTATATTGTAACTCTTTCCTGACTGTTCTACATTTTCTATACAGATTTGGGTGTGTGATCCTGCAGTCTTAGTGTACTCTCCTTTCTTGTCTCTCCTACTTGTTGCTAATGGACATTCAGAAACTTAGCAAGAACACTGTCCCTACTGTGTTTCCTTTTAAATTGATTTATTTAGTTTAGTTCATATTCTAGTTCCTTATACATGGTGGTAATGTGTCTGATCCTTCGTTCACATCTGCGTTTGGTAATCCATTCGGGGAGTCTGCATGGGGACCCCGAACAGAATACTAAAACGTGTTTGCAAGCGCTGTGCAGTGAAAGCATTATAGTCTATGGGATCCGTGTGTTTGCCGTGTGCTGCCCGCACGCATCATGCGGACGGGAAAGTAGATTGTGAAGTACTTTCCTGTCCGCATGTTCTGTGTGAAGATCTGGCGGCAAGCACACGGTCGCCATTATAGTCTATGGGGATCCGTGTGCTTTTACTGCACAGCGCTTGCAATTGTGTTTGCTATTCCGTTTGGGGGGGGTCCTCATGCGGACTCCCCCAGACAGAATACCAACGCAGATGTGAACCAGCCCTTAATCCTTGTGGCCCAGTATGACTGCCTAATCCAATTTTGTCTAATTATGTGGTCCAGAACCATCAGGGAAATGAATCAACTCCTTTTCACTGCAGGCATTTTTTTAATTTTTGATTTTTGGAGAGAAGAAAAGGTAAAGTAAATGTTGGTTTATCTCAGACCCCAGAGTATAATAATCGGAGACCCGGGGGAATAAAAACATAAAAAACTACTGTTACTTACCTGTCTCCTGGCTCCTACGCGGTCCGCTGCCTTCTCCTCTGCTGTCCTTGTTCAATGGTGTCGGACGTCACATGACCCGGGTCACAGGCTGGGTTCATGTGATGTCAGAGATGTCAGAAAGGACATCAGGAAGGAGCCCTGGCAGGATCGTGGAGAGGTAAGTAACATGTTTTTTATATTTCTTACCTCTCCCAGTCCGCCAATCATTATACTCGGGGGTCCGAAAAGACCCCGAGTATAATGATAGCAGCGGTAGCGGCTGTCACCGGGCCCCCAATGTCCCGGGCCCTGTGGCAGCTGCCTCCGCTGCTATGGCGGTAGTTACGCCACTGCAGTGGATATCTAACATTTTTTCACATCTACTGTGTATGGCAAAGAACTACCGCTGGGTCTATTAACTGGCAACTACAGTATGTAAATGACAACACATTTTAATTATTGCTACTGTATTTCCATAGTGTACTTGTACAGTATAATTAATTATTATGGTATTAATGTTAATTAAAGTTATTTCAAAAATAATGCTTTTTTTAAAGTTTTTTTTCCTTCCTCTGGATCAACATTATAGGGTTATAGGTTGAACATGATGGACCAGTGTCTTTATCCAACCTCATCAACTATGTAACTATGTAACTTAATGAATATGTTACTGTTGCTCATTAAGCTCATAAGGAAGTAATTTGAATACTTATGAATTGATAAAGACACAGAATTAACTTAGAAGAAAGCACAATAATATAAACCAAGCTGCAGACCACATCACAAAACTAAGCATTGAATTTACCATCCAGTTAGAAAGCAAACTACTCCTGACAACAGCGTGTTAAGAGAAGCTTCCTGGAGAGGTTCAGGAACAGACTGCATTGATTTCAGGGAAAGAAAACGTGCTTAGTAATGTACTAATGTTTGCTATGGGAATATCTTGTTTAATAGGCAAAGAAATATGAGTCATTCTGAGGTTGGTAGGAATATGACCCAGTTCCATATTACCAACAGACTCATCATCCATATGTGTTATAAAGACAAGAGAACTATCCTTTTTTTTGCATGTTAGTGATTGGATGCTAAGTCATTCAATTTCTGATAATTGATCTGAATACTGAGACTATATACAGCTGCTATTCTACTACCCAAAGTCCAGGCACCTGGATTCTTATCCAATCTGAACACTGCTCAGACCTTCAGGCTAGAATAAAGGGGCCTTAACATCCCTCTAAGCACCGTCCCAACCACTCGCACATCTTAAAGTTACAATCTCCCATTCACCGCAGTCAGTTGCAGTGACATTTCAGAAGATTTTAAAAAACATAACTCTTCTGTGAGCCTGAAAATTATCTAATAACTCTTAAAGACCAGGCCAGTATACATTTTCAACCAAATAACTTGAGTTCAGTTTCTAATATTACTATTTCATTTACCATATGATGTATAACAAACTAATCAAAACTTTTTTTTACCTAATTTAATATGCTATACTGTAATTATATATTTCTTGGTGTTGCCATAGTCCGACACCCGCAACATCTTTTCAGTGATGGAGCTGTGTGAGGGCTCAATAGTTTGGAAGCAGTGATAAAAATAATGTTTTTGGGAAATGGGAAGTGATTTCAATTTTAATATTTATGGGATTTTCTTCACTTAAAATTTGTTTTATTAACTTTTGAAAAATAAAAGCTGGGACAGTCTGATCACTGGAGCAATAAGCTGCCACAATTCTGTATAGTATATTGCTGCATCGGCAGTCTCCTATGAAGCCTTCACTAAGCCCATGACTGCCATAGCAACTGGTGGGCCCCCTGCAATCTCAATTTGGGGGTATTAGAGTTCGAAATGAGCTCCCCTTACCGCTCAGCTTCCCTTATAGATGGCTACTGTGCATGAGTGTCAGCCTAAAACCAAATATAGAAAAGGCTTAGGACAAAGATCCTAAGCCTGTGCTATATTGTTTGAATGTACCTCCTCTGTACATGTATGGAAGATGGCATTCATAGGGTAAAATAATGATAAAGTAACGATAATTCAGCGTTCCTTCAGTATACAGTGGTCACAGGTTACAATATTTTCTACGTACAATGACCTTTTCCTGAGCCATCTAAAGGAGAACCAGTCACTGCTAACATGTCTATTTAAGTACATACTTGCATTCCCAATAATGTAATAACTCTGTAACATATTTTCTTAAAAGTCTATACTATGTTTTTGCTTTGTTTGTCCTCTGAGAAATTTAGGTCTAGAGATAAGCAAACAAGATTCCATACTAATTTGTCAAAACTTTTGGGCTTTACCCAAATCTGAAACTTTTGGGGTTTATCACCAACAAATGACTTTAATACTGTGGGGTCATTTCAGTTCCTAGTATATAATAAGTGAGGCCTAGAGAGGAGCGGAAACATAATAAACACTTACTATGGGATGTCCCAGGTTGCAGGGTGACCTCTAAAGCCTGTGATTGTGCCTCAGCACTCACATGAAGGCCTCAACCCTCACGTATAGCGCACCAACCTCATGATGCTTAGATGCAAATGTTGACATTATTTCACCCCATGTGACTCATGATGTCACCATGAAGGTGGTAAGAGGCTAAAACGGATCACATGGGAACCAAGGAGAGGCATGAGGCAAGGTGAGTATTTGTTTATTATGCTTCTGCACCTCTCATAGCACATGCAGGATTTTGGGTCCGGTTAAAAAAAAAACGGTTTCGCCGCAGAGAGGCAGAAGACGCACACTGGTGGTCACTTTGCAAACCCATTCAAGTGAATGGGTTTGAAAACTGACCGCCGGATTTTCGTCTCCTGTCCAGTTTCTCAGGGCAGAAGATGGAAACCTGAGGGATTGGCTAAAGCGGAGACCGGGCGCAGGTGTGAACCTGCCCTTAACTGTTTAGCAATGTTCCACTGGGACCTTTTACATGACAATGGATGCAAAATTCACTAATAATAGTGCTCTCACTGGATGTCATAAACATCCAAAGAGCAAGTCAATGGCATGAATGAAGACTCAGGTGTATAGGCGCAGATCTTTTGCAATCTTCATATAATATGTAAACAAGTGCATATAAAATTCCAACACTGTCTGACAAAAACCCCATGATCACTAAAGTCAAGAGCGTCTCCATTCCCCTCTAAGAACTGGGACTGTATGGTCCCCTTCATCACAATACAGGTTCTGGTTATCTGAATAGTTTTACTAATACAAAAATTCTCTAGGCAATAATTCATATGCTTGGAGGTAAAACGAATACTAAACCTGCTAAAGGTGCTAGAATATTTATCCTTCTCCTATGTTACATTTATACTGAAATACTCCCAGTGCAGTAGGTTTTTGTTCATGGACACCGGTTGTAGTTTAATTGTTCAGTCTTAATACATACTGTATTATACTTTATTCATTGTGCAATTTAATACTGGTAGTTTATGCCAATCGCAACTGTGCTAGAAACATTACGAGACATGTCGAATGTTATTTTTGTCGAAGACTATTTTTCCGTCCTGTACTTAACATTTTCTCACAGGACTAATGAACACTTCTGGCAGTAGGATTTTTCCTTCTCACACTTTGAGGTTTTTAGCTGCCCTCTCTTTGACCAGGCACTATTTTGTCACTCCATAAATCCAGTATCTGTAGATTCATTTCCTTCAGCTTCCCCTTTGTGACAAAAACACCCAAGCATTGGACTATTTGTTAAAATGAAGCTTTTTTCTCTTCTGTGGATAGTTAACTAGTGGAGATAAGCCTTAATTCCTGCGGTATTTCTATTATTGCTATCATAATTAATTGTTCATGACCCTAACCACAGGAAACATCCTGAGCATCACTTAAATAGTTAATGATTCCATTTTATGCATCCATTGAGAAAATCTATTCTTTTCATTTAGTACCACAAGGCCTAAATTAAAGATTGTGGTTTCAAAACCACTTTCTAGCATGAAAGCGGAAACAGGGAAAATGTTGCAGTGTCTAGACTACCAGTTCTCAAAGCCAAAAAACACATGTTGAGACTACATGTTTATAAAAACTTATTATGTGCCCTTTAAATGCAAGGTTTTGCTAAATGGAAACTGACCTGCATACATTTTGTGACTCTACATTACATTTTATGAGTAACATCAATATAATAAAACAAGGCAGCGCTTTGCCATGATATAATACAAGAATTTGATTTTCCTACTATAGCCCTGTAATATTTGCACAGTGCTTACACTCATAAAAAGAGACACTTCCAACAGACTTAGTTTTTACCTTGGTGTTTTAAATTATATATTTTTTTAAATGGTATAGTGGTACGTTTTAAAATTTTTACATATCCCAGCAGAGATCTCCATTTTTCTATAATTCCTGGGGAAACCTCCAAAGCCTGGAGAGCACAATCCCCATATGTGAGTTTGAGTGGTGTCTCTGCAGTCCTACGTTGTCCCTGGATTCCACCATAAAGTTCAGTGATTGATTTCCTAGTGCATGTAGTCCCTATTGGGATATCAAACTTCCGCCCGGTTCACATCTGCGTTCGGTATTCCTTTCAGGGAATCTGCTTGGGGACCCCCAGAATGGACTACCGAACGCATTAAAAAGCAGTTAGCAAATAAACCGCACAGCCCCACAGACCAGTGGTAGGAACCCTTCGGCACGCCAGCTGTTGTAAAACTACAATTTACAACATGCATACTTGCTCTGCTGTTCTTCTAACTCCCAAAGAAGTAAATGGAGCATGTTGGGAGTTGTAGTTTCACAGAAGCTGGAGTGCTGAAGGTTGCTGACCCCTGCCATAGACTATAATGGGGTCTGTATGTTTTCTGCGCGGTGTCCGCACGAATCATGCAGAGAGAAAAGTGCTGCATGCCCAAGAATATAATAAGTGGAGGCCCACAGAAGGTGAGTAAAACATAGCAAACTGTTATACTTACCTTGTCTCATCTCTCCTGAACATCTAGTGTTCCCTCTTCATCCTTTCTCAGCCTCTTACAGCATCTAACTGACGTCACATGCATTGGGGTCACTGTCACAGTACCCTTGCAACCCACATGAACACTGAGGCCCAATCACAGGCCTTAACAGTGACCATGGGGCATTTGACGTCATCCAGAGACCAGGAGAGGATGTGGGGGAAGTTTACCCATCTCTAATGAACTGCTATTTACCTTTATACAAGTGTACACTTCCATTAGTAGCAATGTAAGTACATGTGTTAGTGGTAATAAATGTATATGACTGGTATCAGAGTGAGGTAACACCTGTAGGGGAGGTGACACACAATGTACCTGGATGTTGCATCCCCGGCTACCGGTACTTTCACTTTTCTGTAAGTGAAACGTGGATTCATTTCAGCCACATTTAATTCCTGGCGGTGCGGTAATAGCAAAACCACAGCTAGGAATTAGTGAGTGACAAACTTACCCCAAAGTGACAGCACTGGTCCCTGGGGACTAGATTTGACTACAGATGCATCTGGGTACACAGTGTATCACCACCCGTAAAAGGAATACCCTGAGGCTGAGGCCCCAAGTTGCGGAAAAACAGCTGTTTTTGTTGCAGATTTTGCTGCGTTTTTCTGGGAGTGGATTGAGCAGAAGGGAGACATATGAAAACTTCTTTTATATTTCCCATTCCTTTTGAAGCCATTCTTGGCTTTGACTCAAAAAATCGCAGCAAAATCTGCAACAAAAATGCTGTGCTTCTACAACATCAGCCCTTAGACTTAGGCTTGTATTAAGTGAGTAAAGTCTCTGCTGTCAGGGGATTATGGCAAAAGATGTCCTGCAGAGAAGACCCTAAAGGAGACAGTCACCTCATAGGGTATGTAAGATGGTGCCTGATCATCTGTAGCTATAGAAAGGATGTATTGTATAAGTTTCCTTGATGTGAAAGGCTTGAGATTATCTATCTGAGGATCTAGAGGATATTTCGGTACTGTAGCTGGAGCCACTGCTTTCTCAGAGCTTTTGTATTGGAACCCATATGCTTCAGTTTATTCTCCTGTGTGTATTGTACTATATGTGATGCCAGGGCTCCCCATGTGAGCAGAGGAGTTGTTACAATGTTTTGTTTGGGGGGAATGTCCAATATCCTGATTAGGTGATGTAATAGTATGCACTTTCGCATGCTTAATTAATGTAATTACACATATTGTAATTCCATATGATATTATATTTGACACTGTGATTCCATTAACTTCATCGATTGTTATGCCCAATATGCACTTGTAGTGTTGTCCGCATTACCATATATTATTGTTACACATTTTTTATATTACTAACTTTATCAATGTGTTTGCCTGATTATATGCTATATATACTTAGCTACTTGCTCTGTAAGTTTGCTTCTTTGCTTAAGAAAGGTCTAATTTTGTAAGGATTGAAACCTTGCTTTTTGGAATAAATCCATCTGTTTTTGAACTGAAGAGTTTGGAGTGCTGCCTATTTTTTGTTTGCTTCTGTGTGTAGCTATAAAGGTAGCAGTTGCAGCAGCAGGATCACTTTTTGTTGGAGAGTGAAACTGCCCCTTTACTGTTCCTGTACCCAGACTATTAATGGGTTGTCTGTGCTGAGAGGCACAAAGTGTGTGGCATTAATGTGTGCCTAGTCATACCTGGCACGCTCCTGTCTGACCCTTACCTAACAGTGTTCAGCTCTATATTGTGGTTTAGTGGTTAGTAAATCTACTGACAGAATCATAATGCCTTGAAGTAGATAGAATCCTCTGAAGTTTCTGTAATGAATAACATTGTCTAAGAAATATTGTTTTTAGCATGATTCGAAGCAGTGTTTTAGTGCTTAGCTGCTTTCATGTGACACAGTAAAATGGTTCTTATTAAACACTTTGTGATGTACACAGAAAAAACCTGTCATAAACTATATACTGTACATTTTCTAAAATATACTTGTCTTTGCAACTATAGAACACATATCTATATTCCAACGTTCCATAGGGGTTTATACTTCATCTCTTAAAGCTTATCCTCAGGACCAACAAATTACTGAAGCAGGGGATTGAGCATGGAGAAAACAAGCCTTGGGTAAGTGGTAGCTATCAAAATAGGGGACTGCCAAAACATTCCACTTGGGGCAACACGGTGGCTCAGTGGTTAGCCTTGCGGCGCTGGAGTCCTGGGTTCAAATCCCGCTAAGAACAATATCTGCAAGGAGTTTATATGTTCCCCCTATGTTTGCGTGGATTTCCTCCCATTCTACAAATACATACTGATAGGGAAAAAAAAAAGTACATTGTGATCCCTGTATGGACTTTCCACTCAAACTGCATTTGCAAACAAACACCAGAAGGATCTGGGGGTTGCATTATCATCCCACCAAAACTGACCTACCATATGTGACATTAAATTATCACACACAGTCACGCCTGATCTTTACAATCCCTATGTCACTGACCACCCTTTGTCATAGCTATATAAAATGACATAATTGTTGAAACTCAATGTAGGCTGTTGGTGTTCCCTCCACCAACAAGTAATTATGAATTATGCTATGAGTTACAGTTGGGATACTTTGTGTACTATGCTGTTACCATATATATATATATGCATACTATTGTAACCATTATACCACGTCATACTATGTATTTGGTAAAGGTGTAATGTCCAAAATGTAAGTATAGCCTTGTACAGGTAGTTGGAAAATGCACATTATATTGATGTGCACTGTCTACCAATAAGTATTTGGACACTTGTGGTAGAATAGAAAAACAACGTTTATTCATACACAATAGTTGGTAGAACCCAGCAGATGCTTCCTTATGGATGGTATTGATCAACACAATACTCCCGGATGCCTGTTGAAACTCCAGGTGTATGTGAGCCATTGGTTGGGTGCAGTTCTTCCGAATTTCTCTGGCCAGCGTTGCTCTCTATCTTCCAGTTTCGTGGGTCTGCTGAGTCGAGGCACATTCCGACAATCACCGTTCCCCTTCCACTATGTAATCGCATAGGCCATTGTCGATTTTGGGTAATTCAGTTCCCTTGCTATGTCCCTTAAGGATCGACCATTTCTGTGGTACCCGACAATTATCTCTTTCTCAAAATCGGACAACTCTGTACTTCGTGGCATCTTGCATGCGACTAATGCCAATACTGTTTCCTACACAATATTTAACGGCGGAAGGCGTGATACCACAGATATGTTCATTTGCATGGGTGTCCAAATAATTATTGTAAACAGTGTACACTGTAGCTTTACATGTAGGCCACAGAGCTGCACTGAGTTTGGTATCCATATCTATTAGTGTCAACATCCAGGCCAATTAAGGACACCGAAAACACCAGTTAAAAACACTATTCACACCATACCCCAGCCTTGCTCCACTCCCTTAATCCTAACATTTCTTCCCAGTGTTGGCGTTTCCGGGCAGGAGTGGGTACCCTGTATCATATTTTTTGGGACTGTCCAGGGATCCGTCCATTCTGGCTGGAGGTCAAGTCCCTTAGACGCTCTTTTTATTCAAGGTGTCCCTTTAGACCACCTCATCTATCTCCTCAATCTCCCCCCTGCTCATCTGGGTAAGCACACCTCTAAATTGTTTCTTTATCTCTGTACCGCAGGCAAAACTCTCATCGCTTTCCGATGGAAGTGTGCCTCTCCTCCCTCTGGCTCTGATCTTGTAGCCCGAGTTAAGGATGTCCGTAGCATGGAGAACTTGACAGCCACACTTAACCATACTGTTGAGGCGTTCCAGGCTATATGGTCATCTTGGGACACATACTGTATTTTGAATGGTCTCTGACTCCTTCCCCTTCCCTTCCTCCCCCACCCCCTCATTTCTACTCTCAGGTTTTTGTGATGTGTATACATTTCCAGTCTATTTGACGGTATATGCATTGCTTCACGTTCATGTTTTTTATGTTTTCAACTCTGTGTTGTATTGTATTTTACAAAAATCTTTTCAATAAAAATTACAGTTTCAAAAAAACCCAAAACAAAACACTATTCACGCTATTAGGGACAGTATCCGCACCACAAAGGGACAGTGTTCATGCAAATTAGGGACACTAACCATGGGACCCCATACCTTAGAGTTAGAGTTTGTTGAGTTTGTGTTGGGTTTGTGGAGGGTCAAAGTATATTAAGCACAGTTAAAATAAAGTGAGCCAGTAGAGCACATGCTAATGGCCCACTTATACTGCCTGATATTTCATGGACAAGCAGTAATTGATGATATACAGTAACACATCGATCAGTGCTCACCTTTTACATTGGCCTGCATCTACCTACACGGGGACAAACTGTTACAATTGTGATTGTTCCTACCCCATATAGCTTTTTTCATCAGCAATTCACAAGCAATTGAAATGTTGCAGGGGGCCACTGATGCCTGGTTTACTGTGAATTTGTATTAGATATGTGTTCTGGGTTTGCTTTAATTGTTTCAAGTCAATGTGACTTTAAATGAACTAAACCAATGAGCAGGTAGACGGAGCAACCCTTGACTTTGGAGCTTCCTAGTTGGAAGAGGCGCTAGTCAGTCTACTCCCTTTCAGGCCAAGTGAGGAGGACGGTATTAATCTGGAGCCCTGGTCAGGCTGTAAGAAAAAGCAACTAAGCCAGGATAGTATTGTTTAGCAGTCAAAACGGAGATTAGCCAAAGAAAGGGGGGGGGGGGGGGGGGGTGACACAGTTATGGGGGGGGTAATCTTTGGATGTCACAATCAAAGGCAGTCAAGAATAAGAATGTGTTAGTATAATCTTATATGTGAATAATGTAAGGTACAAAAGCAATAGAGGAGAGAAAATGGTTGTGTGCACTTTTATGCATTGTAAGGCTTTTAGATCCTGTAACTTAATGCTTTCTTGTGTTTACATAATCTCCAGTGCCATATGAATTACCATGCAAGAACATGGTTTAAGAAATACTTTTATTCTACAAAATAACTTACAAACGAGTTGAGGTTCTGGAACATAAGATGCATTTTTTTCTTAAAAAGTAATGCATGTGATTTTATGATGTTTTAATGATGGCATAAAAAATACAAAGTTTAAATCAGCAAATCGTTTTTTTAATGTGGCTATATACTTAGCAGGAAAGTCAGCCAAACCCAACAAGTTCAGTAGGACCTGCTGACAATCTAATGTTAGGCATATGTTGGGGAAAAGAAGAATCAGGCATGTTACATTTCTTTGTTCTGAGGGAAAATAAGCAGCTACGAGAGAAAACATAAGGCTGGTCTTACACGACCGTAGTTTAAGTCTGCAAATGGTCCACAATGGAGGGTTTTCAATTGCGGACCATTTGCGGACACATTATACTCAATGCGGCCTCTTACACCACCGGATATTTTATCCGTGGTGTGCCGGGCCACAACCGAGGTCCGCACTTTTTAGAACATGTCCGTAATGGCCGTAATTCACGGCACTGCACAGACTCGCCCATAGAACTCTATGGGCAGGTGCGGCAGGTCACGGACATCTGCGGAGTGTAAGTTGATGATCAGCAACTTGCGGACCGTAAAAGCATTGCAGTCGTGTAAGACCAGCCTAAGTTTGCACTTTGTATTGATCTTCTATAAATTCCAACTGAAATTTCAGATTTTAGCTCTGCGTTCTGCAGAATAGTGATTTCAGCTCTGGAAAACAATATTCAGGATCACTACAAGTAAGGCAAAGTGACATTTTTAACTATTTTGTAGACTAATTCAGATGTAAACCTTCGCAAAGTGAACATGCAGGTCAATCCCATCAATCCCTTGTTACAGGCTGGTTGCTTTCACAGTCTTATTGTGAAGGGTTTTCCCCTGAACATAACTATATTTATATCTGTAGACAATTAAAAGTTAAAAATTTTAGCAGATCCAAACCATTAAACATCTTAAAGTTTTTTCAAGATTTTAAAGTTTTAAGATTTTTTTCGAACCATTTTAATGGTAAAAGTTTTTTGTCCCAATTGGTTGCCAATGGATACAACCATGAATGCAGGCCCCATGAATGCAGGCCCCATGAATGCAAGGCCCCATGCGACATCCAACAGCAAAAAAACGCTTTGGGAAAAACTGCAGTGGCTTTAGACAGAAAGCTCACAGATGTTTCCTCTGCGGACTTTCTGTTACAATTATACCTATGGGGAAACCGCCAGCATTTCCATAGGTATAAATGACATGCTTCAATTTCCAAAACCGCGCCAGTTTTGGAAATCGTGGCATGTCGACACTTCGATTTTTATCGCAAAGTGGGCATGGTATTCACTAGAATCCAATCCACTTTGCCCTGACTATAAAACACTGAGATTTTTCCTGCAGGGTTTCCGCAGCAGGCTAATTGCTGCGTTCACATCCCGTGGAGCCCCAGCCTTAGTCTGGAACGTGTAAGAAAGCCAGCCATAATTTCCTTATTTTGAACACATTATCAGACAGAGATACTACATGTAGAAGAACATAACCTGATAAGGAAATCATGACTGGATGTCTGGCAAGTACAAGATTATGGGAAGTTCCTGCATTCATTGTCTTATCTGTTGGCAACAGACGATCACCACTAAGATGGTCAGGGTAAATCTATAACACTCTGCAAAATTTTTATATAAAATTATTTACATTATATTTACAAAAATGTTCAACTTTTAATTATCTACAAATACAACTAGTTTAGATTCATGGGAAACCCCTTTAACCCCTTAACGCTAAATCACGTACCTGTACGTCAGGGAATGTGGTTAGTTCCCGCATTCCCACGTACCTGTACGTGATTGAGATTGCACGGGCTCAGAAACAGAGCCCGTGCGATCTCCACGGGAGGCCGGCTGTATCTGACAGCCAGGCTTCCCCTGTAGCAGCAGGGACGGTGATTGTACCGACCCCCGCTGTTTAACCCTTAAGGTGCCATGATCCATAGTGATCATGGCACCCTAGAGGTTTGGCCGGGCTATAAAGCATGGTGCTGGCAGCAGGAGTCTGTGTGAGCTGTAATTTACAGCTACAGCTGCTCCTTAATCCCTCCCCCCATCGGAGCGAGCTCCGATGGGGGGAGGGTTAACCCCTTGGATGCCAGGACGAGTGGGAGCTAGTCTATGCATCTGCATAGCTAGCTTCCTCTATAGACTGCAATACACGTGTATTGCAAGTCTATAGTTAGTATAGAACCAGTGATCCTCTCTGATCGCAGGTTCTAGTGTGCTTACAGCACAAATGTAAAAAAGTTTTAAAAAAATAAATAAAATAAAGTGTGTAAAACAAGCAAACAAAACAAACAGTTACATTTCTTGTAAATCTGGAAAATCGCTGTTACACTTGTAAACCTTGTAACGTTCAAAATAAATTAAAATACAATCAAAAGATGATGCCGATATAAAGCAGAGATATGGGAGATAATATTTATTAATGTATTTGGGTGGTATAACTATCTGCCTGAAAAGCAGAGAATTTCACATTTTGAAAATTGCAATTTTTTCCAAATTTCCATCAAATTTCCTATTTTTTTTAATAAGTAAATACAAAAATATTGATTAGTGTTTACCACTAACATAAAGTATAATGTGTTACGAGAAAACATTCTCAAAATCACTTGTGTAAGTTAAAGCGTCTCAAAGTTATTGCCATTTAAAGTGACACATGTCAATTTTGAAAAAACAGGCCTGGTCCTTAACGTACTTTTGGGCTGTGTCCTTAAGGGGTTAAATTCTTCTTTCACACCTATTTATCTCATTTTATATTCTTTTCTGCAGTAATGTCAGAGTAACATAATTGGATAAGAACACCACAAGTCCTCATGCGCCCCTCACAGCTTGGTCTTCAAGCATTAAACCTTACCTCATCTTATTTAATTTACAGTCTCAGCTTACCAGTATGCTAATAACAAGGTGTCTACATAAAGCTTCCAGCACATTTTGTTTCCTCATATAGGTAATGTATCTTCGTATATCAGCACTTACACAGAATTAAGACATGGAGGAAATAGTGTATTGATTTAGGCTGTGCTAGGGCAGAAATATCAGTTGTCAGATTCAAATATACATTTGAGGGAAAGAGAAACAAATGTATCACATTAAAGCAATTGAATTGCAAGGAGTCAGGCAACACTTAAGTCATGTATTTAAATAGGATCCATAAATGTGAAATATGCAGATATTTGCATGCACAATCCAATAAAAAATGTCTTGCTTGCAACTTCTGTTGAGTACATTAATCTCAGTAGTCCAGAGGAGGGCTGTAAAAGTGCAACATCCTGGCAGAGCCTCAGGCATAAGCAGGGTTAATTAATGTGATCGAGGACTGAAATAAAAGGAAGTTTTTAAAGCTGGCCAACTAAAAATTGTTAGCGCATTTACTAGGCCCATGAAATCATTTGGCAGCAAGTAGAAGCCATCAACTAAATATTTAATAAACAGTATAAGGATGTTACACTAATTCCGACAGACCTAGAATAGTACATTAACCATTGCTTAATATGTGGATACGTGCTTCTGGGTAAACTTCAATGATAATACTAGTCTTAAAAAAAATCTTTTGCCAGCTATCTGTAAAGAACTAAAATTTCGTACAGCTAAATTTTGCTATACTTGCGTTCAGAAAAAGCAGTGTAAAATATATACAAGAGTAATGTAACTGTTTGGTAAAATGTTTCAGAATTTGGCCTCTCACAAAGTCCGAAGCCATGTAACAAAGCCAGTACAGACTGTTCATTAAACACTGTATTTTTACCTAATTTTTTTTCTGTGGGAAAATGAGTCTTCAATATTATATGAGAAATTTGTAATAAAATATAAGGCTCCCAGTATACAGTATAAAGCACATATTAGTTTATGTTACCTTATTACAGATCTGTACGGAACTGATAAGACAAATATGTGCACGAGGTCCAAGTATTAGATATCCATTTGGATTCCAGAATTAGCTCATAGAAGATTCCCTAGAATGGTTGCAATTCCTGGCTGTGAGTAGTATTAGGTCTCTACAGATTTCCAAGGAATTTTAAGGATTAACCAGTTCAGGGCTGGGCCATTCAGCTTATTCAGGACGAGATACTTTTTTGGGTTTCTTTCATGCATGTGGTTTTGAGGGCTCCAACATTTTCCTCTTTTGGGTTACTCAAATTTTTTTTTGTATTTTTCTAGCGGATAAGTGGGGTTTAATTTTTATGTTGATATTTTTCCATGTTTTTTTCTTTATTTTAATATTTTTTAATGTGTTCTTGGATGTTTTTCAAATTTTTTATGTTTTTTTTAAAGCACGAAGTGCTACCGTAATATAAAATATTTTCAAGTTTACCCTGTTTGTTATGGGATCACATACATAGGTGACACATATTGTTGTGTCACTGGGCGAAAGGCCAAAACCTGTGATGTGGATGTCGTAGTGACTTTTTTCACTTTTTTTGTATTTTTATTTTTTTACATCTTTTAACATTTTAACTTTTACATTTTGGGGGGATTTTTCCTGTAACCTGGTGTGACATACCGTATTTTTCGGACTATAAGACGCACCTAGGTTTTAGAGGAGGAAAATAGGGAAAAAAAATTTTGAAGCAAAAAATGGTAAAATATTTAATATATGGGAGTTGTAGTTTTGCAACAGCTGCAAGGCCACATTGACAGGTGACCCTGCAGCTGTACGGGGATGCATAGAGTGTTTTTTTTTGCGGGGCCAGAAGTACTTTTTAGTTATACCATTTTGGGGAATATCTATTGCTTAGATCACCTTGTATTGAAAAAAACCCGGTGGTTTATGACATATGATTTTCTACTTTTATATATATATTCTAGGGACAGGAGGTGATTTAGAACTTTTATTTATTTCATATTTTTAAAGCTTTTTTTTTTTTTTTTTACTATTTTATTTTCCCCCCCGGGGGCTTGAACCTGCGGTCACTTGATTGCAAGTCCCATAGACGGCAATACAACTGTATTGCCGTCTATGGGACATTCTGTCTATTAGTATTACGGCTGGTCATAGAGACCAGCCGCAATACTAATACAGCAGTGACAGGCCTGGGAGCCTCATTAGGCTCCCAGCTGTCAACCGAACAGGTCGGCTCCTGCGATACCGCCGCGCAGGAGCCGGCCTGCAACTTTACAGGTACGGGGCCGGTGGGGACCGGCCCCAGGGGAGAAGGGGCCACCGATACTGACCCGGCATCCGCTGTACTAGAGAGGCGGATGCCGGCAAGGGATAGACGCTATCACAGGTGCCGGGGCCTGAGACATCGCTGCGCTCCACTGTCCTGCATGAAGCCAGCGGCGGGGGGACGGAGGAGCAGAATAGCATCGCCCCTGCCGCTGCTGGCTTCATGCAGGGCAGAGGAGCGCAGCGATGTCTCAGGCCCCGGCGTCTATTACTTGCCGGCTTCCACCTCTCTATTACGGCGGGTGCCAGGCGCCACATTCAGACTATAAGACGCACCCTTCTTTTCCCCCCAAATTTTGGGGGAAAAAAGTGCGTCTTATAGTCCGAAAAATACGGTAACTTTAGTGATGAAGTCACGGTGCTTCAATCCTGCTTTTTCTGTGGCATGCCACACTTTCTCAACTGCTGGTATGATGATCTCGGGAGCCATTGCATATGACAAACGGTCATCCATAGTATTGATGTTAGGGATACTAACAGCTCAGCAGTATGTGCTGGTCATATTGTGGCCTCATTTTGTTAGCTTTCGCTGCAGGACAACCAACTAGTATTTTTCAGCAGCATAATGCCACACACAGCAAGGGTTTTTCAGAAATGTTTCCCACCAGACTGCAACATTTACTTGGCTTTCAGATTTATTACCAATCCAGCATTTTATGGGATCAGCTGGGACTCCAGTGTCAGAAACCTGTAAGCATACAGCGTCTACAGTCCTTGCTACAACATCTGTGGGCAAATGCGCTGCAGAATACCATATGAAACCTGTATACCTCCATGCCCAACTATATTTTATTGCATTCCCTATAGTTGCACAGCTTTCCCCAATAAATGTATTCTTTCACTCTCAGGGCCCGTGCACATAATGTAACATGGCGCTCATTCTGACACATAAACTCGTGTCAGAGTCAGCACTTCAAAACAGAATCCCATTGACTTCAATGACTTACGCGCGATACACATTGAAATCAATGGGAGACTTTTTAAGCAATTGATTTCAATGTGTTACGCATGTAAGACGGAACCCATTGAAGTCGATGGGATTCTGTTTTGAAGCGCTGACTCTGACATGAGTTTACGTGTCAGAATGAGCGCCGCGTTACATCGTGTGCACAGGCCCTTATTGTATATTATAATCACATACATGATCATTGCATTGCGTTCACAAATTCAATTCCAACAACAATTTCTAGGAGCATTATTTTTTATCAATGAGTTTATCTATTTACAAAAAATAGCATCAACTTCTTTGAACAAGCAGCAGATGAATGCAAGCTGAAAAAATAGACTGCAGACTCTATGCTTCGATTATACATATCAGGAAACTGACAGCATTTTCGTGGGTATAATTGACATGCTGCGATTTCCAAAGCTACAACGGTTTTGGAAATCGCAGTGTACCTGTTTCGCATATTTTCCCGCAAAGTGTGGATGGTATTCATTCAGATGCTGTGGCTGTAATACACCGTGTTTTTTTCAGCTGTGGGCAAACTGCCGCATTTACGCCACGTGGGGTCCCGGCCTTGAGCACATGTGTGAACCTATCGTAAGTAAAAACAATGCCAACAAATATCATTCAGATGTATGCCAAATGGACACCATTAGTCAAATAAAGAACACTAAACACATTAGATGTTTAACAGAGAGTAAACACTTCTTTACACATTTTTTTTTAAGTGGTGAAGGCTTGCAAGTTACAATTCATTTACTAAATATTTCCACCATTTTTATTTGGAAATGTGCCTGAGCTTTATTCTGCAGTCAGTATTCCAATATATGGCAGATACTATACTTAGTTCCATACAGTTGTGCGATCTCCATTAGTAAAAAAGCCCCAGTGTACTGTCCATAAATTATGGAAACATCAATCAAATAAAGGGGCATTTCACAATAGTCTTTGCTGCCTTAACAGTAGCATTTAAAGTCTTATGTTAAGGGAAAAGTGAGAATTGTTATAAAGGTAGTCCTATGACCTTTGCTTATCCTCAGTTAGGTTTGTGCTATTGTTGTCTGAATGTGATTCTTTTGACCCGAAATCCTATACTATTGTTTTTTTAGGAGAAAAGCAGAATCTGTATTTATATTTGCGCCTATAAAAGTACGAGGTGGACAAATATAAACATCTTTTCAGAAATTACAGAGATGCGTCATACTAAAAAGAGACATCTGGACCTGTAATGAAATCTGGAATCATGAGTGGAATTTCAGAAAATGATTAGACATTGGAGGGATAACTAGGACTACAGAATCAAGGCAAAAGCAGCGTTTGGGAGGCAAAATGTTGAATATCAACTTAAAAGGAAGTTGGAATTTGGACGACTTACTGAGGCTTGGAAGGGATGGTGGAATTTAAACACAATAGTTTCTGAACTCTTTTGGCAATAGTAGTGTAAAAACTGATTTACCAATTACTACACAATATTCTTGCAAATGATTTCCACATCATTTAGAATTTTCTCCTCCTGGAATTCATAGCAATGCAATATTATACACTGGCAAGAAGAAAAGTTTAGCCTTTGTAACCTATCACTCACATTATTCCGCTTGACAAGAAAAATATGCTTTATTTCCAAAACAAAACAAAAAAAATCCCAAAGTTCATCACATTATATAAAGCTCAATTGATTGGATTATACTGTTTATTTTATTAGATGTAGCCTGTAGATTACATGAATTATTGTGGTAATCCTCCTGGATGGCAGATTGTTCTCTAAAGAGATTTTTCAATGTTTGTAGGCTAGATTCACATGAAAATGGCTGTGAAAAAAGTCAATTTTTTCACGGCCATCTTGCACCCAAGAGGCCCCCCATTTTCACAGATCCCCCATACATGGAAGGATTCATGACAACAGCCAGAAATAGGACATGACCTATATTTTGACAGTCCGTGACAAATTAAACTTGGCCATTTACATATAGTAGCAGATTTTCCCAGACTCACATGGGTCTTTTTCGTTTTTTTGTGTGTGCGATTTAAGCATTGCTTGCTATGAAGCCAAGATTTCATAAAATGTTTTTTTTATGAAAACCTGTTGTAAAACACAAATGGCTGAGTATAACGTGAAATGAGAGACCTCTGGGCTTCTATTGGCTAAAACTGGTTATCTGATATGATAGGGAAGGAGACCCTTAATGTGGTCTAAAACTATGTTTTATATCAGTGAGGCCAAGAATATAGGAACAGCAAACTTCTGTTGGCTAGTACGAGTCACCTGATGTGATATGTATGTAGGTCCTTAATATAGATGCCAGTGGTGCTATCTTTACTTTTGTGAATAGGATCAGAACAATAGGTCCTAGAGGTCTAAAACCTTCAGAAGTGAATTGTGCCACACAATTTCACGTGATGTTTGGTGCACAAGGCCCCCTGGACACATCTGGTTGAGTGGTGGTGGTAGCTGTGGCAACATGAGTGGCTGTGCAGCCCATGAAGGACCAAACCACAGGACACGTCTGGCTTTGTGGTGGCAGTGGTGGTAGCTTTGACAAGAGTAGCTTCAATAAAGTTGTGATGGACCAAGACATAAGGAATAGAGATGAGCGAACACTAAAATGTTCGAGGTTCGAAATTCGATTCGAACAGCCGCTCACTGTTCGAGTGTTCGAATGGGTTTCGAACCCCATTATAGTCTATGGGGAACATAAACTCGTTAAGGGGGAAACCCAAATTCGTGTCTGGAGGGTCACCAAGTCCACTATGACACCCCAGGAAATGATACCAACACCCTGGAATGACACTGGGACAGCAGGGGAAGCATGTCTGGGGGCATAAAAGTCACTTTATTTCATGTAAATCCCTGTCAGTTTGCGATTTTCGCAAGCTAACTTTTCCCCATAGAAATGCATTGGCCAGTGCTGATTGGCCAGAGTACGGAACTCGACCAATCAGCGCTGGCTCTGCTGGAGGAGGCGGAGTCTAAGATAGCTCCACACCAGTCTCCATTCAGGTCCGACCTTAGACTCCGCCTCCTCCGGCAGAGCCAGCGCTGATTGGCCGAAGGCTGGCCAATGCATTCCTATGCGAATGCAGACTTAGCAGTGCTGAGTCAGTTTTGCTCAACTACACATCTGATGCACACTCGGCACTGCTACATCAGATGTAGCAATCTGATGTAGCAGAGCCGAGGGTGCACTAGAACCCCTGTGCAAACTCAGTTCACGCTAATAGAATGCATTGGCCAGCGCTGATTGGCCAATGCATTCTATTAGCCCGATGAAGTAGAGCTGAATGTGTGTGCTAAGCACACACATTCAGCACTGCTTCATCAAGCCAATACAATGCATTAGCCAGTGCTGATTGGCCAGAGTACGGAATTCGGCCAATCAGCGCTGGCTCTGCTGGAGGAGGCGGAGTCTAAGATCGCTCCACACCAGTCTCCATTCAGGTCCGACCTTAGACTCCGCCTCCTCCGGCAGAGCCAGCGCTGATTGGCCGAAGGCTGGCTAATGCATTCCTATGCGAATGCAGACTTAGCAGTGCTGAGTCAGTTTTGCTCAACTACACATCTGATGCACACTCGGCACTGCTACATCAGATGTAGCAATCTGATGTAGCAGAGCCGAGGGTGCACTAGAACCCCTGTGCAAACTCAGTTCACGCTAATAGAATGCATTGGCCAGCGCTGATTGGCCAATGCATTCTATTAGCCCGATGAAGTAGAGCTGAATGTGTGTGCTAAGCACACACATTCAGCACTGCTTCATCAAGCCAATACAATGCATTAGCCAGTGCTGATTGGCCAGAGTACGGAATTCGGCCAATCAGCGCTGGCCAATGCATTCTATTAGCCCGATGAAGTAGAGCTGAATGTGTGTGCTAAGCACACACATTCAGCACTGCTTCATCAAGCCAATACAATGCATTAGCCAGTGCTGATTGGCCAGAGTACGGAATTCGGCCAATCAGCGCTGGCTCTGCTGGAGGAGGCGGAGTCTAAGGTCGGACCTGAATGGAGACTGGTGTGGAGCGATCTTAGACTCCGCCTCCTCCAGCAGAGCCAGCGCTGATTGGCCGAATTCCGTACTCTGGCCAATCAGCACTGGCTAATGCATTGTATTGGCGTGATGAAGCAGTGCTGAATGTGTGTGCTTAGCACACACATTCAGCTCTACTTCATCGGGCTAATAGAATGCATTGGCCAGCGCTGATTGGCCGAATTCCGTACTCTGGCCAATCAGTGCTGGCCAATGCATTCTATTAGCTTGATGAAGCAGAGTGTGCACAAGGGTTCAAGCGCACCCTCGGCTCTGATGTAGCAGAGCCGAGGCTGCACAAGGGTTCAAGCGCACCCTCGGCTCTGATGTAGGAGAGCCGAGGGTGCACTTGAACCCTTGTGCAGCCTCGGCTCTGCTACATCAGAGCCGAGGGTGCGCTTGAACCCTTGTGCACACTCTGCTTCATCAAGCTAATAGAATGCATTGGCCAGCGCTGATTGGCCAATGTATTCTATTAGCCTGATGAAGTAGAGCTGAATGTGTGTGCTAAGCACACACATTCAGCTCTACTTCATCGGGCTAATAGAATGCATTGGCCAGCGCTGATTGGCCGAATTCCGTACTCTGGCCAATCAGTGCTGGCCAATGCATTCTATTAGCTTGATGAAGCAGAGTGTGCACAAGGGTTCAAGCGCACCCTCGGCTCTGATGTAGCAGAGCCGAGGCTGCACAAGGGTTCAAGCGCACCCTCGGCTCTGATGTAGGAGAGCCGAGGGTGCACTTGAACCCTTGTGCAGCCTCGGCTCTGCTACATCAGAGCCGAGGGTGCGCTTGAACCCTTGTGCACACTCTTCTTCATCAAGCTAATAGAATGCATTGGCCAGCGCTGATTGGCCAATGTATTCTATTAGCCTGATGAAGTAGAGCTGAATGTGTGTGCTAAGCACACACATTCAGCTCTACTTCATCGGGCTAATAGAATGCATTGGCCAGCGCTGATTGGCCAGAGTACGGAACTCGACCAATCAGCGCTGGCTCTGCTGGAGGAGGCGGAGTCTAAGATCGCTCCACACCAGTCTCCATTCAGGTCCGACCTTAGACTCCGCCTCCTCCAGCAGAGCCAGCGCTGATTGGCCGAATTCCGTACTCTGGCCAATCAGCACTGGCTAATGCATTGTATTGGCGTGATGAAGCAGTGCTGAATGTGTGTGCTTAGCACACACATTCAGCTCTACTTCATCGGGCTAATAGAATGCATTGGCCAATCAGCGCTGGCCAATGCATTCTATTAGCGTGAACTGAGTTTGCACAGGGGTTCTAGTGCACCCTCGGCTCTGCTACATCAGATTGCTACATCTGATGTAGCAGTGCCGAGTGTGCATCAGATGTGTAGTTGAGCAAAACTGACTCAGCACTGCTAAGTCTCTGCATTCGCATAGGAATGCATTGGCCAGCCTTCAGCCAATCAGCGCTGGCTCTGCCGGAGGAGGCGGAGTCTAAGGTCGGACCTGAATGGAGACTGGTGTGGAGCGATCTTAGACTCCGCCTCCTCCAGCAGAGCCAGCGCTGATTGGTCGAGTTTCGTACTCTGGCCAATCAGCGCTGGCCAATGCATTCTATTAGCCCGATGAAGTAGAGCTGAATGTGTGTGCTTAGCACACACATTCAGCTCTACTTCATCAGGCTAATAGAATACATTGGCCAATCAGCGCTGGCCAATGCATTCTATTAGCTTGATGAAGCAGAGTGTGCACAAGGGTTCAAGCGCACCCTCGGCTCTGATGTAGCAGAGCTGAGGGTGCACAAGGGTTCAAGTGCACCCTCGGCTCTCCTACATCAGAGCCGAGGGTGCGCTTGAACCCTTGTGCACCCTCAGCTCTGCTACATCAGAGCCGAGGGTGCGCTTGAACCCTTGTGCACACTCTGCTTCATCAAGCTAATAGAATGCATTGGCCAGCACTGATTGGCCAGAGTACGGAATTCGGCCAATCAGCGCTGGCCAATGCATCCCTATGGGAAAAAGTTTATCTCACAAAAATCACAATTACACACCCGATAGAGCCCCAAAAAGTTATTTTTAATAACATTCCCCCCTAAATAAAGGTTATCCCTAGCTATCCCTGCCTGTACAGCTATCCCTGTCTCATAGTCACAAAGTTCACATTCTCATATGACCCGGATTTGAAATCCACTATTCGTCTAAAATGGAGGTCACCTGATTTCGGCAGCCAATGACTTTTTCCAATTTTTTTCAATGCCCCCAGTGTCGTAGTTCCTGTCCCACCTCCCCTGCGCTGTTATTGGTGCAAAAAAGGCGCCAGGGAAGGTGGGAGGGGAATCGAATTTTGGCGCACTTTACCACGTGGTGTTCGATTCGATTCGAACATGGCGAACACCCTGATATCCGATCGAACATGTGTTCGATAGAACACTGTTCGCTCATCTCTAATAAGGAATGATATCTGGATGTTTAGGAGTAGCAAGCAGAATCAGCTGTACAGTAAATGGAACATGTGGCAGATCTATTCGGAGACATCAGCTGGAAGGTTTGTGAAAATTCTCATTGATCTTTGCCATTTTCACTTTGACAAAAATATTTTTCCACTCTAGTTGTGAACAATTTCACGTTTTTTGGCTCTAAAAATCGCAGCAAGATCTGTAACAATAAATGCTGTATTTCCACATCAAGGAGCCTTATCCTTACAGTTACCTACCTCTTCTGTGACACTCCAGTGTTGTAGAACAGGTAGCATTTTGCTCAGAGGGAAGGGGTAGGTGGTTATTTGATGTATTATTAAAAAAAAGCACATTTTAGAAAGTGACAAAATATAACAAATCAGTGGAAAAGCTTCTTTTTTTCTGCAGATTTTGTTGCAGTTTTTTGGGCCAAAGCCAAGGGTAGCTTCAACAGGAATGAAACATATATAAAAACTACTACTCCTTCTGCCATATTCAATCCTAGTTTTGGCTCAAAAAAATGCAGCAAAATCAGCAAAAAAAAATGCAGCTTTTCCGCAACATGGGGCCCCACAGGCAGGAAACGCCGCGATTTAGCCGTGGAGGAAACGCCGCGGGAAAAATCGTGGTGTTGTACAGTACTTGCAAAGTGGATGGGATTCATGCGAGTCCCATGCCCACTTTGCGGAAAAGAACGCAGCACGGACACTCTGCGATTTCCAAAACCGTTGTGGTTTTGAAAATCACAGCATGTCAATTATATCTACGGAAACGCCAGAGGTTTTCCATAGATATAATTGTAATAGAAAGTCCGTGGAGAAAAACTCTGTGAACTTTCTGTTAAAAGTGCTGTGGGAAGAACTGCAATGCGTTCATGCCGCGGTTGTTCCCGCTGCACTTTAGCGCGGCAGTTTCATGGGGCCTTAGTCTAAAAGTATTGAAGGCTGAAGCCCCATGTTGAAGAAACGCTGCGGCATTTTCCAGTCCCTGCAAAGTGAATGGCATTCTAGAGAATGCCATTCACAAATTGCTGAAAAATACCTGTATTTTTCAAAACTGTCACGTTTTTGGAAGTCGCAGCATTTTAGTTATGCCTATGGAAATGCTGGTGATTTCCATATAGGTATAAATGAAGCAGAAAGTCCGCAGGGGAAAACTCTGCAGCCTTTCTGTGAAAAGTGCTGAAGGAAAAACCACAATGCTTTTCTGTTGCTGTTTTTCCTGCAGTGTTTTTTTTGCTGTGGCTTACTACGTGGAGCTTTAGCCTAAAGGGGTATTCAGTTTCAGCAACTAAACTATAACTGTATCAGTATTGTTAAAGGGATTCTACCACTAAACCAACATTTTTTCTAATTTCCATGTCGGAATAGCCTTAAGAAAGGCTATTCGCCTCCTACCTTGCTCAGTCGCCTCCGGCCCACGGTTCCATAGAAATACTGGTTTTTACCGGTATGCAAATGAGTTCTCTCGCAGAAATGGGGGCGTCCCCATTGCTGCCAGAGAACTGTCTCCAGCGACGCCTCCATCTTTTCTTGTTGTCTTCCGTCTGGGTCAACTCCGACGCCTGCGCAGTCGGCTCTACCAGTGAGACACAAGTAGAGCCGACTGCTCATGCTGGCCGGCGGCCATTTTTGGGATGCCGCTCTTGCTCTTGTAGTTCAATACAGGAGCGGCCTTCCAAAAATGGCCGCCGGCCAGCATGCGCACTTGGCTCACTGGCAGAGCCAACTGCGCAGGCATCGCAGTTTGACTCAGACGGAAGACAGAAGACAGAAGAGGCGGTTGCAGCTGAAGATGGAGGCGTCGCTGGAGACAGTTCTCTGGCAGCAATGGGGACGCCCACATTGACGTTTGGGCGCTGGGGCACGCCCCCATTGCTGTGAGAGAACTCATTTGCATACCGGTAAAAACCAGTATTTCTACGGAACGGCGAGCCGGAGGCGACTGAGCAAGGTAGGAGACAAATAGCCTTTCTTAAGGCTATTTCGACGTGGTAATTAGAAAAAATGTTGGTTTAGTGGTAGAATCCCTTTAAATATCATATAACAATATAAAAAAAACAAGTATAACTGTAACATACCTTTCTGATCATCACAGGATCAGGGCATGCAGAGATAGCAAGCAGACATCTTGAAAATCATGAGTGACTAAGGGCTAGTTCACACGTGAGTATAAGGGGAGGTTTTTGACAGCGGATTTCGCGTCCAAAACCTCCCCTTATAATGGTGGTCTATGGAGACTGCCGGGCTTCTTTTCTCCGCTAGCGGCGGGCTGCTGCTAGCGGAGAAAAGAAGCGACATGCTCTTTCTTCAGGCGGAAGCTGCGCGGGCTGCGCCCCACGGCTTCCGCCCCGGCTGCAGCACCCTCCTATGTTGGCTCATTCATTTGAGCCGACAGCGGAGGTGAAAGCTGCGACCGTGATGGTCGCGGCGGGCGGGTTTTGACAAGAGAGAGACGGTCTCTCTCTGTGTCAAAACCTGCGCGGGCAGTTCACGTGTGAACTGACCCTAATACATAACATACATTGGAAATTTATATCTAACTTTTATTATTCAACAAATAACATTTATTTGCTGAAATCAGAGTACCACTTAAAGCAATTCCTAACTATTTTTTTTTACATATTTTAAATAACCATTTGTTTGCATTTATACAATTTCTGGTAACTTTAGGAAAATATTTGTCCCACTATGCAGTCAGGATGTTCAGCATATTTCAGTTTCTCCTGAACGTTCCTAACCATGCAGTTCACGGCTTCATACAACTTATGATAAATCATTGAGATTGTTTCTATTATGGTCATCCTTTCAATAGAACAAAGACGAAGCAGAGCAATGTTAAGTCTTGTTTGTTGTATTGATAGAATGAGTTAAATTCAGCAAGCATAGCAGGCTGCATCAGATCACCACTCCCCCATTCCTAGGAGAATTACTTTGTTCAGCATAAATTTTTAATTTATTATGGCGTTTCAAGGAGACGTACAGTAGAAATAACTCTAATAGATAAAAGATGCAAACCATTTGGAAATGAGTCTACAATAAGCCTAAAAGCATCTCAGAAGAAGTGACCTTGGTAGGCAGGAAATGTGCCTTAAATAGTTACAAGTCATATGGGGTGCGGCTGACTTTGCACTTCAACTACTTGATGTTTTAGAATCCTTCATGTTTTAGTCCATTATGTAAATATTTATCCACGAAGTAAACACTCCTTTATTTTTCATGGCGAAAATTGAGGTACCTGAATTTCCAGCTCTTAATCACATGTGTCATAGCATATGGTATGCTTGGGGGTTGTCCCATCTCAAGGATCCTATCTATGCTGGTAGTTTATGTAAATTGAAGCCTTTTTCTAAATATATTGCTTTAGAAATTCTGCTTTGTTTGCCTGGATATGTGAATTTATCCTAATGTTTACACTGTGCTGCTATAACCATGGACCTGGGAGATAGGACAAGTGACATCACACACTCATTGCCGGCAGTGTCAAATATACTTACGACTTATGAGCTATGCGCCAACAATATTGATTTGTGCTCTAAATAAAAAAAATCTGCAATAAAAAAGTATTTTTTAATTTTAATGTGACTGTAGAGGGGGTTAAAACATTGTTCCAGTTTTTTAATACATGAATAGTACAAAACAAATCTTATACATTTTTTAATATATAATAAGAACAATTTTTTCTCTGTATACAAATGTAGCCGAGTTAACTTGAAGTTTAGCCATTAGTTAGGGTTGGTTCACATCTGCTTTTGTATTCCGTCCAGAAGGATTCCGCATGGAGACCCCCCAAACGGAATACAAACACAATTGCAAGCGCTGTGCTGTAAAAGCACACGGACCCCATTATAGTCTATGGGGTCCGTGTGCTTTTACAGCACCGCCCTTGCAATTGTGTTTGTATTCCATGCGGGGGTCTCCATCAGGACTTCTTCTGGACGGATTACAAAAGCAGTTGTGAACAGGGCATTAAACTGCTGCAGTGTGATATCTTATTACACAAAACTGCAAAAAAAAAAAAAAAAAAAAAAAGAAAAGACAATGAAAAATGTTTTTCCAATGACTTTTGATTGTTCTTTGTCGTCTTCTATGATAAGATATTACTCTGCAGTAGATTAAGCAATTGCTGCACTTCAGGTTAACTCTGCTACATCTGTATATTTTTAAGCACAACTAAGGTACATTGCATGCGATTTCCATTAGCAAGCAATGATTGACGGCAGAGAATATACTGTTATAATGGGCTGTGGTAGCTGTGAGGACTCTTCCGTCCTCTTCCTGACTCCATTCATGTTGTTTAACTACTTAACAGCAGCTCTTATGGTTTGTGGGAAAATAATGTCAAAAAAGCTGCTGAAAGTGATGATGATTCTCTGGTTGGGTCTCCGGGGGCTTCCTCTCATTATAGCCTTGGAACTGGCTGATCAGCATTAGTGATAATGCAGTCAGACCTCTTTTGACACCTCTTTTTACCTAATAGTAAAACATGCTGAGTTGGCTGTCAGAGACATATATATATATATATATATATATATATATATATATATATATATATATATAATGCACGTTTCAGGGTTATTCTCACTAAAGAACACATACAAAACAAGTACCCTGTTTTATCTGTTTTGTGTCTTTCCTCCCTTATGCATAAAACTGTGTGTAATGTCAATGTGCTAACCGTGTTTTCATATCTAACACATTGATTCATTAATTTCTATGACCCCATACATACAACTGTATATTATCATTGGCCCATGTATGGGGCTGTGAGACAAGGACAAAATTCAGAACAAGTCCTATTCCTATGAATTCCTGTGAGGGCAAGAGGAGCACACGGATGACATTCAATCACAGTCATGTGTATAGCCTTACGCTGGGTTCACACCAGTGTTTGGTCTCTGTTCTGAGGTTTCCGTCTTCTGCATGCAGAAGACAGAAACCTGTCAGACCGAGTCCAGCTGTGAGCGCCGGTGAGCGTTTTAGGCTCTCTGCCTCTAAACCATTTTTTTAAACCGGACACAGAGTCCTGCATGTCCGACTCTGTGTCTGGTGAAAAAAAAAAACGGTTTCACCGCAGAGAACATAAAACGCTCTCCGGCGCTCAAATGAATGGGTTTGAAAAATGCCTTCCAGTTTCCGTCTCCTGCCCAGTTTCGTGCAGGAAATGGAAACCTGCAGAACGGAGCCCGGAACGCAGATGTGAACTCGGCCTTAGCATTAGTCGTAACCTCTGTACGTAAATCATCCAAGTTCAGAAATGTTTTACTGAAGGCACAGGCAGACATAAATTGGTAAGTTGAAGATAATTATTGTATGTTTGGGCTAATGTATATTTTACAAAGAAACACATGAATGGCTGAGCACCAGCCCATAGTGCCCTCCTTAGAAGTGTAAGAACCCCTGGACCAGTGAAGGCTAATTACTATGTATACCCTTAGCTTAGATCCTAGGCACCCACACCAGAGGCAATTCATTTAAAGAGGACCTTTCACCACCTCCACCAATTCAAGTTCTTAGCATCTGTTCATAGCACCACTCCACTAATTCCAGTGCAGTTTGAATTTTTTCTCTAGTCCCCATCTTTCCCGCAGGTAGTTTTGGTGCCTGATAAGTTAGTTAAATTTTGTGATGTCAGAAAGGCAGAGTCAGGTAAAATTATATGGATCACCAACAAATGATTGCTATACATCAAGCCTTATCTTGGGTCTATAAGTTGGTTTCTGATAAAAGAGATACTGTGTTTAGGCTGGCACTTGCCTACCTGTAATATCATAGTGGAAGCCATCCTGTTGCAAAAAGCCCAACTGTACCACGTAAGTAAGTATTTGTGTACATTTGTATCTTTGATTTTCCCTCTATGTATGTTCCATGTATGCATGAACAGCATATGTCTGCACGTGTATTTGTGTGTGTATGTATTTGCTTATATTTCTGTGTATTGATGCATACAAATTTATATGGATGTGTCTGAATGTACATATGTATGAGAATCTTTGAGCCCAATTCCACAGTTTGGTGAGTGGGTAGGGTCCCAATGAGGACTTTTTACAACACTGTATAAAACCAGAGATGGCTATATATAGTAGTGCATCGGAAACCTGCAGTGCAAAGTAACTTTAAGTAATAGTCTTGAGCAGCGATCCTGTCTCCCAGTACTTGACTCTTTTAGATGCAATATTCTTTGTGGCATATCAGCTGTAGATGCAGTATCACATACACAGGCAAGGTGTTTTCTCAACATAGCACATTACATAATGAGCAAGTACCGATAGCACTACCTATTGCAGTGAACCAGTTATAATAGGAACTAACAGTTTTTCTCTCACTAATTTTACTCTTGCTGTGTCACTAAATCGTGAATCTAATAGTTATACTTAGCAACAGAAACTGGAGCCACTTTAATCTAAGGCCAAGAGTAGTGGGCCGTAATGAAAAAGCACTGCGGGTAAAACCACAGCAGAAACCATTGCAGTTATTCCCACAGCACTTTTCACAATTACACCTATATGGAAACTGTAAGTATTTCTGTAGGTATAACTGACATGCTGCAATTTCCAAAAATTAGACAGTTTTGGAAATCGGAGCGTTTACGATACTTTTTTTTTTTTTTTTTTTTTTTACAAATAATTCCAGCAAATACCATTTACTTTGTTGGGACTGTAAAACGCTACGGCATTTATGCCACGTGGGGCCCCGGCCTCAGGGTGATTTCACATGTGCCATCTTCATACAATTTTTTGAAGACATTGCTAAAAAACAAATACAAGGGATGGGTAGCAAGGGTAGCAATTTTTTAATGCCTTTCCATCCCAGTTCACACAGAGTTTTTTGCAGACGGATTTTGAGGTGAAATCCCATTGAAGTCAAAAAAACGCAAAACTGCGACAAAAACCATGTCATGCCCAAAACTGAGTCAAAATACAAAAAACTCAGTCTGAACTGAGCCTTAGCGATATACACCTGGTATTGCCTTGAAAAACTGCATATATAAGCCTGAAGTAGTAGTTTATTATAGTAGTAGTATTATAACAGTATTGGAAAGCTACCTTTAATATTCCATTTATAGTCAAGGATAGGTTCACGCTATAACTATTTTGTCCATTGTTCTGATCCGTTATAGGATTGGAACAATGGACTGCAAAAGTAGTAGATATATCAGATCTATATCAGATCATAATAACGGATAAAATAATGATGGTGTGCACCTAGCCTGACTTTCATAAAACCTTCATATAAACACATAGCGGATGAAAATCTATAGCAAAGAATAATCCAACATAAGGAAAGGATTTTCAAAACTCCATACAAATGCTAAGGCGAAAACTCTGCAACTTTAGGACATGCTCCAGAATTGTAAAGCCAGAATTAGAGATTGTTCCAAGCCGGATACAACCTGAATATTCCAAAGTGAATTTTAATTAAATTGAACAATTGGGAATTCAGTTCGGATGCACTAAAATGGCCGCAGCAACATGCGTTGCTGTAAATTAATATACCCTGGGATCTCTTCTCAGTGATGTCATGTGCCTGGGTTACCACTGAGGTCTGTGATTAGGCCATAGTGGTCACATAGGCAGACTGTCATGATGCTTGGTGTGCCAATGTGACCACTAAGGACCAATCACAGGTCATACTGGTGACCCTGTGCGCATGACATAACCATGGAGAGCACCGAATGCCACAAGGAGGGCCAAAAAAGATGAAGGAAGGTGTGTATAAATGTTTTTAATTTTTTTACACATACCCCTGGCCTCCACTTATCCTACTCTGGAGTCTGAAGAGACCCTGGCATATAAGAAGTTCACTTCTGTTTCTATCTGAACTTGTTTGAATAGAAACAAATCAGGGACCCAAGCCACCCGAACTGAAAACAAAACGAAGCTTGGGAGGTTCACCCATTTCTAGTCATAATATACTCTATTCTCTTCCAGATTTCTGCATGGATTTGCCAGAAAAAATGAAATGTACAGCCTAATGAATAAAATAAGAATGTTTTATTACATGATTGTAAATATTACTACAATCCTTACAAAAAGATCATTTAATAAATATTAATATCGATTTATGTTCAATAAATACTACTAAATGGGGCCGATGTAGTTCAGCCTCCATGCAGACAGTAAGGCTGTCATTAGCTCAGATCTCTCGTTAGTTGATCAGTTAGTCAATTACTTCATTTAGTTTATTCCGTCATCATGTGGTAAGTCAGGGTCAAACTCCAAATACGACCTATTAGTGAGCCCTGAGGACTGGAAGCCACAGTAGTAGATCACTCACGCCTCCATAACACTAGTGACATTATGGGAGCCAATGCAACATTAAATGGCCCTGGCTTAAATAATTGATATGATATTTTATTAACAGGGGATGGCTATGAAGTTAGATGCAATTGTTTGAGTACTTTATGTACCTAATGTAACAGGATAACTCATTTTGGAACTGCTTTGGAGATATAATAGATAAATGAAACACATATAACACATAGGCAGGGGGTTGTAGCTCTGGAGTGGGCAGACGTAACATATACATCTTCGACTGCTGTGCAAAGAGCCCAATGGATCCTCTGCCACATAAGAAGACACTGGAATTCTAAACGGCACATGCTAGGGAGGACCACTTATAGACTGCTAAGGGGCCCAGGAGTCTCCATTTACAGTGGGGCAAAAAAGTATTTAGTCAGTCACCAATAGTGCAAGTTCCACCACTTAAAAAGATGAGAGGCGTCTGTAATTTACATCATAGGTAGACCTCAACTATGAGAGACAAAATGAGAAAACAAATCCAGAAAATCACATTGTCTGATTTTGTAAGAATTTATTTGCAAATTATGGTGGAAAATAAGTATTTGGTCAGTAACAAAATTTCATCTCAATACTTTGTTATATATCCTTTGTTGGCAATGACAGAGGTCAAACGTTTTCTGTAAGTCTTCACAAGGTTGGCACACACTGTTGTTGGTATGTTGGCCCATTCCTCCATGCAGATCTCCTCTAGAGCAGTGATGTTTTGGGGCTGTCGCTTGGCAACACGGACTTTCAACTCCCTCCAAAGGTTTTCTATAGGGTTGAGATCTGGAGACTGGCTAGGCCACTCCAGGACCTTGAAATGCTTCTTACAAAGCCACTCCTTCGTTGCCCTGACGGTGTGCTTTGGATCATTGTCATGTTGAAAGACCCAGCCACGTTTCATCTTCAATGCCCTTGCTGATGGAAGGAGGTTTGCACTCAAAATCTCACGATACATGGCCCCATTCATTATTTCATGTACCCGGATCAGTCATCCTGGCCCCTTTGCAGAGAAACAGCCCCAAAGCATGATGTTTCCACCCCCATGCTTTACAGTAGGTATGGTGTTTGATGGATGCAACTCAGTATTCTTTTTCCTCCAAACACGAAAAGTTGTGCTTCTATCAAACAGTTCCAGTTTGGTTTCATTAGACCATAGGACATTCTCCCAATACTCTTCTGGATCATCCATATACTCTCTAGCAAACTTCAGACGGGCCCGGACATGTACTGGCTTAAGCAGTGGGACACGTCTGGCACTGCAGGATCTGAGTCCCTGGCGGCATAGTGTGTTACTGATGGTAGGCTTTGTTACATTGGTCCCAGCTCTCTGCAGTTCATTCACTAAGTCCCCCTGCGTGGTTCTGGGATTTTTGCTCACCGTTCTTGTGATCATTTTGACCCCACAGGGTGAGATTTTGCGTGGAGCCCCAGATCGAGGGAAATTATCAGTGGTCTTGTATGTCTTCCATTTTCTAATTATTGCTCCCACAGTTGATTTCTTCAATCCAAGCTGGTTACCTATTGCAGATTCAGTCTTCCCAGCCTGGTGCAGGGCTACAATTTTGTTTCTGGTGTCCTTTGACAGCTCTTTGGTCTTCACCATAGTGGAGTTTGGAGTCTGACTGTTTGAGGGTGTGAACAGGTGTCTTTTTATACTGAAAACAAGTTTAAACAGGTGCCATTACTACAGGTAATGAGTGGAGGAAAGCGGAGACTCTTCATGAAGAAGTTACAGGTCTGTGAGAGCCAGAAATCTTGATTGTTTGTAGGTGACCAAATACTTATTTTCCACCATAATTTGCAAATAAATTCTTACAAAATCAGACAATGTGATTTTCTGGATTTGTTTTCTCATTTTGTCTCTCATAGTTGAGGTCTACCTATGATGTAAATTACAGACGCCTCTCATCTTTTTAAGTGGTGGAACTTGCACTATTGGTGACTGACTAAATACTTTTTTGCCCCACTGTATATCATGTGTTAGCTCTAGACTACTACATGAAGAAACTGGTTTATGATGTATCTACTAGAGATGAGCGAACAGTGTTCTATCGAACTCATGTTCGATCGGATATTAGGCTGTTCGGCATGTTCGAATCGAATTGAACACCGCGTGGTAAAGTGCGCCATTACTCGATTCCCCTCCCACCTTCCCTGGCGCCTTTTTTGCTCCAATAACAGCGCAGGGTAGGTGGGACAGGAACTACGACACCGGTGACGTTGAGAAAAGTAGGCAAAACCCATTGGCTGCCGAAAACATGTGACCTCTAATTTAAAAGAACAGCGCCGCCCAGGTTCGCGTCATTCTGAGCTTGCAATTCACCGAGGACGGAGGTTTCCGTACAGCTAGCTAGGGCTTAGATTCTGGGTAGGCAGGGACAGGCTAGGATAGGAAGGAGAAGACAACCACAACAGCTCTTGTAAGAGCTAAATTCCAGGGAGAAGCTTGTCAGTGTAACGTGGCACTGACGGGCTCAATCGCCGCAACCCAGCTTTCCCAGGATCCTGAATGGAATACACTGTCAGTGTATTCCCGTATACCCGATATATACCCCCGATACCCGTTCCAACGGTGTGCCCCCCCACCTTCACCCCAGAAATACCCTGCAAGTCCCCTAGCAATAGAATTGGGGCTATATACACCCACTATTTTTGCTACTGCCATATAGTGCCATTGTCTGACTGGGAATTCAAAGAATATATTGGGGTTACGTGCACCCACAATTTTTACTACTGGTATACAGTGCCAGTTTCTGACTGGGAATTCAAAGAATATATTGGGGTTATAAATACCCTCATTTCTTGCTACTGGTATATAGTGCCATTGTCTGACTGGGAATTCAAAGAATATATTGGGGTTACGTGCACCCACAATTTTTACTACTGGTATACAGTGCCAGTTTCTGACTGGGAATTCAAAGAATATATTGGGGTTACAAATACCCTCATTTCTTGCTACTGCCATATAGTGCCAGTTTCTGACTGGTAATTCAAAGAATATATTGGGGTTACGTGCACCCACAATTTTTACTACTGGTATACAGTGCCAGTTTCTGACTGGGAATTCAAAGAATATATTGGGGTTACAAATACCCTCATTTCTTGCTACTGCCATATAGTGCCAGTTTCTGACTGGTAATTCAAAGAATATATTGGGGTTACGTGCACCCACAATTTTTACTACTGGTATACAGTGCCATTGTCTGACTGGGAATTCAAAGAATATATTGGGGTTATAAATACCCTCATTTCTTGCTACCGCCATATAGTGCCAGTTTCTGACTGGTAATTCAAAGAATATATTGGGGTTACGTGCACCCACAATTTTTACTACTGGTATACAGTGCCATTGTCTGACTGGGAATTCAAAGAATATATTGGGGTTATAAATACCCTCATTTCTTGCTACTGGTAAATAGTGCCATTGTCTGACTGGGAATTCAAAGAATATATTGGGGTTACGTGCACCCACAATTTTTACTACTGGTATACAGTGCCAGTTTCTGACTGGGAATTCAAAGAATATATTGGGGTTACAAATACCCTCATTTCTTGCTACTGCCATATAGTGCCAGTTTCTGACTGGTAATTCAAAGAATATATTGAGGTTACGTGCACCCACAATTTTTACTACTGGTATACAGTGCCATTGTCTGACTGGGAATTCAAAGAATATATTGGGAATACAAATACCCTCATTTCTTGCTACTGCCATATAGTGCCAGTTTCTGACTGGGAATTCAAAGAATATATTGGGGTTATAAATACCCTCATTTCTTGCTACTGCCATATAGTGCCAGTTTCTGACTGGTAATTCAAAGAATATATTGGGGTTACGTGCACCCACAATTTTTACTACTGGTATACAGTGCCATTGTCTGACTGGGAATTCAAAGAATATATTGGGGTTATAAATACCCTCATTTCTTGCTACTGGTATATAGTGCCATTGTCTGACTGGGAATTCAAAGAATATATTGGGGTTACGTGCACCCACAATTTTTACTACTGGTATACAGTGCCAGTTTCTGACTGGGAATTCAAAGAATATATTGGGGTTACAAATACCCTCATTTCTTGCTACTGCCATATAGTGCCAGTTTCTGACTGGTAATTCAAAGAATATATTGGGGTTACGTGCACCCACAATTTTTACTACTGGTATACAGTGCCAGTTTCTGACTGGGAATTCAAAGAATATATTGGGGTTACAAATACCCTCATTTCTTGCTACTGCCATATAGTGCCAGTTTCTGACTGGTAATTCAAAGAATATATTGGGGTTACGTGCACCCACAATTTTTACTACTGGTATACAGTGCCATTGTCTGACTGGGAATTCAAAGAATATATTGGGGTTATAAATACCCTCATTTCTTGCTACTGCCATATAGTGCCAGTTTCTGACTGGGAATTCAAAGAATATATTGGGGTTACGTGCACCCACAATTTTTACTACTGGTATACAGTGCCATTGTCTGACTGGGAATTCAAAGAATATATTGGGGTTATAAATACCCTCATTTCTTGCTACTGGTATATAGTGCCATTGTCTGACTGGGAATTCAAAGAATATATTGGGGTTACGTGCACCCACAATTTTTACTACTGGTATACAGTGCCAGTTTCTGACTGGGAATTCAAAGAATATATTGGGGTTACAAATACCCTCATTTCTTGCTACTGCCATATAGTGCCAGTTTCTGACTGGTAATTCAAAGAATATATTGGGGTTACATGCACCCACAATTTTTACTACTGGTATACAGTGCCATTGTCTGACTGGGAATTCAAAGAATATATTGGGGTTATAAATACCCTCATTTCTTGCTACTGCCATATAGTGCCAGTTTCTGACTGGGAATTCAAAGAATATATTGGGGTTACGTGCACCCACAATTTTTACTACTGGTATACAGTGCCATTGTCTGACTGGGAATTCAAAGAATATATTGGGGTTATAAATACACTCATTTCTTGCTACTGGTATATAGTGCCATTGTCTGACTGGGAATTCAAAGAATATATTGGGGTTACGTGCACCCACAATTTTTACTACTGGTATACAGTGCCAGTTTCTGACTGGGAATTCAAAGAATATATTGGGGTTACAAATACCCTCATTTCTTGCTACTGCCATATAGTGCCAGTTTCTGACTGGTAATTCAAAGAATATATTGGGGTTACGTGCACCCACAATTTTTACTACTGGTATACAGTGCCATTGTCTGACTGGGAATTCAAAGAATATATTGGGGTTATAAATACCCTCATTTCTTGCTACTGCCATATAGTGCCAGTTTCTGACTGGGAATTCAAAGAATATATTGGGGTTACGTGCACCCACAATTTTTACTACTGGTATACAGTGCCATTGTCTGACTGGGAATTCAAAGAATATATTGGGGTTATAAATACCCTCATTTCTTGCTACTGGTATATAGTGCCATTGTCTGACTGGGAATTCAAAGAATATATTGGGGTTACGTGCACCCACAATTTTTACTACTGGTATACAGTGCCAGTTTCTGACTGGGAATTCAAAGAATATATTGGGGTTACAAATACCCTCATTTCTTGCTACTGCCATATAGTGCCAGTTTCTGACTGGT
Organism: Leptodactylus fuscus; assembly: GCF_031893055.1. Classification (NCBI taxonomy): domain Eukaryota; kingdom Metazoa; phylum Chordata; class Amphibia; order Anura; family Leptodactylidae; genus Leptodactylus; species Leptodactylus fuscus. The sequence continues at coordinate 144,832,336 of NC_134265.1, forward strand.
AATTCAAAGAATATATTGGGGTTACGTGCACCCACAATTTTTACTACTGGTATACAGTCCCATTGTCTGACTGGGAATTCAAAGAATATATTGGGGTTATAAATACCCTCATTTCTTGCTACTGCCATATAGTGCCAGTTTCTGACTGGGAATTCAAAGAATATATTGGGGTTATAAATACCCTCATTTCTTGCTACTGGTATATAGTGCCATTGTCTGACTGGGAATTCAAAGAATATATTGGGGTTACGTGCACCCACAATTTTTACTACTGGTATACAGTGCCAGTTTCTGACTGGGAATTCAAAGAATATATTGGGGTTACAAATACCCTCATTTCTTGCTACTGCCATATAGTGCCAGTTTCTGACTGGTAATTCAAAGAATATATTGGGGTTACGTGCACCCACAATTTTTACTACTGGTATACAGTGCCAGTTTCTGACTGGGAATTCAAAGAATATATTGGGGTTACAAATACCCTCATTTCTTGCTACTGCCATATAGTGCCAGTTTCTGACTGGTAATTCAAAGAATATATTGGGGTTACAAATACCCTCATTTCTTGCTACTGCCATATAGTGCCAGTTTCTGACTGGTAATTCAAAGAATATATTGGGGTTACGTGCACCCACAATTTTTACTACTGGTATACAGTGCCATTGTCTGACTGGGAATTCAAAGAATATATTGGGGTTACAAATACCCTCATTTCTTGCTACTGCCATATAGTGCCATTGTCTGACTGGGAATTCAAAGAATATATTGGGGTTACGTGCACCCACAATTTTTACTACTGGTATACAGTGCCAGTTTCTGACTGGGAATTCAAAGAATATATTGGGGTTACAAATACCCTCATTTCTTGCTACTGCCATATAGTGCCAGTTTCTGACTGGTAATTCAAAGAATATATTGGGGTTACGTGCACCCACAATTTTTACTACTGGTATACAGTGCCATTGTCTGACTGGGAATTCAAAGAATATATTGGGGTTATAAATACCCTCATTTCTTGCTACTGCCATATAGTGCCAGTTTCTGACTGGGAATTCAAAGAATATATTGGGGTTATAAATACCCTCATTTCTTGCTACTGGTATATAGTGCCATTGTCTGACTGGGAATTCAAAGAATATATTGGGGTTACGTGCACCCACAATTTTTACTACTGGTATACAGTGCCAGTTTCTGACTGGGAATTCAAAGAATATATTGGGGTTACAAATACCCTCATTTCTTGCTACTGCCATATAGTGCCAGTTTCTGACTGGTAATTCAAAGAATATATTGGGGTTACGTGCACCCACAATTTTTACTACTGGTATACAGTGCCAGTTTCTGACTGGGAATTCAAAGAATATATTGGGGTTACAAATACCCTCATTTCTTGCTACTGCCATATAGTGCCAGTTTCTGACTGGTAATTCAAAGAATATATTGGGGTTATAAATACCCTCATTTCTTGCTACTGGTATATAGTGCCATTGTCTGACTGGGAATTCAAAGAATATATTGGGGTTACGTGCACCCACAATTTTTACTACTGGTATACAGTGCCAGTTTCTGACTGGGAATTCAAAGAATATATTGGGGTTACAAATACCCTCATTTCTTGCTACTGCCATATAGTGCCAGTTTCTGACTGGTAATTCAAAGAATATATTGGGGTTACAAATACCCTCATTTCTTGCTACTGCCATATAGTGCCAGTTTCTGACTGGTAATTCAAAGAATATATTGGGGTTACGTGCACCCACAATTTTTACTACTGGTATACAGTGCCATTGTCTGACTGGGAATTTAAAGAATATATTGGGGTTACAAATACCCTCATTTCTTGCTACTGCCATATAGTGCCAGTTTCTGACTGGGAATTCAAAGAATATATTGGGGTTACGTGCACCCACAATTTTTACTACTGGTATACAGTGCCATTGTCTGACTGGGAATTCAAAGAATATATTGGGGTTATAAATACCCTCATTTCTTGCTACTGGTATATAGTGCCATTGTCTGACTGGGAATTCAAAGAATATATTGGGGTTACGTGCACCCACAATTTTTACTACTGGTATACAGTGCCAGTTTCTGACTGGGAATTCAAAGAATATATTGGGGTTACAAATACCCTCATTTCTTGCTACTGCCATATAGTGCCAGTTTCTGACTGGTAATTCAAAGAATATATTGGGGTTACGTGCACCCACAATTTTTACTACTGGTATACAGTGCCAGTTTCTGACTGGGAATTCAAAGAATATATTGGGGTTACAAATACCCTCATTTCTTGCTACTGCCATATAGTGCCAGTTTCTGACTGGTAATTCAAAGAATATATTGGGGTTATAAATACCCTCATTTCTTGCTACTGGTATATAGTGCCATTGTCTGACTGGGAATTCAAAGAATATATTGGGGTTACGTGCACCCACAATTTTTACTACTGGTATACAGTGCCAGTTTCTGACTGGGAATTCAAAGAATATATTGGGGTTACAAATACCCTCATTTCTTGCTACTGGTATATAGTGCCATTGTCTGACTGGGAATTCAAAGAATATATTGGGGTTACGTGCACCCACAATTTTTGCTACTGGTATATAGTGCCAATTTCTAACTGGGAATTCAAAATGCGCAAGGCTCCCGGAAAGGGACGTGGACGAGGCCGTGGGCGAGGTCGGGGGAATGGTTCTGGGGAGCAAGGTAGCAGTGAAGCCACAGGGCGTCCCGTGCCTACTCCTGTGGGGCAGCAAGCATTGAGCCACTCCACAGTGCCAGGGTTGCTTGCCACATTAACTAAACTGCAGGGTACAAACCTTAGTAGGCCCGAGAACCAGGAACAGGTCTTGCAATGGCTGTCAGAGAACGCTTACAGCACATTGTCCAGCAGCCAGTCAGACTCTGCCTCCTCTCCTCCTATTACCCAACAGTCTTGTCCTCCTTCCTCCCAAAATTCCCAAGCTTCACAGAACAATAACCCCAACTGTCCCTGCTCCCCAGAGCTGTTCTCCGCTCCTTTCATTGTCCCTCAACCTGCCTCTCCACGTCACGATTCCACAAACCTAACAGAGGAGCATCTGTGTCCAGATGCTCAAACACTAGAGTCTCCTCCATCTCCGTTCGATTTGGTGGTGGATGACCAGCAACCCACCCTCATCGACGATGATGTGACGCAGTTGCCGTCAGGGCATCCAGTTGACCGGCGCATTGTGCGGGAGGAGGAGATGAGACAGGAGTTGGAAGAGGAAGTGGTGAATGATGAGGACACTGACCCGACCTGGACAGGGGGGATGTCAAGCGGGGAAAGTAGTGTGGATGTTGAGGCAAGTGCAGCACCAAAAAGGGTAGCTAGAGGCAGAGGCAGAGGTCAGCAGCTTAGGCGAAGCCAGGCCACACCCGGAATCTCCCAAGATGTTCCAGTTCGTACCCAGCCCCGAAAAACTCCCACCTCGAGGGCACGTTTCTCGAAGGTGTGGAGTTTTTTCAAGGAATGCGCCGAGGACAGATATAGTGTTGTCTGCACAATTTGCCTCTCGAAATTGATTAGGGGCTCTGAGAAGAGCAACCTGTCCACCACTTCAATGCGCCGTCATTTGGAATCCAAGCACTGGAATCAGTGGCAGGCAGCAACGGCAGGACAAAGGCCACCTGCCGTTCACGCCACTGCCACTGCCTCTGCCACTGCCTCTGCCTCTGCCTCTGCCACTGCCACTGCTGACTGTGCTGGCGATGCACTCCAGAGGACGAGCCAGGACACCACTTCATCTGCCTCCGCCACTTTGTTGACTTCTCCCTCATCCTCCCCTGTTCCTGTCTTATCTCCTTCTCCTGCACCATCAAAGGCATCATCAGGCGTTTCTTTACAACAACCCACCATCTCTCAGACATTGGAGCGGCGGCAGAAATACACTGCTAACCACCCACACGCGCAAGCCTTGAACGCCAACATCGCTAAACTGCTGGCCCAGGAGATGTTGGCGTTCCGGCTTGTTGAAACTCTCGCCTTCCTGGACCTGATGGCAACTGCGGCACCTCGCTATGCCGTCCCTAGCCGTCACTACTTCTCCCGGTGTGCCGTCCCCGCCTTGCACCAGCACGTGTCACTCAACATCAGGCGGGCCCTTAGTTCCGCGCTTTGCACAAAGGTCCACTTGACCACCGACGCGTGGACAAGTGCATGCGGACAGGGACGCTACATTTCACTGACGGCACACTGGGTGAATGTAGTTGAGGCTGGGACTGCTTCCCAAACTGGCCCGGTGTACCTCGTCTCCCCGCCTAACATTCCTGGCAGGGACACGAGAAGAACACCCCCCTCCTCCTCCTCCTCTACCGCCTCCTCCTCCGCCACCGCCTCCTCCTCCGCCACCGCCTCCTCTTCCGCTGTTAGATTGACCCCAGCTACGAGTTGGAAACGTTGCAGCACTGGCGTTGGTAGACGTCAGCAGGCTGTGCTGAAGCTGATCAGCTTGGGGGACAGACAGCACACTGCCTCCGAGGTGAGGGATGCCCTCCTCGATGAGACGGCAATATGGTTTGAGCCGCTGCACCTGGGCCCAGGCATGGTCGTTTGTGATAACGGCCGGAACCTGGTAGCAGCTCTGGAGCTTGCCGGACTCCAACATGTTCCATGCCTGGCCCACGTCTTCAACCTAGTGGTGCAACGTTTCCTAAAGAGCTACCCCAATGTTCCAGAGCTACTGGTGAAAGTGCGGCGCATGTGCGCCCACTTTCGCAAGTCGACAGTAGCCGCTGCTAGCTTAAAATCTCTCCAGCAACGCCTGCATGTGCCACAACACCGGCTTTTGTGCGACGTCCCCACACGCTGGAACTCAACGTTTCAGATGTTGAATAGAGTGGTTGAGCAGCAGAGACCTTTGATGGAATACCAGCTACAAAACCCTAGGGTGCCACAAAGTCAGCTGCCTCAGTTTCTCATCCATGAGTGGCCATGGATGAGAGACCTTTGTGACATCCTACGGGTGTTTGAGGAGTCCACAAGGAGGGTGAGCTCTGAGGATGCGATGGTGAGCCTTACAATCCCGCTCTTGTGTGTTCTGAGAGAATCCCTGATTGACATCAGGGATAACTCAGATCACACAGAGGAGTCAGGGATAGCATCCGATCCGTCACAGCTGGAGAGTAGGTCCACACATCTGTCCGCTTCATCGCGTTTAATGGAGGAGGAGGAGGAGGAGGAGGAAGAAGAGTTGTCCGATGATGTGATGGTGATACAGGAGGCTTCCGGGCAACTTCGAATCGTCCCATTGTTGCAGCGCGGATGGGTAGACATGGAGGATGAGGAGGAAATGGAGATTGAACTTTCCGGTGGGGCCAGAGGAGTCATGCCAACTAACACTGTGGCAGACATGGCTGAGTTCATGTTGGGGTGCTTTACAACCGACAAGCGTATTGTCAAAATCATGGAGGACAACCAGTACTGGATCTTTGCTATCCTTGACCCCGGTATAAAAACAACATCTCGTCTTTTATTCCGGTAGAGGGGAGGGCCAATCGCATCAATGCTTGCCACAGGCAATTGGTGCAGAATATGATGGAGATGTTTCCAGCATGTGACGTTGGCGGCAGGGAGGACAGTTCCTCCAGTAGGCGACCAAGTTCTCACCGGTCCACACAAACGAGGGGCACACTGTCTAAGGTCTGGGACACCTTGATGGCACCCCCTCGCCAAAGTGCCGCCACAGAGGGTCCTAGTGTCACCAGGCGTGAGAAGTATAGGCGCATGTTGCGGGAATACCTTTCCGACCACAGCCCTGTCCTCTCCGACCCCTCTGCGCCCTACACGTATTGGGTGTCGAAGTTGGACCTGTGGCTTGAACTTGCCCTATATGCCTTGGAGGTGCTGTCCTGTCCTGCCGCCAGCGTCCTATCTGAGAGGGTGTTCAGTGCAGCCGGTGGCATCATCACTGACAAGCGCACCCGTCTGTCAGCTGAGAGTGCCGACCGGCTCACTTTGATAAAAATGAACCACCACTGGATAGAGCCTTCATTTTTGTGCCCACCTGTGTAAAGCACCCCAACATGAAACTCCATGTCTGTACTCAACCTCTCCAATTCCTCCGCATCCTCATACTCATCCACCATAAGCGTTGCACAATTCTGCTAATACTAGGCTCCCTCCAACATGATTTCCCCCAACTCTGCTGGTTAGAGGCTCCCTCCACCCTGATTTCCACCAACTCTGCTGGTTAGAGGCTCCCTCCACCCTGCTTTCCCACAACTCTGCTGGTTAGAGGCTCCCTCCACCATGAATTTGCCCAAACTGGGCTGTTTAGAGGCTCCCTCCACCATGAATTGGTCCAAACTGGGGTTTTTAGAGGCTCCCTCCACCATGAATTTGCCAAAACTGGGCTGTTTAGAGGCTCCCTCCACCAAGAATTGGTCCAAATTGGGGTTTTTAGAGGCTCCCTCCACCATTAATTTGCCCAAACTGGGCTGGTTAGAGGCTCCCTCCACCATGAATTGGTCCAAACTGGGCTGGTTAGAGGCTCCCTCCACCATGAATTGGTCCAAATTGGGGTTTTTAGAGGCTCCCTCCACCATGAATTGGTCCAAACTGGGCTGTTTAGAGGCTCCCTCCACCATGAATTGGTCCAAACTGGGGTTTTTAGAGGCTCCCTCCACCATGAATTGGTCCAAACTGGGCTGGTTAGAGGCTCCCTCCACCATGAATTGGTCCAAACTGGGTTTTTTAGAGGCTCCCTCCACCATGAATTGGTCCAAACTGGGGTTTTTAGAGGCTCCCTCCACCATGAATTTGCCCAAACTGGGCTGTTTAGAGGCTCCCTCCACCATGAATTGGTCCAAACTGGGGTTTTTAGAGGCTCCCTCCACCATGAATTGGTCCAAACTGGGGTTTTTAGAGGCTCCCTCCACCATGAATTGGTCCAAACTGGGGTTTTTAGAGGCTCCCTCCACCATGAATTTGCCCAAACTGGGCTGTTTAGAGGCTCCCTCCACCATGAATTGGTCCAAATTGGGGTTTTTAGAGGCTCCCTCCACCATGAATTGGTCCAAACTGGGGTTTTTAGAGGCTCCCTCCACCATGAATTTGCCCAAACTGGGCTGTTTAGAGGCTCCCTCCAGCATGAATTGGTCCAAACTGGGGTTTTTAGAGGCTCCCTCCACCATGAATTGGTCCAAACTGGGGTTTTTAGAGGCTCCCTCCACCATGAATTGGTCCAAACTGGGGTTTTTAGAGGCTCCCTCCACCATGAATTGGTCCAAACTGGGCTGGTTAGAGGCTCCCTCCACCATGAATTTGCCCAAACTGGGCTGTTTAGAGGCTCCCTCCACCATGAATTGGTCCAAACTGGGCTGGTTAGAGGCTCCCTCCACCATGAATTGGTCCAAACTGGGGTTTTTAGAGGCTCCCTCCACCATGAATTTGCCCAAACTGGGCTGTTTAGAGGCTCCCTCCACCATGAATTGGTCCAAATTGGGGTTTTTAGAGGCTCCCTCCACCATGAATTTGCCCAAACTGGGCTGGTTAGAGGCTCCCTCCACCATGAATTGGTCCAAACTGGGCTGGTTAGAGGCTCCCTCCACCATGAATTGGTCCAAATTGGGGTTTTTAGAGGCTCCCTCCACCATGAATTGGTCCAAACTGGGCTGTTTAGAGGCTCCCTCCACCATGAATTGGTCCAAACTGGGGTTTTTAGAGGCTCCCTCCACCATGAATTGGTCCAAACTGGGCTGGTTAGAGGCTCCCTCCACCATGAATTGGTCCAAACTGGGTTTTTTAGAGGCTCCCTCCACCATGAATTGGTCCAAACTGGGGTTTTTAGAGGCTCCCTCCACCATGAATTGGTCCAAACTGGGGTTTTTAGAGGCTCCCTCCACCATGAATTGGTCCAAACTGGGGTTTTTAGAGGCTCCCTCCACCATGAATTTGCCCAAACTGGGCTGTTTAGAGGCTCCCTCCACCATGAATTGGTCCAAACTGGGTTTTTTAGAGGCTCCCTCCACCATGAATTGGTCCAAACTGGGGTTTTTAGAGGCTCCCTCCACCATGAATTGGTCCAAACTGGGGTTTTTAGAGGCTCCCTCCACCATGAATTTGCCCAAACTGGGCTGTTTAGAGGCTCCCTCCACCATGAATTGGTCCAAATTGGGGTTTTTAGAGGCTCCCTCCACCATGAATTGGTCCAAACTGGGGTTTTTAGAGGCTCCCTCCACCATGAATTTGCCCAAACTGGGCTGTTTAGAGGCTCCCTCCAGCATGAATTGGTCCAAACTGGGGTTTTTAGAGGCTCCCTCCACCATGAATTGGTCCAAACTGGGGTTTTTAGAGGCTCCCTCCACCATGAATTGGTCCAAACTGGGGTTTTTAGAGGCTCCCTCCACCATGAATTGGTCCAAACTGGGGTTTTTAGAGGCTCCCTCCACCATGAATTGGTCCAAACTGGGCTGGTTAGAGGCTCCCTCCACCATGAATTTGCCCAAACTGGGCTGTTTAGAGGCTCCCTCCACCATGAATTGGTCCAAACGGGGGTTTTTAGAGGCTCCCTCCACCATGAATTTGCCCAAACTGGGCTGGTTAGAGGCTCCCTCCACCATGAATTTGCCCAAACTGGGCTGTTTAGAGGCTCCCTCCACCATGAATTGGTCCAAACTGGGCTGTTTAGAGGCTCCCTCCACCATGAATTGGTCCAAACTGGGTTTTTTAGAGGCTCCCTCCACCATGAATTTGCCCAAACTGGGCTGGTTAGAGGCTCCCTCCACCATGAATTGGTCCAAACTGGGGTTTTTAGAGGCTCCCTCCACCATGAATTTGCCCAAACTCTGCTGGTTAGAGGCTCAATCCACCCTGATTTTCAAAACAAATGTTGGTGCCAACCTCAACTTACTACAAGGGCCAAATTCACTGCTGGTGACAAGCTCTCCTCACTGCAAGTGCCAAATACACATGTTTCAAGGTGTTTTCCTACTGTCAGAGAGGTGGTATTGAGTGTGTAAAGTGTGTAGTTGTTAGGCAGTGATGTTGGGGTAATAGAGGGTCTTTGGTGTGTTAGATGCCCCCAGACATGCTTCCCCTGCTGTCCCAGTGTCATTCCAGAGGTGTTGGCATCATTTCCTGGGGTGTCATAGTGGACTTGGTGACCCTCCAGACACGGATTTGGGTTTCCCCCTTAACGAGTATATGTTCCCCATAGACTATAATGGGGTTCGAAACCCGTTCGAACACACGAACAGTGAGCGGCTGTTCGATTCGAATTTCGAACCTCGAACATTTTAGTGTTCGCTCATCTCTAGTATCTACCAAAATGTCCATAACCTGGAAGAAATTATGTATTGTTCTTTTTTGGTAAGAAGCTATTCACATTGCTTTCGCACTGCATGTTAGATGTATACATCAAAAGGACGCTAGCCGTAGTCTGCCATGTTTAGATAAAGCATACCGCAAGGTGTGTTTTTTTTACAGACTGCACAATTCCTTACAGCAGAAAAAATATATATACAGTATGCCAGATCTATGGAGGCCAAAGGGACACCCTCTTGATCTCCAGGGGCCAGTGTGGCCTATGGATCCTTTTGATGCATGTGCCCAAGTTTTCGCAGTGGGTATGAAAACTGACAATAAAAACACTGTGACTATTTTTAGGATAATTATGAGTTTTATTCTGTAACATATTTAGTGCTCACGGAAATAATTTTCTGTAGATGTATGAGCAATGAGGTACTGGTAGGTGTACCGTTTTACAGATGTGCTTCTATTGAAGAAAGCATTATAGATAGTACTCTTTCAGTAGGGCAGATAAAATAGTTTTTTTTCATTCCCAATAGAGAAAGTCCACAGCATTTACCACTAAAAATTGCAGTCCGGGAAACAGACACATGTAAAACCAGCCTAAAGACGGGGCCCCATGTGGCATAAACAGCAGAAATGCTGCGGAAAAAAGTGGCATTAAGGCTAAGGCCCCAGGGGCCGTATCCGCAGCACTAAAGCGCTGCAGGAAGAACCGCTGCGTGAACGCATTGCGGTTCTTTCCACAGCGCTTTTAAGAGAAAGTTCAGAGTTTTCCTCTGCGGACTTTCTCTTAACATTATATCTATAATAAAGCCGCCGGCGTTTCCATAGATATAATTGACATGCTGCGATTTGCAAAGCGTTGCGAGTCCGCGCTGCGATCTTTTCCGCAAAGTGGGGATGGGATTCGCATGAATCCCATCCACTTTGCCTACACTGTACGATGCCGCGATTTTTCCCGCAGCGTCTACGCTGCGGGCAAATCACGGTGTTTCCGGCCCGTGGGGCCCCGGCCTTACAGTCCCTGCATAGTGATTCTAGCAAATCCCATCCACACATTGTGGAAAAATACGCGCAGCAAACACACTACAATTTCCAAAACTGTTGTGACATGTCAATTATACCTATGGAATCACTGGTGATTTCTGCAGCGCTTTTGTAGTGGGACTTAGCCTAAGGCCGTTTCACGTTCTCAGACCCATTCTTATAGTTTATTTTAATTCCTTTTGAAAAGTCAACTAAAACCTTTGTCTGACCTATGCACTACATTACTTTATATATACGTGGTATAGGTGTTTAGACTTCATCCTCGTCCGTATTTTGTTTCTTGCACCTGCAACTCGTGCTGGAGATGTAGACAAAAAGTGAGCTTGTAATGTGCAAATTTTCTGGGATTTATCCCTTGTTAGGCAATATTGGATCTTAATCTTTTGGTAAGTTCTGGAAGGGTTCTGGTTTGTGTGTCATCCCAGTCTCCTTGCCTAGATCAAAAAAGGGACTTTCAAGTTGTATCAAGTCATTGGAGACGAGGCTGGGAGTGGTAGCAGTAAAAACATGAGGCTGTGCCAGGACCAGACCCACTGTGTTTGTGGAGATACTGGGTAGTAGGTCCAGGGTCTCAAAGTGAGGGACACGGAATATATTATTATTATTTTGCTTACTTATATACCACCATCATATTCCGTAGAACTTTACAGACATTGTCAGTCACTGTCCCATATAGAGCTCACAATCTATATTCTCCACCATTATGTCTTTGGATGTGGGAGGAAACGAATGCCAACACAGGGAGAACATATAAATTCCTTGCAGATGTTGTCATTGGCAGGATTTGAACCCAGGACTACAGCATTGCAAGGCTGCAGTGCTAACCCTGAATATGTTAGTTAGTAACCAATCAGTTTAGGATTTATTTTATCCTGTGGTACACAAGCTGTTTTATGGCAAAAACAGAAGAATAAGGCTGGTTGATGTCAGTTTTGACACAAGAATTATTGTAGGTAAGAGTTTATTGGAGGTTTCTGATGTGCCAACCATCTTGATGATCTTGAGATTGTCACACCAGTGACTCGCTAAGTGGTCATTTTCTGTGTGCAAAGACAGTGCAAAGAGTAGAGAACAGAGGAGGTTCGTAAGCAGTGGAACAGTAGTGGAGAAGAATTGGTATATATAAGGTAAGTATGACTTGTTTTATCATTTTACATCATTCTCAGCCTTTTTTAAAAAATTGTAATAAAAAACACCCAAAATTTGAAAAATTATTGTAAGGCCGGGTTCACATGATGTATTTTGGCACGTAATGTGCCACGTAGACGCTGCGAGAGCTTTTGCGGGCCGTATATGCTCCCATTGTTTTCAATGGGAGCCGGTACCGTATACGCGGCGCTATTTTGCGGCCCGCAAAAGCTCCCGTGGCATCTACGTGGCATATTACGTGCCAAAATACATTGTGTGAACCCGGCCTAAGCGGACTTCAGACATCACAAACAACACAAACATCACAATATATGGCTTTATACTAATATTGTATACATTTTAATGGTGGTTATAAACTCCTTATTATATCCAATGACAAATAAAATGGATTTAATAATTATGTGGTACTTATTTATGCAGGTAAACATTATGTTATACTGCTATACTGCGCAGACCTTTATCCAAGCTACATTCCAGAGTCCAGGCTACAGTAAGTGCTAACCGGAAAGCAAAGTAATGTATATTTAATAGAGAGATTATATGTCATATGAGGCAGATTACTGAAATATATTTCAATAGAGTTCCTATAAAATCCCTAAGGCTGTGTTAAAGAAAGGAATAAAACATCAATATCATAACAGATAATATTGTCATACACAGCACAAAAAAGAAACAGCTCCTCCTTGTGGATAAAGAAAGGAAATGAACAGTAACAGTATATTATAAGTTAATAATAATAATAATAATAATAATAAGATTTTTTTTTTCTTATTATTATTATTAGAAGAAACTAAAAAATAAAGTATCAACAATTATTTTAAAAAACAATTATCACAATTTTCCAATCCCAAAACATGCAGCAATTTTCAACCTATGGGAGCCTGCACACGGAGTTACGCTCCGCTCATTCTGAACGTAAAATTCGTTCAGAATGAGCGTGTAAAAAACAGATCCCATTGATATTTATGGGTGCCGGCATACGCGCATATCACATTGAAAGCCATAGGAAAAAAAAGCCTCCCATTGATTTGGGCACCCATAAGAATCAATGGGATTTGGTTTTTGCATCCCATTTAAAGCAAGAAGAAGCCATCCGAAGAAATCATTGCGGAGAGGGTGTGCCAGAGGAATAAGAAGCCGTCACTAGAGAGTTTTTTTACAGCACTGGGGACGCCCCCAGTGCTGCGAGAGAACTAATTTGCATACAGATGAAAACCGGGATATTTACGGAATGGCGGCGCAGAGAAGACATCTAAAGGTAGGAGAAGAATAGCCTTTCTTAAGGCTATTTCTATGTGCAAGAAAAAATGCAGTTTTAATGATAGAATCCCTTTAAGGTATGGGCAGTACCCCTAGGCCATTTCAATATTTTCTTTCCTATCTCTTATCTCCCACCTCCACCTCCCATCTCCATTTCTTTTCCGATAGACTATTTGGAAATTGTTACATTAATTTCAGTGCAATAATTGGTCTAAAACAGACTGGGAGTAAAATTAACAACAGCTATATCTTTAATACATTGTGATTCTGCGTGAATGCGAAGATGTGAAGATTTATTGCAAAATATAGTTACATAGTTAGTACAGCTGAAAATAACAAATATCTCCATCATGTTCAACCAAAGGATTTAGGAAAAAGGAATTTAACAACAGAAAAATGAGTTTAAATTTAAACCAGGTGTGTATAGCCACATACATACCGACAAAGAAAACACCCAGCTACAGTAAATAACCAAAAATAGTAAATTTTATTAATACATTAAAATACATGAAACAGACAATAAACGATATACAAATGACAAATACGGAGGAATGATTGAACCCACAAAGAAATCTGGTGGTCAAGAGGTGATGAAACAACAATATGGCAGTTAAGAGTGCTAGGATCCCATGTAATGCCTATGTAATGTACAGTATGTAACATCACATATATAGAGAGAATAGAAAGCCTGTGCGTATAGTCACTAAGTGGTGAAATCACCACATCACTACTACAACCTTCCACATAGTAAATACCAAAAAGGAATTTAACAAAAAAAAAATCAATAAGAGGTGTTCAAAATTCACATAAACTATGTAAATCTAAGGAGAAAGCTCCAAATATATCTATTAAAGTGCACTAAGAATATTTTAATCTATAATATGTTTAATCTATAGTACAGTATATCCATAGTGGAATGCCTATGAATCATTTGTCTGACAGTTTTGTGGTTTTACTGTAGATGGCAGTATTATCACAGTTTAAAAACAAAATATCTAGACTGAGTATGATAGCCTATGACTAGGACATGCCAACACTCACAGATTAGTGGGGTCCAGCTGCTCTTACCTTTAGTAACCCACTGCAGATTTTGCAGAAGAAATGTTGAATGGAATGCTGTACCTTCTTTCTCTGGGACAATGAAGTTACGAAGCTAAGACCTCACTCCACAATATATTGTAGTGGTACACTCAATAAACATACTTAGATGCTTTTACTTATAGACAAAATGATGACTGTGATTAGAGATGGGCGAACCTCTCATGATTCATTTTATTTTGAGTCCAAGACTTGTTTTGGATGAAAAAGCTTGGTACGAACCCCAATTTAAAACATAGCATAGAACACTCTTAGGGTTCCTAGGAACCTATCTGTACAAAGCAAACACAGCCAAAGTTATGTCAAAGTGACAGTGACATGTAGGTCTATGGAAAAACGGATGATAAGCAGTGGATATAAACCATACACTGTGTTGACACTCGCTTTTACACATTTAAAACGCTCCAAATGTTACCATTTTTTTTTTTTGAGGGGGGGGAAGGTGCTTGTATGGTTTCTTAGAGAGACGTGGTGGACAGCAATGGTTTTTTAGTAAAATTAACCCCGTTTTATAGCTTGTAAGTGCTGCAGACTTGTTTTCATTTGGGTGGATGTGTGCCCAAAAATTTACATACTGAGAAAAACCGGGATTGTAGGCGAACGGCAGCGCGGAGAAGATGACGAAAGGTAGGAGACGAATAGCCTTTCTTGAGGCTATTCCGACGTGGTACTTAGAAAAAATTGTGTCTGAGTGATAGGATCCCTTTAACAGCTGCAATTGGTGTTGGCACAACTCGCAGTTGTTAGCAGCGTGTCCTGGCTTTATTATACAGGCATGCAGCCGCCATGTATGGAGAGAGCTAAGCTCCTGATCCCTCTCCATACATCCCCATGTGACCCAGGATGTACTATTACGCCCTTGGTTGTTAAGGGGTTAAAGGGTTTTTACTAGAGATGAGTGAGTAGTGTTCAATCGAGTAGGTGTTCGATCAAATACTACGGTATTCGAAATACTCGTACTCGATCGAACACTACTAGCTGTACGAAGTTTAAGGTTCGATGCAGAACCAGCGTTGATTGGCAGAATGCTATACATTCTGCCAATCAACGCTGGTTCTTCTCTTACCTTTCCGATGTCTTCTCTGCGCTGCATTACCGCGTCTTCTTCCGGGTGGAATTCACTCTGCCTAGGCATCCGGCCTAGGCAGAGCTGACTGCGCATGCGTCGGCATGCACGCGCATACACGCACATGCGCAGTTGGGTCTGCCTAGGCCAGATGCCTAGGCAGAGTGAATTCCACCCGGAAGAAGACGTGGGGACCCTGCGCCGGGAGAAGACTTCAAGCAGAATCCAGCCCAACCGTCACTTGTGGACTTGGTAAGTATGATTTTATCGAATTTTGCGTACCCCTGAAACAGGCATTTTCCCCCATAGACTATAATGGGGGTTCAAACAGTCGAACAGTGTGCGGCTGTTTGAAACGGATTTCGAACCTCGGACATTTTAGTGTTTGCTCACCTCTAGTTTTTACCTGTCATGTTTGTTTACATTTTTCAGACGGAAGAAAAAGTCCTGCATGCATTAGTGGTTACAGTCTCACAATACTTGGACACATAGCATAGTGGTTGCAGTAATAATACCTTTGGTCCCTTAACTATAATACAGTCTCTGTAGACTATCAACCCCTCCCTGGTTCAGGTTTACATGGCCTACATACTAGAGATTTCTTAAAGTGATCGTATCTTTAAAACTCAATTTTTTGTCCTTAACACATAGGAATAGCCTTGAGAAAGGGTTTTCTTCTCCTACCTTTAGATGTCTTCTCTGGGCTGCCGTTCGGGACAAATCCCGGTTTTCATCGGTATGCAAATAAGTTCTCTCGCAGCACTGGGGGTGGGCCCCAGCGCTCAAACAGCACTGGGGGCGTCCCCAGTGCTGCTAGAGAACTCTCCAGTGCTGCCTCCATCTTCATCTGAAACAACTTCTCTTCGCGTCTTTGTGGCACTGGGTTCAAACTGCGCAATGCCCGCCGGCCACTAGAGAATGGCCACTTACACTCACTGAGAGTACTGAGAGTTCTCTCGCAGTATTGGGGATGCCGCCAGTGCTGTTTGTGCGTTGGGGCCCGCCGCCAGTTCAGCGAGAGAACTCATTTGCATACTGACGAAAACCAGGATTTATACCGAATGGCGGCGCGGAGAAGACATCTAAAGGAAGGAGACGAATAGCCTTTCTTAAGGCTATTCCTACGTGTTAGGGACAGAAAATTGAGTTTTAATGATAGGATCCCTTTAAGGCTTGATTGCCTATATAGAAAGTAAGGGCAATGTGTTCACTTCGCTTTGCCGTGGTACTAATTTACCCTTCTTGTTGTCCAGAAATCACTCTCACAGCTTGCTCCTACTTCAGTATCTGTGTTGAAATGTCTTCCACACAGAATTGTCATATCTTTTTGGAGCACTTATGGCACCAGTGTAGCACACATAGGCTCCTTGCTGCTGCCTCTATAGACACCAGCTACTGGTTATATTATTAGTCAAGGACTTCAATCGATGTCCCCTGTCCACTGCTAGATCTATTTAGGTAATGATTTCCCCATCTAGTTTTTTATCCATGGATGTAAGATAATAATCCTAAAATAGGCACAGGGCAGCAGGCTCCTCATTGGGTTGTGGTATTGAACTCCCGTACACTTCTTCTTGACCATCATATAGCCCAGCAGTCATGGATTCTCCAGTTTCTTATCCATGCCTAGTGGAGTGGGTCTTGTCACATGACCTCGAACTAAATGAATGTAACGTGATAGATAGTGTTTATAGTTTTTTTCAACTGGTATCCAACTCAGATGATCCCAGTCCATCCCTACTCAGAAGTCCATCTGGAGGAATCAATAGTTGCCTTGGTATTGCAGCATTTCTTTCAACTATTCCCATGCCTTCTTGAACGTATAAAATCATGACACCTGACAGAGCATTAAACTATGTACTTCAGTATGTCAGTAAACAATTACAATGATGTTAAATGATGTTTAAATAAACCATAATGGTAAGGATACATATACATACATACATCATAAAATCTAAAGTATTTTCCCTATTAAATACTAAATTTTTTATATTCTAGATAGCAATTATTTGCTTTCTATCCTATAACTAATACATTTCACATAAATCACGTTCCACAAATACTGTACTTGAGAGTATTCTTCAATCATATTTACCTAAAGAATCTCACAGAGATGAAAAGACATTTTCTCTATACTCCTTGGAACTTAGTTCAGCTCTTTTGTAGTACTTGAGGACCATGGCAAAGAGATACTAGAGGAAGAAGAAATGCATTACATTTTGGAACTGATTCTATTTCATCAAAACTTGTTTGACTGGTTGAACTTGACCACTGAACTGTAGTTGATAGGCTTAAGAGTAACCCAGTTTGACTTCCAATAAGTCACAGAGCACTTGTCATATTCTGCATGTAAACTGTATTCCGCTGTAGGTGGAAGTTATTCTCCATAAACAGAGATAGCAATTGGACTACATTGCCTCTTTGCAGATTTCTTGATGTAGAAAGACATGACTTCAGTTTCTGGGAGTGACCATGTGTAAACCCTGCCAAGAGGAAGGACAACACTAGGGACAAGAGCAATGGAGCAGTAATAAGGCGATGTGTAGGTAAAGTACTCCCTATAACAGAAAGCTAATGGAACCTTGTAAAACATAGAAATCTGTTCCTATATCTAGGGTCATAGAACTGGTAGTGAAGTGATTGAGCACGGGAAAAACTTCACCATTCACAGAAGCAGTATTTATTCCATAGTATTGTTATGTGGGACTTACAAATCAAGGAGTGATGCAGGAAATTCTCAGCAGATCCAGAATCCAAGAATGCTATTACTACTACCTGGGGGAGAACTATTAGGATATGTTCACAAAGTGTAATTTTGTGCTGAGGTTGCAGTGGATTCCACCCTGAATCAACCTCTCATGGATGCGAGGCAGAGATCAAAGATGGAAACCGAAAAAAGTCTGCGGTCTTTAGGTTGCTGAATGGGGGTATCGATGGTCTAACGTTAGCAATAAATGACAACTGGGCAGAGGATTTACCACTTATTAGCCCTTTTTAGTTTCCTTCTTTTTTGTATGTTTCTGTATGTTGATGCATATTTGCCATTTAGTGTTTTGTGACAAATGTTGCTAAAAAGACAGTAAATGGCAAACAGGCATACAAGAGGCACTGAACAAAAGGACACCTAGGCTAAATTCACATGGCAGAAATAATTGCAGCAAAAAACATGTCTGTTTATATAACCCCCTTTCTCATTCTTAGCGGCCATGTAATGTGTTTGAAGCCTTGTCTCATAAAAGTGAATGGGAGAGAATGTAATCACATCACATGGCCACTATAAATCAGGTAATTCACGAGACTAGAATAACCCTTTAAAACATCATATAGATCTGTCATGTAGTAAGTTATGGCCATTAGATCCAAGATCTGAACAGGATTTGCAGCAAGTCAGCGCACATTAAGGGGCTATATCAGTAGATTTTGGCAATTTTAGATAATCATATGCCTGAATAGCCTTTAAAAAGACTATTCAGATGCTGCTAATCGTTTTAGAAAAGACCCCCCTGTTTTTATGATTTACCGGTAAAATGGATATGCTAATGAGTTCCTCTGTGCACCCTGGGCGTTCCATGCACCCCCATCCCCCCCCCCCCCCCCGCATCATACCTTGCTCATGCCCACCTCTGTTGCTTGTGCTCTAATTAGTCCTCCTCCCTGCGAGTAACCGCCTTCAGCATCTGTATTCTCGGCGGTAGGGGATTGAAATCTCGGGCATGTGCAGTAAGCATGCCAAAGTGCCATTTTCTTGTGGAACTGCGAGTTCTCCACAAGTGCTGTCAGAAAACTAATTTGCATACCAATGAAAACTGGGATGTCTACAGAATGGCGGCATGGAGAAGACTTCTAAAGGTAGTTCTTTCTTAAGGCTATTCCTATGTGTTAGCGAAAAAAAAATGCAGCTTTAATGATTTCCCTGCAGCACGTCAACTATGTTTTTCATGGTGTGTCGCCCGTTATCATATATTTACTTGTTACGCACACTTTCCTAATTGACTACTGAAAATATGCAAGCTTTCTAAATCATTTCTAAACTATGTGTTACTGGGGTTGGTTGGGTTTTGATTGCACTTCTAAAACTTAAATGGGACATTTTGGTGATTTTTTTTTTCTTGACTCTTGAGGCTAAAGCTCCTCTTAGCGGGCAGCAGAAAAAAAAGTTGCGGGAAAAAACGCAGTTTTTCACAGAAAGTCTGCAGAGTCATTTATGCCATGGGGGTTCAGTCCTCACAGTGTCTTTCCATACCTTGCTTTAACCTTCTCCAGTAAGTCACCTGACCACAGTGGTTTGCCATGAATATCAGAGGTGTCTCTGCTGCCATCAAAGTCCTGCCCCTGTCTTCTTCTGCCCTACCCGTTCTTCCCACTCTCACAGTCATCCCCCATTACCTTGAACAGTATAATCTGCAGCAGTTGGTGTTCTAAGGCTAAGGCCATATGTAGTTTGCACTGCAGGTTTTACTTCAGCAGTTGGGGCAGTTTGCAGCTGCCCCAGGGTAAAATTGACCAGCTATGGGTTAAAACAATCAGCCAAAAAAACACTTTGCTGTGGTTTATTTCAGCAGTGTGGCTAGGATATGTTTAAATCCCATCCACTTCACTACTTCTGTAGTATGCAGCAGGTTAGCATGTGACCCAGCCTAAATCAATATTTGAGAAACTATGGAAATAAATCTAGTACTCAAGTACTTATTTCAACTAACATAGTAAGAAGCTGTTCATTGTATGTAGCGTTTAGCTTCTTCTTTGGTTAATCTTTGGAGCATAGTAAGTAATCTTCAGTGTATTTTTTTTCTGCTGACAGGATCAGTCGACAATCTAATCTAATGTGTCAGGGCAGTCAAAGCACTTACTAAGGAATCAGGCTGTTAGATCTTAACATTTCCAATCCTTTGGCATGGCTGTTGTTCAGCAGCAGGGCCAGCGACAGCACCTGGCAGAGTTGGGTAGACAGAAAAAGGAGTCTCATCATTGGCCCCTGCACGTCACCCAGTAGAATCTACACATACACTGCTATGTGGAGGGCCCCTTTCCTGCACTCTGGGATTGTCCCTGCATTTGATTACTTCCAGGACTTAAACCCACAACCTTCTACATTGCAGATAAGAACATTAACAGTAAACTATAAATTTAACTTCCCCTCCCCCTCCTCCACCAACTGTAGTCTAACATAACCTTGTACTGTCAGCGGGGGAGCTCAGTGCTGCTGAACTGTAAAGAACTGACAGTACAAGGTTATGTTAGAGTACAGTCAGGGGGAGATGTTCCCCACAGCTCTAGGCTGTAAGGCCCGCCCTTCTGACAATGGGGAGATATTGGTACAGAAATTAACAGCACCGATATCTCCCGCAACGGAGGACACATACCAAGAAAGGTGAATTCACTGCACTGTTGGCTTCCTACTAGTATATAATACTGCACATTGATGAGGACATGAAAAGTCCTCTATAAGCATTTTAATATTATAAGAGGATGGGGGGCAAGATTCGGAGCTCCAATCAGAGGCAGCCGGTGTCAGAGCTCAGAATCACACCACTTGTCTGCTCCTGCCTGACAGTGCAAAGCCTAACTATCATATCATATCATAACTAGCATATCAAATAGCAAAACTAACAGCATTGATTGCCTGAGAACAGTGAGGGTTAGAGAAAAAATTCCAGCTGTGCCAGAATCAGTACAGCAGCACTTACGTGATGTAAAGAGCTGGACTTACACCAGTAACTTTTTATCCCTTTTTGCGTTCTTTTAAAATTTTTCTTCTGTGTAGTATTTTGAAATTATTTTCCAAGTACTTATAACATATTTAAAAAATTACCGTATATACTCGAGTATAAGCCGACTTTTTCAGCACATTTTTGCGGGTTATTAATTTAGTTTCAGTAACTCCATTTGCCTCACATTAATAACAGTTAACCCCATCATGTCCCTCATATTAATCCCTGTGTGCCCCATATAAGGGTTACTGATATGTGAGACACACAAGGGTACTAATGAAGGACCTTAATTATGAAGATACCTAATTATTATATCCATATTAGTAACTCTTATGTGAGGCACACAGGGGGTTAATGTAAGGGACATGAAGGGGTTAACTGCCATCACTATGAGGCACATGGAGTTACTAAGCTGCAATGCACATAACCAGACTTTTTATCTGCAATGGTGGATTTCCCCCCCTCGGCTTATACTCGAGTCAATACGTTTTCCCAGTTTTTTGTGGTAAAATTAGGGGTCTGGGCTTATATTTGGGTCAGCTTATACTCGAGTATATACGGTATATTTTTCTTTAAGGTTTATATTATGAAATTCATGGAACTGGATAAATGTTATTTTAATATTATTTTATGGTTGCTATGATTTTGACAATACCAAAGCCTCCTCTTTTACAATCAAGACACCATGTCTCCATTACCTTTGTGACATCATTGTCTGAGTCAAAGGTCTTTGAAAGTTTTATGTTTATTTTACATACTTATATAGTGCCAACATACTCTGAAGAGCTTTACAGATATTGTTAACACTGTCCCAAGTAGGGCTCAGTATGTCTGTCTAGTGTGGGAGGAAACCCATGCAAACATAGGAAGAGCATACACATTCTATGCAGATGTTGACCAGCCCTGGACTTCATTGTTCCCCCCCCCACCGCCAGTATAATATCCCCCCCGCAGAGACCACACACAGTATAATATGATCTACAGAGGCCCCCACACAGTATAATATGCTCCACAGTGGCCCACAGACAGTTAATATACTCCAAATTGGCCCCAGACAGTATAATATGCTCTCGGGAAGCCCCACACAATATAACATGCTCCAGAATGGCCCCACACAATATAACATGCTCCACAGTGGACCCACACAATATAATATCAATGGACCCAATCATAATAAACAGTGTTACTCAACTCTCCTGGTTTTAGTTCCCACTTTCAGTCCTCTTCTGGTCTTAGAGATGTCATGAATGATGTCAGAGACCACTGGCAAAATACAGCAGCATAACCCATGTGATTGGGTGTGTGATGGCGGCTGCTGCTGCACCTACAATTTAATTGCCAACCTGACCACATTGCCTATAACTTTACTTACGTATAAAGCAGGCAACCCTGTGTAACAGAAATGTCTGTTTTACATGGAGTGAGAGGCAGCAGTCCTGTGAAGTTACAGTTTCAGTATGACATGGTAACTTGCATAGGACTGCTGCTCTCCCTCCATGTAAAGCAGTCCTGTGCAAAATTGCTTTACACAGGACTGCCTTACATGGACGAGCTACTTGTGCTGGCCCTGCCTACTTGTACTTGGCCAATTTAAAATTTTATCCCAGGCCACTTTCAAATCCCAATCCTCCCTTGGTAATAATATAAGGCTAGATGGACCATGTGGTATTTTTCTGACGTGAATCTTCTTTGTTTACATGTGGGAGATATGAAGCCTTCATCAACAAATAGTAGACAACATGCATACAGCATAAAGCAGGGAGTAAGTCTACGGCCTCTTAATAATGCACTCCCGTGCATCAGCATTGAAATCTGTCAATGGAAATGGAGCAAAGATCCAGCTTGACTATCTGACACACAGCTTTATTAAATCATTCAAAATCCTGGTAAGACAGAAGGACTTGCTTATGTGTGTTAGGTTTACAACAAACCCTTAGTCATAGCATTGCATTTGTTAGCTGTCACTTGTAATAAGAAGGGCGGCAGATTTATTTAATCTCTAGTGAGACAAGACTGTAATTACTGTATATTGCATGGCCACTATAAAACAGATAGCGTTCGATATAAACAGTGAAGGGGTTATGGTGGGGCCAGTGGCGTAACTACCGCCATAGCAGCAGAGGCAGCTACCACAGGGCCCGGAACATTAGGGGCTCGGTGACAGCCGCTACTGCTGCTATCATTATACTCGGGGATCTTTTCAGACCCCCGAGTATAATGATTGGCGGACCGGGAGAGGTAAGAAACATAAAAAACACTGTTACTTACCTCTCCACAATCCTGCCAGGCCTCCTTCCTAGTTTAGAAACACAAACAGAAAAAAGTTGTTTTCAGCTCACCATATAAAACGTCCTTATATCGCCCAGGAGACAAAGACAATCACTGCACGAACTCAGGCCAGTATACGATGTGATCCTTGCCCAGTCAGAGCAAAGCAAAGCTTTTTTATCTGTAGTTTCTCCTTCCTAGTTGTCTGACGTCTCTGACGTCACATGAACCCGGCCTACGTCCCGGGTCATGTGACGTCCAACGTCATTGAAGAAGGATGGCAGCGGAGACCGACAGCGTAGGAGCCGGGGGACAGGTAAGAAACAGTAGTTTTTATGTTTTTATTCCCCCGGGTCTCCGATTATTATACTCTGGGGTCTGAAAAGACCCCAGAGTATAATAATTGTTTATGGGTGTCCACAGTGGGACATAATAGTGTGTGCAGGGGCGACTATGGGGGATAATACTGTGTGCAGGGGCCACTATGGGGCATAATACTGTGTGCAGGGGCCACTATGGGGCATAATAGAGCGCGCAGGAATGCGTAGGAGGGGGTCGGTCGAGGTCGTCGGCGTCGGTCGGGGGGGGGGGCATGTCAAAAGTTCGCCACGGGGCCCCGCCATTCCTAGTTATGCCACTGGGTGGGGCCAACCTGGGAGAATGCTTCATGTGGTGATTCACAAATGGCATTTTATAGCAAAAGTGTTAGGGTAAATAAATTAAACAATTGCGTCATCTTTATTTACATCTTTTCAGTGATCAGGTGAAATGTGGTGTTGATTTTTTGTCCAGTTTGTGATGGTTTCAGTTATACCAAATATGTTTATATTTATTTACTATGTTTTTGCTCCTTACATAGCAGTGAACTCTGTTTAAGAGCAGTGACTGAACATAGTAAACCCTTACAGACTTGCTGTGCTGGCTATAGGTAGAAGGGTAATAAGTAGTTACTATTTTATTTGAAGGCATTACTATTAGAGATGAGCAAACACTAAAATGTTCGAGGTTCGACATTGCTGACTCCTTTCGCTCCTTTTACCAATCTTTATATAACCTTGTGGATTCGAGTGGCTCAACGGATTCGGACGAGGTCCTGCGTAAAATACGCGCTTATGTGCGATCGACGGCGCTTCCTACTATATCGCGCGAGGCTCAGGTGGCTTTGGACTCCCCCTTTACTGAGGAGGAGCTTTCCTTGGCAATTCAGACGGTTCCGTCGGGTAAATCCCCCGGTCCTGACGGCTTTACGCCACACTTCTACAAGACTTGTAAGAATCAATTATCCTCTTCTCTACTCGCGGTGTTCAACAGCTTGAGCGCTGACACTCCGTTTACTCGCCAATCCCTTTCTGCCTTAATCTCCGTCATCCCCAAGCCGGGCCGGGATCCTACTCACTGCTCCAATTACCGCCCGATCTCCCTCCTCAATGTAGACATCAAACTTTATGCTAAGATGCTGGCGAATCGTCTTTCCCCCCTGATGCCTCACCTGGTTCACACTGATCAGGTGGGCTTTATCCCTGGCCGAGAAGCCCGAGATAATCTTAATAAAACCCTCTTACTTGTGAATGCGGCTCGGTCACGTGCTTTCCCCTTCTGTTTACTTTCTGTTGATGCTGAGAAGGCGTTCAACCGGGTCCATTGGGGCTTCTTGAGAGCCTCCTTGGAGCAGATTGGAATTGGCCGAGTCTTCCTTCACAGGGTTTTGGCTCTGTACGGGGACTCCTCTGCACGGGTGCGTGCGAATGGTATCATCTCTGACCCTTTCTTAGTACGCAACAGCACTCGACAGGGGTGTCCCCTCTCCCCTCTTCTTTACGCCCTTGTGATGGAACATTTGGCTGTGGCTCTTCGCGCCTCTCCTGATGTGGTGGGGTTCCCTGTTGGATCCACCCAGGTCAAGACAGCTCTTTATGCAGATGATTTGCTGCTCTACGTCGCTCAACCATCCCGTTCCTTCCCAGCCATCCTGGATGAATTCCGCCGGCTTGGTGAGGTCTCCAACTTTAAAGTTAACCTCACTAAAAGCGAAGCTCTCAATATTTCCCTTCCCCCGTCTGAGGTTGCCCTCCTAGCTTCCCAGTTTCCCTTCCGTTGACAGGCCCGTGCGATCAAGTATCTGGGGATCCAGGTCCCTGCTGACCCTAAAGAGCTGGTAGACCTTAATTATTCTCCTCTACTGGAGCGGACTACCTCTGATTTGAACTCCTATGCCCCCCTCGGACTGTCCTGGTTTGGTCGCATTAACGTCCTGAAAATGGATGTCATCCCCCGCTTTCTTTACCTCTTCCAGGCTCTGCCAATTCCGGTTCCTCGTCGTTACTTCTCTGCTCTTCGTTCTCTTTTTTGCCGTTTCGTCTGGGGTTCCTCTCAAAGTAGGCTGCGTTTTCGTACTCTCACCCGGCGCGGGCGGGGCAGGTTTGCCGGACCCTCTTCTCTACTATCGTGCGACGGTTCTCCTTCGTCTTTTGGATTGGCGCTTTAGACATAGAGACAAGCAATGGGTTTCCCTGGAGGCTTCTCTTACTTCTGCCGATCTCCCCTCTGTACCTTGGATTCCTTCACACCTGCGTCCAGCCCCCATCCGTTCTTCCCCTTTGGCTTCTCACTTTTAATCCTTATGGGATAGACTCTGCCGTTCCACCGCCCTAGCAAGGATCCCTGGTCCTCTAAGTCCCTTGTTTAGGAACCTGATGTTCTTACCGGGTGTTTCCGCCCGTCGCTTTTTGGGATGGGATTCCTCTACGTGTGTCTGCTTAGGCTCTATTTTGGGCTTCTCCCCTTCACTTCCTTCATTCGCCCAACTGCAGTCAGCCAACCCGGACGTTCCAGTTTCTTGGCTGGAATATCATCAGCTTTCTGACTTCTGGCACAGGTGCTCGGTCCTTTCTCTCCTCTCCCTCCCCCCCACGCCTCTGGAGAATATGATGAAGGGACCCGCTCCCCCCCCCCCCGGGCCCTCTCCCTCCTCTATGATATCCTGCTGACAGCCGCTGCCCCGGGCCCACCCCCTTATGTTAGGGCATGGGATTCTGACTTGGGGGCGAGACTATCTGCCGCTGATTGGGATCGTTGTTTCCTACTCTCACACAAGCTGCTGTAGTGCTCAGGAGAAAAACTTTAAACTGCTGACCCGATGGTATCGGTGCCCCTCCCTTCTCCATAAAATTTACCCTGCGGTCTCTGACCGGTGTTGGCGCTGTGGTACTGCGGAGGGTTCCCTCTTACATATTTGGTGGGAGTGTGGTGACATTCAACCCTTTTGGAAGTCTGTGTTTTCCCTGTACGAGACGGTCTCTGGCCGTTCTCTGACACCCTCCCCGCAGGTAGCCCTCCTTTCACTTCTACCAGGTAAACTTTCCAGTGTTAAAGGCGATCTCCTGCGTCACTTCCTCACGGCCGCCAGGACAGTTATCCCTCGCCATTGGCGAAGCACCACCCCTCCCTCGCTGTTGCAATGGTTACAGGAATTTGTCCTTATACGTAGGATGGAGTATTTAGTGGCAATGGATCTACCCAATCCCTCGAAGTTTGATGCTCTCTGGCGGCCGTGGGTGGTGTTCCAGGAATCCTCGAACTTCTCTGCCCTGTTTGCCTGATCTCTTCACCGTGTCTCTTCCCCGGTCTTTGTTGTTTGTTTTCCTGTGGTGGTTTCTGGTTTTTGTCATTCCCCATTGCTTTGTATGGTTGTCTGGTATCTCTCCCCCCCCCCTCCTCTTCTGGTCCCTAGTACGTGGACTTAGTCTTTCCGTTCTCTTGTTTCCTTCTTCCTTTCCTTCTTTCTTTCTTCTGTTTCCTCTTTCTGTCTTCTTTCCTTGCTTTTGTTTGGTTTGTTATTTTTAGGAATACTGTGTCCACTTTGAGAGGACATCCCCCTTGCGTATACTCTACCCTGGGGCCCTGTTTGGCCCCCTGTTTCATTTTGGGGTCCTCTTGTCCTCATCATTTGCTCAATTTATTTGTTTGTTTTTTATTTCTTGTTAAAAAAATCTTTCAATAAAATTTGATTACACCTAAAATGTTCGAGGTTCGAAATTCGATTTGAACAGCCGCTCACTGTTCGAGTGTTCGAACGGGTTTCGAACCCCATTATAGTCTATGGGGAACATATACTCGTTAAGGGGGAAACCCAAATCCGTGTCTGGAGGGTCACCAAGTCCACTATGACACCCCAGGAAATGATACCAACACCCTGGAATGACACTGGGACAGTGTGACAGTGACACTGAGCCAAGTGTGCATAAGGGTTCTAGTGCACCCTCGGCTCTGCTACATCTGATGGGCTGACCGGCACACGGTGTAGTTGAGCAGAACTGGCTCAACACTGCTAAGTCTCTGCATTCCCATAGGAATGCATTGGCCAGCCTTCGGTCAATCAGCGCTGGCTCTGCCGGAGGAGGCGGAGTCTAAGGTCGAACCTGAATGGAGACTGGTGTGGAGCGATCTTAGACTCCGCCTCCTCCAGCAGAGCCAGCGCTGATTGGTCGAATTTCCGTACTCTGGCCAATCAGCGCTGGCCAATGCATTCTATTAGCCCGATGAAGTAGAGCTGAATGTGTGTGCTTAGCTCAACTACGCCGGTGGAGTAGTTGAGCTAAGCACACACATTCAGCTCTGCTTCATCAGGCTAATAGAATGCATTGGCCAATCAGTGCTGGCCAATGCATTCTATTAGCGTGAGCTGAGTGTGCACAGGGGTTCCAGTGCACCCTCGGCTCTGCTACATCTGATGTAGCAGAGCCAAGTGTGCATAAGGGTTCTAGTGCACCCTCGGCTCTGCTACATCTGATGGGCTGACCGGCACACGGTGTAGTTGAGCAGAACTGGCTCAACACTGCTAAGTCTCTGCATACCCATAGGAATGCATTGGCCAGCCTTCGGCCAATCAGCGCTGGCTCTGCTGGAGGAGGCGGAGTCTAAGGTCGGACCTGAATGGAGACTGGTGTGGTCGAATTCCGTACTCTGGCCAATCAGCGCTGTCCAATGCATTCCTATGGGAAAAAGTTTATCTCACAAAAATCACAATTACACACCCGATAGAGCCCCAAAAAGTTATTTTTAATAACATTCCTACCTAAATAAAGGTTATCCCTAGCTATCCCTGCCTGTACAGCTATCCCTGTCTCTTAGTCACAAAGTTCACATTCTCATATGACCCGGATTTGAAATCCACTATTCGTCTAAAATGGAGGTCACCTGATTTCGGCAGCCAATGACTTTTTCCGATTTTTTTCAATGCCTCCGGTGTCGTAGTTCCTGTCCCACCTCCCCTGCGCTGTTATTGGTGCAAAAAAAGCGCCAGGGAAGGTGGGAGGGGAATCAAATTTTTTTGGAGTTTGCCACGTGATGTTCGATTCGAATCGAACACATCGAACAGCCTGATAGCCGATCGAACATGTGTTCGATAGAACACTGTTCACTCATCTCTAATTACTATGTAAATGGAGCACTGTCTATTCAGATCTACATAGCAGGCTATCCCTACAGTGTGGGGGCAGTGAATGATTAGACTAAGCCCCTTAGATCTGTATTTGGAGAGTGCTTAGGAGGTCTTGAGCTGTTGGTAATGCAGCTTGCTGTTCTTCAGCTGCACTATCTATTGTTAGCTCTTTACTTTTATATAGACAACTTGTCCATGAGTATTTTTTTCATTCCTACTTGATGCTTATTAAAACCATACAAACCTAATAGGGTGGTTTTGAGGCAAATTTTAACTCGAGAATCTTTATCCAACGCCTTTACATTAGGTTTGGGTCCGGGGCATTTGGATATGACTCCTATACAAGCCAACCAATTTATTTTATGATCTACCGTATATGTGATGACATAATAAGGTCTTTTTAAGATTTATTTATTAAAAGTTATTTTTTAATGTACCCATTTTGTCATCATTATTTGTCAATTCTATTAGGGGAATTTATTACTTATTATATTGTTGTTGTTTTTTTGCTTTCCAATATCCACATGTGGATGATGTCCCACTTGCCCGCAAAGGCCATTGATCATATAATTATACAGGTATACACTCATATGCGATCATTGACCACTGCATAGACTTTTATCCACTTGCAGCTGCTGTGACGTTAGGATGCAGACTAATCCCCCACCTTCCATCTACTACTCCTGCTGTCCATGTGGTCCACCAATACTCCCAGACATTAGCCTAGCCTGACCTAGCTTTCCTAGCAACTGGAAACGCATGAAAATTGGACCATTTGGAGCGGCAGCACATCACAATATAATTCACCAGAAATGCAAAACAAATACTATAGTGCAGTACCACTGAGGGTGACATTTAACACTCGCCCCCACCCCCACACTGGCAGCAGCATTTAACCCTTGCCCCATTGGCAGTAGCAGTTAAAACATTAGAAATGAGCAAGTAGTGAAATATTAGAGATTCGATATTCGTTTAGAGTAGAGCCTCAGTATTCGACTACTTGATCAAATATTGAATCCCATTCTATGGGAAAATTGCTAATTTCAGGGGAAACCACTATTCGACTAAAGGAGAGTCACCAAGTCCATGAGTAGCAGTAGGAGAGCATACCTCCCAACCGTCCCGATTTCTGCGGGACAGTCACGATTTGGGTGACATGTCCCGCGGTCCCGGTTGGAGGGAGGTATGTCCCGATTTCAACTCAGATCTGCATCCAGAGGACGCAGATCTGAGTTGAACACATATGCGGCTGAAGCAAGGAGCTGACACAGGTCAGCTCCTCGCTTCGCCGCTGCCCGCCTCTCTCCCTGACACACGCGGCTGAAGCTGCTCGCGTGCTCGCTTCGCCGCTGCGTCTCTCTCTCTCGCTGACACATGCGGCTGAAGCGAGGAGCTGACCTGTGTCAGCTCCTCGCTTCGCCGCTGCCGCCGGCTCCTGGCTTGTAGACGCGATGTACAAGCCAGGAGCCGGCAGCAGCAGCGAAGCGAGGAGCTGACACAGGTCAGCTCCTCGCTTCAGCCGCATGTGTCAGCGAGAGAGAGAGACGCAGCGGCGAAGCGAGCACGCGAGCAGCTTCAGCCGCGTGTGTCACGGAGAGAGGCGGGCAGCGGCGAAGCGAGGAGCTGACCTGTGTCAGCTCCTTGCTTCAGCCGCATGTGTCAGCGAGAGAGGCGGGCAGAGAGCGGCGAGGGAGCGGAGGAGAAGGTAAGTTTAATGTGGAGGTGGAACGTAAATCTGGGGGCAGATGAAGGAGAGGACGGCATGGCACTGGGGGCAGAGATGGAGAGGACATGAATCTGGGGGCAGAGATGGAGAGGACATGAATCTGGGGGCAGAGATGGAGGGGACATGAATCTGGGGGCAGAGATGGAGGGACATGAATCTGTAGACAGAGATGGGGGGACATGAATCTGGGGGAAGAGATGGAGAGGACATGAATCTGAGGGCAGAGATGGGGGACATGAATCTGGGGGCAGAGATGGAGGGACATGAATCTGGGGGCAGAGATGGAGTGGACATAAAACTGGGGGCAGAGATGGGGACATGAATCTGGGGGCAGAGATGGAGAGGACATGAATCTGAGGGCAGAGATGGGGGACATGAATCTGGGGGCAGAGATGGAGAGGACATGAATCTGGGGGCAGAGATGGAGTGGACATAAAACTGGGGGCAGAGATGGGGGACATGAATCTGAGGGCAGAGATGGGGGACATGAATCTGGGGGCAGAGATGGAGGGACATGAATCTGGGGGCAGAGATGGAGTGGACATAAAACTGGGGGCAGAGATGGGGGACATGAATCTGGGAGCAGAGATGGAGGGACAGGAATCTGGGGGCAGAGATGGAGGGACATGAATCTGTAGACAGAGATGGGGGGACATGAATCTGGGGGCAGAGATGGAGGGACATGAATCTGGGGGCAGAGATGGAGTGGACATAAAACTGGGGGCAGAGATGGGAGACATGAATCTGGGGGCAGAGATGGAGAGGACATGAATCTGGGGGCAGAGATGGAGTGGACATAAAACTGGGGGCAGAGATGGGGGACATGAATCTGAGGGCAGAGATGGGGGACATGAATCTGGGGGCAGAGATGGAAGGACCTGAATCTGGGGCAGAGATGGAGTGGACATAAAACTGGGGGCAGAGATGGGGGACATGAATCTGGGAGCAGAGATGGAGGGACAGGAATCTGGGGGCAGAGATGGAGGGGACATGAATCTGGGGGCAGAGATGGAGGGACATGAATCTGTAGACAGAGATGGGGGGACATGAATCTGGGGGCAGAGATGGAGGGACATGAATCTGGGGGCAGAGATGGAGTGGACATAAAACTGGGGGCAGAGATGGGGGACATGAATCTGGGGGCAGAAATGGAGAGGACATGAATCTGAGGGCAGAGATGGGGGACATGAATCTGGGGGCAGAGATGTGGGGACATGAATCTGGGGGCAGAGATGGAAGAGAGACATGAAACTGGGGGCAGATGAAGGGTGTATATGAAACTGGGGGAGAGATAGAGGGGGGACATATAATTTACGGGTGACTGTAGGAGGATTATACTGTGTGCGGGCACATGAAAAATTAACGAGTGGGCGGGGTCAACACAAAAGTGGGCGGGGCTAAATTTGCAGTGGCACGCTATGCGCGCCGCACATTTTGTCCCTCTTTCGGTTCTTCAAAAGTTGGGAGGTATGGGAGAGTGTTTAGGAGGAGCGCTGTGCAGTTAAAGCGCACAGACCTCATAGACTATAACGGGTCCGTGTGCTTGCAGCGCACTGCCCGCACGAATGATTCGTGCGGGCAGTGCGTGGCAAGCACACGGAGCCCATTATAGTCTATGGGGTCTGTGCTCTTTAACTGCACAGCGCTTGCAGTTGCACTGATATTCCGCTCGGGGAAGGGGGGTCCTCCTACGGACTCCTTCCAGACAGGAGGCAAGCACTAATGTGAACCGGCCCTTACTCGTCCTCCAGAACCAGCATTGATTGGCCGAATGCGATATACTGTATAGCATTCGGCAAATCAATGCTGGTTCTGCAGTAGGCTCGTCTTTGCTAGTCAGGAAAGCTGGCAGTTTGCGTTATGCGGGAGATAACTATACAGTGTACAGCATTCGCCCAATCAATGCTGGTTCTGCCGGAGGCTCGTCTGTGAGGAGGCGGAGTCTATGATCGGACCACAGCAGTCTCCATTGCGCTCTCTCTCTCGTTTATAGCGTGTTTTTCTTTTAAATCTCCCTACTGTATATTTCTGCAGTAACCATAAAAGCTTCTAGAAATGTTAATGTATCAAAGCTAAAAGTAACATCCTTCTCGTACTACCAATTGTAATAGTTTCTTACTTTAGTTTTCAAATGAGACCACATTATATTGGACATATTCCAGCATGAGTGTATAAAAAGCAGTACAATAATAACCACAAGGGTAAAATACATAAGGAAGTGCAAGCTTTGAGCTTTGGACTTTAACCAAGTTCCAAGATTTGATTTGTATAATATTAACCATGTGCACTCCCATTAATAACATGGCTATTGTCATTCTTTGTAAATGGCACTCTAATGTATTAAATGTTCATGTAACCATGTATAATTTACATGTGAGGTTAGCCTTGTATGCATTCTAGTTATTGCATGCTAAACACAGAAACATGAAGAAATTACCTTAAATGGGCTATGCCATGAAACCTATATATTCTCTTTAGATAATAGGATAGGATAGATTGCTGAACAGAGGAGGTCTGATTACTGAGACCCTCAATTATCCTAAGGGTCCATTCACGCTGAGTTTTTGGACGCTGAATCCACCTCAGAATCCACACAGAAAAGGGAACCCATTTTCCACGTGAAGACACGTTACACGGCAGATTCAGCGTCAATATCAGCGCCAAAAAACTCTGTGTGAATAGATCCTAAGAATGGAAGTGTTTTATCCACGCTGTGAATTCTGCTGCAGAAAAACCTTCCTGGCCACTTTTCCCACACCTACATTCAAAGGTGTATAAAACATGCCTGTCCTCAGGATTGGTGGGGTCTCAGTAGTCAGATGCCCACCAATAATTTGATTGTCTGTAACAGAAGTACCAGTATTTTGCAATATATTATAATGCATTTCATTAGTGATCAGACACTTGGGGTTCAAGACCCCTAGGGGGGTCTATTAAATGCAGTGTATGTATATATATATATATATATATATATATATATATATATATATATATATAAAATTTTAAAAATGTAAAATTTATTTCACCTCCCTTTCCCTAGAATACATATAAAAGTAAAAAATTGCTGTGAAAGACCTACACATTATTGTGTCTAAAAACACCTGGTCTACAAACTTATAAAACTATTTTTTTTCCATATGGTGAGTACTGTAGCAGGAAAAAAAAAAATCAAAGTGGCGAACTGTTTTTTCATAGTTTTGCTTCTGATAAAAACTTGAATAAAAAGTGATCCAAGCAATAGACATTCCCCAAAATGGTAGAACTAAAAATTAACAATGTCCTATGTATCTGCATACACAAAAATATAAAAAAAAGTTATGTGTGTCAGAATATGGCGACTTTAACAAAAATGTTTTATTTGCAAAGTTTTGGATTTTGTTAAGGGGTTAAAATGTAAATAAAACTATATAAATTTGGTATCCCTGGAATGCTGTAAAAGCAAACCTGTAAGAAAGTTGCACAAATGCAGTTTTTCTCCATTTCCACCTGAATTTCTCAATTTCTGATTTTTTTTCTAGCTTCCCAGTACATTTTATAGAATAATAAATGGTACCATCATGAAGAACAATTTGCCCCACAAACAATATAAGGCTAAGGCCCCACGGGCCGTATCCGCAGCATTAAAGCGCTGCAGGAAGAACCACTGGGTGAAAGCATTGCGGTTCTTTCCGCTGCGCTTTTAAGAGAAAGTTCACAGTTTTCCTCCGCAGACTTTCTCTTAGCATTATATCTACGGGAAAGCCGCCGGCGTTTCCGTAGATATAATTGACATGCTGCGATTTGCAAAGCCGCAACGGTGTCCACGCTGCGATCTTTTCCACAAAGTGGGGATGGGATTCGCATGAATCACATCCACTTTGCCTGCACTGTACAACGCCACAATTTTTCCCGCAGCGTCTCCGCTGCGGGCAAATCGCAGCATTTACGTCCCGTGGGGCCCTGGCCTGAATCGGTTACTTCTGTGATAATGTTTCAGCTCCTTTATTTACTCAGGTGTTCACTTGTGTTTGCTTGTCACCTGTGTTGGTCTTTGTTTCACAATGTTCATGTTTCCTAAAGTTCTTATCTAGTTCTACACAAACAAATGACACTATTGTATTAATGAGGTTTTCTGGGACTAGGGGTTTTCTTTAATTTTGTAAAGAAATGGGAAAGAAAATAAAAATGACTTTCCAATATCTATAACTGGAAATATAATACATATCACATTACTTATCCTGGATGGAGAACAGTGTAACAGAAAAAAAAAAAAAAAAAGACAAATGCCCAAGTTGTACTTACTGTAATTCAAAATGGTATCTATAAAAACTACGAGTAGCCCCACAATAAAACAAGCCCTCAGTTATCCCATTTGATGAAAAATATGACTTTTAGAAAATGGTGGGAAAAAAATAATGAAAAAGTGCTTTTATTTTGCAGACTTCTCCCCATTCCACCCTGTTGCACATACTTCCCACAATGGCTACTATTTGACACAGTGTTCTCTATGTCCTTTCTTTTACACAACCTCCCCTCTTGGCCAACCCCTCAAGTTTAGTTTTGTTTCAGGTTCGACCACTTCGGGTCCCTGATTTGTTTTGGGTCAACCAAGTTTGGTATGAACCATAGCTTAAGTGTCTTAAAACATAGTGTAGAATACTCTTGGGGCTACTAGGCACCTATGTATCTAATTTCTAGCTCTCTAAGGCAAACACAGCCAAAGTTATGACATAATGATGCTCGGTGTGCTCATGTCATTGCTGATGCCCGATCACAGATGACCCGGGCCCAAGATGTCACAGAAGGTATCACCAGAAGAGTGCCAGATGCAGATGCTGCAAAAAGGCCCAAATGTTTTTTGTTTTTGTTTTTTTTCACCCCCCCTTCCCCTTCCCCCTGGGTCTCCACCCATTATTCTCTTGGATCTGAAGAGTATAATGTGGCTGCCATTTTATTTCACCCAAGACGAATCTCAAAAAACAAAACAACTTGAAATATTCGGGTTGAACCCGGAGGCTCAGTACAAACTGATTCGCCCATCTTTAGTGGCAACTTTACTTATGAAGCTGACAAGTGTGAATGAAATCCCTTTAATTGTGAACTGAGTTGCTGATTTAATAGCAGAATTAATATTGTGTGAGGTCTGGATATGGCGGTTGAAGAGAATAGTGAATTTGCATAAAACACTATGAGATGATAATGGACACGTGCCGATATGAAGTTAGAAGCTTTATGTTAGAATAAGACAATTAGCCAATATGCCATAGTGTGCTCATAGTGACAATTAACCACAATGCCATAGTGACAATTAGCCAATATGCCACAGTGTGCTCATATTGACAATTAACCACAATGCCATAGTGACAATTAGCCAATATGCCATTAAGAGTTATGCAAAGTGTATATGTGTATATTGAAATATAACCAACTAGAATAAGCCTCTGAAAGTATATTAACCGATTGAGTGATACTTTGAGAAATTACGCCCGTTACACCCTATTTATGAGTCTATAGATAAAGGGCTTTACCCAGCACCAAGTAGGCATTTTGCTGGATGCCACATTTCGCTAGTGGTCTTTGTTATTCCTTCGTCGCAATCTCATTGACTTTCTACACGAGAACTAGATTGCCTCTTGGTGGTTGGCATCAGTATTGTCACAACAGAGGATTTCAACCATTCAAGCTTCCTGCAACCTGTACATTCTTAATATCCACCACAGTGGGTCCTTCTGCTACAGATTTTGTATTAGGGCCCAGGCACTTGAAGCCATGCCGTTATAGTCATTATTAATTGTACATTTGTACTTAGTAGCTGTCTAAAATAAATAGCACCTGATTTATGGACTGTGAGAAGAAAAACAATTGGCAATCCCTTGGTGAACACAAAACTCCATTCTGTTTACACTCGATGTATCCCGCAAACTAAAAGGACTTACTTAAAGGACTGCTTATTACTGAAAGTGGCTGTAAACAGACGTCACTATGTAACCAAAGACACAATAGTCTAGGCTGCCAACCATCCAGGTCTACTCCTTAATATGCTAAATCAGCACACACACTCATTGAATTGTTATCTATCATCTCAAATCATATGCAATTTCTCTGTATGTAAAAGCACAGCGATATGACGGAGTATACTGCTTCTGAAGAATATGTGCCAGCTTTCAGATAATGGGAAAATGAAGGGTGTAGCCACAGGACTATTATACATATCACTGTATTTGCACGTACCATTTTTTCATGCATTTAGCCACTGCTATATCCTACCATAAGTAAGATAGTATAAATACATAGTTCACGTTACAATGTTAGGTCAGGTGATATACCAAAATAGAAAATCCTGCCCTCCTGTCTGATGATGTATAGTGCAGAGAGATCCAGTACTTTATTATTATTTAAACCAATGATCATTCTGGACTTAAAGGGGTTGTCCCACATCGCATACTCACCACTCTTCGCTGCAGTAAATTCTTCTGTCTTCCGGCTTTGTTGCGTCATTGGTGGGCGGGGTTACATATGCAAAGCCAGCGGCAAGAAGTCGTCGCTTCTATGCCGCTGGCCCTGCATGTGCGCTGCCAATGCACTAGGCATCGGACGTACAGCCTTCACAATGTGATACAGACCCGGCATCTGCTGTAATAGAGAGGCGGATGCCGGGGAGTGTAGACGCCGGCACAGGTGAAGCCAGCAGCGACAGGAGCGATGCTGCTATTCCGCTCCTCCGCCCCCCCTCCCCTCCCCTCCGGAATAGCAGCATCGCTCTTGCCGTTGCTGGCTTCACCTGTGCCGGCATCTACACTCCCCGGCATCCGCCTCTCTATTGCAGCGGATGCCGGGTCTGTATTGGTGGCCCCCCCCCC
Source organism: Leptodactylus fuscus (assembly GCF_031893055.1). Taxonomy (NCBI): domain Eukaryota; kingdom Metazoa; phylum Chordata; class Amphibia; order Anura; family Leptodactylidae; genus Leptodactylus; species Leptodactylus fuscus. Next base: position 144,869,214 of record NC_134265.1, read on the forward strand.
AAAGTGTAAACTACCCCCCTCCAGGCTCGCTCCCGTGCACTTAGCCCCTCCTTCCTCCCCCCTGAGAGCAGCAGATACATCACTTGACTTATGACCAGATAAGTCAAGGGATGTGTCAAAAAAAAAAGAATAAAGTAAGATAGTGGACAAACAAAGCAGTTTTGCTGAAGCAGTGTATTTAGGAAAAGTCTTACATTCACATTAACAAGCAGTATAGATAGGATCTTTGTGATGGGACAACCCCTTTAAAGGGATCCTATCATTCAGATGACAATTTTTCTAAGTAGCATGTCGGAATAGCCTTAAGAAAGGCTATTCTTCTCCTACCTTTCCTTGTCTTCTCCGTGCCGCCGTTTGCCTACAATCCTGGTTCTTGTCGGTATGTAAATTAGCTCTCGCAGCACTGGAGGCGGGCCCCAGCACTCAGACAGCACTGGGGGGCGTCACCAATGCTGTGACAGAACTCTCTCCAGCGCCGCCTCCTCTTCTTCAGCAGCGTCATCTTCAGCCTCTTCTTCTGGTGGTGGCTTGTAAATTCTAAGGCCTCCGGCCTTGGCCAGAGCAGACTGCGCATGCCCATAGGCCACGAGAAAATGGCCGCTTGCAAAGTATTGTAAGCAGCCATTTTCTTGGAGCCTGTGGGCATGCGCAGTCTGCTCTGCCCAAGGCCGAAAAGTAAGAAGACACAGCCGGAAGAAGAGAATGAAGAGGCCATTCCTGACGAAGATGGAGGCGGCGCTGGAGAGAGTTATCTTGCAGCATTGGGGCCACCCCCAGTGTGGTATGAGTGCTGGGGCCCGCACCCAGTGCTGCGAAAGAGCTAATTTACATACTGACAAGAACCAGGATTGTAGGCGAACGGCAGCATGGAGAAGAATAATCTTTCTTAAGGCTATTCCGACGTGGTACTTAGAAAAAATGTCATCTGAATGATAGGATCCCTTTAAGTGTCTGGTAGGTGTTCGCACTCAGTGACTGACGGTCTTCTCTCATATGGCACAACAAATTTGCATATCTGACTGTGCATATAGATATTGCTGCCAATTACCAAGTAGGACCATCTATTGCTCTTAGAATAAAGAGTAAGGTAAATAATAGAGATGAGCGAACAGTGTTCTATCGAACTCATGTTCGATCGGATATTAGGCTGTTCGGCATGTTCGAATCGAATCGAACACCGCGTGGTAAAGTGCGCCATTACTCGATTCCCCTCCCACCTTCCCTGGCGCCTTTTTTGCTCCAATAACAGCGCAGGGTAGGTGGGACAGGAACTACGACACCGGTGACGTTGAAAAAAGTAGGCAAAACCCATTGGCTGCCGAAAACATGTGACCTCTAATTTAAAAGAACAGCGCCGCCCAGGTTCGCGTCATTCTGAGCTTGCAATTCACCGAGGACGGAGGTTTCCGTCCAGCTAGCTAGGGCTTAGATTCTGGGTAGGCAGGGACAGGCTAGGATAGGAAGGAGAAGACAACCAACAGCTCTTGTAAGAGCTAAATTCCAGGGAGAAGCTTGTCAGTGTAACGTGGCACTGACGGGCTCAATCGCCGCAACCCAGCTTTCCCAGGATCCTGAATGGAATACACTGTCAGTGTATTCCCGTATACCCGATATATACCCCGATACCCGTTCCAACGGTGTGCCCCCCCACCTTCACCCCAGAAATACCCTGCAAGTCCCCTAGCAATAGAATTGGGGCTATATACACCCACAATTTTTACTACTGGTATACAGTGCCATTGTCTGACTGGGAATTCAAAGAATATATTGGGAATACAAATACCCTCATTTCTTGCTACTGCCATATAGTGCCAGTGTCTGACTGGGAATTCAAAGAATATATTGGGGTTACGTGCACCCACAATTTTTACTACTGGTATACAGTGCCATTGTCTGACTGGGAATTCAAAGAATATATTGGGAATACAAATACCCTCATTTCTTGCTACTGCCATATAGTGCCAGTTTCTGACTGGTAATTCAAAGAATATATTGGGGTTACGTGCACCCACAATTTTTACTACTGGTATACAGTGCCATTGTCTGACTGGGAATTCAAAGAATATATTGGGAATACAAATACCCTCATTTCTTGCTACTGCCATATAGTGCCAGTGTCTGACTGGGAATTCAAAGAATATATTGGGGTTACGTGCACCCACAATTTTTACTACTGGTATACAGTGCCATTGTCTGACTGGGAATTCAAAGAATATATTGGGAATACAAATACCCTCATTTCTTGCTACTGCCATATAGTGCCAGTGTCTGACTGGGAATTCAAAGAATATATTGGGGTTACGTGCACCCACAATTTTTACTACTGGTATACAGTGCCATTGTCTGACTGGGAATTCAAAGAATATATTGGGAATACAAATACCCTCATTTCTTGCTACTGCCATATAGTGCCAGTGTCTGACTGGGAATTCAAAGAATATATTGGGGTTACGTGCACCCACAATTTTTACTACTGGTATACAGTGCCATTGTCTGACTGGGAATTCAAAGAATATATTGGGGTTATAAATACCCTCATTTCTTGCTACTGCCATATAGTGCCAGTTTCTGACTGGTAATTCAAAGAATATATTGGGGTTACGTGCACCCACAATTTTTACTACTGGTATACAGTGCCATTGTCTGACTGGGAATTCAAAGAGTATATTGGGAATACAAATACCCTCATTTCTTGCTACTGCCATATAGTGCCAGTGTCTGACTGGGAATTCAAAGAATATATTGGGGTTACGTGCACCCACAATTTTTACTACTGGTATACAGTGCCAATTTCTAACTAGGAATTCAAAATGCGCAAGGCTCCCGGAAAGGGACGTGGACGAGGCCGTGGGCGAGGTCGGGGGAATGGTTCTGGGGAGCAAGGTAGCAGTGAAGCCACAGGGCGTCCCGTGCCTACTCCTGTGGGGCAGCAAGCATTGCGCCACTCCACAGTGCCAGGGTTGCTTGCCACATTAACTAAACTGCAGGGTACAAACCTTAGTAGGCCCGAGAACCAGGAACAGGTCTTGCAATGGCTGTCAGAGAACGCTTACAGCACATTGTCCAGCAGCCAGTCAGACTCTGCCTCCTCTCCTCCTATTACCCAACAGTCTTGTCTTCCTTCCTCCCAAAATTCCGAAGCTTTACAGAACAATAACCCAAACTGTCCCTGCTCCCCAGAGCTGTTCTCCGCTCCTTTCATTGTCCCTCAACCTGCCTCTCCACGTCACGATTCCACGAACCTAACAGAGGAGCATCTGTGTCCAGATGCTCAAACACTAGAGTCTCCTCCATCTCCGTTCGATTTGGTGGTGGATGACCAGCAACCCACCCTCATCGACGATGATGTGACGCAGTTGCCGTCAGGGCATCCAGTTGACCGGCGCATTGTGCGGGAGGAGGAGATGAGACAGGAGTTGGAAGAGGAAGTGGTGGATGATGAGGACACTGACCCGACCTGGACAGGGGGGATGTCAAGCGGGGAAAGTAGTGTGGATGTTGAGGCAGGTGCAGCACCAAAAAGGGTAGCTAGAGGCAGAGGCAGAGGTCAGCAGCTTAGGCGAAGCCAGGCCACACCCGGAATCTCCCAAGATGTTCCAGTTCGTACCCAGCCCCGAAAAACTCCCACCTCGAGGGCACGTTTCTCGAAGGTGTGGAGTTTTTTCAAGGAATGCGCCGAGGACAGATATAGTGTTGTCTGCACAATTTGCCTCTCGAAATTGATTAGGGGCTCTGAGAAGAGCAACCTGTCCACCACTTCAATGCGCCGTCATTTGGAATCCAAGCACTGGAATCAGTGGCAGGCAGCAACGGCAGGACAAAGGCCGCCTGCCGTTCACGCCACTGCCACTGCCTCTGCCACTGCCTCTGCCTCTGCCACTGCCACTGCTGACTGTGCTGGCGATGCACTCCAGAGGACGAGCCAGGACACCACTTCATCTGCCTCCGCCACTTTGTTGACTTCTACCTCATCCTCCCCTGGTCCTGTCTTATCTCCTTCTCCTGCACCATCAAAGGCACCATCAGGCGTTTCTTTACAACAACCCACCATCTCTCAGACATTGGAGCGGCGGCAGAAATACACTGCTAACCACCCACACGCGCAAGCCTTGAACGCCAACATCGCTAAACTGCTGGCCCAGGAGATGTTGGCGTTCCGGCTTGTTGAAACTCCCGCCTTCCTGGACCTGATGGCAACTGCGGCACCTCGCTATGCCGTCCCTAGCCGTCACTACTTCTCCCGGTGTGCCGTCCCCGCCTTGCACCAGCACGTGTCACTCAACATCAGGCGGGCCCTTAGTTCCGCGCTTTGCACAAAGGTCCACTTGACCACCGACGCGTGGACAAGTGCATGCGGACAGGGACGCTACATTTCACTGACGGCACACTGGGTGAATGTAGTTGAGGCTGGGACTGCTTCCCAAACTGGCCCGGTGTACCTCGTCTCCCCGCCTAACATTCCTGGCAGGGACACGAGAAGAACACCCCCCTCCTCCTCCTCCTCTACCGCCTCCTCCTCCGCCACCGCCTCCTCCTCCGCCACCGCCTCCTCCTCCGCTGTTAGATTGACCCCAGCTACGAGTTGGAAACGTTGCAGCACTGGCGTTGGTAGACGTCAGCAGGCTGTGCTGAAGCTGATCAGCTTGGGGGACAGACAGCACACTGCCTCCGAGGTGAGGGATGCCCTCCTCGATGAGACGGCAATATGGTTTGAGCCGCTGCACCTGGGCCCAGGCATGGTCGTTTGTGATAACGGCCGGAACCTGGTAGCAGCTCTGGAGCTTGCCGGACTCCAACATGTTCCATGCCTGGCCCACGTCTTCAACCTAGTGGTGCAACGTTTCCTAAAGAGCTACCCCAATGTTCCAGAGCTACTGGTGAAAGTGCGGCGCATGTGCGCCCACTTTCGCAAGTCGACAGTAGCCGCTGCTAGCTTAAAATCTCTCCAGCAACGCCTGCATGTGCCACAACACCGGCTTTTGTGCGACGTCCCCACACGCTGGAACTCAACGTTTCAGATGTTGAATAGAGTGGTTGAGCAGCAGAGACCTTTGATGGAATACCAGCTACAAAACCCTAGGGTGCCACAAAGTCAGCTGCCTCAGTTTCACATCCATGAGTGGCCATGGATGAGAGACCTTTGTGACATCCTACGGGTCTTTGAGGAGTCCACAAGGAGGGTGAGCTCTGAGGATGCGATGGTGAGCCTTACAATCCCGCTCTTGTGTGTTCTGAGAGAATCCCTGATTGACATCAGGGATAACTCAGATCACACAGAGGAGTTAGGGATAGCATCCGATCCGTCACAGCTGGAGAGTAGGTCCACACATCTGTCCGCTTCACTGCGTTTAATGGAGGAGGAGGAGGAGGAGGAGGAGGAAGAAGAGTTGTCCGATGATGTGATGGTGATACAGGAGGCTTCCGGGCAACTTCGAATCGTCCCATTGTTGCAGCGCGGATGGGTAGACATGGAGGATGAGGAGGAAATGGAGATTGAACTTTCCGGTGGGGCCAGAGGAGTCATGCCAACTAACACTGTGGCAGACATGGCTGAGTTCATGTTGGGGTGCTTTACAACCGACAAGCGTATTGTCAAAATCATGGAGGACAACCAGTACTGGATCTTTGCTATCCTTGACCCCCGGTATAAAAACAACATCTCGTCTTTTATTCCGGTAGAGGGGAGGGCCAATCGCATCAATGCTTGCCACAGGCAATTGGTGCAGAATATGATGGAGATGTTTCCAGCATGTGACGTTGGCGGCAGGGAGGGCAGTTCCTCCAGTAGGCAACCAAGTTCTCACCGGTCCACACAAACGAGGGGCACACTGTCTAAGGTCTGGGACACCTTGATGGCACCCCCTCGCCAAAGTGCCGCCACGGAGGGTCCTAGTGTCACCAGGCGTGAGAAGTATAGGCGCATGTTGCGGGAATACCTTTCCGACCACAGCCCTGTCCTCTCCGACCCCTCTGCGCCCTACACGTATTGGGTGTCGAAGTTGGACCTGTGGCTTGAACTTGCCCTATATGCCTTGGAGGTGCTGTCCTGTCCTGCCGCCAGCGTCCTATCTGAGAGGGTGTTCAGTGCAGCCGGTGGCATCATCACTGACAAGCGCACCCGTCTGTCAGCTGAGAGTGCCGACCGGCTCACTTTGATAAAAATGAACCACCACTGGATAGAGCCTTCATTTTTGTGCCCACCTGTGTAAAGCACCCCAACATGAAACTCCATGTCTGTACTCAACCTCTCCAATTCCTCCGCATCCTCATACTCATCCACCATAAGCGTTGCACAATTCTGCTAATACTAGGCTCCCTCCAACATGATTTCCCCCAACTCTGCTGGTTAGAGGCTCCCTCCACCCTGATTTCCACCAACTCTGCTGGTTAGAGGCTCCCTCCACCCTGCTTTCCCACAACTCTGCTGGTTAGAGGCTCCTTCCACCATGAATTTGCCCAAACTGGGCTGTTTAGAGGCTCCCTCCACCATGAATTGGTCCAAACTGGGCTGGTTAGAGGCTCCCTCCACCATTAATTGGTCCAAACTGGGCTGGTTAGAGGCTCCCTCCACCATGAATTTGCCCAAACTGGGCTGTTTAGAGGCTCCCTCCACCATGAATTTGCCCAAACTGGGCTGTTTAGAGGCTCCCTCCACCATGAATTGGTCCAAACTGGGTTTTTTAGAGGCTCCCTCCACCATGAATTGGTCCAAACTGGGGTGGTTAGAGGCTCCCTCCACCATTAATTGGTCCAAACTGGGCTGGTTAGAGGCTCCCTCCACCATGAATTGGTCCAAACTGGGGTGGTTAGAGGCTCCCTCCACCATTAATTGGTCCAAACTGGGCTGGTTAGAGGCTCCCTCCACCATTAATTGGTCCAAACTGGGCTGGTTAGAGGCTCCCTCCACCATGAATTTGCCCAAACTGGGCTGTTTAGAGGCTCCCTCCACCATGAATTTGCCCAAACTGGGCTGGTTAGAGGCTCCCTCCACCATGAATTGGTCCAAACGGGTTTTTAGAGGCTCCCTTCACCATGAATTGGTCCAAACTTGGCTGTTTAGAGGCTCCCTCCACCATGAATTGGTCCAAACTGGGGTGGTTAGAGGCTCCCTCCACCATGAATTTGCCCAAACTGGGCTGGTTAGAGGCTCCCTCCACCATGAATTGGTCCAAACGGGTTTTTAGAGGCTCCCTTCACCATGAATTGGTCCAAACTTGGCTGTTTAGAGGCTCCCTCCACCATGAATTGGTCCAAACTGGGGTGGTTAGAGGCTCCCTCCACCATTAATTGGTCCAAACTGGGCTGGTTAGAGGCTCCCTCCACCATTAATTGGTCCAAACTGGGCTGGTTAGAGGCTCCCTCCACCATGAATTGGTCCAAACTGGGGTTTTTAGAGGCTCCCTCCACCATGAATTGGTCCAAACTTGGCTGTTTAGAGGCTCCCTCCACCATTAATTGGTCCAAACTGGGCTGGTTAGAGGCTCCCTCCACCATGAATTGGTCCAAACTGGGTTTTTTAGAGGCTCCCTCCACCATGAATTTGCCCAAACTGGGCTGTTTAGAGGCTCCCTCCACCATGAATTGGTCCAAACTGGGTTTTTTAGAGGCTCCCTCCACCATGAATTGGTCCAAACTGGGGTGGTTAGAGGCTCCCTCCACCATTAATTGGTCCAAACTGGGCTGGTTAGAGGCTCCCTCCACCATTAATTGGTCCAAACTGGGCTGGTTAGAGGCTCCCTCCACCATGAATTGGTCCAAACTGGGGTTTTTAGAGGCTCCCTCCACCATGAATTGGTCCAAACTTGGCTGTTTAGAGGCTCCCTCCACCATTAATTGGTCCAAACTGGGCTGGTTAGAGGCTCCCTCCACCATGAATTGGTCCAAACTGGGTTTTTTAGAGGCTCCCTCCACCATGAATTTGCCCAAACTGGGCTGTTTAGAGGCTCCCTCCACCATGAATTGGTCCAAACTGGGTTTTTTAGAGGCTCCCTCCACCATGAATTGGTCCAAACTGGGCTGGTTAGAGGCTCCCTCCACCATGAATTGGTCCAAACTGGGGTGGTTAGAGGCTCCCTCCACCATTAATTGGTCCAAACTGGGCTGGTTAGAGGCTCCCTCCACCATTAATTGGTCCAAACTGGGCTGGTTAGAGGCTCCCTCCACCATTAATTGGTCCAAACTGGGCTGGTTAGAGGCTCCCTCCACCATGAATTTGCCCAAACTGGGCTGTTTAGAGGCTCCCTCCACCATGAATTTGCCCAAACTGGGCTGGTTAGAGGCTCCCTCCACCATGAATTGGTCCAAACTGGGGTTTTTAGAGGCTCCCTCCACCATGAATTGGTCCAAACTTGGCTGTTTAGAGGCTCCCTCCACCATTAATTGGTCCAAACTGGGCTGGTTAGAGGCTCCCTCCACCATGAATTGGTCCAAACTGGGTTTTTTAGAGGCTCCCTCCACCATGAATTTGCCCAAACTGGGCTGTTTAGAGGCTCCCTCCACCATGAATTGGTCCAAACTGGGGTGGTTAGAGGCTCCCTCCACCATTAATTGGTCCAAACTGGGCTGGTTAGAGGCTCCCTCCACCATTAATTGGTCCAAACTGGGCTGGTTAGAGGCTCCCTCCACCATGAATTTGCCCAAACTGGGCTGTTTAGAGGCTCCCTCCACCATGAATTTGCCCAAACTGGGCTGGTTAGAGGCTCCCTCCACCATGAATTGGTCCAAACTTGGCTGTTTAGAGGCTCCCTCCACCATGAATTGGTCCAAACTGGGGTGGTTAGAGGCTCCCTCCACCATTAATTGGTCCAAACTGGGCTGGTTAGAGGCTCCCTCCACCATTAATTGGTCCAAACTGGGCTGGTTAGAGGCTCCCTCCACCATGAATTGGTCCAAACTGGGGTTTTTAGAGGCTCCCTCCACCATGAATTGGTCCAAACTTGGCTGTTTAGAGGCTCCCTCCACCATTAATTGGTCCAAACTGGGCTGGTTAGAGGCTCCCTCCACCATGAATTGGTCCAAACTGGGTTTTTTAGAGGCTCCCTCCACCATGAATTTGCCCAAACTGGGCTGTTTAGAGGCTCCCTCCACCATGAATTGGTCCAAACTTGGTTTTTTAGAGGCTCCCTCCACCATGAATTGGTCCAAACTGGGGTGGTTAGAGGCTCCCTCCACCATTAATTGGTCCAAACTGGGCTGGTTAGAGGCTCCCTCCACCATTAATTGGTCCAAACTGGGCTGGTTAGAGGCTCCCTCCACCATGAATTGGTCCAAACTGGGGTTTTTAGAGGCTCCCTCCACCATGAATTGGTCCAAACTTGGCTGTTTAGAGGCTCCCTCCACCATTAATTGGTCCAAACTGGGCTGGTTAGAGGCTCCCTCCACCATGAATTGGTCCAAACTGGGTTTTTTAGAGGCTCCCTCCACCATGAATTTGCCCAAACTGGGCTGTTTAGAGGCTCCCTCCACCATGAATTGGTCCAAACTGGGTTTTTTAGAGGCTCCCTCCACCATGAATTGGTCCAAACTGGGCTGGTTAGAGGCTCCCTCCACCATGAATTGGTCCAAACTGGGGTGGTTAGAGGCTCCCTCCACCATTAATTGGTCCAAACTGGGCTGGTTAGAGGCTCCCTCCACCATTAATTGGTCCAAACTGGGCTGGTTAGAGGCTCCTTCCACCATTAATTGGTCCAAACTGGGCTGGTTAGAGGCTCCCTCCACCATGAATTTGCCCAAACTGGGCTGTTTAGAGGCTCCCTCCACCATGAATTTGCCCAAACTGGGCTGGTTAGAGGCTCCCTCCACCATGAATTGGTCCAAACTGGGGTTTTTAGAGGCTCCCTCCACCATGAATTGGTCCAAACTTGGCTGTTTAGAGGCTCCCTCCACCATTAATTGGTCCAAACTGGGCTGGTTAGAGGCTCCCTCCACCATGAATTGGTCCAAACTGGGTTTTTTAGAGGCTCCCTCCACCATGAATTTGCCCAAACTGGGCTGTTTAGAGGCTCCCTCCACCATGAATTGGTCCAAACTGGGGTGGTTAGAGGCTCCCTCCACCATTAATTGGTCCAAACTGGGCTGGTTAGAGGCTCCCTCCACCATTAATTGGTCCAAACTGGGCTGGTTAGAGGCTCCCTCCACCATGAATTTGCCCAAACTGGGCTGTTTAGAGGCTCCCTCCACCATGAATTTGCCCAAACTGGGCTGGTTAGAGGCTCCCTCCACCATGAATTGGTCCAAACGGGTTTTTAGAGGCTCCCTTCACCATGAATTGGTCCAAACTTGGCTGTTTAGAGGCTCCCTCCACCATGAATTGGTCCAAACTGGGGTGGTTAGAGGCTCCCTCCACCATTAATTGGTCCAAACTGGGCTGGTTAGAGGCTCCCTCCACCATTAATTGGTCCAAACTGGGCTGGTTAGAGGCTCCCTCCACCATGAATTGGTCCAAACTGGGGTTTTTAGAGGCTCCCTCCACCATGAATTGGTCCAAACTTGGCTGTTTAGAGGCTCCCTCCACCATTAATTGGTCCAAACTGGGCTGGTTAGAGGCTCCCTCCACCATGAATTGGTCCAAACTGGGTTTTTTAGAGGCTCCCTCCACCATGAATTTGCCCAAACTGGGCTGTTTAGAGGCTCCCTCCACCATGAATTGGTCCAAACTGGGTTTTTTAGAGGCTCCCTCCACCATGAATTGGTCCAAACTGGGCTGGTTAGAGGCTCCCTCCACCATGAATTGGTCCAAACTGGGGTGGTTAGAGGCTCCCTCCACCATTAATTGGTCCAAACTGGGCTGGTTAGAGGCTCCCTCCACCATTAATTGGTCCAAACTGGGCTGGTTAGAGGCTCCCTCCACCATTAATTGGTCCAAACTGGGCTGGTTAGAGGCTCCCTCCACCATGAATTTGCCCAAACTGGGCTGTTTAGAGGCTCCCTCCACCATGAATTTGCCCAAACTGGGCTGGTTAGAGGCTCTCTCCACCATGAATTGGTCCAAACTGGGGTTTTTAGAGGCTCCCTCCACCATGAATTGGTCCAAACTTGGCTGTTTAGAGGCTCCCTCCACCATTAATTGGTCCAAACTGGGCTGGTTAGAGGCTCCCTCCACCATGAATTGGTCCAAACTGGGTTTTTTAGAGGCTCCCTCCACCATGAATTTGCCCAAACTGGGCTGTTTAGAGGCTCCCTCCACCATGAATTGGTCCAAACTGGGGTGGTTAGAGGCTCCCTCCACCATTAATTGGTCCAAACTGGGCTGGTTAGAGGCTCCCTCCACCATTAATTGGTCCAAACTGGGCTGGTTAGAGGCTCCCTCCACCATGAATTTGCCCAAACTGGGCTGTTTAGAGGCTCCCTCCACCATGAATTTGCCCAAACTGGGCTGGTTAGAGGCTCCCTCCACCATGAATTGGTCCAAACGGGTTTTTAGAGGCTCCCTTCACCATGAATTGGTCCAAACTTGGCTGTTTAGAGGCTCCCTCCACCATGAATTGGTCCAAACTGGGGTGGTTAGAGGCTCCCTCCACCATTAATTGGTCCAAACTGGGCTGGTTAGAGGCTCCCTCCACCATTAATTGGTCCAAACTGGGCTGGTTAGAGGCTCTCTCCACCATGAATTGGTCCAAACTGGGGTTTTTAGAGGCTCCCTCCACCATGAATTGGTCCAAACTTGGCTGTTTAGAGGCTCCCTCCACCATTAATTGGTCCAAACTGGGCTGGTTAGAGGCTCCCTCCACCATGAATTGGTCCAAACTGGGTTTTTTAGAGGCTCCCTCCACCATGAATTTGCCCAAACTGGGCTGTTTAGAGGCTCCCTCCACCATGAATTGGTCCAAACTGGGTTTTTTAGAGGCTCCCTCCACCATGAATTGGTCCAAACTGGGCTGGTTAGAGGCTCCCTCCACCATGAATTGGTCCAAACTGGGGTGGTTAGAGGCTCCCTCCACCATTAATTGGTCCAAACTGGGCTGGTTAGAGGCTCCCTCCACCATTAATTGGTCCAAACTGGGCTGGTTAGAGGCTCCCTCCACCATTAATTGGTCCAAACTGGGCTGGTTAGAGGCTCCCTCCACCATGAATTTGCCCAAACTGGGCTGTTTAGAGGCTCCCTCCACCATGAATTTGCCCAAACTGGGCTGGTTAGAGGCTCCCTCCACCATGAATTGGTCCAAACTGGGGTTTTTAGAGGCTCCCTCCACCATGAATTGGTCCAAACTTGGCTGTTTAGAGGCTCCCTCCACCATTAATTGGTCCAAACTGGGCTGGTTAGAGGCTCCCTCCACCATGAATTGGTCCAAACTGGGTTTTTTAGAGGCTCCCTCCACCATGAATTTGCCCAAACTGGGCTGTTTAGAGGCTCCCTCCACCATGAATTGGTCCAAACTGGGGTGGTTAGAGGCTCCCTCCACCATTAATTGGTCCAAACTGGGCTGGTTAGAGGCTCCCTCCACCATTAATTGGTCCAAACTGGGCTGGTTAGAGGCTCCCTCCACCATGAATTTGCCCAAACTGGGCTGGTTAGAGGCTCCCTCCACCATGAATTGGTCCAAACTGGGTTTTTTAGAGGCTCCCTCCACCATGAATTTGCCCAAACTGGGCTGGTTAGAGGCTCCCTCCACCATGAATTGGTCCAAACTGGGGTTTTTAGAGGCTCCCTCCACCATGAATTTGCCCAAACTCTGCTGGTTAGAGGCTCAATCCACCCTGATTTTCAAAACAAATGTTGGTGCCAACCTCAACTTACTACAAGGGCCAAATTCACTGCTGGTGACAAGCTCTCCTCACTGCAAGTGCCAAATACACATGTTTCAAGGTGTTTTCCTACTGTCAGAGAGGTGGTATTGAGTGTGTAAAGTGTGTAGTTGTTAGGCTGTGATGTTGGGGTAATAGAGGGTCTTTGGTGTGTTAGATGCCCCCAGACATGCTTCCCCTGCTGTCCCAGTGTCATTCCAGAGGTGTTGGCATCATTTCCTGGGGTGTCATAGTGGACTTGGTGACCCTCCAGACACGGATTTGGGTTTCCCCCTTAACGAGTATCTGTTCCCCATAGACTATAATGGGGTTCGAAACCCGTTCGAACACACGAACATTGAGCGGCTGTTCGAATCGAATTTTGAACCTCGAACATTTTAGTGTTCGCTCATCTCTAGTAAATAAATGTGTTATAAAAGGACAAGTTATAATGAATCCCTTAACACTATACATCAATCTGTTCAGTTCCTCCTGATATATAACATACTGTCTGCAAGATGGAATGCATGTACAAGATTCACTTTTGGAATGTCCATGACATTTTCTTTCCCACCTCATCAACTTGTCTTCTTGCATAGGTTAGGGAATAAGTTCAATATCAGTGGAGGACCAACCGTTGAGGCCAATAGAATGGGTTTAATCCTCCAAGTCTGAAACAATAGTCAGAAATACTCATCCCCACTACATTAATTTCAAAGCACTGTTGTAAAGAGTTGAAAAGTGGAAAAAGAATAAGTTGCTGTAAAATCCCTTTAAATGTTTTACATATATGATATGAGGCTATTGGGATTTGATGAATGGACAGTTATAGAACTGCACAGTTCATACATTTACCCATTGACTGTTTACTCAAATTTACCTGTAGCTAATAATTGATCAGAGTGGCTACATCCTGTACTCAGAGAGGGTGTACAGCAATGAAAATTTTGAAATCTTGCATCTGCCTACTCTGAAAGGGGTAGGCCATTTTTAGGCCTGGTTCACATCTACGTTCGGTATTCCATTCAGGGAGTCCGCATGGGGACCCCTCCCGCAAATGGAATACCTAACGCATTGGTAAGCAGTGAGCTTATAAAAGCACACGGACCCCACAGACTATAATGCGTACAATGCGTTTAGTATTCCATTTGGGGGGTCCCCATGCGGACCCCCCGAACAGAATACCGAACGCAGATGTGAAGCAGGCCTCAGACCAATATTGATGAACAAATGTTAATGTTTGTATACTAAAAAGTTGTAGAATTTTCCAATATACTTTCAGTACCAATTCCTCACAGTTTTCTAGATCTCTGTGTGCTGTCATTCATTCTGCTTACTTCTACTGTATAAAATTATGAATTCTGAAATGATGTGCAGAGACCCTGCGTGAAAGTACCGGCACTGAATTAACATTGGTGGCAGAAAACTGAGTGCTGGGGACAGGTGAGTATGCTTTTTTTTGTTTTACTTTAAGCCTCCTGCCAGCCACATGGGCTGTTCCAATTTCTGAACAACTTCTTTAAAGAGTTTATCCATCTTTCTAATATTGATGGCCTTTGCTTAGGATAGGTCATCAATATTACATCTGCAGGGGTCTGACAGCCTAGACCTCTGCAGATCAGCTTCCAGTACCGTGCGGCTACAAGTAATGTTAACAATTCCAAAAGCCAGCTTGCTATAGAGAATGTAGCAGTGGGTTTAGGTAGTGTAGTAGTACACATTGTCAGTCAAATGAGCATCATGGCATTATTATTACCTGTAGCCACACTGTCTAACTACAGCTAAGCTGCAGGGATCCTGGTGCAGGGCCCCTAGACACAATTCCACTGGTGGGCCCTGCACATCCCTGCCTGTCACTGCCCCGGACCCCTGCTCACAGATTAAGCCTTCTTGTATCTGCTTTGTGCTGAAAACCCCACTGCTGTATTAGTGAATAAACCTTGATGTCCACAGACAAAGTTTTCTTAAGAGTGGATGAAAGAGAAGACCAGACCACGGGTTTTGCCATGGTGGAAAGGGTTAGAGGAATAGAGGAGGACGTGAAGAGCAGATGCCAATCCTGTCTGTGTTTTATAGAGTGTCCAATGTGTGGATACTGCATGCTGTAAGTGAATGTGCCTCCATGTTGCTCTGTCACTGGAGATAAATTGTGTATTTAACTGTCACCCTGTCTCCTGTGCTTCATTCACACATCATATCATCAAAGACACTCTAAAACACCACCAAAGACAGCAGGGATTACCGACTTGGACTCTTAACAATACTGCATGTTCCTGCCATCAATGTTCTGCCTCAGGGCCTGTAGTCAGGCCTGTACCTGACCAGAGCAGCCACCATCTTGAGCCTCCTCCACTCACACCATTTCCACTTTGCCTAGCTCCTGGGAGTTGCATATTTGTCTCATATTTATATAATTTATATATCTATGGAGAGATAAAAATTCTGCAGCACCAACAATGGAGAATGATCCCTCAAGCTGCGTAGCAGTAACCTGATCTCTCCGATGGATATGGAAAAACAATAAAAAGCACTCATCCACCAGCAACTTGACATCTATCTATCTATCTATCTATCTATCTATCTATCTATCTATATCTTATACCTATCTCTGTTTCATATCTATTCTATATCTATGTATTATTGTTATTATAGTCTTCCTGATAGTATATAAATGCATCATACTATTATATGACATAGAAATAAAGATTCATAGGCCATCGGGGAAGGGCAGGGGGTTACGTACTTGATTTTTTTAATCATTGTAAGTGTGTAAACAAAATTTGAAAGTTCATTTTGTGACTGGCAAATACTGGCAAGGACTGCAATGTATCAATAAACCTTTCAGATTGAGAGGGAACAACAGAGACATCGAGGAGTACAAGTAAGTAAAACCTAAAATGATAATATGCTATGACATAATTTGGAACTATTATAAAGTCAAATGCACAATGTACGGTACGTGATAACTCAAGAGACCCTTGCTGCTTGCTATGGCAAAGGTATTAAAGTACTTACTAAAAAACACATAGCAGCTTCATTCCCTGATGGTTTCTCTCCTGACTTTAATTAGGAGAGTCGAAAATAGTTCACAGACGATAATCCATAAATCTGTAAGGTACCTTCAGCTTTCCTAAGGAAACCCTGGGAGAAGCCAATAGGACTCAAAGCTGCAACGTGTTCTAGCAAGCACTTTAGCAAGACTGACCTAGCAAACTGTGCGTGACATAAGGAGTTTCCTTTATAAATTAAAATAATTATAATAAAATCATTCTCCCTATTTCTTATTACCAGGTCAAACAAGGGTGAGGCACTAGAATCAGTTTCAAATTAGGTGCATCCAGTGGTAGATTGGCCAATGTATATCACCGGGAAAATTCTCGGTGGGCCGAATGGGATATGGGTCACTGCCCTGAGTTTATACCTTCAGAAAGGAGGCCACCGCGCGGCACTGAGAGTTTGTATTTAACAAATCTAGGTTCTTCTAGCGGTTTTGTTGGGGCGTCACAGGTCCTAACGGAAACGGATATTATACTCTGTGGTCTCTTTAGACCCCAAAGTGTAATATTCTGAGGCCCAGAGGAGGTGATAAATATAGCAAACAGTGTTGTTCACCTTTCCTGTGGTCTTAGAGACGTCACAAATGACACCAATCACAGGCCTCAGCGGTCTCGTCAGCTTCACGACTCAAAATTATGCCAGCGTCATTCATGATGTCTCAAAGACATGATCCAGGAGAGGTGAGTAACACTGTTTATTATGTTTAACCAGAGTATAATGTAATAATAGTTTATGGGTTGCAAACCCCCGAAACTTTTGGAACATTCATAAACAAAACCGTATGGACCACTATAAATAATTATACTGTGTGAAGGGCCACTATAGGACATTATACTGTGTGGAGGAGCCATTACAGGCATTACAGTGCATGTAGGGGCTACAATGGGACATTATACTGTGTGCAAGGGGTAATGTGAGACATTATACTGTGTGCAGGGACCACTATGGTACATTATACTGTTTGTGGGTCACTATGGGACATTATACTGTGTATGAGTCACTAGGGGATATAACACCATGTGCACTATGGCTCATTATTCTTAAAGACACCTGGGCCCCTCCAGAGTTTGTCCAAATCCTGAGGGCCTCTATATTGAGGAATCAGTAGACAGTTACAGTTTAATTGCCACCCTGACCCCACTGCCTATAACGTTATTACATAGGATTTTCGCCTTCACATATAAAGAAGGCAGTCCTGTGTAACAGAAATATTTTCTTTACATAGAGGGAGAAGCAGCAGTCCTGTGTAAGTTACAGTTTCAGTCTGACATGATAACTTACACAGATATGTCATTAGTCTCAAGTCCTATGCATGTTTCCTACTGAGAGGCTTCTTTTGTGAGGTATGTCAACAGCAATTGTTTCTACATAGGTACACTATCATCATCTGATACACCCATAGCTTTAAATGGGGAAATGACACATCAAAGTGAGGTCATTTCAATATATTTCACTTGTTTTCACTGGACAGAAAAGCCCATTATTACGTAGATTGTGACCCCATAGAGGGTTTACTATGTACATTTTTCCCTATCCGTACGTCTTTGGATTATGGGAGGAAATACACACAAACATGGGGAGAACATTCAAACTCCTTGCAGATGTTGTTCCTGGCAGAATTTGAACCCAGGACTCCAGTGCTGCAAGTCTACAGTGCTAACCACTGAGCCACTGTGTTGCCCCCTATATCACAAAGTACTTTGATGGTTGTATGTATAAGGACATGATATCCTCTGTAACAAAGTATAGATAAGGCAAATGCGAGGCCATCTATCCAACAGGTATAGCTTGGTCAAAACTGTATCATGTAATAGGACAGTGATCCCAAGCACACAAGAAGATCTACAACAGAATGGCTGACAAAGAAAGGAATCAATGTGTTGCTGCAGTAGCCTAATAGCCCAAACACATCAAAATCTACAACTAAAACAAATTTATTGCATGTAGTTCATCTGAGGTTGTGTTTACCTAATTTTAAGACCTTTTATTGACCATAATTTTTATGATGTCCTGATATGTAAAACCATCGAACTTAAAGAGGTTGTACTTTGTTTTTTCATGACTGTATATAGCCATTGTGTATTGTATTTCCCAATTGATTACAAAATCATTCGACTGATTTCATTTGTGTACGTAAGTTTCTGTCATTTGCAATAAGTTAACTAACATTTACTATGTGTGATACGTGTACATGGTATAAGAATGAAACAGTTGTCACCTCTGGGTAAATAGAGCAATGACACATGAGATTGCAAAAGTTCCCATCTTTATATGGAAATGAGCAATCCACGGTCTTTAGCAACCTATGTTAGAATGAATAAGTATGTTTCTTAAAGGGTGGAGCAAGGAAACAAAATACAAGCTGGGAGTGACTGCAGGCAGGTAAACCTCTGTACTTGTGTGTTCAGGAATCATTCGTGTGGTTGGAACATTTACAAATTCTTGTGGATGTGACATGGAGCTCAGTGAAAAAACTCGAGACGGATCAATTGGTCACACTAATTCTGCTTTTCAGGTAGGTCAATGTGTGTGTATGTCATGTGTGGAAAGTGAATTCCTTGAATTTTCTCATTAACCTGTAACATATAGTCTATGCAGTATATATAACCAGTTTTCCAGATTTATATTCCAATCATATGCACACGAGACTGTCCTTTCAATAACTATACAAGCACACTAAGCAAGCAAGAAACAGGTGCAGTCAGCAACACAATAACAAATCTAGTGATACAATAGATCTGTGCAAATTGCCAAACACTCCATGTTATGACTTGTTCATTTAGATACTTTTTGCCAGATAGCATTGCTTGCTGGAGAAGTTGCTGAGAGGTGTGTACTGAATGGCTCATCCTCCAGCTTGTGAAAAGGCAAGGAAGTGAGATAAAACATTTAGCTGGAAAAGATCACATCAGTCATTTCAATGAAAAATATATATGGGAAAATAAGAGAAGGATATTTATACAACAGATTAATATAAAGTGTCTGCTTCAACAGAATGAAAGAAATGTAAATCTCCTAAATCAATTTATGGCTGAGGCCCCACATTACGGAAATGCAGCTTTTTTTTGTTGCAGATTTTGCTGCGTTTTTTTGAACCAAAGTCAAGAATGACTACAAAAGAAATGGGAATATATATATATATATATATATATATATATATATATGAAGTTCTTATATTTCTAGCTTTTGCTCCACTCCTGGGTTTGGCTCAAAAATCCACAGCAAAATCTGAAAAAAATAATAAGCAATGTGGGAAAATGAAAAGCAGGTGCAAGGGACTTTCGATTTTTATAATCCTCCGCATGTATACAATAACACTTCTGGTCCTCTAATGTACATTGTGATTGTACTATATATCTAAATTAATTGTACTTTACTACTTTCCTTATAGACTGTATAAGTTCAATCCACTCTATGAGTGTATCACTGTATTGATGTACAAATTGGCACAATTGGTATGAGCCAGCTCAGGGAATCACACATACACAGCTATATATTATGTGTATAATGGATTCTAAACTTTAATGGCGGATGGTGAGGTTTTTATACATTGTAGGTGCGGTTATACATTGCATAGACAAAGAAATGATGCAAATATTATAATTATCCGAACACGATTGGCTATAAAGCTGTCACATAAGTTTTAGTGCATAACTACTGGATAAGGCATAGACAAGAAGTTTCATCCCATTATAGATAACTGTGAAGGAGGGGATGAGCTCTGGACAAGCGCCTGAAAAAGGAATGTAAGATGGAGAACAGGCACAAGCTGGCATCCTCCAAAACCTTATTTTTATCATTTATTTATCAAAACATAGCATTACAGTTAGAGATAAGCAATTTGTCTAATCACAAACTGTCAAAAATGTCTAGATTTCAGCAAATCTGAAACTTTTGTGATTCGATTAATACAAATCACTGAAAACAGGAGCAACATCTGCAAGGAGTTTGTATGTTTTCCCAGTGTTTGCATGGATTTTCTCCAATTCTACAAAGACATACTGAGTGGAAAAAAAAATGTACATTGTGATCCCTATATGGGGCTCACAATCTACGGAAAAAAAAACAACAAAAAAAAAAAAACAGATGAATTGACTTTGATTAAGTCTCTTTATTTTCATGATCTGTAAAAAGTGAACATATAAATACACCCATGGTTTTTAAAACAGCTATGTGATGGTTATTAAAAATCAGATGTCACACACCCACTTACCACTGTTATGAGAGATTAATGCTTCTTTTGTGTTGAAGACCTTGGAAATAGTTGAAACAAGTCTTAGGAAAACTCAGAGTTTCTTACATGACTTTTCAGAGCAACTGGAGCACTATCAACTTCAACCAAAATTATTTAATGGCATCTTCCATTGGGATCTGCTGAAATGGACCTAAAAGAAACCTTAGGAGTTTCGCTCATCTCTATTTATAGTAAAACAAAATAGCTCCTAGTGAAATAAATATTCACAATCATTATTGATATTGGGATGCGCTTTACAGATTCCATTTATGTATACGGCATGTAAAGACTACAGCTAGGCTTAAGATTAAAATGTAAATCTTTACATATAGTGTACACATGTATGGGGTTCATTCTACTGTATTTTTCTACACCTGCATACCCACTAATATATCATCATGGCTTCAGTGTACTGGTATACAATGTAGTCACAGCATGTTGGACTAACCTGCATAAGACAAAACACACTTCAAGTGGAAATAGTTGCAAACATTAAAGCAAATGGAAACATATGACTGATGGATTACTGACTTTTAGAGATTGAGCCCTAGTATCTCATACTTGTCTTAGTACAGAATAGGGACAGAATTTTTAGTTACTACAATGGCCCAAAAGTAGTTTTCAGTCTTTATAGATATTGAGATGTACTTTACAGATTCCATTTACAGGTATTGGATGTAAGGGCTACACCAAGACCTCAATTGGCACAGGTTGTAAAAGCCTTCAAACATACAATAATGGCACCTGAACTACAATAAAAATGAAAGGTTTCAAGGGAAAGGAAATACATTGCAAAGTTGGGCTTTTGTTTGGTGCCTTTGCTATTCCTACAATTTGTATTTTTTATTTCCTACTAATTTGCTAAGGCATGCGATTTCTACTTAAGAATTCATAATACAATGCATATATACAAAGACGTGCAGTTTCCTGTTCTTTGGCAGCATTTAATCATAGGAAAAAAAAATCACAAATGATGCTAAAATTTTGTTGCTGAAGTGTAGCGGAAGTACACAAGATACGTCCATTGTTTATATACAGTAGTATTGTATAGGCTTGGTATTACAGCACATGCCCATTCACATGAAAGGGACTGATCTGCAAATAGACCATGTGGCTGAATGTGATGTCACATGGCCTTAGAAGCAGGTTCTAACAATAAGTCATCAGTATCCTTAAAATTGTCTAAATAAAAAGGGGAGAAACATAGAGAGTGCTGCATTTTGGATTAACCCTGGCTTACCATCAAAATAGTTCTGTGTTTGTACATTATCCCCTTTATTGTCAACATAGACACAACAGATTGTCCATACAAGCAGTTGTACCTAATACTACAACTTGTACATTCAGGTCAGCTTAGGCCCTTTCTCTATGACTGTAATAAAACACAAATCTCAAATACAAGGATATATTCAACAGTTTAGTAGTGATAACATCTATCATTGCTTTATCCCCTAAAGGAATGGTAGAGACTAGAGATGAGTGAACAGTGAAATATTCGAGATTCGTTTCGAGTAGAGCCTCAATATTCGACTACTCGATCCAATATCGAATCCCATTATAGTCTATGGGAAAAAATGCTCGTTTCAGGGGAAACCACTATTCGACTAAAGGAGAGTCACCAAGTCCACGAGTAGCAGGAGGAGAGTGTTTAGGAGGAGCGAAGTGCAGTTGAGGAGTGTTGAGGAGGAGCGCTGTACAGTTAAAGCGCACAGACCCCATTATAATCTATGGGTCCATGCGCTTTAACTGCACAACGCTTGCAGTTGCGCTGATAAAAAGTCATCTCCCTCCTAAGAGCAAGCTGCCAGCTCTCCTGACTAGCAAAGACGAGCCTGCTGCAGAACCAACATTTATTTGCCACAGACTCGTCTTTGCTAGTCAGAAGAGCTGGCAGCTTGCTGTTACGAGAGAGCTGACTTTTTCCTCATAGGAATGCATTGACCAGTGTTGAATGGCCAGTGTACAGCATTCAGCCAATCAACACTCATTCTTCCGGAGGCTCGTCTGTGAGGAGGCGGAGTCTAAGATCGGCCCACAATGGAGACTGCTGTGGTCCGATCTTAGACTCCGCCTCCTCACAGACGAGCCTCTGGCAGAACCAGCGTTGATTGGCCGAATGCTGTACACTGGCCAATCAATGCTGGTCAATGCATTCCTATGAGAAAAAGTCAGCTCCCTCGTAACAACAAGCTGCCAGCTCTCCCGACTAGCAAGGACGAGCCTGCTTCAGAACCAGCATTGATTTGCCGAATGCTATACACTGTATAGCATTCGGCCAATCAATGCTGGTTCTGAATCAAATATTTACTGCGAATAGCTAGTAGTATTCGATCGAGTACGAATATTTTGAATACCGTAGTATTCGATCGAATACCTACTCGATCGAATACTACTCGCTCATCTCTAGTAGAGACCTATGTCAGAGCTAGTCTATCTATGTAAGTACATAACTGAAGTGATCTCCAAACTTTGTCGATGCTGCCAATAATAATAACATCCATACTGTCACCATATACAGTTAATTCACTCATTGAAATAATTTGCTGTTTGTTGAGCTTTTCCCAATGGAAAAGTAGAGTGGGATATGGAAACGTCTGGAAAGCTGGCTGTTGCTTAATATTTATTCTTGTCACATTCCAAAGGATCAGATGACATGCTGATTAATTTATTGTTCTTTGTGTGAGAAATCAGATTTACAGTAGGTTTAATTACTAGCACCATGCTCGAACAATATGGTCATTAGAAGCCATTGTTTTCAAGGCAGAGTGAAAGTGGTCTGGGCCATTGTTTAAGAGGGTCATTTGTTCTGGGTGCCATAGGACAGCAGTGAACAAACTGTCCCATGGGTATCTTAATAAAAGGGCTTGTCCAGATTGAGCAAATAAATGTTATTTTTTTTGTATAATGAAACGTTCTGCAATTTTCCAATATATTTTCTGTATCAATTCCCCATGGTTTTGTAGGTCTCTGCTAGCTGTCATTCATTTTGCTTACTTTTGGTAGATAAACATGAGTGCATGGTCATATGATGGATAATCCATGGTTATGTGGTTTATGGTCCATGGTCATGTGATGGTTACACAAGAGCATAGCTCATTACCAAGTAGATGTCTGATTACTGTGCTGTGATTAATGAGCTGTCCATCACAAGACCATGGACCATACATCACATGACCATGGACCATACATCACATGACCATGGACCATACATCACATGACCATGGACCATACATCACATGTCCATGGACTGATTTTTATTCACTGGAAGTAAACCATGAATCACAGGGGCAAAGATGTATAAAACCCACAAAGAATTGATATAGAAAGTATACTAGAGAATTATGTAATGCTTCAGTGTACAAACTGGATTAAACATTGTAAATACAGGTATACAACAGAGATCGAAATTTTTGCACCAGGTAAAGAATAGCCTAGATATGACTCTGGTCTTGTCTCTTAAAACCACCATAAATCTCTTGGGGTTCTTGCCTTCCTCTGGATTAATGCTGTAGGATTATAGGTTGCACTTGATGGACCCTTGTATACAACCAATCTCCTCTACTATGTATAATAGATATAACAAAAATGAGCATCATGTATTTCATTTAAATGGATTCTATAATTGGGAAAACTCATTTTTAATTAAGCTTATATTTACATAGCCTTTATAAAGGCTATTCCAGACATACCTTTTGTTTGTTAATCCTCTTAGCCATTTTTGAATTAGCCCGCTATTATTGATATGCTAATTATCCAACTTGGAGCATCAGAAGTTCAGTGAGCACTGTGTGCTGTGTGTAAACAGGGGAAGGTGAGAGCCAAGGAAGACTGATGAGTCATCAGCAGCAGCCTCCCTCCCTGTGACTAGCTTATTATAATAACCTAAAGCAAACCAAAACTTTTAGCCAACAGTAAGCTTGCCCAACTCCCCCATACATAGTCTTGCTTCATTTGACAATGCAATGCTTGTGTGCTGAATGGAAGAGGACAGAACGTTGCTGCCAAACACCTTGATCCTCTGCATGGTAATTCTTCTCATTTTGAGATCAGAACTTGCAGTTGAAGTGCAGCTAACCAATTCTTGACTCCCCTGCTATCTGTGATCAATTGAGGGTCAGGAGATCCCCATACACTTTAGATAGTTAGCCAAACCTATTGCAATCTGCATAATAATGTATGTGACCAGAATAACAGAGGATGAAAGCACTCAGAAAATGAAAAACGAGGGTTAATAAGTGCCCAGATACAAAAGAAAACACCATGTTTACCACCCTTACATTCCAGACTCCTCTCCCCAACTTATTCACCGTAATACCAGAAGCTGTATCAATGTGTCCTGTGTTAATAAATCACTGGGACAGTATTACACAAATGGTATATAATGACATAGCAAGTACAGGAATGGACTGCACATATTTAAGGCTGCTAGAGGTACAATAAGCAATGTATATATCATATATAATACATTCTCTTTCCTGTATTTTTCTTTTAGTTGTTTTTATTTTTTAACTTTAGTAAACCATTCCACTAAGTCAATTCTGAGTACAAGTTCAGAACAGTTAAATAATGACTATGGAGCTTAAATATTCTCACATTCTAGGAACAAAGTATTCACAGTGTGTCTGTAAAGTAATATAGCAATAATAGAAATATACCTGGTATATATCTGCTACACAAGCTGTAGTGGTTGTAGAGACACAGCTGGGCAGGCTATCTTGACCGGAGTGATCATATGTTTATTTCCTACATCTAGCTTCAGCTATTATTATTTGTGTGCATTTTAATGTTGTACCATATTGAAAAATAATAATTGATAAGGTGAGCAATATTTTATTATTTGGCATGGCCCTCTATCACTAGTGAGATCCTAGTAGAAAAATAATTGTGCAGATAACAGTCATTTTTATTAATATGTGTTCCTCCTGCAAAAGATTGCAGTAAATGTATGTTATATAAGTCACATGTCTCTTAGGGTAGCTTAGAGGTAGTGGCATATTTATACAGTGTACAAGGTTTGCCACATATCAAGATGGCAGTATTAAAAATAAGACAATAGGGCAGATTTACTAATACTGTCTAATTGATTAGACAGTCTTAAACTGTGCTAGATTTATCAAACTGTGTGATGCTGTTTGATAAATCTGGTGTATTAGGGTGCGTTCACACGATGTAAAATGGAGCGTGATCTGGCACGTATACGTGTGTCAGCTTTTTGCGCACTCAAAAAGATCCCATCGATTTCAATGGGAGTTACAAGCATATATGCCGCATTATTTTGCGCCCGTAATCTGATTTTGCGGCCGCAAAATTATGGGCGCAAAATAACACGGCGTATACGCTCGTAACTCCCATTGAAATCAATGGGATCTTTTTGAGCACGCAAACTATTACACGCCGTATACGTGCCAGATCACGCTCCATTTTACATCGTGTGAACGCACCCTTAGGGCTCGTTCACACAGGGCAAGAGGGGGTGGATTTTGGCGCTGAATCCACGTCATAATCCGCCCCCTCACAATAGAGGTCTATGTAGACCGCTAGCTTCCTTTTTTACGTGAACATGCAAAAAAAGAAGCGAGCTGCCCTTTCTTCAGGCGGATTCCGCGGCTGATTGTGCCCCAGCGTCCGCCTCGCGGCAGCACCCTCTGGACTCCGGAATCTGCGACAGTCGTGACAGGTGCATTTTGGCCCTATTCTGACGCGGCTTCCCGTGTCAGAATCAGGACCAAAATCCGCCATTCCACGCTCCATGTGAACTAGCCCTTAGACTGTCTGTGCAGATCAGTAATGTTATCACACTTCTCACTTGCCATAGAGAGCGTAATGGTGGGTTTAAGTAGTGCAGTGGTACACATCATATTGCGGGTGAGCAGCATGGCATTATTATTATTAGCCACGCTATCTCAGTACAGCTGATCTGCAGGGGTCCTTATTCTGGGCCCCTATAAATAATTCGACATCCCAGTCTTACACTGACTCAGCATCAGGTATTACTAAAGTGGAGGATTTTATTAAATAAATATCATGAAAATATTATTTAAATATATCATAACCAACAAGGTTATTCCCCAGTTTTTCAGAATAATCACACCACAGGTTTTGGACTAGTACAATAGAGATTGCTCCTATTCTCAGTTATATGATTTTATTTTGTGCTTTTTTAAGATTCTATGAAATAAACCATCGACTCATTAATGGTTTTTTTTATATTACTTAAGATGGACAACAAACACTTTAGGTGAGACATGAGTACTGTTTCGTTTAATGATACTTGACTCGACATGAACTCATTTTTTCTGCTTATCCTGTATCAAGTGATCGAATAAGTGTCAGTGTGTACGAAGTAAAAGCTTTACAACATATTTCTGACAAAACATTTAGGCTAAGGCCCCACGCAGCGAAGCACTGCTGAAAAAATGTAGCAAAAAACACATCACATTTTTTTCCACGGTGTTTTTCATTGCATTTTGCCGAGTTTTTCCCTTTTTTATTCTCTTATCTACTTCTGGATAATCCTATTTCTGGATGGAGAGACCATACCTCTGGAATGGCGAGAACTGTCGACGACTCAATTTGTCTGCTATGACATTCAGCGATCCCTTGATATGAACAGCAGAGAGATGAGTTAAATTCTCTTCTGCCCACCTCAAGATCCTCCTCACTTCACTGAGAAGAGGTTAAGATTGAGTTCCTTCATTTGTTCAAGTAGGAAACTGCCGTCATGTTGTCTGAACATATTCTGACTGCTTTCCCCTTCAGCTGATTGGAGAAGTGCCAATCGTACAGCTCAGAGTTCCCTCTAGTTATTATTTTATTATTATTGTTTATTTATATAGCACCATTAATTCCATGGTGCTTTACATTTGAGGGTTTACATATGGTACATAAAATATACAAAACAGATATAATACTAACAGTGACTAACTGGCACAGTGGGGTAAAGGGCCCTGCTCGCGAGGGCTTCCAATATGGACAACATCATGCTCTTGTAGGTATTCCAAGACCCCTGGAAAGTTATCTTATCTAGGTAGGCTCTCCAACCTGAGAGCGATGCATCCGTTGTCAACATCGTCCAATGAGGTTGGACCGTGGACTTCCTGTATCTTAGATGAATCCACCACTTTAAGGAAAGACAGGCTTCTTGAGACAGGAAGAATCTTTTGACTATCTGGTGGGACTGTGATTCCAGGCCAATAGAACTTCCCTCCGGAGGGGGCAAAGGTGCCATAGTGCTCATGGAACCACATTTATGGCTGCGGACATTAGCCCCAAAACTTTCATGCCCATCCTGATGGTGACTGGACAGGGGATCAACAGAAACTATGTGGCTGCTATATCCTCTCCTTTATGGAGGGTGAAAGCGAGATTTTCATCAGGCCAGAATTGATGATGAACTCAAGAAACTGCTTCTGAGTTGCTGGAGTTATATGGGACTATATGTTAAATGGATTCTCCACCCTAGGGAACTGATAGTGGTAGATAGATTCTGTTATAGGCCTGCTCTTCTCTTTTAACAGCCAATAGTCCAAGTAAGGGACAATGGAGATCCCTTGGATCTGAGCACTGCAGCCAAGGAGGATAGCACGTTGGTGAAGACATAAGAAGCCTCACAACAGGGTGGATAAAAATTAACTTTTAATCCTAACACTAAAAATGAGTACCCATATGAACAGATAGATAAAACACTTAAATGTACGTAGAATTATCTACGGCATGAACAACAATTCATGTCACATGCAGACACCTAAGAAAATCAGTCATAAACCCAGGGTAAAGTGTAATAAATACAGTAAATATATAGTTGAGGTGCTAACATGCAATTGTCTACAACATATATCAATGACTATATAATAATGGATAGTAGCCAAAAGAAATACATCCTCAATCAGGGAATAATACGTTTTAAAGACCCTCAGCTTTAAATAGATGGACCAACATGGAGACCAAGCAGGGAATATAATAATGATAATAAAGGTTTGATCTCACCAAGGTTGGGAGCGTTATTTCTGGCTAGAGGCAATGGGACCATCCATCCTGTTGTCAGGCGAAGCTGCAGTCTTCCATGACCCTATAAATATCTATAAAGTCCCTAGCCCCAATGAGCTCTCGCCCTTACAAGGGCAGTCCACAACTGTCCCTCATAATAATGTCACCTCAATTTTTTACCCTACGTGTTTCATCATCGGTATACTGTGATTCATTAGGGGATGATCCAAAGAAGGCAACCTAGTTAAAATGTAACTGTTCCATAACTTGCAGAGATGATAAACCTCTCTACGGCGGTTCTGTCAGCGGTCCCAATAGTCAAAAAATTGTGGATTTGCTGCGGGAGCTGTTGAGCTCTTCTCACTTGCAGTTTGTGCTGTTGTTATTGAAGACATAAGAAGCAGAAGTTACTCCAAATTGAAGAGAGGTAAATGTGTGTTAGATGACCCTCTATGACCACCACAGACAAAAATAGCAGAACCTATAATTATGTACAGAAAATAGAATACAAAAAAAACCAAACTACAATCTGAAAAATAACAGATTAGAAAAAGGATTGATTATTTATCTACATATATAGATACATATAAGGATTGGTTCACATCAGGAGTCACATGCAGTGAAGACTTTCACCCAAACAAGCCCTGGGGCACCCCTGGACTGGACAGCAGTGGGGGACACCAGAGCACCAGGGACAGATGACTTTCTTTTTGCACTTGAGAAAGGGCCATTGTAAGGCCTGAAATGCGTTGTGCTGTGTGCTGTGCTGTATGATATCCAATAAATAATTTGAGTATGGATCTTGGTCTACCATCCTCTTCTGTACACCAGAGACCGCGGTTCTTCCACAATGGACCTCTGGTCCTTTTCTTCTGTCCACCACGATCCTTAGATACTGAAAAGTAAAAAGTAAGAATTGGGATGTGTAGAAAGGCATCCTTTAGATCTAGTATGTCCATATAATCTCCCTGTTGTGGAATAGATATGACTGACCATACAGTCTCTATCCGGAGTTTTCTCTTTATGATATATTGGTTTAGGTATCTCAAGTCAATAATCATTCTCCAGTCCCTTGAAGGTTTTGTTGCCAGGATGACTGGTGAATAAACCGCAGACCCTTCATAATTAATTGGAACCTCTTCCAAAACGTGCATTTTTATGCATTCTTTACCAACCTCTGTAACGCCTGCTGGCGGACGGCATAAAGACAGTGGTCTGAATAAATCTCTCCTGGGGAGGCACAGAGAACTCTATGTTGTACTCAGATGGAATTATTTCCAGGACTCAAGGGTCTGATATGTTCTTCTTGCAGGATTTTAGAAAAAAGAAGAGACAACTACTGACTGGAATCTCACACACTGGAAGAGGAGAGTAAGGGCTCGTTCACACGGTGTAACGTCCCGCGAGATTTGGCACATGTACGCCGCGTGACCCTTTGCGTGCCGTACATTTCAATGGGAGCGGGGATCGTATGCGCCGCGCTAGTTTGCGGCCGTGAATAAACGCACGGCCGCAAACTAGCGCAGCGCATACGATCCCCGCTCCCATTGAAATGAATGGGAGCGTGTACGGCACGCAAAGGGTCACGCGGCGTACACGTGCCAAATCTCGCGGGATGTTACACCGTGTGAACGAGCCCTAATAGTCAGAATTCTGGTTTTCTAGTCTTCTTCTCACCTCTGGAGTTACTATATTCAGGATTTCTCCTTTTGAAACCTGGGATTTCCCTGATATTGACCTCTAGATTGTTGAGGTCTCTGTGAAGATTGTACCGTATGGCATTGTTCATCAGATCCCCGAAATGACTGCAGAAGGGATTTACCTTTCTTGTCTACCAGACCTTCCATAATCTTATCAGGCTCTTGACCAAATAATTTTCCAGTCTTGTAAGACAAACCACATATATTAAATTTAGAGGCATTGTCAGCAATACAGGGTTTAAGCCATAAGGATCCGTGTGAGGCAGTGGTGAGTGCCATGACCTTCGTAGTCAATTTTACCTGATGTAGTGAAGCCTCAAAGATGTTTTTCATTGAGGCCAGCAGATTGTGAGCTAGTTCACATGGGGAAAAATGGTCAGGATTTTGACGTGGAATCTGCATCAGAATCCTGCTAAAAAATCCGCCTCCCATTGAAATCAATGGGAGCAGGTCATTTCTTTTTTCCGCGAGCGGTTTGTTTCCACTCGTGGTAAAAAAAAAGAGAGCTGCCATTTCTTCAGGTGGATTCTGCAGCTGATTTAGCCGTGGACATCCTCCTTGCGATACCACCCTCTGGACTAGGCCCATTAATTTGCAATGCACCGGCATCCCGTCGCGACGGAATGTGTACATGCAAAATCCCGTGTGAACTAGCCCTATTACTGGAATCAATATCTCTTTTAAGAGAAAAGAGATCATGACATAGCATCCTGATGACACCCAACTATACACATCTTCCCGTGACATCACCCCTGCACTCATACAGAACACCAGTGACTGTCTCTCTGCTGTCTCTAATATCATGTCCTCGCTCTATCTGAAACTAAATCTCTCTAAGACTGAACTACTACTGTTTCCACCATCTAATAGATCTGTCCCTGATATATCCATTGCAGTCTCAGGCCTTACTATAACTCCTAGGCAGTATGCCCGCTGCCTCGGGGTCATGTTTGATGTAGACCTTTCCTTCACCCCTCATATCGAATCACTCGCAAGTTCATGTCACCTCCACCTCAAAAACATCTCCAGAATACGCCCTTTCCTTACCAGACATACACTAAAGACACTTATTGTCTCTCTGATTCATTCTTGCCTTGACTACTGTAACTCCTTACTAATCGGTCTTCCCCTTACTAAACTCTTCCCTCTACAATCTATTCTGAATGCAACGGCCAGGCTTATCTATCAGGCTAGACGCTATAGTGATGCCTCTGGTCTGTGCCAGTCGCTACATTGGCTGCCTATTCATTATAGAATAAAATATAAAGTTATCACTCTCATCCACAAGGCTCTCCATAATGCCGCACCTCCATACAATTCCTCCCTCATCTCAGTCTACCGCCCAACCCGTGTTCTCCATTCACTCAATGACCTAACACTTACATCCTCTATTATCAGAACCTCCCACACTCGTATACAAGACTTCTCCCGAGCTGCACCACTTCTCTGGAATGCTCTACCCCGGACAATCAGATTAACTCCCAATTTCTACAGCTTTAAGCGCAAACTAAAGACACATCTCTTCAGACAGGCATATCACAATCCCTAATGTCAACCCTTCCGTACTACAATTAGAATCCCTAAATTTCAACCCTCCTCTGTCCCCGCTCCCACACTACCCCACTTGATATGGTGCATTTTCAGCCTAACTTATCTGTTCAAGCTCCATCCACATGTTAAAGGTCACCACTAGTGACGGCTCATACAGTATTATTTGTGTAATGACAGTAACCTCTATTACAGAATTGTCTGAATACTGTATAAGCAATGCCACCCCTGCTACCTCTTGTGTCACCCCCTCTACCTCATAGATTGTAAGCTCTCTTGAGCAGGGCCCTCAGTCCCATTGTGTGAAATGAAGTTCTTTGTTATGTATCTGTCTGTATCTGAACCCTACAAATTGTACAGCGCTGCGGAATATGTTGGCGCTATATAAATAAAATGTATTATTATTATTATTATTAATATTATCCTAGCCACCTTGATGGATGCAATGCCCACATTGCACTGGGCTAAGGAAGCAGAATAAGCTCTTTTCAGGGAACACTCAGCTTGTCTGTCCATGGAATACACCTAGAAAGTTTGTTTACTGCCATATTAACCTTAGGCAGTGGACCCCAATTCCTATATTGAGAACAAGGTTTTAAATCTTCTGGACAAGACAAAGGCTTTTTCCTGGGTGCTTTCACTCAGTGGACACGGCATTCTGCAGCATGTCATCCACTTGGTCATGGATTTTGAGGTTTTCCTGTGTGGATTTTCTGTGGACGAACAGGCGCTCGTGTAAGAGGCCACAAGAAAATGGCCGATAGACAAATGTAGTTGGCACTTTTGGCTGAAGTTGCGGCCAATGACCTGGCGAAGAGGCGAACCGGAGAAGAAGACAGAAGTGTTGCTGGAGAGTTTTCGGAGAGCACAGGAGACACCCCTTGTGCTGTTTGAGCACAGCAGAACATCTCCAGTGCTGTCTGATAACTCATTTACATATAGAAGAAAGAAGAAATTCCTCAGGAACGATGGTATGGATCACAAAAATAAAAGTAAGAGAAAAAATAGCCTTTCTTAATGCTATTCTGATGTGTACTTAGTTTAAAAAGGGATTCTAATTATAGAATCTCATTAAATACCCACACATGCGCTAAAAAAAATATAGAAGTATAATAAATATAAAGGTATACTCACCTACCCTTGATGGATAAAGGAAACCCTCAACTTCTTCACTCTGCACTGTATGCGCCATGTCCACGCATAAGAGGGTTGCATCTCAGCACAGGAGGTGCGATGCTATGACCTCACGCTCACCTGTTCCGAAAAGCAGACATCTTCTGTCTGTGGTCTCGGTACCTTGTAATCCGCAGGCCTGAAGTGGCTTGCTGTTTACAAGGCAGAGAGTCAGTTACACATTATTTTTGAAGTAGATTGTGTCCTGCAGAGGCCGATGTAGTTAAAAGTAAAGAATGTATTAATGGCAACTCCAGGGTGGGGATTCCCCCTCTGCCCCCTTCCCCACTAGGTACACCTTTGCGTACGTTTGGTATCCAGATTTTTGTGTACACCATACATACCCACTCATTTCAATATTCAGACACCTTAAGCACATCCTTTTCTCACTGATACTGATGCATTGTGGATGCATCAGACCAATGACAGTTTAATGGCCTGTGAAACAAAAACAGATGACATCCATGTGTCATCCTTTTTTCACAGACCCAAAGACATATAAAATGAAAAAAATGAAACAATAAAAAAGTACTTGTTTTTGACATATGTGAAAAGTGGATCATCCAGGGACAGTCAAACACCTGTAAATGAGCAGTGTGGGGTGTTGTCCTTTAATAGCAGAGACCTCGCACCTCTTCCATTTCTATCTTTTTTTATTATTATTCTGGTTGCCCACAAACATGTAGTATTCCCACATTTTGTGACAAAAAGATGAAAGAAATAAGCAGCATGCTGGTTCAGTGGTTAGCACTGCATCCTTGCAGTGCTTGAGACCTAGGTTTGAATCCAATCAAATGACAACATCTGTAAGGAGTTTATGTTCTCCCTATGTTTGCCTGGGTTTCCTCCCACACTCCAAAGACTTACTTATAGGGATTAGGAAACAAAAAAAATGAAATCTACATCTCTAATAATAATAAATTTCATTTATATACATATAACGCAGCACTGTACAATTTGTAGGGTTCAAATACAGACAGAAAGATACATTACAAAGAAAATCATTTCACACAATGGGACTGAGGGCCCTGCTCGCAAGAGCTTACAATCTATGAGGTAGAGGGGGTGACACAAGAGGTAGCAGGGGCGGCATTGCTTATGCAGAGGTAAAACACTTTTGTAATAGAGGTTACTTTCATTACACAAACATAAAACTTTATGAGCCGTCAATAGTCGTGTCCTTTAACATGTGGATGGAGCTTGGACTTATAAAGTTAGCATAAGATGACATCATATCATATGGGGAAATGTAAGAGCGGGGACAGAGGAGGGTTAAGGGTTTACGTTAGAAATTGTGATAGGCTTGTCTGAAAAGATGCGTCTTTAGTTTGCGTTTGAAATTGTAAAAGTTGGAAGTTAATCTGATTGTCCAGGGTAGAGCATTCCAGAGAAGTGGTGCAACTCGGGAGAAGTCTTGTATATGAGCGTGGGAGGTTCTGATAATAGAGGATGTAAGTGTTAGGTCATTGAGTGAGCGGAGAACACGGGTTGGGTGGTAGACAGAGATGAGGGAGGAAATGTATGGAGGTGCGGCATTATAGAGAGCCTTGTGGATGAGAGTGATAACTTTATATTTTATTCTATAATGAATCTCTACTCTTTATTTAACATTGCCTCTATGTACACAGATGGCCATTGAATTGCATTCATTTTCAAAATTTTAAATGACCCCTACAGAGAGTGATTTGTCTGATCAAATCATTATACCAACACTAAAATTTATGAGAAATCAACCCTAAACATGGTTTTGCAATTCATTCCACACCTTGTATTGCATTATAGCCGAGTTCTTTCTTGGGCTGTATTAGACATATAGAAATGTCATTAGATAATTCTTTTACTGAAACGGGAAGTCGTATATCTGGATCATCATGTTTGTCTTTTCGGCAGTTTCAGTAGCAATGAAACTCCCTGCTTGCTTCATATACTGTCTGAACCAGATTGTAAGATGGGTATAGTCAGCCTAAATAATAACTTGTTTTTATAGCTATTTGGCTTTAATTCAGAAAGTTGGTTCATTAGCATTAAATAAGTGCGTATAACTAGAGCTGAGAATTTCCTCGTATGAGAGTCTCTTATTATCCTATCCTACTAATATTATAAATGTGAAACTTTGTGTGTTTGGATGTTTGTGTGTTTGTTCCTCAAAACTTGGCAAATAGATAGTTTGTAACCTCGATTAAAACTTACCGTATTTTTTGGACCATAATACGCACTAAGGTTTTAGAGGAGGAAAATAGGGGAAAAAAATTTTGAAGCAAAAAAATTTGTAAAATATTTAATAACATAATAATATAATGTTTCACCAATGTAAATAGAACCGGGGGTTTTCAGACACGGATACCAAATGTGTACGTGTTTCAACAGTAATGTTTTTGTTTTATATGTATTCTAAGGATATGGGGGTGATTTGAAATATATATAGACTAGTATTGTAGAGATGCAAGGAGTAGGCAGGGCTTGGTGCAGCTGGAGAGTGTGGGCGGGGAGCAGGCAAACCATCGACGGCAGCAATTTGCTGAATATAGGCGGATCATCAATGCCAACAACACGCAGACGAAGTCGCGGGAAGAGGCTAGTACAAGATAAATCACATAATTCTCATAACAATTCAATTTGGAACTAATGTTTGGACCCATTTACCCAATTCCCTCCTAAGATTGATATTACAAGTTATTGAAGATTGGCTAGGCTTCAAACATTTTGGCTAAAAATATCCCACTATTCTGTGTATATATATAGTCCCATCTAGATCTATGTGTCACAATGACTACAAGAAAAACTCTGTGCGTAGGTCAATCTAATTTGTTACTAGCTTCTATCAGTTCCCTACAATTTGCTAATATGCATTTGATAGATTAGCAAGAAGCAATGTACAGATGGAAGAGAAAGTAACTGTAATAGGAGACTACAGAGACTGTGTAGTCTGCAACCTTGGAGACATATGGGAGCAAAGCAGCTCTGGTTTAAGATGGTAGAATATTTATAAATTTCATTAATGTGTTTATTTAAGATACATTGGAGCCAGTGGCGACTTTAGGGGACTCGGTGGGCCCTTGCGGCTTCTTTTTAAAATAAATAAATAAATAAATAGGCCATTACCTGCTGGAGAAACGGGCCTTGTTTACTTATCGATCCCCTCTCCTGCCCACGGCCACCTACATTTCCCTTTTAGTTCACTAGGGGGCCTCGTGATTATCATATCATGTCGCTGATGCTGAACAGATGTCGCTGACAGGGATGTGTTATGGAATGCACAGGGCACCCTGGAGGGCTGAAGGGAAGCATAAACTGCCTTGGGCAGGAGCCGCGGTACTTGGGATTTGTTGGACACACCTTGGGAGAGCCACCCAGAGTAGGTGAAAAAATAAAAAAACAATCCTACTCAACACTCCTGGGCTCTGGGGCGGGTCTTTTTATGGTCTCTTCAATGATGTCACAGATGTCACATGGGTCAGGGTGGTCACAACCCCAGTAAGAAGCACAGGAAGACAGCAAGGACTCATGCAGGAGAGGTGAGTAAAACTGTAAGGGACCTATAGGGCATTATACTATGTAAAGGACCACTATAAGACATTCTATTTTGTGAAGGGGCCACTATGAGACATTATACTATGAGAAGGGGCCGCTATGGGACATTATACTGTGTGGAGGGACCACTATGGGATATTATACTGTATGGAGGAGCCGCTATGAAACATTATACTGTGAGAAGGGGCTACTGTGGAACATCATACTGTATGAAGAGGCCACTATGGGACATCAAACTGTCTGCAAGGGCCATTGTGGGACATTATAGTGTGTGTAATTGGGATGTTATACCATGGAGGGACCAGGAAATAGGGCATTATGTTGTTTGGATATGAAAGAGGCAGGCCATGTCAAAAGTTTGCTATGGGGTCTAGACTTTTCTAGTTACGCCCCTGACGGAAGTCATAAACTATTTAACTGAAAAGGTTGACCAGTGTATAGATTGTATTCATACATGGCAGTTCTGTCATGTTTTGTTTATTTATTGCAGCCATAATGCAGGAACACTTTGTCATATTGCAATTAAAGAGGACCTTTTACATCCTCATCAATGCCTAGTATTATATACCACTGAATTCAGCCCACTGTCATCTTTCCTGTTATGTGCCCTGGTCCTGGAGATATCAGTGCCGTTAATTTCAGGATGATGTCTCCCCACTGTCAGAAGGGTGGGCCTTACAGCCTATTGTCATCACATTACTTTTATGTAGACTTGCACTGTCGGGGGCATTCCTCACAGCCCAGCAATGATGCTAGGCTGTAAGGCCCACCCTTCTGACAGTGGGGAGATATCAGTCCTGAAATTAACGGCACTGATATCTCGAGCACCGGGGGCATACTGGGAAAGCCGACAGTGGACTGAATTCCATGCACTGTTACCTTTCTGCTGGTATATAATACCGCACATCGATGAGGATGTGAAAAGTCCTCTTTTATTACAATGTAACCTGTTACTGCATCATGGCTGCATATTGAGTGACCTTTCAGCACAATGATCGGTGACCACGTGTGCCATGTGTGAATATACTCTAACACTGATTTTTTGCAGTGTATCTTTTGATGAATGCAAGTTGATGCAAACTGATTTCTGTGTAATAAACTTGTCAGAAATTTGTTGTTTAGATATCAAAATTATCTATCTATTGAGAGACTGATTGATACAATGCATGTGTCTCAAAACTAGGTCAACTTTTTCAGCCAACTGCTTGACTCCCATCAGGGGCATAACTAGCAAAGACTAGGCCCCAAAGCATACTTTTCTCCAACACACAAAGTAGTGCCCTTTTTCCTGGCCCCCACTCATTATAACGCACATTTACACACATTATAATGTCCCACAGTCGGCTTTCTACTGGTATATAACACCACACATCGATGAGGACATGAAGGGCTGTCTGTAAATTGAGGATAATATACGTTTTACTTGTAACAAAGTAACACTCGTTTCTTGCTTGGTTGTGTCAGTTATCACATAGCAATTTAGTATCTTGTCCAGTCATGTTATGTTATTTGTTAATAAATGCTTGTCCTAGTCTTACCTTAAATTGGTCCAATCCCATATAAACAACAAGGAAATATTAAGGGCTAACTGAAGGTGTTGACAAGATGCTCTGCATGAATCAACTTGTTAGATCTAATAGGTTCATGGGAATTAGACCAAACTGTGATGATGAATCAGGCTTAGCCATGTCAGTAAAGGAGTAACAATTATCTATATTAAAGGGTTAAACAAGTGGGTAACAACAACTTTACCTACACTAATAAACACTCCATTATTTTGCTTTTGTTGTTAGGCTTTTATTTTGTAACATTTCTATGTTGTATTTTGATTGGATGGATTGCATACCTAATGCTACAGTAGTTATGGGTGAAAGTCGTATTTGTTACAGTACAGTGGTCGCTCAAGTTACAATTTTAATTGGATCTAGGATGACCATTGTAAATTGAAACTGTAGCTCTAAAATACCAAAAATAGGGAAAATTAAGATTAAAATAGATAACTAATAAAGATATATCCTTATACATAATAGTCAGAAAGAACTGCTGGAAGCTGTAAATTACTTCCCATGATGGTGACAGGAGCCCTTTTAGGGTTCTGCGAAATACACATGGTGCACCCAAAAAATAACATAGAGACGCTCCCGGAAAAAAGAAGTGACACGCTCATTCTTTCGGGGGATTCGCCTCGCAACATCCGCCTGAAGACACTCCCTCCCGACTAGGCCCATTCATTTGGGCCTAATCCGGAGTGGAGTGCGTGACTGAATGCCGGTGCACTGCACCGGAATCCAGTCACAGCTACCTGTATTTTGGTCCAGAACCTGAGGCAGCCTCCGCCTCAGGTTCCGGACCAAAAAACCTGTGTGAACCCGGCCTTATGTTATAAGAGTATGAAATCTTAGAAGATAAAGACTCAGCATTTAGATGCAGAACCTTCACAAAGCAGTAATGTTGTTTTATCTTTTTAATGTGACAGTGTCACTTTCTCAAGTTTTTCACGTTGGCTGATGCTGGATGATAAATCTGGCATATCTTTAGACTGTCTATTCTACATTTATACCACCTTCTAGTTGGCTTACTTTTAGCCACAGTTTTACAAAAATAAATTTGGTATATTTTTTGCACATTGTGCACACATAAGCCAAATCCACTTTTTCAACGCATTGACATCCACGTGTCTAGCATGTCCAAACATTTATCCCAAACTAGACGTGACATTGTGCCAACAATGGACCACACTGCTACAAAGATGTGCCAAACATGTACCAAAATGCACCATATTTATACCAGTGTCTAGTTGTAACCACTATAATCGGTGTCACTATTTTTTCCTATTGGAATATAGAAAATAATAAAAGAGATTGACTTAAAACTTGTAGGCTGTGGTGTTCAATGTAACATAGTTTGCTGGAAAGTTAAATTAGGAGTGTTCTGTAGCAGACTATCTCTCTGCGTTACTTAGTCTTAGTTTAGGTAAGATTCAAGTATGGGGGTGAGGCATTTGGCAGTTCCCAAAATGGTATAAACATAAAGTACAGCTTGCCCCGCAAAAAAGATGGGCATCAGAATTCCTGAAAAAATAAATATTATTGCTATTTTTCAGTTT
This sequence comes from Leptodactylus fuscus, assembly GCF_031893055.1. Classification (NCBI taxonomy): domain Eukaryota; kingdom Metazoa; phylum Chordata; class Amphibia; order Anura; family Leptodactylidae; genus Leptodactylus; species Leptodactylus fuscus. Next base: position 144,908,272 of record NC_134265.1, read on the forward strand.
CGGATTTTTGTTAAGATGTTAAGACATAAGAAAAACTTCACAAATGTAGTATCAGTGCACTCATACCAAATTACAAAATATAGCTAATATATTCTTTTGACTGGGCAGCAATAAGACCTCATACAGCTCTATGTGCAGAAGAGTTATGACTTTTGGAAGGTAGAGATTAAAACATTAAAAATGAGAAAAAAAAGTACAAATTGCTGCATTGGTAAGCAGGTTAAAAGACTTAAAATCTAATTCTGAAGACACTTATCTACAGGTAGCAATGACTGAGGTTTTTGTTTTTTCTTTGCCAGCAGAATACAGCTGTGTGAGATGTAGTGCGTACTGCCTTATAGTAGTTTTACTCTTTGTAGTCATGTCAACCACTTCAAGGGTTACTCTGAAGTATAAGGAATACTCTATCTATGGTGAATATTTGTTCTGAAAATGGCTGTGCAGGATTAGAAAAGGCTGCTTTCTTCTTGTCTGGAAATGACATCACGTCTGTCACATGGCCATGCTGCCGCTCAGTCCCATTCATTTTAATGGGACTGAGCTATAGTATTGCCATGAAACTAAAAGATGTGAAGAAGGAAGCAGCAATGATTTTTAATCCTGCATAATCCCTTTAAATGTAATTCTGTTTTTCTTTAGACATGTAGGCAGCAGGCAGGTTATTTGGATAGAATTCTTACTATTGCAGCTGCTGCACCCCTCTTCCTTTTACGTCAATTTAGCCTAGTTGCCAGGTCTTATCTACAATAGAATCATTATCAGATACAGTAATTTCACCATCTTCCCAACTTTTTTGACTCATCATAGCAATAAGGTTTTTCTACAACCTCACTATTCCCAACAGATTTCCCCCTAGTTGCCACTATCAGCATCACTACCATTAGTACACCCCCTTCCACTACTACCTCCATCACCAGCAACAGTCAAGTCTTCTACCTCTGTCTCCCCTAAACCCAAAAAACACTGTTCTCATCCAACTCATAAAAAAGAGAAAGTCTTGGGCTACGGGAAGCATCTCTCTCAGCACATGCCACATGACTACTAGGGAATGGGGTCACTGAAGATGAAGAGGAAATAGATGACAATGCAGAAAGACAGCATGTTAAATTACATGTTATAAAGTAGGACGAGGAACACACTGACTCAACATTGGCAATTCACTGCTTTCATAAACTTTATTTTTATTCTCAGGAAGTACAACGCTCTGGCTACTGCTGGGGCTGCTAAGGCAGGAAGTAGTGTTGTTGTTACCACCCACATTTTTATTGTTAGTATTAGTACTTGCACTGTTGGGTGGCTTTATAGCAGCACAATTATTTCCTCCTACTACTTTAGCCTGTCCCTTGCCCTGTTTTTCCGGTCTTTTTAATTCATTACATATATAATAATGATTGTCAACAATTCTGAGACTGGAAATACAATTAGATTTAAACTTGAAAGGGTAATTTGGGCAATATTAGGCAAGAACAAACTGTGTGAGTCATCTTTTTTCAATTTTTTTTGCTGTGATACATCACTTTGTATGTATTGTTTAACAGGAGTAGGCAGTGCATAAAGGGTTGATTCATTCTTTATGTGTTCTGCATTCATAATGCACTTACCCAGCTCTAATTTTGAGGAAGGATCCATAGACTATAGAGAGTTGGGGAAACAGGAGAAGTGTAGATAGATTTCATCTGCTATCCATATGCATCATGTCATGTGCTTTAGTGGTTTGCGTATGTCATTCTGGGACTCCTAGGACTCTATTTAACACAGACTTAGGGAGCGTTCACACTACCGTCATTGTCCGACAGGTAGTGTCCGCTGCTGATGTCCATTCAAAATCTTGCACAGACATTAGCAGCAGACACTAGCTGTGTCCGTGACATTTTTTATTCATTTAAATGGCGATCGGGTGCGTTGTTTTGCACTCCGTGCCTGTCCTTAAGTGTCCATTCGTAAAGATGTCCGACTTTTCAAGCGGACAGAAAAAACCTACATGTTGGGTTTTGCTGTCTGCTCGAATATCGAATCATTATAGTCTATGGGGGGAAAATGCTCGTTTCAGGGGTAGGCAACATTCGATCAAATTATACTTACCAAGTCCACGAGTGAGGGTTTGGGCTGGATCCTCCGTGCAGTCTTCTCCTTGCAGCGTCCTCGCGGCGTCTTCCAGCTCTGAATTCACTCTGCCAGGCATCGGGCCTGGGCGGAGCCGACTGCGCATGCCCGCACTACAAGCAGACATGCGCAGTGGGCTCTGCCCAGGCCCAATGCCTGGCAGATTGAATGAAGAGCCGGAAGACGCCACGGGGAAGCTGCACGGAGAAGACTTCTAAAGGTAGGAGAAGAACCAGCGTTGATTGGCCGACTATATAGCATTCGGCCAATCAATGCTGGTACTGCATCGAACTTTTAGATTCGAACAGCGAGTGGTACTCGATCGAGTACGAGTATTTCGAATACCGTAATATTTGATCGAATACCTACTCGATCGAATACTACTCGCTCATCTCTACTTGTAACCATTTAGGCTTTGTTAATGATTGACTATTGGAATAATGAATGTATATGCTTATATTTTACAGAATGATGAATCTGCTGATAGAGATGAACCAAATACTAATGATCTTCAGAAAACGAAACATATTAATGGAGACTCTGTAATTATTACCCAGGTAAAAGAATGGTTAACATTCATTTCAATTCATTTTGTCTTCAACATATGATATAGATGTATCAAGATGTAATAATCTATACCAGGGGTGCCCAATACGTCGATTGCGATCTACTGGTAGATCGCAAAGGACATATGGGTCGATCGCGGGATGCAGGGATCCCCGGTGTCTGCTTGTTCACAGTGCAGACTGAGAGTCATCTCCGGACACTGGCAGGCGGGGCTGCCGCAGCCCCAGCCTGCCAGTGTCCAGAGATAACTCTCAGCCTGCACTGTGAAGAAGCAGACAGCGGGGATCCCTGGGCAGCCACAGAACGCCGCTGTCTCCTGCTGTCATGATCCGCCTGGCCCCGCCCACATACCCGACCCGCCTACAAGCCCGCCCGACCCCGCCCTAGTAGATCTTTTGCCTTGGTCAGCTAATAAAGTAGCTCACACGCTGAAAAAGTGTGAGCACCCCTGATCTAGACTGAAGATTGTATCAATTACAGTATAACAACCATAGATGTGCCATACCATATCTGCCAATACAATTGTCACTTTTTTCTTGTTTCTCTGACTTTTTTGATATTTTTTTTAATTTCAGCTGGATGATGTGGATTCATTTACTAAAAACGACAAAGGAACTTCTGGTCATATAAGGTATCTTGGCCATTCTGTTTCGCAACATTTAGCATACATTTTGGTAATGCTGTTTCACGTGACAGTTCTGAAAACACTGCAAACACTGTGATCATTGAGTGTCTGAACATGTGATGTTTACGTAGCAGGGAGGTTAACTTTGGATGTTTTTTCAGCTCATGCAGGTTGCCTATAACATGGCAAGTATAGATACTGGAAAATATCACTAATTATAACATTCACTGCAAATATAACAGCACATCACACATATGGATGTATGGATGGGCCTTGATAATGTTCCTTTTTCAAACAAGTGTGTCATTATACATTCTAAATACAATCTAATAAAGGATTGTGCAGAATTTATAGAAAGGCGTGGTGGATTACCTATTTTTATTTATGATATGCTGGATTTACTTGTGTATAGAATAAAAGTGCTTATTTGTAGCCCAATATTTTACAGTGCTTCACTATTGTGGTTGCACTCCATTCTCTGTTCAGTGAGTTTGGTTGATGTAATCTTTGTGAATAGAAGTCTGTAAAAAGTCTCATCATCATGTAAGAGGTTAAAGATATCTATCCATCCCTTCTGCGTGCTACTCTATTGTTTTATATTGTTGAATTCCCAGTTTGTCCGCTCCTTGGGAGGTGCAGCTGCGTTTGGATTGTGGATATTCTGTATTTGAAAATTCTATATTTCCTACACAGTCTAGCGTTGGCAGCTCAGATTGGACAGTGTCAGGCTGTGCAAAGACATACCACGAACTGGTAACACAACAGCTGCAGGCACTGTAGATGAAAAAGAGCATTATACTGTACGTAGAACTGATACATAAAAGCAAGCAAATAAGCCAGGACAAATATGTATACTAGATCAAACAATACAGACATACAGTACATAGCATGTCTTTGTGCTGCAAGTAAACATTTTTATTGAATCTTCAAAACACTATGAGGCTTAGGCCCTATGTTGCCGGAAAGCAGCTTGTTGCAGATTTTTCTGTGGCTAATTGAGCCAAAGCCAGGAGTGGATTGAGCAGAATGGAGTTGTATAATTGCTTCCTACTTATTTTCCATTCATCTTGTAGCCACTTTTTGACGCCATGACACTTGGCATGCCTATATGATCACTGAAGCCCAATCACAGGCCTCAGCCATGACCATGGCTGCATGACATCACAGTAGAGTACCAGATGCCGACTCTGTGATGTCATGCACCCAAAGGAGGAAGAGTAGTAGACTTGGTAACAACGATCTCTCACAGACCCTTCAGCACTCCTCAGGGTCAGTGCAGTGCTGAGAGAGCCTGCAGTGTGTACAATGGTGGTGGTAGTATTCCCACAGGACACATCATAGTGGTAAACCTCCCTGATCCTGATGGTGGTTGGAGTGCCTTTGATTGTGAGTTCAGAATGAAGACTGTCATGTAGACTGCCAAAGCTCACGGCTTACTGATGAAAAACAAGTTACAAACAGTTGAACTTCATCCACATGATGACACAATCCTGAGGATCTTCTACTGAGTTGGAGCTGAGGTTTTGTTTGATGGTACTTCCCGGTCAGTTGGTGTCTTTTGCAGGAGAAGTCTTCTTCTTGAAAAGAGTGCTTTAAATCTGTCCCACAATCCACAAAATGTCTGCAATATCTTGCCTATGGGGTGCAGATCTACAAAGGTTTCCTGTCTCATCTAAGGCTAACAGATAAGGTCATAGCTATGAGCTACATATAACAGTTACCCTCACAATCTCTTTATGCACACAATTTTCACAAAATAACCAGAGATTATGATGGCTGATTTACAACTAGCGTGGGCCTTCCAAACCAGGGATTCTACCTCAGATTCTTTTTTTTTTAGTTTGCCTGTTTTTCAGATACAAATGGAAGACTTTCTGTTTGTATCTGTTGTCATTAGAATAAAAATTCAATGTTCCTTCTGTCTGCTTTCAGGTTCCATAGCATTTGGGACCTTATATTTTTATTTTAATATTCTAGTCAATGAAGACAGATAAACAGGAAGTTTTTAATTTGTATAAGTCACTCTGTCAAACTTTAAAGGGGTTTTCCCATCTCCATGTCTTATCAAATTTACCTGTTGTCTCTTCTTCTTACTTCCTGTATTCTTCAACAAGCTGGTGGGCGGCTTTCACTATTTGATGGACAGGACACTATGAAGTACCTCAGTAGATATAAACATTGCCTTTACCATGAGAGATTATTTATTACCATTACTAGAAATCTAATTTAAATTCAGATCAAATAATATGCACAGTAAATGTATATTACATTACACAGGTTTGGAGAGAATAAAAAACTTGCAGAGGAAAGAATGGACTTGCAGTAAACTTTAATTTTGTTTTTACATAGAGAGATAACAGCATTGTTTGAGCCTTTATCAGCAAACTACAATTATCTAAACTGATTGTCCTGACTGCAGAGCTGTACATCAGCAAGAGAACTCAGGTCCCCCTTCCCAGAGAGTATTGAGTCATCATGTGACCTGTGTTATTAGATATAGAACAGGGACCAAGGAAACAATGTGTAAGCAATGGAAGGAATAATTTCACATAGCAGGCAAAGTGAGAAGCATTACTAAAGCAATGTATTTAGGAAAACTTGAATTTACATAAGCGATCAGTATAGATAGGATCTTTGAGATGGGGATACTCCTTTAATGTCAGTCACAATATCAGGGCCATATAATAGTAAACCCACAGCAGTAGCGAGAACTTACCCAATGTCAGAATTCTCATATCATCTTTGAAATAGATATTATTTTCTGTTATCTCATTTAGATTTTTTGCTGCACATCTCAGTGTCTTTTCTTCCACAGATACTTTGAAGAGAAATATGATGTCATATGTTCCTTCTACAACAAACATAAACACATAATTAAACATGTGATCTATGGCATTTTGATAGCAGGTAAGAATGAATTGCTCAGTGCTAAACAGGTCTAAGATACCTTTCATAACAAAATGAATCTAAGCTCAACAAGGCAATGTAGTGAGTACAAACGGAATGTTATAGGCTAGGCCCTCCAATCTCGCAATAGAAGAGCCATCAGAAAGCCTAGGTTATATTACACTTGACCATTTCGATGACACCATCCTTGTAAAGCAGTTGGTGCTTCCTCTCTTAGCAATTCGCACAAAACAGAATTTTACTTAAAAGGTTTGGCACAATATAATGCATTTAAGCCATTTAACCCTTCCTTGTGAAGCCTTTTCTGTTTAGCCACTTTTTGGGCAAGGCAAAAAAATTGATGTGCCAAAATGTACCATATATGTGCCAAAATATGCATATACATTTTATGCCAAATTCTCTCAGTAGTGGTTGTGATGTCCTATGGTAGCTTAGGTCTCTTTCAAGCGAAGGTGCTGAGGTTTAATAACAGTGTTGCTACTGCACAAAAATCTGAGCTATGTCACAAACTCTGCACTTTGTATTTCGTATGGCACTGGCAGCTGCTGAAAACCCCATCAATATTATAATCATGACCTATCCTAAAGATAAGTCGTCAATATTTTTGACCTGGAACATCCCTTATGGCTGAGGTCACATGATGTGGAAAGGTTGCAATTTTTGTTACATTTTTTAAAAAAATCTAATTCCATAGTGAATTTAGCGAAAAAGCACTTCTTTAATATTTACCACTCATTTTGAAGCCTAAAAGGCATCTCCTAAAGGTATCTCTTATTGTTAACTCCTTCCCATTGGCGGCATTTTCAGATCCCTCAAATACAACTTTCTAATCTGTTCTGTATTTAGAGATTCTGAATAGCATAAGATATATCAAAACAATGTGATGTTACTGGGCTATATCAGTGAAATTACCAAACTGACACGCTCCTCTCTGGCATCATTTCCTGCTCTGCAGCTATTGGATGAAGTCTCAACTCACAGACTTCCTGCTCTACCAACTCCCTGTATTCCCTCTGTATGCAATACTGAATATAGCTCTGTATTTCCATGTAACGTCTGCATCTGGAAAAAGCATAAGAAAACAGCTAAATGGCACAGAAAACTTGCAGTATTCCAAGTATTGTGTGCTGAAGAGAGTAGGAAGGCTGTGAAGTACAGCATTAGTCAATATCAGCAGAGCTCTATCTTATGTTACAGAAAAATGTACAGCCTAATCTTTACCCTGTGCCTTGTGATCTATTCATATAAAAAATGATCTAATCACATGACCAAATCAAACTTAAGTATCACCTTATAAATGGTAACATATTTTCTTTAAGGGTTCTTGGCGATGGTGATTGCAGCCTGTTCTTTGAACTTTAAAAGGGCCTTGGCTCTCTTTGTTCTAACTCTACTGGTCATCTTTTTTGTATGCTGGGATTTATTTATGGACAAATATGAAGGAAAAATTGTCAAATTCTTCTCCCCTGTTGGTTCATTCTTCGAAAAACAATGGTTTTGGATGAAATGGTAAGTCCTATACAGTGTTTCAATGTATGTTTTATATTAATTCCTCAGTTTTGATGTCCACTACTGGTCAGTTATCTCATTTTCACTAGACATTTTGGTGATAGTGATATTAAAGTACTTATGTCGCATTGTGGTGGAAACAGCTGATCAGTATGGGTTCAACTGCTGGGACCTCCACAAACCCTGAGGGCTTCTGTGGGTTAGTCCTATTCGGAATGTAGCTGTGAATGCAGAACGTGCACTTGGCTATCTCCAAACCTTACATTGAAATGAATGGAGCAGGAGCTTGAATTCTGTGTCCAACGCTAAATTTTAAATGGGAGAAACCTACTTCCCTGTTCTCAGGATCAATAGGGGTTTCAGAGGTCAGACCTCCACTGATCAGCAATTTATTCCCAGTCCTATGGATAGGGGATAAATATTTTTTGTGGCATAACCTCCATGTGTAAAAAAAAGTCCACTAAAATTTACAAGCTTACCTAACATTTTGATTGTCAGTAAATATATATTGCAAAAATGTTCATTTAGCTATGGCAGCTATAGCATAGAGGCAGCTGATTTGCTGCTGTGTAGGTGATTATAAAAGTGAATAGCTAAAAATCTATAAATAAATCTCAATAGAGATCTTTGGTAATATGGTACATGCTACCTAGGTACCTACATAATGGCTTACTACAGAACCCTGGTATTCAGAACTGTAATTTTTTACATTCTACATTGTCTATCTACAACTAAAGGATGCAATATTTTATAGGTCTGAAATTCATATACAGTATTTAGCTTTTTTTTCTGTGAAATTTGAATATTATGTCCTTTCACCCCTAGGGTAGTTTGGTTAAGTCTTATTGCTGCAATCATATTATGGCTCATTTTTGACACAGCAAAAATGGGAAGCAATCAGCTCATTTCTTTTGGTGGTCTTGTCATGTATGTTCTCTTGATGCTCATCTTCTCCAAACATCCAACTAAGGTACAGAAATCACTTTTAATTATAAATGGTTAAGAGCTTGGGAGCCAAATAATGCCCATATGTGGTGGCTAGAGGCTTCATGTATTTGTTGCTAAACATTCAACCCTGAAAAGTGTGGTTATATCCTTATTCTACCATGACAGTATTATAATGTGTGAATTCTAATGAGGGGAATTGGACTCTCCAATCACATGACAATGGACTGTATCACATGACCATGGTCAGAGTTTTATCCACTAGAGTTAAGCAGAATAAATGACAGCAAGCAGAAATCTAGGAAACTGTGAGGAATTGATACAGAAAATATATTGGAAAATTGTACAACTATCTATTATACAAACCATAACATTTGTCTCTCAATATTAGTCTGAAAGTGGACAACCCCTTTAAGAAAGAAGGAAGCATTGAATATTATGATAAATACAGTCCTATGAAAAAGTTTGGGCACCCCTATTAATCTTAATCATTTTTAGTTCTAAATATTTTGGTGTTTGCAACAGCCATTTCAGTTTGATATATCTAATAACTGATGGACACAGTAATATTTCAGGATTGAAATTAGGTTTATTGTACTAACAGAAAATGTGCAATATGCATTAAACCAAAATTTGACCGGTGCAAAAGTATGGGCACCTCAACAGAAAAGTGACATTAATATTTAGTAGCTCCTCTTTTTGCCTCTAGTCGCTTCCTGTAGCTTTTAATCAGTTCCTGGATCCTGGATGAAGGTATTTTGGACCATTCCTCTTTACAAAACAATTCAAGTTCAGTTAAGTTTGATGGTCGCCGAGCATGGACAGCCCGCTTCAAATCATCCCACAGATGTTCAATGATATTCAGGTCTGGGGACTGGGATGGCCATCCCAGAACATTGTAATTGTTCCTCTGCATGAATGCCTGAGTCGATTTGGAGTGGTGTTTTGGATCATTGTGTTGCTGAAATATCCATCCCCAGTGTAACTTGAACTTTGTCACTGATTCTTGAACATTATTCTCAAGAATCTGCTGATACTGAGTGGAATCCATGCGACCCTCAACTTTAACAAGATTCCCGGTACCAGCATTGGCCACACAACCCCAAAGCATGATGGAACCTCCACCAAATTTTACAGTGGGTAGCAAGTGTTTTTCTTGGAATGCTGTTTTTTTTTTTTTACGCCATGCATAACGCCTTTTTGTATGACCAAACAACTCAATCTTTGTTTCATCAGTCCATAGGACCTTCTTCCAAAATGAAGCTGCCTTCTCCAAATGTGCTTTTGCATACCTCAGGTGACTCTGTTTGTGGCGTGCTTGCAGAAACGGCTTCTTTCTCATCACTTTCCTATACAGCTTCTCCTTGTGCAAAGTGCGCTGTATTGTTGACCGATACACAGTGACACCATCTGCAGCAAGATGATGCTGCAGCTCTTTGGAGGTGATCTGTGGATTGTCCTTGACTGTTCTCACCTTTCGTCTTCTCTGCCTTTCTGATATTTTTCTTGGCCTGCCACTTCTGGGCTTAACAAGAACTGTCCCTGTGGTCTTCCATTTCCTTACTATGTTCCTCACAGTGGAAACTGACAGGTTAAATCTTTGAGACAACTTTTTGTATCCTTCCCCTGAACAACTATGTTGAACAATCTTTGTTTTCAGATCATTTGAGGGTGGGCTGTCCATGCTCGGCGACCATCAAACTTAACTGAACTTGAATTGTTTTGTACAGAGGAATGGTCCAAAATACCTTCATCCAGGATCCAGGAACTGATTAAAAGCTGCAGGAAGCGACTAGAGGCTGTTATCTTTGCAAAAGGAGGATCTACTAAATATTAATGTCACGTTTCTGTTGAGGTGCCCATAAATTTGCACCGGTCAAATTTTGGTTTAATGCATATTGCACATTTTCTGTTAGTACAATAAACCTCATTTCAATCCTGAAATATTACTGTGTCCATCAGTTATTAGATATATCAAACTGAAATGGCTGGTGCAAACACCAAAATATTTAGAACTAAAAATGATTAAGATTAATAGAGTTGCCCAAACTTTTTCATAGGACTGTATGGGTATATACAGTAACAGTTCTGAATATAAAGAAATACATGGACCTATAAATAACTGGGTTTTGGTAATTAAAAATAAAATCTGTGTGGCATATGAGGAATGAGAGAGGGTACATAGTGATGTATGTTCCCTATGTGAGAAAAAAAAAAAAGTAAAATAGAGACTAGAATATATAATATTAGAGCAAAGTAAGGAAAAGAACTAATGTCCTGTCTGTATCTATGTATTGAAGGTTCACTGGCGACAAATATTTTGGGGTATTGGATTACAGTTCCTTCTAGGACTACTTATCTTAAGAACAAAGCCAGGTTTTGATGCATTCGACTGGCTAGGCATTCAAGTTCAGGTAAAAAAAAAAATTGTGTCTGTAAATGTATAATTTAACAATTGAAAAGATATTATCAAATCTGAACTAACTCATTTATTACCATTGAAAATATGTCATGAACACCCATGTACCCCAGATTACTGCTACATGAATGCCCAATTCCAATATTAGATATTCATATAATCAAAATAATTATTGGTGACAATTCAGTATAAAGTAATTATTTACTTTTGACCCCCACAATCACTGTAATGCAATGGGGCTCAGCTGTAGACTCTTGCCAATATTTGTTATCAACCTGGTATCCCATTGTCATCCTAAGGGTTAGGGCATGATGACATCACTAGTCATAGTACTTGTGCCTAGTGTATTGTCAGTCCACATCTGATTTTATCTGTATGTATTTTGCCATGTAATGCTCTCGACAATTGTTATTCCATACAACAAGTTCTCTATTCACTACATAACTATAGCAAATGGTGCACACAATTTAGACTGCATTAGATATACTGTTTGTGTTTCTGGGAAAATAGTCATCTGTAGTTCATTGTAGTAACTGGAACGCCTAGGGTATTGGCCAGCCTTATATTCCTGGCAGACAAAAACTGTATTCCTATGTAACACATTTAAACTAGACTTTCCAGTCATACTTGTTTCTTACAACGTACATGGGAAGACAAAGCAATAAAATGAATCTGTGTCTTCATTTAATTAAAGTATAGTGAGAAGGTGTGACTAATTAAAATGTAATTCCAAACTAGCTAAATATGTTTTTTTTTCAGTTTTCACTTTTTTTGTCATTTTTTAATTTAGTGTATGTATTTTAATCTCCATACTGATAGGAAGCTACAAAGCAGGGGCATATCTACAGTCAGGGTAGATTAAAGAGGACCCTTTATGTCCTCGGATACACGCGGTTTTATATACCGCTAGAAAGCTGACAGTGCGCTGAATTCATCACACTGTTGGCTTTCCCGTTATGTGCCCCAGGGGAAGAGATATCAGTGCAATAACCGATAGCTCTCCACTGTCATAAGGGCTTTCCTGAAAGTCTAGCTGGGAACGCCTCTCCTGACAGTAATCGTCCATAGCTCTGTACTGCTCCTTACCGCCCAGCAATGACGCTAAGCTTTGAGGAACACATCCACCTCAACGCTTAGTGTCATGGCTACTAGACTGTCAGGAACGCCCTTATGACAGTGAAGAGCTATCGGTTATTGCACCAATATCTCTTCACCTGGGGAATGGGAAAACCAACAGGGTGCTGAATTCAGTGCACTGTCAGCTTTCTAGCGGTATATAAACTACGTGTGCCTGTGGGCCTTTTAAATGGGATGAATATTAACTGAATTATAATTCATGGGATCACTTGATCAGATAAGTGTAACTGAAGACAATTTTATTTTTAAAAGACACAGGGTACAAGAGGGGGACTTGACTATGAAAAAGGGGTGGAGGTATTTGTCCAAAAAGGTGAGAGCAGGGACGCTGATGAGTCGTCATCAGCAGCATCATCCTCCCTACTCTCACCTACCCCTTTGTACACACATCAGACAGTGCTCAGAGATGGCTAATTAACATATCAATAAGAGCGGGATAATTCAAAAATGGCTGGGAGGATTAACAAATTAAAAGTATGTCTGGAATAGCCTTTCTAAAGGCTATGCAAATATATGTTTAGTTAAAAATGAGATTTCCCAATGATAGAATCCCTTTAAAGGCAGTGTATCAACAGAACAGTCCCTATTAAACTGTAAGAACTATCAAATAGTCAGTGTTCACATGAATAAAATGCTTTTTTCTGCTTTTACCAATGGTTCCTGCGTTGTAGAGATTAGCTTTTTCCTGATGCTAATGAACTGTTTGGTACGTTGAGGTAATTGATTGTATAACTGCACCAGAGCTACCTACCTACTATGACTGACAGGGTAAGGCAGGGTACATGTCAATCATAGCAGGGAGAGATAGAGCGGCACTGGTAAGCGCAGCTCATTATCATATCAGGAAAAAAGCTAATATCTCAGTAACGGAGCCACCAATAAGGAAGCAGAAAATATGAGTTGTACACTGCACTAGTTCACCATTATGTGTACATTATGTGTGCATTGCATGAACAGCTTTGGGAGACAAAACTAACTATCAGTCCGAGGTCAGTAGTATACACATATTATACCACCAATATTACTAAGGCGTCTACTGATGGAGAGTTCTCAGGATTCTCTAGTTGGACAGTAGAGTGAAGACCAGTTACTAAAACTGCTATATATTCATCCTTTTGCTTCAGACATTCCTGGAATATTCAGATACTGGATCAAAGTTTGTATTTGGAGAAAAGTATGTTGACCACTTTTTCGCTTTTAAGGTGAGCCCTAAAGAGTTTTTCTACCTATGAATTTTCATTCTACAGCTAGTATGGCAGCACAGTTTCACAAAATCAGTAAGTCTAAGTCAAAATGTGGTGAAATAAACATGTAGCTATGAATGCAGATTCAGCCTTGGATGTAATACATTTTAAATACAAGGAATTTACAGAATTTGGCTTTATTTTCACGTCAGTCACTTGGTGAGTGATTGTAAGGAGATGGTAAAAACACAGAACAGGAACAAATCTTTCCAATTTATCTTTACCACTGTGTAGTTTTCACGCCTGGTTCTGGTGCACAATCACTGATGTTAATCACTGACTAAAACAGTGATATGTGAACAAGGCCTAACTCAGATTAGAGCATTCCTTCAAATCTGCATGGACTTGTTGGGGCTGGTTGTGAATTGTGTTTTGTTAAAATTCCATCCACTTGCACTGATAAATTTTGCTGCAAATTTGCAGAGTCTATACCAAAAATGTTCCCTGCCATTTCAGTTGGAAAGTAAAATAGGCAGTGGCAGTTTACATTTATACCCCTTTAAATGTTGGGTGAATTGGTTCCTGATGAACAATTTGAGATTTGTCTTGGACGACCTACAATGGCCACATGCTACATGATTTTCGGTAAATTATTATACTCTGAGGTTTCTTTAGGCCCCAAAGTATAATAGGTGGAGGCCCGGGAGAGGTGTAAATAATAATAAAAAAATTATACTCTTCCCTCACCTTTTTTGGGACTTCTCACAATGTCTGGCGCTTTCTTTTGCTCTGCCTGATGACGTCATGTCCTGATGATTCGTGTGTCCATGTCACCATTGGGGACCAATCACAGGCCTCAGCAGTGACCCCAGGAGCATGACATCACAGTAGACCACCATATGACGGCTCTGGCATTCTTCTTTGACGTCATGCAGAAGGAGGAGGAAGGCACAGATCACTGGACGCCATGATGGAAGATGAATATAAATTTGTTTTACTTTTTACACCTATTATATTCTGGGGTTTGAAGAGACCTGCTAGTATTATAATTTCAAGTCCAGTTTTATCCAAACATATTTGGACTGAACCAAAAGAATGCTTCATTTGAACACTATACAAAACGAATCTTCAGAAGTTCACCCATCCTTATGGTTTGCCTATCCTTAATCATAAATAACAATGCTGGTTGGATGGGAAATCAAGGATTACCAAATTCAGAAAAAGATCTTGAGGTCTCACATGGTTCCCACCTAATATAAGTTTGACACGTTTTGTATTGCTTGCTTGTCTGTTATTAAAACATTATGTTTTCCATAATTTGTTTATTATTATAAGAGAATTGCATCTTCCATACTTATTTGGGCACCAACTTTTTCTGCTCTGGTACCCTGACTCTCAGTCGTAGACTAACCATTGTTACATCCATAAAAAAGCTGTATCAGAGATCTGTTTTTCACTTGTGTCCCTTAGGTTCTACCTATTGTAATATTCTTCAGCACCGTCATGTCAATGCTTTACTACCTTGGTTTCATGCAGTGGCTAATTAAAAAGGTAAATATTTTATTTGTTTTATACCTTTTAAACCTTGCTTCTACAGTCCTAATACACCTAAAATATACATCCTACTAGAAAATGGAGCAAATGCGGTCAAGTAATCTCGCTGGTTTACAGCATTCATTACTCTAATCACTACTAATACCTGATTGTTATCCCAGTACCCACCACCAGCAAACAACCATCTAGAGGTGGTTTGATACTGGGGTTGCACCAGGCTGATGTTGTTAGGCTGGAAAGGGCCAAAAAACATGTTTTTTCACAACCTGATAGGTAATGCCAAGCTATTATTGCTATATCATATCTGGCTGGTTATGAATGAGAGGACTCCAAGTGATTTAAAAAAATAAATAAAAAATAATTTAAAAAAGGAAAATTAAGACCCTCCTTTTCTCATAACGATAATCCATAGCATTATCAAGGTGGGAAAATCTATGCTTTTGGAACTTTCCAGCATAATAACACAAGCTTGCAGCTGCTCCAGTACCAGACTATCTCTAAATGTTTGTGTACTGTGCCTTACCTGGCTCTTCCCAGTACCCCTCATGATAGTAGATACTGGGGTAGTAATGGAAGAATAGTGGTAGCCATCTTGCTGGCTAACACTAAGCCCCACCTTAGTAATGGCAGCAGTCGATTAGACAACTGCTCATTACTAACGCAGTAACAAAATATTTAAAAACCCAAATACTGGTAGGAGTTTATTATTTTTTTATTTAAATAAAAACTCCTCCATACATCCCTCTTTGACCATTTTAAAGGAAAGAAAAAGAAATGGCGATCATTGACAGAGTTTAACGGATCCAAAGTAGTCCAAACAGTCTTAAAAAACTGGTCAACTAGAACAAAACAATAGAAATTTTTTGAAGCATAAGAAAAACTAATGTTGCCCTTCTTCATCTTTCTTTTTGGGTTAACTTTTAACTAGGCTTAGTCTCTGTGACAGACGCCTTTTTGGTAGCTCACATGGGAACCAGGAGAGAGGAAGGAATGAGGTTTGGGGGGTCAGTACTACCTTTTTGTGGACCATCATGGTAAAGACTGCTCACAACTTATAGTTTTGGAGTAGAAACTTGTAAAAAAAAATAGACTAATGGCAATTGATGAATTTTTACATCAGTTTTGGCATGAGTTGTAATGAGTTAAGGACAACAAAATGATGCAACAGATACAATAAAACAGTAAGTACCAGTAGTCAAGAAGTAAATAAAGATACTTATCATATGTATATCTTAAAACTTTTTTTTTCAAAATTCTTTTTCAAAGGTTGGTTGGTTAATGCAAATTACTATGTCAACAAGTCCTACAGAATCATTAGTTGCTGCTGGGAACATATTTGTGGGCCAGGTATGTGATCATTTTTCAATTACAATATACACTTTTATCCCTGATTGACATCTTGAACCTGTAGCTGTTTCACCACTTTGTTTAATGAAATTCCACACATGCGCCTTTTGTGTAATGTCCTATAAAATAAGCACAAGTACACATACAGTATACGAAGATAAAAGTGCATACCCAAACAGTTTATTTGGTAGTGCACTTTTAGCTTATGATATATATACACCATGGCCTTTGATCCTTAAGTTACGCCCCTGGTATAGAGGTCAGATAAGTAGATATTTGCTTTTATAATATAGATAAATTGATAACATTTTTTTTATAGACTGAATCTCCCCTTTTGATAAGGCCGTATCTGGAACACCTGACAAGATCAGAAATACATGCAGTAATGACTGCTGGTTTTGCAACCATTGCCGGAAGTGTCCTTGGAGCATACATTTCATTTGGAGTAAGTAACATTTGTTGTTACAGTTGTTTTTACATTGATATAGTTGGTAATAGCTGTCCTAAATATAATCCTACTTTGTGAATTAAATATAATCCCCTCTTTATTTGCAACTCTGCCAAGTATATTATATTCTTTTATTGAGGCCAGAACTTGTGGCGGGTACCCCAGGGCAGCCATGTTCCTCTTCATGCAAACTGGTATAATTGAAATCTAACGTTATATTTGTGGCTAGAAGAAAGCGTTTATATCAGACTAATCTTTATAGATAGGTTTGAGGTTATCCTCCCTCACAAAGAAAGAAAAAACTGAATATCAGATGAATGATATGGCTGCATCTTATATTTGTAGGTATCTTCTTCTCACCTATTGACTGCTTCTGTCATGTCTGCCCCAGCTGCACTGGCTATAGCCAAGTTATTCTGGCCAGAAACCGAACCAATAAAAATAAATATGAAGCATGGACTTAAACTGGAGAAAGGGTAAGACGTATATAACATTGACAGGGCCATTGTTCAGAAAAGAATAAAATAATTAATAAAAACAATGGGGCAAATTTATCATGCCTTGGGTGTTACTTAAACAATTTTTGTTGCACATGCATGTGTTTTATGCAAGAAATTGTGACTTTTCACATTTAGAGACCGATTCAGCACTTTTCATGAAAGTGGTTGGAATGGGGTTGGAAACTGGGAGGGATCCTATGGCCAGTCAGATTTACAATAATTTCCACCAGAAAACTGTGTGAGTTAGAATGAATATCTACACTGGCACAGATTTCTTTTCGGGCGCACAATATCTCGCCGTAGTTCACATTATTAATCGTTATTTAGAGGTTGGAACCGATTGTTAATTCTGGCACATCTCGTGCTAACGCACAGTTGGGTTAAGCCCAGCGCACAAACTTGTCTCTATTTGTAGGTCCAATATATTTAAAGGGACACTGTCAAATCAATCTACCCCCTCCCCCACCCCAGTATCTCACAGTGCATCTCCTGCATTGTCCAACAGTGTCTTTATAATGCCCAAGTACTATATTAATTGTCCAATATTTAAGTATTATTCCATATTCAAATTTTGAGTCAAGGGAGTGAAGGGGGCGGAAAGCTAATGGAACAAGTCAAGCTTTCCATGTCCCAACGCAGCCACTATGATATGGTATTTGTGGATGTGCTCTAGTTGGCACATATTAAGATACAACTAATGGAAATGCTGGCATATTTTGTCAATATGGTTTATTCATTTATGTGGAAAGATTTCTCAAAGTATACAAAATGTTAGGTAAACAATTTAAAGTACCTATATATGTGTTTACATGTGCCTTTGACTCCTATTATAAAAAAAAAAAAAAACTATAGAAATTAAAGGGGTTATACCATAGTAAGTATTTATCCTCTATCCATAGGATAGGAAATAAATACCTGATTGGTGGGGGTCTGATTGCTGAGACCCCAACCATCCAGAATTCTTTTTATCCCGCTGAGTACTCAGTCTGACTTCAACCAGTTTGATTGTAGGCATGACTGGTGGTGGACAGCGCTCCTATGAACTTCAATGGGAACGCTGGAGATGGCTAAAATAAATCATTTTACTATCTCTGGTGCTCTCATTCACTTCGATTGGACCACCTGGGGTAGCCGAAGTACAGCACTTGGCTATCACCAGCGTTTCCATTGAGGTGAATGGGAGTGCTGCCCAGCACTGGATGTGGTCAGGCTGAATGTGCACCATAGATAAGGACCTTCCATTCTCACCTCATGGTATAACTCCTTTAACTTCCTATTTGAGGCCTTACATAATTATTGCATTTTCTACCTGTTTTTATACAAAATTTTAAGACCATGGTGAACATGCATGTTTATGGAAGAATATTATTTGGGCAAGCAGCCATCTCCAGTGTATATCTGGCTTTAGTAGTACCCTGTCTTGTGTATTTGTGTTTTTGATAATATTTGGTGAAATATTGGCTGACTATATGTAATAAAGTTCAATTTGCTTCACAGATATATTTATATTATGATAGATTTTCCAGTAAAATCCATTCTGGGTAATATTCTGCTAGTCCTGGGCTATTTATTTAAAAGCCTTATCTGCTTAGAGTTGCTTTACAAATCATTATGGAGATACATAAAACACATAGTATTTTCCAGCCTTTAGCCTGAGGCCCCACGTTGCGGAAACGCAGCTGTTTATGTTGCAGATTTTGTTGCGGATTATGGAGCCAAAGCCAAGAATGACTACAAAAGGATTGGGAAATATATAGGAAGTTCTTATACTTCTCCCTTCTGCTCATTCTACTTGCAGCTTTAGCTCAAAAACCCTCAACAAAATCTGCGACAAAAAAAAGCTGTTTCTGCAGTGTAGGACCTCAGCCTTACAGATAGTTGTTATTATTATTATTATTATCATTATTATTATTTATGTATTTATTTATATAGCACCATTAATTCCATGGTGCTTTACATTTGGGGGTTACATACAATTTGGGGGTTACATACAATACACAGAATATACAGGTAGATATAATACTAACAATGACCGACTGGCACAGTGGGGTAGAGGGCCCTGCCTGCGAGGGCTTACAATCTATTCTAAGATCTAACAAAAAATAATTTCTAGTCATATAAAAACAGATTTTTTTAATGTATTATCTGGTATATTTATTCTGCATTATTCTGGTTCAGGGATGCTAGAAATATTCTAGAAGCCGCAAGTCAAGGAGCTTCTGCATCGATTCCTTTGGTTGCGAACATAGCAGTGAACCTGATGGCTTTTCTGTCGCTGCTCGCGTTCTTCAATGCTGTCCTCTCATGGCTGGGAAATATGTTTGATTACCCACAACTGAGCTTTGAGGTAAATGTTAGACTTAAAGATGAAATTGTGAATGGTTTAGTGGAAAGAAGCTGACTTTGATTCAGGTTAAGGCCTCATTCAGATGGCACTATATTAGTTATTTTGTATTAGTATTTTTAAGCAAAAATCTGGAGTAGAAAACAAACAAAGAAAAAGTATAATATAAAGAATTGTACCTCTTCCACATTTACGTTACACCCCTGATTTTGGCTTGCAAATACTAATGCAAAATACTGGCCAGAACAGGGCCATATGAATGAGGCTTAAAGCTAAACTCTCACAACTCCCCCATTACTATGTGGAATTTGCTAAATATTTGCTAAGTTTCTCATTATTTCCTGAAAGGTTAAACTGTTGTACTTTTCCTGTTGTACTCAGGGCCATAATATTAAAGTGTGCATAAACTTTTACAATTCTTTTCTCTTTTTCTCTCTGCCCTCTTTCTAGTATGTCCTCTTCCTCTTCACCCTTCCTTCTCCATAATATTCATTGTGCAATAATCTTTTTGAGTATGGGCAGTATTGATGAGGAGACAAAACAAGAGGAGAAAAACTATTAAAGAACTAGGCAGTTTTTGTTTTATAAAGTATATTACAAAGTTTGTTACCTTGACCTTCACTTCATGAAATTAAAAAAAGATCAATCTTTTTAATTCAATTTAAATTCTCAATAAAAGTGAAGTTTTATTTTTATTCCTCTAGTACTTTGGAGACAGTGAAATAGTTCTCTGTAAAAGTGGGCATGGGATTCACATGAATACCATCCACTTTGAAAGTACTGTAAAACACCGCGATTTTTCCCGCGGTGTTCTGCCGCGGCCAAATTGCGGTGTTTCCGGCCCGTGGGGACCCAGCCTAAAAGTTTAGGTACGCTTTAAGGCCCAAAGTACAAAATCTGCAGCAGGAACCACACCATAAGGGTCAGTGCACAGTTTTTTGGTGCTGATTTTGACGCTGAATCCGCCTCAAAATCAACTAATTTTAAGGATGGATTCAGCGTCAAAATTAGCACCAAAAAACTCTGTGTGCACTGACCCTGATACTATTGTCCCCTCAGGCACCACCTTCTAGATTAAAGGTTGCCAGCTAAATAATGCATGCTACAGTACTAATAGTACCATTTAGGAGACATTAATGGTATACACTGATGAGCGCCAACAAACTGATGTCTGCAATGGGACTCTTTTCCATTTGGAGGAGTTATTCTGGCTTGGCCATTATTCCCAGATTATACACTTACTTTTCTTTGAAAACCATGCATTAATGTATAGGGAGCTTTCTTAAAAAAGGAGGCGCTATGAACAAGTTCCTCTATTCCACCAATAAAGTTTTATTTCCATATTCCTTATCCAGAATTCTTAGCAGGGCTTCCATGGTTTAATAAGTCTCTCCATAACAAGAGACGTTACCTATTCTGAAAAGCAAACCAAGACATTTTAGACATCTAGCACTGGTTGGGTGAGTTTGTGAGGGGGAGTGTTTGGGGGGGGGGGGGGCAAATACATATTAATACCTATGGATTTGGAATGGGTTATTGAGTAATGTGTAGGTGTCCCAATGTTTGTCCATATAGTATATCTTTATTGTCAGAAATCATTGTAGCAAGCTGTAGAACTAGTTTTTATGCAGATCAAACTGAAGTGCAATGGGGTCTGGCCCTTGGTTGTATCGCCACCCAGCATATCTTCTCTTTCCTGACTGACATCTTCCCCTTTTAGCTGTCTCGCTGTTGTATTCAGGGAATGTCCACACATGAAACTATCATTTACCTATAAAGCAAGATACAAAACGTATACAGTATCACAAGACAAAAGTGCACACCTAAAGAATTTTTGGGGGTTTGCACTTTTGTCTTGTCATATGTGTATTACTGCTAGGCTTTAAAGTTGTGAAGTTAAGTTGCACAACAAACTTATGTTAGAACATTATAGGTATGCTTCTGATATTATTGATGTCCCTGAAATGGCACTGTTAGTAGTGTAGAATGTATTATGTAGTTGACAGACTTCCCCTTCGTCCTCTGATGTTAGTCTGAGTATTCTGTTAGACTACATTTAAGTATCTCAAAAAATTGTGTCTCGCATACATATTGTCTGCAGAAATAGTAGTATCTAAAAACTGCATCTATATTGGATCCTAATACTATGTAAAGTTAATTTTATTACAGGAAATACAGGGTGATTCAAAAAGAATGGTGCAAAATTTTAGTCTCAGCATAACTGAGAGAATGTAACAGAAATTTGAAGGGAAAAGACACACTATCTATCCATGTTATCTATACACTACATATGTTCAATGTGTTTTCCATTGGTGGCATAACAGATGACTAGGAGACAGTCCACTTCTGTCCAGAGATATACTAGGATATCATCAGATATGCACTCCACTGTTTCAGTGATACATTGTCTCCAGTTGTTCATATCCTGTGGTTGGGGAGGGGTCCTTGATATAGGCCCACAGAAAGAAGTCACAGGATTTTAGGTCTGGTGATGGTGGAGGCCAGTGCACCATTGGTGAGTCGTTGCCTCCAGCACAGCTGATCCAACATTCTGGTTGAGCTTCATTAAGGTATAGGGTATAGAGATGAGCGAACAGTGTTCTATCGAACTCATGTTCGATCGGATATTAGGCTGTTCGGCATGTTCGAATCGAATCGAACACCGCGTGGTAAAGTGCGCCATTACTCGATTCCCCTCCCACCTTCCCTGGCGCCTTTTTTGCTCCAATAACAGCGCAGGGTAGGTGGGACAGGAACTACGACACCGGTGACGTTGAAAAAAGTAGGCAAAACCCATTGGCTGCCGAAAACATGTGACCTCTAATTTAAAAGAACAGCGACGCCCAGCTTCGCGTCATTCTGAGCTTGCAATTCACCGGGGACGGAGGTTTCCGTCCAGTTAGCTAGGGCTTAGATTCTGGGTAGGCAGGGACAGGCTAGGATAGGAAGGAGAAGACAACCAACAGCTCTTATAAGAGCTAAATTCCAGGGAGAAGCTTGTCAGTGTAACGTGGCACTGACGGGCTCAATCGCCGCAACCCAGCTTTCCCAGGATCCTGAATGGAATACACTGTCAGTGTATTCCCGTATACCCGATATATACCCCCGATACCCGTTCCAACGGTGTGCCCCCCCCACCTTCACCCCAGAAATACCCTGCAAGTCCCCTAGCAATAGAATTGGGGCTATATACACCCACTATTTTTGCTACTGCCATATAGTGCCATTGTCTCACTGGGAATTCAAAGAATATATTGGGCTTACATATAACTTCAATTCCAGGGAGAAGCTTGTCAGTGTAACGTGGCACTGACGGGCTCAATCGCCGCAACCCAGCTTTCCCAGGATCCTGAATGGAATACACTGACAGTGTATTCCCGTATACCCGATATATACCCCCGATACCCGTTCCAACGGTGTGCCCCCCCACCTTCACCCCAGAAATACACTGCAAGTCCCCTAGCAATAGAATTGGGGCTATATACACCCACTATTTTTGCTACTGCCATATAGTGCCATTGTCTGACTGGGAATTCAAAGAATATATTGGGGTTACGTGCACCCACAATTTTTGCTACTGGTATATAGTGCCATTGTCTGACTGGGAATTCAAAGAATATATTGGGGTTATAAATACCCTCATTTCTTGCTACTGGTATATAGTGCCATTGTCTGACTGGGAATTCAAAGAATATATTGGGGTTACAAATAATCTCATTTCTTGCTACTGCCATATAGTGCCAGTTTCTGACTGGTAATTCAAAGAATATATTGGGGTTACGTGCACCCACAATTTTTGCTACTGGTATATAGTGCCATTGTCTGACTGGGAATTCAAAGAATATATTGGAGTTACAAATACCCTCATTTCTTGCTACTGGTATATAGTGCCATTGTCTGACTGGGAATTCAAAGAATATATTGGGGTTACAAATACCCTCATTTCTTGCTACTGGTATATAGTGCCATTGTCTGACTGGGAATTCAAAGAATATATTGGGGTTATAAATACCCTCATTTCTTGCTACTGCCATATAGTGCCAGTTTCTGACTGGTAATTCAAAGAATATATTGGGGTTACGTGCACCCACAATTTTTGCTACTGGTATATAGTGCCATTGTCTGACTGGGAATTCAAAGAATATATTGGGGTTACAAATACCCTCATTTCTTGCTACTGGTATATAGTGCCATTGTCTGACTGGGAATTCAAAGAATATATTGGGGTTACAAATACCCTCATTTCTTGCTACTGCCATATAGTGCCAGTTTCTGACTGGTAATTCAAAGAATATATTGGGGTTACGTGCACCCACAATTTTTGCTACTGGTATATAGTGCCATTGTCTCACTGGGAATTCAAAGAATATATTGGGGTTACAAATACCCTCATTTCTTGCTACTGGTATATAGTGCCATTGTCTGACTGGGAATTCAAAGAATATATTGGGGTTACAAATACCCTCATTTCTTGCTACTGGTATATAGTGCCATTGTCTGACTGGGAATTCAAAGAATATATTGGGGTTACAAATACCCTCATTTCTTGCTACTGGTATATAGTGCCATTGTCTGACTGGGAATTCAAAGAATATATTGGGGTTATAAATACCCTCATTTCTTGCTACTGGTATATAGTGCCATTGTCTGACTGGGAATTCAAAGAATATATTGGGGTTATAAATACCCTCATTTCTTGCTACTGGTATATAGTGCCATTGTCTGACTGGGAATTCAAAGAATATATTGGGGTTACAAATACCCTCATTTCTTGCTACTGCCATATAGTGCCAGTTTCTGACTGGTAATTCAAAGAATATATTGGGGTTACGTGCACCCACAATTTTTGCTACTGGTATATAGTGCCATTGTCTGACTGGGAATTCAAAGAATATATTGGAGTTACAAATACCCTCATTTCTTGCTACTGGTATATAGTGCCATTGTCTGACTGGGAATTTAAAGAATATATTGGGGTTACAAATACCCTCATTTCTTGCTACTGGTGTATAGTGCCATTGTCTGACTGGGAATTCAAAGAATATATTGGGGTTATAAATACCCTCATTTCTTGCTACTGGTATATAGTGCCATTGTCTGACTGGGAATTCAAAGAATATATTGGGGTTACAAATAATCTCATTTCTTGCTACTGCCATATAGTGCCAGTTTCTGACTGGTAATTCAAACAATATATTGGGGTTACGTGCACCCACAATTTTTGCTACTGGTATATAGTGCCATTGTCTGACTGGGATTTCAAAGAATATATTGGAGTTACAAATACCCTCATTTCTTGCTACTGGTATATAGTGCCATTGTCTGACTGGGAATTCAAAGAATATATTGGGGTTACAAATACCCTCATTTCTTGCTACTGGTATATAGTGCCATTGTCTGACTGGGAATTCAAAGAATATATTGGGGTTATAAATACCCTCATTTCTTGCTACTGCCATATAGTGCCAGTTTCTGACTGGTAATTCAAAGAATATATTGGGGTTACGTGCACCCACAATTTTTGCTACTGGTATATAGTGCCATTGTCTGACTGGGAATTCAAAGAATATATTGGGGTTACAAATACCCTCATTTCTTGCTACTGGTATATAGTGCCATTGTCTGACTGGGAATTCAAAGAATATATTGGGGTTACAAATACCCTCATTTCTTGCTACTGGTATATAGTGCCATTGTCTGACTGGGAATTCAAAGAATATATTGGGGTTATAAATACCCTCATTTCTTGCTACTGCCATATAGTGCCAGTTTCTGACTGGTAATTCAAAGAATATATTGGGGTTATAAATACCCTCATTTCTTGCTACTGGTATATAGTGCCATTGTCTGACTGGGAATTCAAAGAATATATTGGGGTTACGTGCACCCACAATTTTTGCTACTGGTATATAGTGCCAATTTCTAACTGGGAATTCAAAATGCGCAAGGCTCCCGGAAAGGGACGTGGACGAGGCCGTGGGCGAGGTCGGGGGAATGGTTCTGGGGAGCAAGGTAGCAGTGAAGCCACAGGGCGTCCCGTGCCTACTCCTGTGGGGCAGCAAGCATTGCGCCACTCCACAGTGCCAGGGTTGCTTGCCACATTAACTAAACTGCAGGGTACAAACCTTAGTAGGCCCGAGAACCAGGAACAGGTCTTGCAATGGCTGTCAGAGAACCCTTACAGCACATTGTCCAGCAGCCATTCAGACTCTGCCTCCTCTCCTCCTATTACCCAACAGTCTTGTCCTCCTTCCTCCCAAAATTCCCAAGCTTCACAGAACAATAACCCCAACTGTCCCTGCTCCCCAGAGCTGTTCTCCGCTCCTTTCATTGTCCCTCAACCTGCCTCTCCACATCACGATTCCACGAACCTAACAGAGGAGCATCTGTGTCCAGATGCTCAAACACTAGAGTCTCCTCCATCTCCGTTCGATTTGGTGGTGGATGACCAGCAACCCACCCTCATCGACGATGATGGGACGCAGTTGCCGTCAGGGCATCCAGTTGACCGGCGCATTGTGCGGGAGGAGGAGATGAGACAGGAGTTGGAAGAGGAAGTGGTGGATGATGAGGACACTGACCCGACCTGGACAGGGGGGATGTCAAGCGGGGAAAGTAGTGTGGATGTTGAGGCAGGTGCAGCACCAAAAAGGGTAGCTAGAGGCAGAGGCAGAGGTCAGCAGCTTAGGCGAAGCCAGGCCACACCCGGAATCTCCCAAGATGTTCCAGTTCGTACCCAGCCCCGAAAAACTCCCACCTCGAGGGCACGTTTCTCGAAGGTGTGGAGTTTTTTCAAGGAATGCGCCGAGGACAGATATAGTGTTGTCTGCACAATTTGCCTCTCGAAATTGATTAGGGGCTCTGAGAAGAGCAACCTGTCCACCACTTCAATGCGCCGTCATTTGGAATCCAAGCACTGGAATCAGTGGCAGGCAGCAACGGCAGGACAAAGGCCGCCTGCCGTTCACGCCACTGCCACTGCCTCTGCCACTGCCTCTGCCTCTGCCTCTGCCACTGCTGACTGTGCTGGTGATGCACTCCAGAGGACGAGCCAGGACACCACTTCATCTGCCTCCGCCACTTTGTTGACTTCTCCCTCATCCTCCCCTGTTCCTGTCTTATCTCCTTCTCCTGCACCATCAAAGGCACATCAGGCGCTTCTTTACAATAACCCACCATCTCTCAGACATTGGAGCGGCGGCAGAAATACACTGCTAACCACCCACACGCGCAAGCCTTGAACGCCAACATCGCTAAACTGCTGGCCCAGGAGATGTTGGCGTTCCGGCTTGTTGAAACTCCCGCCTTCCTGGACCTGATGGCAACTGCGGCACCTCGCTATGCCGTCCCTAGCCGTCACTACTTCTCCCGGTGTGCCCGCCTTGCACCAGCACGTGTCACTCAACATCAGGCGAGCCCTTAGTTCCGCGCTTTGCACAAAGGTCCACTTGACCACCGACGCGTGGACAAGTGCATGCGGACAGGGACGCTACATTTCACTGACGGCACACTGGGTGAATGTAGTTGAGGCTGGGACTGCTTCCCAAACTGGCCCGGTGTACCTCGTCTCCCCGCCTAACATTCCTGGCAGGGACACGAGAAGAACACCCCCCTCCTCCTCCTCCTCTACCGCCTCCTCCTCCGCCACCGCCTCCTCCTCCGCCACCGCCTCCTCCTCCGCTGTTAGATTGACCCCAGCTACGAGTTGGAAACGTTGCAGCACTGGCGTTGGTAGACGTCAGCAGGCTGTGCTGAAGCTGATCAGCTTGGGGGACAGACAGCACACTGCCTCCGAGGTGAGGGATGCCCTCCTCGATGAGACGGCAATATGGTTTGAGCCGCTGCACCTGGGCCCAGGCATGGTCGTTTGTGATAACGGCCGGAACCTGGTAGCAGCTCTGGAGCTTGCCGGACTCCAACATGTTCCATGCCTGGCCCACGTCTTCAACCTAGTGGTGCAACGTTTCCTAAAGAGCTACCCCAATGTTCCAGAGCTACTGGTGAAAGTGCGGCGCATGTGCGCCCACTTTCGCAAGTCGACAGTAGCCGCTGCTAGCTTAAAATCTCTCCAGCAACGCCTGCATGTGCCACAACACCGGCTTTTGTGCGACGTCCCCACACGCTGGAACTCAACGTTTCAGATGTTGAATAGAGTGGTTGAGCAGCAGAGACCTTTGATGGAATACCAGCTACAAAACCCTAGGGTGCCACAAAGTCAGCTGCCTCAGTTTCACATCCATGAGTGGCCATGGATGAGAGACCTTTGTGACATCCTACGGGTCTTTGAGGAGTCCACAAGGAGGGTGAGCTCTGAGGATGCGATGGTGAGCCTTACAATCCCGCTCTTGTGTGTTCTGAGAGAATCCCTGATTGACATCAGGGATAACTCAGATCACACAGAGGAGTTAGGGATAGCATCCGATCCGTCACAGCTGGAGAGTAGGTCCACACATCTGTCCGCTTCACTGCGTTTAATGGAGGAGGAGGAGGAGGAGGAGGAGGAGGAAGAAGAGTTGTCCGATGATGTGATGGTGATACAGGAGGCTTCCGGGCAACTTCGAATCGTCCCATTGTTGCAGCGCGGATGGGTAGACATGGAGGATGAGGAGGAAATGGAGATTGAACTTTTCGGTGGGGCCAGAGGAGTCATGCCAACTAACACTGTGGCAGACATGGCTGAGTTCATGTTGGGGTGCTTTACAACCGACAAGCGTATTGTCAAAATCATGGAGGACAACCAGTACTGGATCTTTGCTATCCTTGACCCCCGGTATAAAAACAACATCTCGTCTTTTATTCCGGTAGAGGGGAGGGCCAATCGCATCAATGCTTGCCACAGGCAATTGGTGCAGAATATGATGGAGATGTTTCCAGCATGTGACGTTGGCGGCAGGGAGGGCAGTTCCTCCAGTAGGCAACCAAGTTCTCACCGGTCCACACAAACGAGGGGCACACTGTCTAAGGTCTGGGACACCTTGATGGCACCCCCTCGCCAAAGTGCCGCCACGGAGGGTCCTAGTGTCACCAGGCGTGAGAAGTATAGGCGCATGTTGCGGGAATACCTTTCCGACCACAGCCCTGTCCTCTCCGACCCCTCTGCGCCCTACACGTATTGGGTGTCGAAGTTGGACCTGTGGCTTGAACTTGCCCTATATGCCTTGGAGGTGCTGTCCTGTCCTGCCGCCAGCGTCCTATCTGAGAGGGTGTTCAGTGCAGCCGGTGGCATCATCACTGACAAGCGCACCCGTCTGTCAGCTGAGAGTGCCGACCGGCTCACTTTGATAAAAATGAACCACCACTGGATAGAGCCTTCATTTTTGTGCCCACCTGTGTAAAGCACCCCAACATGAAACTCCATGTCTGTACTCAACCTCTCCAATTCCTCCGCATCCTCATACTCATCCACCATAAGCGTTGCACAATTCTGCTAATACTAGGCTCCCTCCACCCTGATTTCCCCCAACTCTGCTGGTTAGAGGCTCCCTCCACCCTGATTTCCACCAACTCTGCTGGTTAGAGGCTCCCTCCACCCTGCTTTCCCACAACTCTGCTGGTTAGAGGCTCCCTCCACCCTGCTTTCCCACAACTCTGCTGGTTAGAGGCTCCCTCCACCCTGCTTTCCCACATCTCTGCTGGTTAGAGGCTCCCTCCACCCTGATTTCCACCAACTCTGCTGGTTAGAGGCTCCCTCCACCCTGCTTTCCCACAACTCTGCTGGTTAGAGGCTCCCTCCACCCTGATTTCCACCAACTCTGCTGGTTAGAGGCTCCCTCCACCATGAATTGGTCCAAACTGGGCTGTTTAGCGGCTCCCTCCACCATGAATTGGTCCAAACTGGGGTTTTTAGAGGCTCCCTCCACCATGAATTGGTCCAAACTGGGCTGTTTAGAGGCTCCCTCCACCATGAATTGGTCCAAACTGGGGTTTTTAGAGGCTCCCTCCACCATGAATTGGTCCAAACTGGGCTGGTTAGAGGCTCCCTCCACCATGAATTTGCCCAAACTGGGCTGTTTAGAGGCTCCCTCCACCATGAATTTGCCCAAACTGGCCTGTTTAGAGGCTTCCTCCACCATGAATTGGTCCAAACTGGGGTTTTTAGAGGCTCCCTCCACCATGAATTGGTCCAAACTGGGCTGTTTAGAGGCTCCCTCCATCATGAATTGGTCCAAACTGGGGTTTTTAGAGGCTCCCTCCACCATGAATTGGTCCAAACTGGGCTGGTTAGAGGCTCCCTCCACCATGAATTTGCCCAAACTGGGCTGTTTAGAGGCTCCCTCCACCATGAATTGGTCCAAACTGGGGTTTTTAGAGGCTCCCTCCACCATGAATTTGCCCAAACTGGGCTGTTTAGAGGCTCCCTCCACCATGAATTGGTCCAAACTGGGGTTTTTAGAGGCTCCCTCCACCATGAATTTGCCCAAACTGGGCTGTTTAGAGGCTCCCTCCACCATGAATTTGCCCAAACTGAGCTGTTTAGAGGCTCCCCCCACCATGAATTGGTCCAAACTGGGGTTTTTAGAGGCTCCCTCCACCATGAATTGGTCCAAACTGGGGTTTTTTTAGAGGCTCCCTCCACCATGAATTTGCCCAAACTGGGCTGTTTAAAAGCGTCCCTCCATCATGAATTGGTCCAAACTGGGGTTTTTAGAGGCTCCCTCCACCATGAATTGGTCCAAACTGGGGTTTTTAGAGGCTCCCTCCACCATGAATTGGTCCAAACTGGGGTTTTTAGAGGCTCCCTCCACCATGAATTTGCCCAAACTGGGCTGTTTAGAGGCTCCCTCCACCATGAATTTGCCCAAACTGGGCTGTTTAGAGGCTCCCTCCACCATGAATTGGTCCAAACTGGGGTTTTTAGAGGCTCCCTCCACCATGAATTGGTCCAAACTGGGGGTTTTTAGAGGCTCCCTCCACCATGAATTTGCCCAAACTGGGCTGTTTAGAGGCTCCCTCCACCATGAATTTGTCCAAACTGGGGTTTTTAGAGGCTCCCTCCACTATGAATTGGTCCAAACTGGGCTGTTTAGAGGCTCCCTCCACCATGAATTGGTCCAAACTGGGGTTTTTAGAGGCTCCCTCCACCATGAATTGGTCCAAACTGGGGTTTTTAGAGGCTCCCTCCACCATGAATTTGCCCAAACTGGGCTGTTTAGAGGCTCCCTCCACCATGAATTGGTCCAAACTGGGCTGTTTAGAGGCTCCCTCCACCATGAATTGGTCCAAACTGGGGTTTTTAGAGGCTCCCTCCACCATGAATTGGTCCAAACTGGGGTTTTTAGAGGCTCCCTCCACCATGAATTTGCCCAAACTGGGCTGTTTAGAGGCTCCCTCCACCATGTATTTGCCCAAACTGAGCTGTTTAGAGGCTCCCTCCACCATGAATTGGTCCAAACTGGGGTTTTTAGAGGCTCCCTCCACCATGAATTGGTCCAAACTGGGCTGGTTAGAGGCTCCCTCCACCATGAATTTGCCCAAACTGGGCTGTTTAGAGGCTCCCTCCACCATGAATTTGCCCAAACTGGCCTGTTTAGAGGCTCCCTCCACCATGAATTGGTCCAAACTGGGGTTTTTAGAGGCTCTCTCCACCATGAATTGGTCCAAACTGGGCTGTTTAGAGGCTCCCTCCATCATGAATTGGTCCAAACTGGGGTTTTTAGAGGCTCCCTCCACCATGAATTGGTCCAAACTGGGCTGGTTAGAGGCTCCCTCCACCATGAATTTGCCCAAACTGGGCTGTTTAGAGGCTCCCTCCACCATGAATTGGTCCAAACTGGGGTTTTTAGAGGCTCCCTCCACCATGAATTTGCCCAAACTGAGCTGTTTAGAGGCTCCCTCCACCATGAATTGGTCCAAACTGGGGTTTTTAGAGGCTCCCTCCACCATGAATTGGTCCAAACTGGGGGTTTTTAGAGGCTCCCTCCACCATGAATTTGCCCAAACTGGGCTGTTTAGAGGCTCCCTCCATCATGAATTGGTCCAAACTGGGGTTTTTAGAGGCTCCCTCCACCATGAATTGGTCCAAACTGGGGTTTTTAGAGGCTCCCTCCACCATGAATTGGTCCAAACTGGGGTTTTTAGAGGCTCCCTCCACCATGAATTTGCCCAAACTGGGCTGTTTAGAGGCTCCCTCCACCATGAATTTGCCCAAACTGGGCTGTTTAGAGGCTCCCTCCACCATGAATTGGTCCAAACTGGGGTTTTTAGAGGCTCCCTCCACCATGAATTGGTCCAAACTGGGGGTTTTTAGAGGCTCCCTCCACCATGAATTTGCCCAATCTGGGCTGTTTAGAGGCTCCCTCCATCATGAATTGGTCCAAACTGGGGTTTTTAGAGGCTCCCTCCACCATGAATTGGTCCAAACTGGGGTTTTTAGAGGCTCCCTCCACCATGAATTGGTCCAAACTGGGGTTTTTAGAGGCTCCCTCCACCATGAATTGGTCCAAACTGGGCTGTTTAGAGGCTCCCTCCACCATGAATTGGTCCAAACTGGGTTTTTTAGAGGCTCCCTCCACCATGAATTGGTCCAAACTGGGCTGTTTAGAGGCTCCCTCCACCATGAATTGGTCCAAACTGGGGTTTTTAGAGGCTCCCTCCACCATGAATTTGCCCAAACTCTGCTGGTTAGAGGCTCAATCCACCCTGATTTTCAAAACAAATGTTGGTGCCAACCTCAACTTACTACAAGGGCCAAATTCACTGCTGGTGACAAGCTCTCCTCACTGCAAGTGCCAAATACACATGTTTCAAGGTGTTTTCCTACTGTCAGAGAGGTGGTATTGAGTGTGTAAAGTGTGTAGTTGTTAGGCTGTGATGTTGGGGTAATAGAGGGTCTTTGGTGTGTTAGATGCCCCCAGACATGCTTCCCCTGCTGTCCCAGTGTCATTCCAGAGGTGTTGGTATCATTTCCTGGGGTGTCATAGTGGACTTGGTGACCCTCCAGACACGGATTTGGGTTTCCCCCTTAACGAGTATCTGTTCCCCATAGACTATAATGGGGTTCGAAACCCGTTCGAACACACGAACATTGAGCGGCTGTTCGAATCGAATTTCGAACCTCGAACATTTTAGTGTTCGCTCATCTCTAATAGGGTATATTAGGCAGATCTTTCGCTATGTGTAACATAAGCCTTTCCATTAACATGTCCAGATAGGAGTGGCCAAGCATCCTTGGCAAGAAAGCAGGGACCAAAATCATTGCATCTGCTCATTGCACAGAATACACTTAAGCTAAGGCCCAATGTAGCGAAACACAGCAAAAAAAGGACGGCAGAAATGCATCATGGTTTTTTTCCTACAGCATTTTTCATTGGATTTTTTTGGAGTTTTTCTCTGCAAACTTTCTGCCCCTACTAAACCTATGGGGAAACCGCCAGTGTTTCCGCAGGTATAATTGACATGCCGTGATTTTAAAAAATGTGGGTGTTTTTGAAAACAAAGCTTTTCTGCTGCAGATTTTTTTCTGCAATATGTAGATGGGATTAGTTAGAATCCCATTCACTTTGCAGGTACTGTAAAATACATCGTTTTTTGCCGCCTTGTTTCTGCAGTGGCAAAAATGCTGTGCATTACCAACGTGAGGCTTCAGCATTACTTACTGGGTGATTCCTTCATGTTGTCAATAAGGTCACATGTTTTTTCTGAAGCCCAAATTCTAACATTGTGGCAATTGACCTCCCCAATGAGGTTAAAGGTAGCGACATCACTGAACACCAGTCTGTTATAGAATTCATCTTCTTCCAATAGGCGCTGCAAATTAATACAAAGCAGTGTTTTTGTTTGCTGTCTGGCTTCAGCTCTTGAATCAGAATGGTTTTCACAAACCTTTTTGTAAGATACGCCATACCGTGGTTTGTGGCAATGTGGAATACACTTGTACAAGGCTCGAATCTTCTTCACTGTCTCTTCTGAAGTCTTTAGATGGCCCGGACTTCTCCCATGACATAAACACCCAGTAGTTTTGAATTGTTTCACTCAATGCAAAATGTATTTTCTATGTGGAGCACATTTACCAAATGTCACAACAGACCCCGCTCTTGCAAATTCTAACACACAGAAAGCTTTTGATGTCTTGCTTTGATGTCACCATGTTATGTTACCCTATGTAAGAACATTTCACATTGGGCTCCTGAAAAATATAAGCTGTGCTGTGATTGGTTGCTGTGGGAAACGAAACTATTTACCACTAGAGATGAGCGAACACTGTTCGGAACAGCCGTTCCGAACAGCACGCTCCCAGCACGCTCCTATAGAAATGAATGGAAGCGGCCGGCACGTGGGAGGTTAAGCGGCCGTCCTGCCGGCAAAGTCTGCGTCCCAGGTGCTTCCATTCATTTCTATGGGAGCGTGCTGTTCGGATTGGCTGATCCGAACAGTGTTCGCTCATCTTTATTTACCACTGATGTCTCTTTAAGTACAGGCCTTTGCACCATCCTTTATGAATCACTCTGTATATTATAATCTCTCCAGAACATGTATTCCAACCTCAACCTGTAGGAGTACATTGAACTTGCCCAGGATAAGCACAAATGAACTATATCAAAGTATATTAATAAATAATATGGACATACTGTGTATAAACATAACTGTTGTTTGTTTTCTTTGTGCAGATAATATGTTCCTATGTCTTCATGCCCTTCTCTTTTATGATGGGTGTAGACTGGGAAGATAGCTTCATAGTTGGAAAACTTATAGGATACAAGACATTTTTTAATGAGTTTGTTGCATATGAATACCTTGCTGGGCTTATTAAGAAGAGGAAGGAAAATGGACCTCTGCTTCTAAATGGAGTAAAGCAATATATGTCAGTAAGTATGATTCTGCCCAAACTTTATTGTATTAGATAGTCTGGTGAGAAATGAAAGCCTTCTAAATATCTAATATTCTTAGCGGCAAACCATTCTCTTAAAGAGGACCTTTCACCTCCTCGGGCATATTCGGTGTAATACACTGAAAGGAAGCCAATAGTGCGGTGAATTCAGCACACTATCACTTTTCCTGTTTTGTGCCTCCACTGAAGAGTTATCGGTGCCGGTACCGTAGGTCTTCACTGTCAGAAGGGCGTTTCTGACAGTCTGTGAGGAACGCCCCTCCTCACGGTAGCATCTTATTTCGCTGTATTGTGAGAGGGGGCTTTCCTTACCACCCAGCCATGAGATTGAGCAGTGAGGAACGCCCCCATACCCATAGCTATGGCACTCATAGCTCTTCAGCGGGGGCACAGAATGGGAAAGCCAATAGTGCATTGAATTCAGCGCAATGACGGCTTTCTTCTGGTGCATTACATCACATGTGCCCGAGGACGTGAGAGCTCCTCTTTAAGCACAAAAAATTGGATCTATTCTATAGTAAGTAAAATATGTTGTCAGTGAGTACTGTATATATATATGTATTAAGCTTTTAACATGAGAGTTAGGGGGAGTTCACACTAACATTACTAAAGTCCGTTGCTGTCTTCCATCATAAGATGACGGACTTTATCTTCCACTACAAAGCTTACAAAGCTAGCTTCCATCATGTTGTTTACATTAGTATCAATGGGAACGGAGACAGAATCTGTCTGTGATGCTAAACTCTGTTGCTGTCATCCTATGGCGCAAAACAGTGACAGACTTTAGTAGTGTGAACGCCCCCTTAGACATTCTACTAATTGGTTACCTGTAAATATTCCATTTTATTCTTACTAAAGTAGATACACTTTCAAATTATCCTCTTGACTATTTGGTGGCTCCGTGGTTAGCATTATAGCCTTGCAACGCTGGAGTCCTGGGTTTGAATCTGACCAAAGACAACATCTTCAAGGAGTTTGTGTGTTTTCTGTGGGTTTCCTCCCACACTCCAAACACATATTGATAGGGAATGTATATTGTGAGCCCTGTATGGGACAGTGACTGCCAATATCTGTAAAGTGCTGCAGAAAATGATAGAGCTATATAACTATATATATATATATATATATATATATACATATATATATTCAAATATATTTTCAATTAAACCTATAAATAGAAGCCAAAAATCCATTTTTTAATTGTTTGACGGGTTTTGGTTATTCTCATTCTTGTTATGTCTTCTGTTTTAGATTCGGTCTGAAGTTATTGCAACATATGCTTTGTGTGGATTTGCAAATTTTGGCTCCTTAGGAATCACTATTGGTGGATTATGTACGTACATATATTTTATTCTATATGTGTCATGTTAACCACATGAGGACCGCCGTACGTAAATTTACGGCCTCATGTGCTGGTACCTAAAGACCGGACTATTGCCGAAATACATCCGGCCTTTAGGTACCTTTCTGGCGGGGGGAGGGGTGCGGGGGGGGGGGGGGGGTTAGGTGTTACTAACACCTAAGCCCTTCCTCCATAACGTCCAGTCGGAACTGAGTCCGACTGGACGTGTTAACCCTTTCGATCGCGCCGTCAAACATCACGGCGCGATCGAAAGGGATCCGCCGACAATTGAAAGGGATCGGCACCCCCCGCGGCGAGATCGGGGGGTGCCGATGTCAGTAAAAGGTAGTCTGGGGTCTGGCCAGTGACCCCAGACTACCGGAGCCCCCACATACCTGGTGATCCTGCCAGACGGTGGAGGAAGTGAGCGATGCAGCTCACTTCCTCTGCAGCTTACAGGACACGAGCAGGCTCATGTCCTGCTCGTGTCCTGTCTGCTATTGTGCAGAATCAGTTGATGCTTTCATCAAAGCATCAACTGATTCAAGTGTCCTAAAGGGACAGATGAAAAAGTTAAAAAAAAAAGTTAAAAAAAAAAAATTAAGTGTATGAAAAAAGTAATAAAGTTCTGAAGTCCAAAAATCCCTTTTTTCTATACAAAATGAATTATATAAAAAAAAGCACTAAAAATTAAAAAAAGCAATGCATATTTGGTATCGCCGCATCCGTAACAACCTGTACAATAAAACTGAAATAATATTTAATGTACACGGTGAACGTCGGAAAAAAAAAACGGAAAAAACTCGCCGGAAGTAATGATTTTTTGTCATCTCATCCTACAAAATATGCTATAAAAAGTGATCAAAAAGTCATATTCACCCCACAACAGTGCCAATAAAAAGCGCACATTTTCCCGCAAAAAATAAGCCCTCAACCAACACTGTCAACCGAAAAATAAAAATGTTACGCCTCTCAGAAGATGGCGATGCAAAAAACATTGATTTATGTCCCCATATGTGTTTTTGTTCAGCAGACTTAGTATTGCATAAAAAAATAACATAAATGAGGTATCGCCGTAACCGTACTGACCCGCAGAATAAAGGACACATGTCACTTATACTGTACGCTG
Organism: Leptodactylus fuscus; assembly: GCF_031893055.1. Lineage (NCBI taxonomy): Eukaryota > Metazoa > Chordata > Amphibia > Anura > Leptodactylidae > Leptodactylus > Leptodactylus fuscus. The sequence goes on from NC_134265.1 coordinate 144,945,159, forward strand.
CATGGTGAAAAATTTAAAATGTAAAACTCAATGCAGGATTGATTTTTTTTTTTTAATCCAGCAAGAAAGAGTTAATAAAATGTATTCTATAAGTTGTAGGCACCCAAAAATGGTGTCATTACAAAATGCATTTCATCCCGCAAACAACAAGCCCTTATATGGCCGCGTCACCAGAAAAATAAAGAAATTATAGCATCTAGCAATGTCAAGGCAAAACCCCCCAAAAATCGCCAAATTATTAGAACACAACTGGCTGCGGCAGGTAGGGAATATATAAGCTGTGCGAGCGAATATCAGGGGACACCCCAGATTTACAGCTTATGAGGGAAAAGACACCAGAAGTGACCCCCAAAGTGACCCCCAGAGTGACTCCCCCAAACATAGGAGCTACTGGGACATAGTAGGGAATTTGGTGTTTGCAATGTTCTCCGCACAGCTTATATATTCCCTCTTCACCATCCGCTGTGCAGTCACGTCTGGGATACTAATACTCACTACACCCCCTGATAAATTCTTTGAGGGGTGCAGTTTTCAAAATGGGGTCACTCCTTTGGGGAATCCGCTTTCCTGGTACCTTACAAGCTCTACAAACATGACATGGCGTTCAAATACCAAACATCCAAATCTGTGCTCCAAAAGCCGCATAGCGCTCCTTCGCTTCTGCGCCCTGCTGTGCGCCCAAACTGCAGTTTATGCCACATGTATGACACATGTATGACACTGGTGTACCCAGGATAACGGACGTAATGTCATATGTGGGTATAAACTGATATTAGGGCACAGCTGGACGCAAAAGGGAAGAAGGGTTATTGGGTTTTTGGAGCACAGACGGTTTGGTTTTTGGATGCCATGACACTTTTGCAGAGCTGAAACGCCAGTAAAGTGGAATCCCCTGATATGAGACCTTATTTTGGAAACTACACCCCTGAAGGATTTATCCAGGGGTAGAGAGAGCATTTTTAACCCCCAAGTGTTGCTATAACTTATTATCCATAAATGAATACGAAGCTGATTGTGAGAGGTGAAAAATGACAATTTTTCCAGGAATCCGTCATTTCAGTGCGTAACATGTTGTGCCCATCTTGTATCAGAGATGAACGCTCTAAAAGCTGTTGTGCCCAGGATACCCACTTACCAGTTTTTGGAGTGTCTCTGCTGACATAAGTTGGGCACAACATATCGGGCACTAAAATGGCGAATCTCTGGAAAATTTTCATTTTTAACTTCTCATTATCAGCTGTGATTTCATTTCTGGAAACTAAATAAATGTAACACTCGGGTTAAAAGTGCTCGCTACACCACTTGATAAATCCCATGAGTGGGGTAGTGTCCAAAATGGGGTGACATGTCTGCAGATTCCACTTTATTGGCAATTCAGGGGCTTTGCAAAAGTGGCATGACGTCCAAAAACCAAACTATGCTCCAAAAACCAAAAGCGCTCCTTCCCTTCTGTGCCCGGCTGTGCCCAAACAGCCATTTATACCCACATATGGCATTAAGTACGTTATCCGGGGTACACCAGTGTCATACATGTGGGTATACACCGCTATTTGGGTACCCAGCAGGACGGAGATGTGAAGGAGCGATATGTGCTTTTGGAGTGCAGATTTAGATTCTTTGTTTTTGGACACCACGTCACATTTGCAGAGGCCCTAAAATTGTCCCTACAAAATGGGGTCACTTCTTGGTGAATTCCAGTTTACTGTCACCTGTGTAGTTTCTAAAATGGGGTCACAATGGGGGGTTTCCATTGTATTGATACTTTAGGGGCTCAGCTAATGCGACATGGCACCTGAGAACTATTCCAGCCACATCTGCTTTCTAAAAGCCAAATAGCGCTCTTTCCATTCTGAGCCCCACCGTATACCCATACAGCAGATTATGGCCACATATGGGGTATTGCCGTGTTAAGAAGAAATTGTGTAACAAACTCTGGGGGGCTTTTAATTCTTCAGTTACTTGCAAAATTAAAAATATGGCGCTAAATGGACGATTAATTGGAAAAAAAAGTAATTTTTCATTTTTACGTCCCATTGTTAATAAAATCTGTGAATCAGCTGTGAGGCCAAAATGCTCACCAAACCCCTAGATAAATTCTATGAGGGGTGTAGTTTCCAAAATGGGGTCACTTTTAGGGGGTTTCCACTTTATTGGTACACTAGGGGCTCTGCAAATGCGACATGGCACCTGAAAAATATTCCAGCAAAATCTGCCCTTCAAAAGCCGAACAGCGCTCTTTCCATTCTGAGCCCCGCCATGTTCCCATACAGTAGATTATGGCCACATATTTTTCTCCTTTATCCTCTTGTGAAAATGAAAAATTTGGGGCTAAATTGACAGTTTGTTGGAAAAAAAGTAAATTTTCATTTTCATGTCCCAATGTTAATAAAATCTGTGAAACAGCTGTAGGGTCGAAATGCTCACTCTACCCTTTGATATGTTCTGTGGGGGGTGTAGTTTCCAAAATGGGGTCACTTTTAGGGGGTTTCCACTGTATTGGTTCTCTAGGGGCTCTGCTAATGCGACATGGCACCTAAAAATTATTCCAGCAAAATCTGCCATCCAAAAGCAAAATAGCGCTCCTTCCATTCTGAGCTCCGCCATGTACCCATACAGCAGATTATGGCCACATATGGGGTATTGCCGTATTCAGGATAAATTGTTTAACAAACTTTGGGGGGCTTTTACTCCTTTAACCCCTTGTGAAAATGAAAACTTTGGGGATAAAGTGACATTTTAGTAATTTTTCTTTTACACATCCCAATGTTAGTAAAATCTGTGAAACAACTGTAGGGTCTAAATACTCACTATACCCCTTGATGAATTCTGTGAGGGGTGTAGATTCTAAAATGGGGTCACTTTTGGGGGGTTTCCATTGTTTTGGTACGCTAAGGGCTCTGCAAATGCGACATGGTGCCTGAAAATTATTCCAGCAAAATCTGCTGTTCAAACACCCAGTGTCGCTCCTTCCCTTTCGTGCACTGCCGTGTGCCCAAAAATCAGTTTACACCCACATGTGGGGTATTTCTGTGCATGGGAGAAATTGCATAACAAAATGTGAGATGCATTTTCTCCTTTAACCCTTTGTGAATGTGATAATTTTAGGTCTAAATGAATGTATTAGTGAAAAAAAATGAAATGTCTAAATTTGACCTCCATATTATTTTTATTCTTATGAAATGCTTAAAGGGTTAACAAACATCCCAAATGCTGTTTTGAATAATTTGAGGGGTGCAGTTTTGAAAATGGGGTGATTTATGGGGGTTTCTATTATATAGGCCTTTATAATTCCTTTCAGAACTGAAGTGTTCCCTAAAAAATTAGTTTGAGGAATTTTCTTGTAAATCTGAAAAATCGCTGTTACACTTGTAAGCCTTGTAACATCCAAAATGAATTAAAAGACAATCAAAAGATGATGCCAATATAAAGCAGAGATATGGGAGATAATATTTATTCATGTATTTGAATGGTATGACTATCTGCCTGAAAAGCAGAGAATTTCACATTTTGAAAATTGCAATTTTTTCCAAATTTCCATCAAATTTGCTAGTTTTTTTATAAATAAATACAAAAATATTGATTAGTGTTTACCACTAACATGAAGTATAATGTGTTACGAAAAAACAATCTCAAAATCACTTGTGTAAGTTAAAGCGTCTCAAAGTTATTGCCATTTAAAGTGACACATGTCAGTTTTGAAAAAAGAGGCCCGGTCCTTAATGTACTTCTAGGCCTGGTCCTTAACCGGTTAAAGTGTTGGAGTCCCTTTACAATTGCCTAAAACAAGCTCGAATTAGCAATATAGAAAGTCGATCAGTGTTTACTCAGTCAATCCCTCCTCTCCTATACATAATACAGTAATATATATATATATATATATATATATATATATATATATATATATATATACATACAGTGGGGCAAAAAAGTATTTAGTCAGTCACCAATAGTGCAAGTTCCACCACTTAAAAAGATGAGAGGCGTCTGTAATTTACATCATAGGTAGACCTCAACTATGAGAGACAAAATGAGAAAACAAATCCAGAAAATCACATTGTCTGATTTTGTAAGAATTTATTTTCAAATTATGGTGGAAAATAAGTATTTGGTCAGTAACAAAATTTCATCTCAATACTTTGTTATATATCCTTTGTTGGCAATGACAGAGGTCAAACGTTTTCTGTAAGTCTTCACAAGGTTGGCCCACACTGTTGTTGGTATGTTGGCCCATTCCTCCATGCAGATCTCCTCTAGAGCAGTGATGTTTTGGGGCTGTCGCTTGGCAACACAGACTTTCAACTCCCTCCAAAGATTTTCTATAGGGTTGAGATCTGGAGACTGGCTAGGCCACTCCAGAACCTTGAAATGCTTCTTACAAAGCCACTCCTTCATTGCCCTGGTGGTGTGCTTTGGATCATTGTCATGTTGAAAGACCCAGCCACGTTTCATCTTCAATGCCCTTGTTGATGGAAGGAGGTTTGCACTCAAAATCTCACGATACATGGCCCCATTCATTCTTTCATGTACCCGGATCAGTCGTCCTGGCCCCTTTGCAGAGAAACAGCCCCAAAACATGATATTTCCACCCCCATGCTTTATAGTAGGTATGGTGTTTGATGGATGCAATTCAGTATTCTTTTTCCCCTAAACACAAAAAGTTGTGTTTCTACCAATCAGTTCCAGTTTGGTTTCATCAGACCATAGGACATTCTCCCAATACTCTTCTGGATCATCCAAATGCTCTCTAGCAAACTTCAGACGGGCCCGGACATGTACTGGCTTAAGCAGTGGGACACGTCTGGCACTGCAGGATCTGAGTCCCTGGCAGCGTAGTGTGTTACTGATGGTAGGCTTTGTTACATTGGTCCCAGCTCTCTGCAGTTCATTCACTAGGTCCCCCCGGGTGGTTTTGGGATTTTTGCTCACCGTTCTTGTGATCATTTTGACCCCACGGGGTGAGATTTTGCGTGGAGCCCAAGATCGAGGGAGATTATCAGTGGTCTTGTATGTCTTTCATTTTCTAATTATTGCTCCCACAGTTGATTTCTTCAATCCAAGCTGGTTGCCTATTGCAGATTCAGTGTTCCCAGCCTGGTACAGGGCTACAATTTTGTTTCTGGTGTCCTTTGACAGCTCTTTGGTCTTCACCATAGTGGAGTTTGGAGTCTGACTGTTTGAGGGTGTGCACAGGTGTCTTTTTATACTGATAAGTTTAAACAGGTGCCATTACTACAGGTAATGAGTGGAGGAAAGAGGAGACTCTTAAAGAAGAAGTTACAGGTCTGTGAGAGCCAGAAATCTTGATTGTTTGTAGGTGACCAAATACTTATTTTCCACCATAATTTGAAAAAAAAATTCTTACAAAATCAGACAATGTGATTTTCTGGATTTGTTTTCTCATTTTGTCTCTCATAGTTGAGGTCTACCTATGATGTAAATTACAGACGCCTCTCATCTTTTTAAGTGGTGGAACTTATACTATTGGTGCCTGGCTAAATACTTTTTTGCCCCACTGTAATATTGGGAGGCTTTTTTTGGAGGCTGATTTTGAGGCGGATTCAGCATTCAGCGTCAAAATCAGCGCCAAAAAACTCTGTGTGCACTGACCCTCAGCCAAAAAATGAGTTTTCTGTTGCAGATTTTTGCTGAGCCAAAGCCAGGAGTGGATTTAGAAAAAGTGAGATGTGCAACTGCTTCTTTTATATTTCTCATTCTTTTTGAAGACACTGTTTGCTTTGGGTGTAAAACATGCAGTAAAACCTGCCACAAAAAAAGCACAGCTTTTGTTTAATGTCTGCCCTCAGGCAAAAGGTGTCAATACATATTTTAGGTTTTGTTCATGTTTATTACTGCAGTTTTTGAATACAAAACCAGGTGTGGCTAATAACCAGTGAAGACTATAAAGGGCAAGCACTACTTCTATTTTATTTTTAATTCACTCCTGACTATGTCTTCATAATCTACATAAAACATGATAACAATCTGCACCTATACTGGGTGGAAAATTTTGAAAACCAGTTTTGCAGTAGATTGTGCTGCCATAATTTGCTCCCAATTTATTAAGCACTGCATGATGTTTGATAAATTTAGCACATCTTAAAGGCTAACTTTTCTATCTTAAGATGTTACTCCACAATGGTACCTCTTTCTGGAACAAGATCGTGTCAAATTTTGGATATCTTCTATATATTTATTTTTTTATTCCTGTTGATACAAGAAATATTAGCCAGCACAATCACTGGTTCTGTGTTATAGAAATCTTAAACCTATATTTTTGTCTAAGAAATTGGTTGAAAACATTTGGGCGGGTTGACTATGCTTGCCACGTGTCAGGGGGAAAAAATTCTTCTTGATTCCAAGTTCGGCAATCAGTATAAAACCTTGGATCAATAACTATGTCTATGACCAGCTTTGTACTTTATTTTTTATCTAGTAACATGGCACTTGATAAATTTTCTCTGTTTGTTACAGCCTCAATGGCACCAAGCAGAAAAGGTGACATTGCAGCAGGTGCTATTAGAGCAATGATCGCTGGTACAGTAGCATGCTTCATGACCGCTTGTATTGCAGGTATTGTATGCATTTTACCTTTTACTTAACTATGCACTCTCATCACCTATATGAGTATTTTGGCTGAAAAGTTGCAATATTTTCTAATACAGATTCTGTATCAAGAACACATAGCTGCAGGGCTGATTAAAGTTAAAGTATATGTATCAGGTCCATTTAGTCCAATGAGTCGGGCACCAGTGTGTCCATCACATGACCAGTACATGTTTTTATCAGATGGAAGGAACAAATGAAGGTTTCTATCGAAAGACTGCAAACAGACATCTTGAAGTACTTGATAAAGAAATAACCTTAATTTCATAAGTTATACAAACAATATTTATTTACTCTAACCAGGAGATTAATTTAGGCCAGGGCCCCATGTGGTGTAGCCGCGTTTTTTTCCATGGCGTTTTATAGTCACTGCAAGGTGGATGGGATTCTAGTGAATCACATCCACACATTAGGGAAAAATATGTGCAGCGGACATGCTGGGATTTCCAAAAATGTTGCAGTTTGGGAAATCGCAGCATGGCAATTATACCTACAGAAATGCTGGCGGTTTCCCTAAATGCATAATGGAAGTACAAGGTCTGCAGAGGAAACCTCTGCGGGCTTTTTTGTGCAGTGGTCCACTATGTTGAACATAGCCTTAAGATGTTTATACTCAGGGAGTGGCCCACTAAGTGAGGCCGTTGCCTTTAAGATGTTTATAACCAGGCAGCTATGGGTACTTTTTCTAGTGATATCATAAAGTGTTGGCTTGTTTGTGTGTTCATTGGATTTGTTCCAAGGGTGCCCTGGAGGCTGATCCATGCTTTAAAGCAAAGTTCAATACACTGTAAAAATGTGAAATGAAAATGTCATGACCAGAGTGACTTTAAGCCTCCACTGCGCTTGGTTTTAGTTTTCAAAACTTCTTAGAGGATCCAAAGTAAGGAAGATCCACTGGCAGTTGCCGCTGGTCTTCAGGAGTTCTGAATAAAAACAATTCTATGTGCCCAAAATGTATAAGAAGCAATGGGGGATGCTTTAAACTGGTGTAAAAAAAACGAGAACCCAAAAAGAAGATAATGTGTTAACAGCCCACTTACATAGCTCTATGTAAAGAGGTGGATTGATGTCCTGGGATCAATAGCAAGGAAAGATAACCCTCTGAGTTAGGGCAGACAAATAGATTGAAAAATAATCCAAAACATATCAAGCAAATGGAGGCTGTACTGGCATTCTAAAACCTAGTTCTTAATATGGCATATCGAAGGTAAGTGGTACATGTCGTCCCTTTATTGTTTGTTTTCCTATTCTAATGGATTTGTAATTCTACATTATGCCGCATTAAAAGCTAAGTTTTAGAATGCTAGTCAGGTCTCCATTTGCGGGATATGCATTGGATTATTTTTGGATCTATAAAACAAATGAGGTAGTTGGTCATAGAATGGAGACATTGTAAAAGTGACTGGTGATAGCACCCTTCTGTTTCTCCTGCCATGCCTCTGTGATGTCCAGCAAGGTTACCTTCCTGGCACCCTATTTACCTATGTGCCATATCTAGGGCTAAATGGTTCAGGCCTATAGAGGACAAACAGACATTCGCTTTTATAATACAGTATAGACGAGATGCACAATGATAAAAGAATAATAAACTTGATTTGTTAGGGGGCGTTCACACTACCGTCTGTGTCCGACAGGTAGTGTCCGCTCCTAGTGTCCGTTCAAAATCTGGCACGGACATTAGGAGCGGACACTAGCTGTGTCCGTGACACTTGTCATTCACTTAAATGGCGATCGAGTGTGTTCTTTTGCACTCCGTGCCTGTCCTTCACTGTCCGCATGTAAAGATGTCCGACTTTTCAAGCGGACAGAAAAACCCGACATGTCTGGTTTTTCTGTCCGCTTGAAAAGTCGGACATCTTTACATGCGGACAGTGAAGGAAGGGCACAGAGTGCAAAAGAACGCACCCGATCACCATTTAAGTGAATGACAAGTGTAACGGACACAGCAAGTGTCCGCTCCTAATGTCTGTGCCAGATTTTGAACGGACACTAGGAGCGGACACTACCTGTCGGACACAGACGGTAGTGTGAACACCCCTTAGGTAGTTGTTTCAAACTAGAGAGAGAGAGAGAGAGAGAGAGAGATAGATGATAGATAGATAGATAGATAGATAGATAGATAGATAGATAGATAGATGAATAGATGATAGATAGGAGATAGATAAATAGATAGATAGATAGATATATAAATAGATGATAGATAGGAGATAGATAGATAGATAGATAGATAGATAGATAGATAGATAGATAGATAGTTTCTATCTGTATATAAAATATTTTTTTTTTACACTTTTCCGTTATTTCATACAATTTACAGGAATATTGACTCCACCAATTGCAGAAACCATTTGCAGCGATGTGTTAGACAGCGTCTTCCTTAACTCCACAAACGTGACCGTTATAACACCGGAGATTACTGAATGCTGCTTGACTCTCTATTCAAGGTAACTATGTATTAACAGTTTACCCCTTAAGACAGGCCTGTTTTTAACAAGACCTTTCAAGAGCTCTGAGATGATTGTTTGATGATTTACGGTAGCTTAACCTGCAAAACCCAATGAGACTACATTCTAAGTACATGGCCACCTTTTTGTGACTATTTTACAGTAGAAATAGATATATAAATAGAACCTACATAAAAAGTTGAGAACTTGCAAATTACATGCTATTATTAGTCTTGTACTGATTTGTACAGGGTAGGGCTTCACAATTCTGTAGGCATCGAGGTTACTGTCTCCCAATAATCCTAGTTGTTTCAATATCTATACTGTATAGGTTTTGCATAAGGTACTGAGTAAAAACATATGTAAAATACTAATAGCCCTTCTCAGCTAAGCCGTAAAAGTATCTCTAACAGCTAGCTTGTCGACAGTTTCCAATAACAACCTGCAAAACTAAGAAGGCAGCAGTGAACAGTAACACACAACTCATTTCCCGACTAATGGAAGACAACTATTTTCTTAACCTTTACCATAGATTACAAGTAAGAAATGTTGCAACCTATTAAAGAGGACCTTTCACCATATCCGGACACAGGCAGTGTTATATACTGCCAGAAAGCTGACAGTGCGCTGAATTCAGCGCACTGTCGGCTTTCCCGATCTGTGCCCGGTGTAAAGCGCTATCGGTCCCGGTACCGTAGCGCTTTACAGTCAGAAGGGCGTTTCTGACCATTAGCCAGAGACGTCCTTCTGCCTCGCGGCGCCAATCGCGCTGTGCTGTGGAGCCGGGAGGAACGCCCCCTCCCGCTCCTGATAATGCTCGTCTATGGACAAGCTGTGTGAGCAGAGGGAGGGGGCGTTCCTCCCGGCTCCACAGCACAGCGCGATTGGCGCCGCGAGGCAGAAGGACGTCTCTGGCTAATGGTCAGAAACGCCCTTCTGACTGTAAAGCGCTACGGTACCAGGACCGATAGCGCTTTACACCGGGCACGGATCGGGAAAGCCGACAGTGCGCTGAATTCAGCGCACTGTCAGCTTTCTGGCAGTATATAACACTGCCTGTGTCCGGATATCGTGAAAGGTCCTCTTTAAATGAACTAGACAATGCTTAAGATATTGCATAGAAAGTGTGTCTCCTCTGTGATCATAGCACAGGCTGACACAGAATGGCAACCATTATAGGGCAACTCATACAACGATAACATAGAGTGGAATTGGGATCAAGATATGTTTCAGGTCAAACAAGTTTGGTACGAACCACACCTTAAATTGGCTTCAAACATAGTGTTGAGAACTTTTAGGATGGGGCCTAATGTGGCGTAAATGCCACGATTTGGCCACAGCAAAAAAATACTGTGTTTTACAGTCCTTCTAGCGAATATGGGTCTTATCAAAGTGAAAGTTTAAAAAAAAAAAAAAAATGTAATCAAAAATGATTCAGTGATGGCAGTATATGTGAAATCAAAATGGTTTTATGCTTTTACACCAACACCGTGGCACGAACAGTGTGGTATAGTGGAATGTGATGGCAAGTGGCAGTGGTGGCAGCTGTGGCAACATGTGTGGCAGGGCATGATATCATGGACAAGGCTGCAGAACATGTCTGCCTGAGTGGTGACAGTGGTGGCATCAGCAGCAGTACATTAAATGGAAGATGATGGTAAAGGGAGACGTGTCTGGCAGCTAAAAAGCTAGTATACCTTCTGAAATGGAAAGAATTCTATGACCCTGAAAACAACACTTGGGAGGCAGAAAAGAACATGGATTATCCTGCAGGTTATCCATGTTTGGGATTGCCACATTAACATTGTATTGGAAGACTGAGCGCACCGCGTAATGTAAACCCCTTGAAAGGAAGGGGGGGGATAACCCCCTCCCAGATACTAACAACCAAAACTTAACCCCCCTTAAGAAATAAGGCACAGACACATACGTTTGGGTTAAGTGGGGGTCGGCCACAGCTTTATTATTGAAAATAGACATGTCAGCAGAAACCTGTTGCCCCAACTTAAAGGGAAGCGCGCCACAAGGAATGCCCAGGCACCGCATAGCGGTGTGCATGTCTGTTGTATCCAGCGGTGGCGCGCCTTATCCGGAATGACGTAAGGGGAGGGGACAAGGTCTTGCCGATCATGCCAGCTGTGACACCTACGGGAACAAATAAATAAATAAATAACCGAGAATTAAACAAGAAATACAACTAAAATAAAACAGATACCAGGAAACACCGAAGGCAAACAAATGGAAAAACAAAAACATCCAAAGAAAACACAAACAAAAAACCCGGTGTAGTGCAAAAAGGCAAAGGGAGGGAGGGAGGGAAACGCTTCTTTCTTCGACGCTGGCGGGGATCCGAAAGGAAGTCCCCGCCCAGCGCCGAAGAATATAAAGGGGACGGAGCGTGGCTCCGCCCCCCGCCCGTCCGCGTCATCACGGTGACGTCAAACGCCGGGAGGGGGAGTGGAAGGGAGGGGGGAGGAGGACGCATGCGCGGAAAACGCGCCCAGTCAAAGCCCGAGCCGCTTATGCAGCGGCCCGGTCCTAAGACTGAGCACACCGCGTAATGTAAACCCCTTGAAAGGAAGGGGGGGGATAACCCCCTCCCAGATACTAACAACCAAAACTTAACCCCCCTTAAGAAATAAGGCACAGACACATACGTTTGGGTTAAGTGGGGGTCAGCCACAGCTTTATTATTGAAAATAGACATGTCAGCAGAAACCTGTTGCCCCAACTTAAAGGGAAGCGCGCCACAAGGAATGCCCAGGCACCGCATAGCGGTGTGCATGTCTGTTGTATCCAGCGGTGGCGCGCCTTATCCAGAATGACGTAAGGGGAGGGGACAAGGTCTTGCCGATCATGCCACCGGAGACCGGTGTAACCCTACACCGGGGTCCGACCCCCCTCCTGCAGCATAAAGAGAGCACGGTCAATGCCATCCTGCAAGCCCGACAAGAAGATGTCGAGGCCAATGTCCGACAGATGAACCCCATCCCTGCGTAACAAGACGCTGTTGTCACCCTCCAATTGTCTGTGACGGACTACTACTCCCCCCCGAGACCTTACATGACGGGATATGCTTTTTAAGGAGCCGGCGAGCCCTTTCCAGAGCCGCCGGATCCCGCGCATCCCTTCAGCGAGCCCTTGGGACTATCTCCGACCAGACCATGACAAGGTTATTAAAGAATGCAGGGAAACGATCAAAATCAGAACGAATCAGGGAGATCAGCTCCGACAAGCGAATGGAACCCAGATCATTTCCTCCAGCATGCAGCACCAGCACCACAGGGGCCTGGGAGGAACCGGCAATCGACACAACTTGCGGTAGAATCTGCAACCAGCTCAAACCCCGAACTCCGTGCCACCGGAGCTCGGCCTGTTCGAATCCAAGCTGCAGACCACCTGGGCGAACAGCAGCACGTCGCGCTGCCCAGTAAACATAAGAATGGCCCAGAATCCAAACGATAGGATAAGTGTCTAAAGAAATAAAGGGAAGAAATTAGTATGGGCGAAATACAAATAATAACCATTTTTTTTTTTTTTTTTTTATTTATTAAAATACCTAAATGAAGCTAAAAAGAAGGAAATAAAAGCAAAACTATACGGTAAGCAAACCCGGGCGTACATACCGACGGTAACAACTAGAGCGCCAATGCGCTTGACCTCTTCTTCCGTGAGACCAGCCGCATCCGCCGCAGTAGCGGCACCAATGCGGAATGAATGAGTCCCGAAATCCGCCGGGGAAACCCCCGCGGACGACAGGCATCGTTTGAACAAAGATTCGAATTGGAAGCGCGTGAAAAAGGAACCATCATTATGAACTAAAAACTGCGGAGAAGGCGGGCGGACGGCAACAAATTGCCGCACCACCGCCACCGGGCACAGGGGGCCGTCTATACGCGATATGGACAACCATGTGCCCTGCCCGTACACATCAGTCTTAGAGCGCTTCACGCGGACGCACAGGGAATCCTGTAAAATGACCACATCATCTCCCGCCAAACCACCCTGTACAAAACGCGACGGAGCTACCAACTCACCCACACGAAGCGCACCAAAAAATACAAGGCAAAAAGAACAACTAAGTAAAGCTGCCTCAAAGGAAGACGAACAGACCAACGAGGCAGCGTCAACCAGACGCCGCAGCAGAAAAAAGGAGACCGGCCTGCGACAATCTACCGGTCGCGGCGCCTTCTTCCAACCCCGCAAAACAAGCTGGAAGGTAAATTCTTTTGTCACATCCGGGAGACCCAGCAGCTTCAAACCAAAGGCGACCCCGGACACACGCCGGGCCGCCGTGGCCGCCGTAACCCCATCAGAACGCAAACGGGACAAGAAAGCATAGGTAAGCTCACGGCAACAGTCCACATCAAGCAAGCGGTCAGGAGAAGCAAACGACAACCATTCACACCACGCCTTACCGTGAGCTGTCCATGTAGCCGACGTGACCGAATCCCGCATCAACTGAGTCAGGGGTGAAGGACCACGTCCCATAGTAAGGGGGGGCACGGGAAGCCCTCCAAATCCGCCTCCGGGTGTAAGTCTCTGAAGCGACCCAACTGCGAACGAGAAAGAGAGTCAGCAATCGTATTAACAACTCCAGGGACATGCCTAGCCTTGAAAATGATATTATACTGCAAACATCTGAGGACTAAACGCCGTAACAAAGCTAAAACCGGCAAAGAACTAGAAGAAAGGCTATTAATTGCCGACACAGCGCTCTCGTTGCACCAAAACAAAATGCGTTTGTTCGCCATAGCGGGACCCCATAATTCTAGGGCGACCACAATGGGGAACAACTCCAACAACGTCAAATTGCGGGTAAGGCCCAGGGACGACCAAACCGGAGGCCACGTAGAAAAAGACCAATGGGAACCAAAAACCGAACCGTAGCCAACAGCTCCAGAGGCGTCAGTGAAAAGCTGAAGGTCGGAATTGGTCAACTCACCCTCTGGGAAACAGGAAAGACCGGAGTAATCCAAAAGAAAGGATTTCCAAACCTTCAAATCATCCCGCAAGACTTTTGTAATCCGGACATAGTGGTGCGGAAGGCGGACTCCCGAAGTAGCCATAGCCAGGCGGCGGGAGAAAACCCGCCCCATCGGAAAAATACGACACGCAAAAGTCAGTTGACCCAGCAGAGACTGCACACGGGACAACGGAACTTTGCGAGAACTGAGGCAGAAGTCCACATCCGCACAAAGCCGGGACAACTTGTCCTGCGGGAGATGAAGAAGCATACGCTCCGTGTCAATTCCAATACCCAAAAAGGAGAGAGACATAACCGGACCCTCAGTCTTGTCAGCAGCCAAATGAACTCCAAAGTAAGCAGCAAAATAACGAAAAGTATCGAGCAAATACTGGCAAGTAGGAGAACCAGCCGGACCTACAAAAAAAAATCGTCCAAATAATGTATAACCGATGAAGCGCCCGATTCCTGCCGAACAACCCATTCCAAAAAAGTACTAAACATCTCAAAATAACGGCAGGAAATCGAGCACCCCATGGGTAAACACATATCATAATAAAAGAAACCCCCAAACTGACAACCTAACAAATGGTAACAATCGGGATGTACCGGCAACAGACGGAAGGCAGACTCGATGTCAGATTTCGCCAAGAGCGCACCCCGACCGGCTTTCACCACCAGCGAGATGGCTCTATCAAATGACACATAGGACACCGCTGACTCTTCCTTCGGTATGCCGTCGTTCACCGACTCACCGGGGGGAAAGGAAAGATGGTGGATCAAACGATACTTTCCCGCCTCCTTTTTGGGGACCAGGCCCATGGGGGACACCCTAAAATTCGGAAAAGGAGGCTCAGAAAAGGGGCCAGCCATGCGACCTAGCTCAACCTCCTTGGAAATCTTCTCCTGAGCAACAAGAATATCTTTCTGAACTGAACGTAGGTTATCAACTAAAACAACATTAGAACAAGAAACATGAGGTATGTAAAAACCTGTAGTGAACCCATCAAGGAGCAGGCCTGCCTCCTCCTTCCTGGGGTACAGGTCTAGCCAAGGGCGCATCTTTAAGGCGCTCACCGGGGTCCTCGGGTTTACCCGAGCCGGCCTTGGCAGGTTTACCCCGCTTGGCGCAACGAAGGGCTGAGTGGGCGCCGCCACATATGGAGCATTCATGCTTAAAACGGCATGACGCAAAAAACCGGCAGTGCCCCTCATTGAACATCCAGCAGGCACCTGGCTTGCGAGAGGCCGCTGAGGAGGCAGAAACCCCCCCGGCGGCCCCAGATGGAAAGGGGGGAGCTGCGGGCTTTGGCGTCAACATTAGCTGAATCCATATGTCCGTCGCCTTAAAAGCCCAACCGACTTCCGGCTGCAGCGCAAGCCGCCGCCGGAATTCCTCATCGTACTTCCACCAAGCGGAGCCACCATACAACTTATGAGCGGAAAAAATAATGTCAAGGTAAATAAACAGTTCCGCAGCAACAACAGAACCAGACTGACAAAGAATGCAAACAAAGGTTGAAAAGGCTTGCAACCAATTGGCAAAGGTTTTAGCCACTTTAGGTTTCTTATCGTCGCTCCTGCCAAAACCCCGTTCCTTATCAACAGTAACATGATCAGGAGACAGCAACGACCATATGTCAATATATTCTCCACTGATGATTTTCTCTCTCAGCTCCAGAGGCACGTGCGTGCCAAGAGGAGCAACCCCACAAAAATAAGTGTCCCGGAATCGCAAACCAGAGGGAGGAGCAACCGGCTCAGGCCGCGGCAAAACCGCACCTGGGGAAACAAGAGAAGGAGTCCTACCCTTAAGTTGCGAAATCATGGACTTCAAAACGTCAAGCATGTCGCCACTCGGACCCGGCGACTGGGAAGACCAGGCCTGCGAACAGGCCAACTCACCAGATGGTAACGCAGGCGGCTGCACCGACACGGCCAGGGGTGGAGGCTGCGGAGCTGGTACTGGAGCTGGAGCTGCAGCTGCTACTGCAGGCACGGCCGGAGCGCCCTGGGCAGACACAGATTCCCTTCTCCCACTCCGCCTCCGGGAACTCCTGCTATACCTCGAGCTACGCGAGCGATGGGAACCCCGAGAGGACGATGACGAGCGCGACTCAGAGCGATCGTAATCGCGACCCCTAGACCGCCTACTCCTACGCCGATGACCCCGCAAATCCCTCCGACTACGCCTGCGTCGCGAACGAGAGGAGCTACGCGAACGCGGGGAGCGATCCCGGACCCTCGCAGATCTACTATCCACCCCGGAACCGCGATACGAACGGGAACTGGACTCCCGGAAACGGCTGGAAAGGGAATGGCGCGGGAAATGAGGAGTACCTGGGACATACTCAGTATCAAAAAACTCCTCATCACTACCCTGAAAAAGAACCGGTGACAATGGAGCCGGGACATCTATGGGGGGGGGGGCCCACCGCATCGGAAGGAGCCGAGACTAATGGCTCAGAGGGAGGAGCCGGGGCCTCTATGCCACCGGCCAACACTGGAGGAGCCGCACTGCGCCCAAACCACCTAGCCAACCTGCCAGGAGGCGGAGGCGGTGGTGGCATGGGCTCCACTGGGGCAGGCAAATCAGGGGCAGAAGCTGCAGGCTGGGCCAAAGCCACAGAAGCACTGGGCCGGGCAGAAGCTGCAGGCTGGGCCAAAGCCACAGAAGCACTGGGCCCAGGCAAATTAGAAGATGCCTCCAGTGTCATAGACCCAGCTGAGGGGGGGGGGGCTAGAACCCCCACAGCCTGAGTGACAGCCGCGGAGTGAGCAGGCCGGCGCCGGGACCCGGCGGCCGCACTGCCTCTCACTCCAGCAACACGCCGCCCGGAACGTGCAGGAGCCCGGGCGGCGCGAGAAGCGGCTGATGCGGCCCCCCGTGACGGAACTCTGCTCCGTACACTGGGGGCCAGGCTAGGTGAAAGCCGGTCGGGAGGCCTCGCCGCCCTGCTAGGGCGGGCAGAGGCCGCCCGACCTGGCACTGAGGAGGCTGCGGCCTGGCCTGACGCCCCGCTCGTATTGAGCAGGGACGCCAGCCAGTCAGTCCCTTCCTCACCTTGCGGTGCAGCAGCTCCAAGAGCTGCTGGCGCTGGGTGTCTTCGGACATCGCGAACGCTTCTTTCTTCGACGCTGGCGGGGATCCGAAAGGAAGTCCCCACCCAGCGCCGAAGAATATAAAGGGGACGGAGCGTGGCTCCGCCCCCCACCCGTCCGCGTCATCACGGCGACGTCAAACGCCGGGAGGGGGAGCGGAAGGGAGGGGGGAGGAGGACGCACGCGCGGAAAATGTGCCCAGTCAAAGCCCGAGCCGCTTATGCAGCGGCCCGGTCCTAAGAGTGACAAATGACAAAATAAAGTGATAATTGGGTCTGTGGTTCACCATGCAACACCAACTAGTGTAGTGAGTGAGTGGCAAGTGACATAATTTCAAGAAAAAAATTGGGGTATACTCTCTATACTCTTAGCTTGCCTGCTGAAAAAAAGCTGGACTTATGGACTGTTTTCCAAAAGTAATCATTGTGTCTGTGTTTGCTGCATACAGTAATCATATATTGCTGCTCAAACTGACACTCCAGCATATGCAAAAATGGGAAGTTCATCTTAAATCATGAAACAAGTGAGAGTGAGTGGAACCAATGGCTTGCCCTTGTGAAGCTGAGGGTGGGAAATTGTCCAGTGAGGAGGTGGATGGGTCCCGGATTGTGATGAAACTGTGCCTGCCCTGTACCCATAAGGTAATGTCAGTAATAGAAAGCACCAGGCCCTGTTGCATTTCTAGACTGTCAGCCTCTGACACGCAAAACATTTACTCAGTGTGCCATGACAGCTAATGTATTGTCCCCTGCCCATAATTGGCAACTGCTCTATGTATTGACTGTGGAAAACACCTTTCCCCACATGGACATTTACAAGGAAAATACCACATGGCCATCAAGCTGGGACAACTTTCCTCAGGAAATAATGGCAGCTAGGTATTCTCTAAGGAGCCTGTGTGCTTTCATCAGTTGGCAAAATGCACTTGTATCCACTACGGGGTACGGCAGCGACTGCACGGCCAGTAACTTGGCCAGATGGGAGTTAAACTTGCAGAACAGCCAGATAACTGAGTGCAGATTGTGTGAAGGAGGAGAAGAAGCAGATGGGGATGATAATAATGAATGTGCTAGGTATAAAATGGATGTGGCCTGCCTACAAAAGACAATCATTTGGGGGCCACACGGTGGCTCAGTGGTTAGCACTGCAGCCTTGCAGCACTGGGTCATGGTGTTCAAATCCTGCCAAGGGCATAAAACCATCTGCAAGGAGTTTGTATGTTCTCCCTGTGTTTGCATGGATTTCCATCCCATATTCCAAAAAAAAAAAGACATACTGATAGGGAAAAATGTACATTGTGAGCTCTGTGTGGGGCTCACAATCTACATTTAAAAAAAAAAAAAAAGACAATCATTTGGAGAAGGAATGGAATGGCCTTGTTCACTTAGTGCCACTGCTAATTTGACTTTGCCAAATACGCTGGTGATGCTATTTCAGTCATTTCGTACAGAGAGATCTAGTTCCTACTTGTGTGCCTGCACGCTCACAGCTAATTATCTGTTTGCAGATCTTACACCTTGCCATGAATTTGCCATATGGTAAATGGCTGCCGCCAAAACCATGTCTGGCAGTGCCACCACCAGCCAAGCTTGCCTGAGATTTACCCAGGCTGGTCTTTTGGATGTTGGAACTGCACATTGGATGTAACTATTGCAGCTGCCATCACTCTCTTTTACGTAGGACTATTTTGAAGCCTAGTTGTGTTACAATTCAAGGGTTTTACACAAACAATAATAGAAGATTATGTAGATAATCTGTTTTCCCTTAGTCCAAACAGCAGCACAACTGGGGTATTCCTGGTCAGAGAGACCCCTACCCCCTCGTGTTAATTGTAAAGTAGAAGAATTCCGAAAAGATCTTCAGAAAACATAAAAAATGGGAGGGAAGCTCGTGCTGCTGTTTGGACTAAGGGAAAACAGATTATCTACATAATCTTCCATTCCCTCTACGTCCAACAGCAGCACAATGGATGGGGAGATAGCAAGTATAATCCCCTAGGGAGGGACCTCTTGGCATGCAGATGACAAAATTGATTGCCCAAAGGCGACAGCGTCTGAGGTATGCCAATCTAGTCTGTAATGTCTAACAAATGTAAGGTGAGAACTCCAGGTAGTGGCAGCACACATCTGCTCCAGTGACACAGAATTCCTCTTGGCATAGGAAGTGCCGACTGCTCCGGTCCAATGAGCACGCAGAAAATCAGGAGCAGCTAAACCCTGCGAATGAAAAGAGCAAAGAATTGCTTCTTCTAACCACCTGGATATGGTGATCTTGGAGGCTTTAACCCCCCTTAGAGAAATTAATTAGTAAGTTCTCAGACTTCCTGAAGGTTTTGGTGCGCTCCAGATAGATACGCAGGCCTATTACCAGGTCTAAGGTATGCAATTTCTCCTCTCCTTTGGAAGAAGGGGAAGAAAAAAAATGATGGTAAAGAAATCACCTGGTTATGCTGGGATGGCAACTTCGGCAAAAATCCTGGCAAAAATCTGAGCTACCCCCTGTCAAAAGAGGTGAGATAGGGCTCAGAAGCTGCTAAGGCTTGGAGCTCCCCAACCCTCTTAGCAGAGGTTATGGCAAAGAGGAAAGATACCTTATAGGTTAGGTACTTCAAGGCTATCTCCTGTAGGGGTTCAAATGGGGCACCACAAAGTCCCTGAAGAACTTTAGCCAAATCCCATTGCGGAACAGAAAGAGAAGAAGAAGAAGGCTTTAAAACACCTTCTTCCAAACCATACAGGAGAACACAGAGCCTCCACCACCTGTTCCAACACACAGGACAGAAAAGCACGAGGGGGGAGGGGTCTCTCTGACCTCTTATAGGGAGAGGGATTTGACTGATTAAAAGTTCCACCTATCCTGACAGCACACAGGGGCAGGAATACCCCATCCATTGGGCTGCTATTGGACGTAGAAGGAATGAATATTATGTATAGACCATATATTTTTACAAGCAATAAACTAGTGAATGTCTTTACATTTTCAATGTAAAAATCCTTTGAGTATTAGGAAAATTTTAATTAGTTATCTTACATTTCCTTAGGATAGGCCATCAATATCAGCTGATAAAATGAGCTGCAGCACTAGGCCATCTTTGACCAGACACAGAACCATCACAGCACTCACAAATTTATCAGCGGGGGTCCGGAGTCAGGCACCCACAACTCTAATATTGATGGTCTATACTAAGAATAAGCCAAGTCTCTGTAAGAATAACAATGATAGCAACAATTGTCTTATCGTCATTTTTTGTTTCAGGGTTGTTGCTGACAGTCCAACAAATGTTACTATCGGAGGCAACTACAGCATGAATGCATTGTCTGGATGCTGCCAGATAATTAGTTCTCCATCCTTCAATTGTACATGGTTTGATGCATTATCATAGGTTTGACTTCACTGTATGATCACAGTTAGAATTTTTCTAAATGTATTGAAGGGTACTCCATTTACATAAAACAAATAGAATGAATCCACATGAAAAGTTGTATGTTTGTAAATGCATTGCATTACTTTTCTGTTACTGTAGCGTTAGGCTGGGTTCACACGATCATTGTTAATGTCCGTTGCTGTCTACCATCATAGGATGAAAAGCTACAGACTTTATACTGTTGCAGAGAATGGACACAGGCTGATTCTTTGTGCGTTCCCATTGACACTAATGTAAACAACATGATGGACGCTATCATCTATCATGTTTGTTTACTTTGTTTCCACTTAAAATTGGCAGAGAGAAAAGTCTTGCAAGGAGGACTTTTCTCACCACTTGTTTCAGTATAAAATCAGCAGAAACCCGGTAGAAACCAACAGACCACATTACAGTCTATTTCTGCATGTAACCGCTTTTTAAGCAGATAGGGTCTCCGTCTTTTGGGTCGCCATGTGGTGGACCTGGCGTTACGGAAGGAAAAGTCCTACATGTGCAATTTTAATCTTCCGTTACAAAAATAAAAAAAACATGACAGAAGAACACTATAGTCATGTTTATTTACATTAGTGTCAATAGGAATGGACACAGAAATCAGTCTGTGCCCATTCTCTACAACAGTTTAATGTCCGTTGTCATCATCCTATGATGAAGAACAGCAACGGCCATTCCTTAACAATGGTAGTGTGAACCCAGCCTTACTGTACTGTTTACCTGAGTTTACAGCTGGTATTACAGTCTAGCACTACATCTCCACAGACCTGCTAGCAGGGTCATAAATAGACTAGATTTTAGACTGGATCCTAGGTAAAATCTAAGCCTGACAATGGCATCTTTCTGGTGACAGCACCAGTGAAAATGTAAGGTGCACTGCACTGCTGTCAGTGACTATAGTCCTGTTACAGCTGGCTTCAATGGCATGTGGTGTGCTGTGCAGTGCAGTGCCCCTTCACCTCTATGACCATGATTGTTGGAACTAGTCAACAAACATGTAGTCTTAGCCCTCACATCTTAGCTACTATGATGTAGCTAGAGAACAATACACAATTTCCAAAGTTACCGTATACACTCGAGTATAAGCCGAATTTTTCAGCACAGTTTTTGTACTGAAAAAGCCCCCCACAGCTTATACTCGAGTTAGCAAAAAAAAAAAAAAATATATATATATATATATTTTTTTTTAGGAGGGAGGGGGTCTATGACCAGCTGCAATATCAATGCTCTTCTTCCGTCAGAATGGGGTTAATAGTAGCACTGCAGATACCCTATATTCAGCCAGACTGAATTCCAAGTGGGGGAAAAAAAAACAGTCCTCAAGCTCAGGGAAGTGGCAGACAGAAAACCAAAACACCCCTTCCCCTTCCCCAGCACCCAGCAACTACTGCACCCAAAAACTCCGACCATTTTAATTTTTGAAATTTTCCAGTAGCTGCTGCATTTCCCCCCCTCGGCTATACTCGAGTCAACAAGTTTTCCCAGTTTTTTTGTGGTAAAATTAGGGGCCTCGGCTTATATTCAGGTCGGCTTATACTCCAGTATATACGGTACTTAACTTTTTAGGCTGTAAAATAGTCTTTTAGATTATTTAGACTGTAAAATAGTCTTTAAGATGCAGATACTCTTTCGTTCTTAAGAAATGCAATTTTTTTATATACCGTATTTTTCGGACTATAAGACGCACCGGACCATAAGACGCACTAAGGTTTTAGAGGAGGAAAATAGGGAAAAAAAAAATTTTAAGGAAAAAAAATTGGTGAAATATTTAATAACCTAATAATATAATATTTCACCAATGTAAATAGAACCGGGGGCTTTCGGACACAGGGATACCAAATGTGTATGTGTTTCACAGTAATGTTTTTGTTTTATATGTATTGTAGGGCTATGGGGGTGATTTGAACATATCTATCTATCTAATCTATCCTATCTATCTAATCTATCCTATCTATCTAATCTATCCTATCTATCTATCTATCTATCTGTCTGTCTATCTATCTATTCTATCTAATCTCATCCATGGATGGAAAGAGACACCCTGCAGTGAAGCTATGTAAGAAGAGAAAAAGGGGCGGGCCAGACGGGTGAAGGAGGTGTGGTTTTCTAAGCAAACTTGAAAACACACCTCTTTCACCTGTCTGGCTCGTCCCTCCTTCACTGCCTCTCAGATGTCGCTTCTGCAATGATGCCACACAGGCAGGGAAATAGGGGCGGGCCAGACGGGTGAAGGAGGCGTGGTTTCAAGCTTGCCGAGAAAACCACGCCTCCTCCTCCCGTTTGGCCCGCCCCTCCTTCCCTGTCTGTGTGGTTTCATTGCCGGAGCCAGATCTGAGAGGCAGTGAAGGAGGGGCGGGCCAGACGGGAGAAGGAGGCGTGGTTTTCTCGGCAAGCTTGAAACCACGCTTCCTTCACCTGTCTGGCCCGCCCCTACTTCCCTGCCTCTCATATCTCGCTCCTGCAAACACGCGACACAGACAGGGAAGGAGGGGCAGAGCAGGCAGGCACCGTGCTGCTCTTCTTTTCATTCGCACAGACGGAACACAGACGCTGCGCACGCTGCATTCGGACTATAAGACGCACACACATTTTCCTCCCATATTGGGAGGAAAAAAAGTGCGTCTTATAGTCCGAAAAATACGGTATATTTTTATATTAAAGTGTACATTTCCAGAAAAAGAATTTTGTTTAACATTGTCTTTGCCACAATAATAATCTCAAATGACACATTAAACTGTCTGAATATTATTTATGTGATATAAATTGTTTACATACATACTTGTCTCCTTTCCTTTACTTTATCAAAAATGCAATTGGTTTGTAACACCCTATAAAGAGTTCCACTATCTGACTGCGTTCAACTTTGTGAAATATTTTATTAAAGAAAAGTGGAACCTTCCAGCCTTTAGCTTCCCTTTCCCTGCCTACAAGCATGTGATATCCATGTTAATAACAGACTACACTGATTTTTAATGGACATATGCAAAGAAAAAAGTCACCCAGATTCCATTTTAGTGGTGTTTATTTTTCATGGACCTGGAGATAATGCTTTAAATCACTGGTTCTTAACCAAGGTTCGATCGAACCCTAGGCCCTATGCACGGTTCATTTTGTGTACCAGTAAAAAAAACATATACCTATGTCTTGAATTTGGAAAAAAATCATATTTGATTGATCACTAAAGAAGGGTTCGGTGAATGTGCATATGAAACTGGTAGGTTCGGTACCTCAAACAAGGTTAAGAAACACTGATTTAGATAGTCGTAAAAAAGGCCCATTTCAATATCCGTATTAGGCCTACAATACTTGAACCTGACGTGAATCATCATTGAACCATAAGATATTCTAGGTCCTATTCAACTGAACAATAACCCCTTTAGGTCCAGGCATATTAACCCCTTTAGATCCAGTCAGTTTTGAACAATAAATTTCTGCCTGAGTGAACATTTAATTAAGATAATCTCTTTATTTCATATCGTTAAGATATCAGGCTAATAGACATATAGAAAAGCTCATTTATCAGGCTTAATCCTAAACCCTGCATTATATAGGAAACAATATAAACCACTATTATTTGTTTCCACAGGACCTATTCTATATCATTCCCTTATTATAGTGCTCACTTTTCAAGGATACTGAAAGTGCTTACAAATCACTGTTGTTGTGGAGAGATGTTTTTTTTTTTTTTTTTTTGGTCTTAATTGTTGCAGGATAAACTGTACTTTCCAATGACATCATTTTGGGCTGTATATCATTTATTAAGGGGGATGTAAAGAAATTAATTATCAATTCTGTTGTTTTGCCTCATGCTGTCATTCCAGTTCGCCATTCTTTCAACCACTGATAAACCAAGATTTCTTAGTGAAAGGATTCTCTCCTTCTCAAGTGGTGATAACTGGCACTTGAACGTCTCACAATAATCCCACAACACTTCTATGGCTTCTGTGCCCCTCCCACATGTCACAGATTAGAGCTAGGTGTTTGAAAATGTTTCCACTTCTTGGTTTTGCAATTTCAATGTTGAAGAGTGTCATTTGGGGATTGATATACAACTGAGCATGAAATAGTTTCTGGAACAATATAGTTTCTAAGATTATGAATGCAAATCTATTTCCAAGGAAAACTTGCTCACAAGATTTTATGCTACAATAGAGGATTATCTGTTTAGTTCCCACACAGGGACGTACAATCATGAAAGGGCAAGTGTCTCTAATAATTTGGCCATATAATAATAATAAATTTTATTTATATAGCGCCAACATATTCCGCAGCACTGTACAATTTGTAGGGTTCAAGTACAGACAGAAAGATACATTACAAAGAAAGTCATTTCACACAATGGGACTGAGGGCCCTGCTCGCAAGAGCTTATATATTGTATATACAGATGCAGCAGAGTTAACCCAAACTTCTGCAATTGGTTAAACTGCACCTTGATATCTTATCACAGAAGGCAATAAAAACACAATGAAAAGTCATTGAAGCCATGAAATAAAATGGTTCTCTAAAGACATTTAATTGTTTTTGTTGTCTTCTGTGATAAGATATCACGCTGCAGAAATTTATCCAATTTCAGAAGTTCGGGTTAATTCTGCTACAGATGTATAATAAGACTTCAACTTCATACTTAAATAAAGACATAGAAAGAAGGAAAGATAAAAAAAAAAAAGAATAATATAAAAAAAATGAGAATTAAAGTTTGTAACTTTTTTAAAAACTGTGCAGTGCTTGATATGCTATTTTGATAACATAATGTAAGTACATTGTGGTTCCGTGTTTCATTGGTGAGTACAGAAGTGGATGCTTGCATGGTGGTCATGTGTGAAATATTGTGCAAATTAGAACAATGCTATTGGCAGCAGATTTGGAATGTGATATATTTGTAAGAAAGCCAATTCTACAGTATGTATGTCAAATATGTTGCTACAGACAGTGACCTGTAACTTTTGAGGAAGTAGACATATACGAGTATAACTTCTTTCTGCCAACTCTTAGATCTATTCCCATGATTTGTACATAAAGGAAATGTGTCATACTGCTTCATTAGACAGGGTCAAAAAGTATACAGTATTGCTCTACCTATACAGTGGCTTGCAAAAGTATTCCTAACCCTTGAACTTTTTCACATTTTGTCACCTTACAACCACAAACTTAAATGTATTTCATTCAGATTGTAATAGACCAATACAAAGTAGCAAATAATTGTGAAGTGGAGCGAAAATGACACATGGTTTTCAAAATTTTAATCAAATAAATAATAGAGATGAGCGAACAGTGTTCTATCGAACTCATGTTCGATCGGATATTATGCTGTTCGGCATGTTCGAATCGAATCGAACACCGCGTGGTAAAGTGCGCCATCACTCGATTCCCCTCCCACCTTCCCTGGTGCCTTTTTTGCTCCAATAACAGCGCAGGGTAGGTGGGACAGGAACTACGACACCGGTGACGTTGAAAAAAGTAGGCAAAACCCATTGGCTGCCGAAAACATGTGACCTCTAATTTAAAAGAACAGCGCCGCCCAGCTTCGCGTCATTCTGAGCTTGCAATTCACCGGGGACGGAGGTTTCCGTCCAGTTAGCTAGGGCTTAGATTCTGGGTAGGCAGGGACAGGCTAGGATAGGAAGGAGAAGACAACCAACAGCTCTTATAAGAGCTAAATTCCAGGGAGAATCTTGTCAGTGTAACGTGGCACTGACGGGCTCAATCGCAGCAACCCAGCTTTCCCAGGATCCTGAATGGAAAACACTGACAGTGTATTCCCGTATACCCCATATACACACCCCAAATCCCCGTTCCAACGGTGTGCCCCCCCACCTTCACCCCAGAAATACCCTGCAAGTCCCCTAGCAATAGAATTGGGGCTATATACACCCACTATTTTTGTTACTGCCATATAGTGCCATGGTCTGACTGGGAATTCAAAGAATATATTGGGGTTATAAATACCCTCATTTCTTGCTACTGGTATATAGTGCCATTGTCTGACTGGGAATTCAAAGAATATATTGGGGTTACAAATACCCTCATTTCTTGCTACTGGTATATAGTGCCATTGTCTGACTGGTAATTCAAAGAATATATTGGGGTTATAAATACCCTCATTTCTTGCTACTGGTATATAGTGCCATTGTCTGACTGGGAATTCAAAGAATATATTGGGGTTATAAATACCCTCATTTCTTGCTACTGGTATATAGTGTCATTGTCTGACTGGGAATTCAAAGAATATATTGGGGTTACAAATACCCTCATTTTTTGCTACTGGTATATAGTGCCAGTTTCTGACTGGTAATTCAAAGAATATATTGGGGTTATAAATACCCTCATTTCTTGCTACTGGTATATAGTGCCAGTTTCTGACTGGGAATTCAAAGAATATATTGGGGTTACGTGCACCCACAATTTTTGCTACTGGTATATAGTGCCATTGTCTGACTGGGAATTCAAAGAATATATTGGGGTTACAAATACCCTCATTTCTTACTACTGCCATATAGTGCCATTGTCTGACTGGGAATTCAAAGAATATATTGGGGTTATAAATACCCTCATTTCTTGCTACTGGTATATAGTGCCATTGTCTGACTGGGAATTCAAAGAATATATTGGGGTTATAAATACCTTCATTTCTTGCTACTGGTATATAGTGCCATTGTCTGACTGGGAATTCAAAGAATATATTGGGGTTACAAATACCCTCATTTCTTGCTACTGGTATATAGTGCCATTGTCTGACTGGGAATTCAAAGAATATATTGGGGTTACAAATACCCTCATTTCTTGCTACTGCCATATAGTGCCATTGTCTGACTGGGAATTCAAAGAATATATTGGGGTTACAAATACCCTCATTTCTTGCTACTGCCATATAGTGCCATTGTCTGACTAGGAATTCAAAGAATATATTGGGGTTACAAATACCCTCATTTCTTGCTACTGGTATATAGTGCCATTGTCTGACTGGGAATTCAAAGAATATATTGGGGTTACAAATACCCTCATTTCTTGCTACTGTCATATAGTGCCATTGTCTGACTGGGAATTCAAAGAATATATTGGGGTTATAAATACCCTCATTTCTTGCTACTGCCATATAGTGCCAGTTTCTGACTGGTAATTCAAAGAATATATTGGGGTTACGTGCACCCACAATTTTTGCTACTGGTATATAGTGCCATTGTCTGACTGGGAATTCAAAGAATATATTGGGGTTACAAATACCCTCATTTCTTGCTACTGGTATATAGTGCCAGTTTCTGACTGGTAATTCAAAGAATATATTGGGGTTACAAATACCCTCATTTCTTGCTACTGGTATATAGTGCCATTGTCTGACTGGGAATTCAAAGAATATATTGGGGTTATAAACACCCTCATTTCTTGCTACTGGTATATAGTGCCATTGTCTGACTGGGAATTCAAAGAATATATTGGGGTTACAAATACCCTCATTTCTTGCTACTGGTATATAGTGCCATTGTCTGACTGGGAATTCAAAGAATATATTGGGGTCACAAATACCCTCATTTCTTGCTACTGCCATATAGTGCCATTGTCTGACTGGGAATTCAAAGAATATATTGGGGTCACAAATACCCTCATTTCTTGCTACTGCCATATAGTGCCATTGTCTGACTGGGAATTCAAAGAATATATTGGGGTTACAAATACCCTCATTTCTTGCTACTGGTATATAGTGCCATTGTCTGACTGGGAATTCAAAGAATATATTGGGGTTACAAATACCCTCATTTCTTGCTACTGGTATATAGTGCCATTGTCTGACTGGGAATTCAAAGAATATATTGGGGTTACAAATACCCTCATTTCTTGCTACTGGTATATAGTGCCATTGTCTGACTGGGAATTCAAAGAATATATTGGGGTTATAAATACCCTCTTTTCTTGCTACTGGTATATAGTGCCATTGTCTGACTGGGAATTCAAAGAATATATTGGGGTTACAAATACCCTCATTTCTTGCTACTGGTATATAGTGCCATTGTCTGACTGGGAATTCAAAGAATATATTGGGGTTATAAATACCCTCATTTCTTGCTACTGGTATATAGTGCCATTGTCTGACTGGGAATTCAAAGAATATATTGGGGTTACAAATACCCTCATTTCTTGCTACTGGTATATAGTGCCATTGTCTGACTGGGAATTCAAAGAATATATTGGGGTTATAAATACCCTCATTTCTTGCTACTGGTATATAGTGCCATTGTCTGACTGGGAATTCAAAGAATATATTGGGGTTACAAATACCCTCATTTCTTGCTACTGGTATATAGTGCCATTGTCTGACTGGGAATTCAAAGAATATACTGGGGTTACAAATACCCTCATTTCTTGCTACTGCCATATAGTGCCAGTTTCTGACTGGTAATTCAAAGAATATATTGGGGTTATAAATACCCTCATTTCTTGCTACTGCCATATAGTGCCAGTTTCTGACTGGTAATTCAAAGAATATATTGGGGTTATA